>NW_026522022.1:0-598226 GCF_021234435.1 Artibeus jamaicensis
TCGCTTCTTTATCCCTCCGGATGAGTCTTTCCGGGATCCATACGGGTACTTCTGCGTCCTGTGGAAAAACACAGGCGTATCCTCGCCCCCTTGTTAATAAAATATCAGGTCCTTTCCATTCTTCCGTAATGGAGTCTTTCCATTTTACCCATTCTTTAGGCACATTTTGAACTCCCCAATGTCTCATCATTGGGGTTAAACCTTGTTCATTAGCATTCAAACGATTAATGACGAATAAGGCATGATTTAAAATGTGATGAGGAGACAGATGAGATTGCTTATCTCCAGTCTTTAATTTTTCAGTTTGAATTTTAAGGGTTTGATGGGCTCTTTCAACAATCCCTTGCCCTTGGGGGTTATAAGGGATTCCTGTTTTATGAGAAATTTGAAATTTGTTGCAAAAATCTTTAAATGATTTTGCAGTATATGTGGGAGCATTATCAGTTGTTATTTCTGCTGGTTGACCTATATAAGCAAAGGCTTGAATTACATGTTGAATGACATCTTTCACTGCTTCTCCTGTTCTAGCAGTGGCAAAGATCACATGAGAATAAGTATCTATTATTACATGAACTTAACACAGTTTGCCAAACTCAGGGATGTGGGTAACATCCATTTGCCAAATAGAGTTAGGTTTTAGCCCCCTCGGATTAACACCTTCAGATTGAGCCGGGATGTGTGTCACACACGAAGAGCATTCTCTCACTATTTGCCTGGCCTGCTCTCTACTCAGACGAAATTGTAACCTTAGAGCAGTAGCATTCTGATGATGCAATGCATGGGAAGTCTGTGCTTCTTGGAGAGCAACAGCAACAATCTTTTGTGTTAATTTCTCTGCTCTGTCATTTCCTTGACTTAAGGGGCCTGGCAGGTTTGAATGCCCTCTAATATGACCAATATAGAAGGGGTTTCCTCGTTTTTTAATAAGCTTTTGTAACAATTTCAGTTTTTCATGGATAGAGGAACTGAGATGAGATAAAGGCAGTCTCTATAGCAGGAAATAAACTTTTAATATAGTATGAGTCCGTGTACAAATTAAATCTATCTGGCACCTTTTAGAAGGCGAGAATGACCGCAGCCAACTCTGCCCTTTGAGCTGAGGTTTCCTGTGTCTCTTGAACTATTTCTTGACCTTCTACAATAATTGCAGCCCTTCCATTGGCTGAGCCATCAGTAAAAATGTTAACCACTGGCGGGGCAAAAGGTGAGCTTTTGCATAAATGAGGAAAAATAATAGACACTTCTTTACAAAAATGGAGAAGGGGGTCTTTTGGCAAATGGTAATCAATGTTCCCTGCAAAATTACTGAGTGAGATTGCCCATTGATCTTCCAACTGATATAATTGGTCACATTGTTGTCTAGTATAAGGGACAATGATATTATGGACATCTCTTCCAAATAGAGTCTTACTTCTCTGTCTTCCTAGCCAAATCAATTGTGCAACCAGGTATGGATATGATGGCAAGTTTTTCTTAGGGGTCACAGACAAATGAATCCACTCTAAGGGTGCTTCTTGCCAGAGACAGGCGGTGGGAGAATATATAGTTTTCAGAATAATAAGACTCCAAGATTTATTATAATCTACCTGAGACAACTTTGCATTAGTCAATGCCTGATCTACTTTTGCGAGAGCTTCTTCTGCTTCAGGAGTAAGATGTCTGGGGGATTTAGGCTGACTATCACCCCTTAAAATATTAAAGAGGGGCGATAGCTCCTCAGTTGTTAATTTAAAAAAAGGCCTTATCCAGTTAATGTCTCCTAGTACCTTTTGAAAATCATTAAGAGTCTTCAAACAGTCTCTTCGAATTTCCAATTTTGGGGAAGTAATAGTTGGGGGATCTATGACTCTACCTAAATAACTAAATGGAGGATTTTCTTGAATCTTGTCAGGAGCAACAGTGAGCCCTGCATCTTGCAGCATTTCAATTAAATCTAATAGAGCTTTTCTTAATAATAGTAAATCAGCCCCTGCTATCAGGATATTATCTATATAATGGATACAATAAATTTGACTATAACATTGTCTAAATTTAAGAAGGGCAGTGTCAACAAATTTCTGACACAAGGTCAGACTGTTTTTCATCCCTTGAGGTAAAACTTTCCATTGGTACCTTTGATAAGGTCTTTGTAAATTAGGAGAGGGTAAACTAAAAGCAAATCGTTTCCTGTCTGCTTGACTTAATGGAATCGTAAAAAAAAACAGTCTTGAAGGTCAATTACTATTATTGAATATCCTTTTGGTATAGCAACAGGGGAGGGGAGCCCAGGTTGAAGGGCCCCCATATCTTCCATAGTAACATTAACAGCTCTTAAATCCTGTAAAAGTCTCCATTTTCCTGACTTCTTTTTTTTTTAATTAATTTATTTATCTTTAGAGGGGAAGGGAAGGAGAAAGGGAGAGAAACATCAATGTATGGTTGCCTTTCGTGCATCCCCTGCTGGGAACTGGCCTGCAGGGAACCGGCCTGCAACCCAGGCATGTGCCCTGACTGGGAATCGAACCTCGATTGTATGGTTCGCAGGCCCATGCTCAATCCACTGAGCTACACCAGCCAGGGCCTACAAAATACTTCTCATTTCTAGAACACCACTGCTCCAGGCCCTGAACTCATTTATGATGCTAAGAAGCATGTTACTATTTTATCTAATTATTAATGAAATTATAACTAGCACATTTTTAACTCTTCATATCCTCATGTTTTATTCCAAGCTCTATTTTTCATGCCTTATACAGCTAAACTAATGTAATTTTATTATTGCACGATATCTTATTTATCTCGACAACTCATGAATATCAACCTAAAGGTATCATAAATAGTACAACTTAGTAAATAGTACAACCACAACTTAGTGTGGTAAATAACATGCAGAAATAAATATCTTTTATATGTACAAAGAATAATTTAAAGACATAATCAAAGAACCAAGGGTGAACCTCTGAGTCCGATGTCTGGTCCAGATGATGTGCTCATAAAAAGTGGTTCCAGGGAACTGGTCACTGAAATTGGAGCCTGAGACTTGTACCTCGAAACAGTCTTTTAAAAAAAATCAACAGTTGATTGATTTATTTTTTGATTTATCTGTTGATATTCCACTATAATCAACCACTTTTCCTGCTGTCCTGTACTAAGATATTATTCCCAAATGTCCCACGAGATGGCAGCAGAGGTGCACATTTAAGATGTATCAGTTGCTTGGCCAGATCGTTTGATTTTTATGTATAAAATAATAGCGTTTTATTTTTTAACCTCTTGGGTAAAAATTCATTTTAAATAGATGTTACTTTCTTTATTGTTTAAGGAAGCTGCAACAAACAAAGCACATTATAAATGTGCTTTTCACACCTGGATCTTCTAAAAACCAGACTCTATTACACTATAAAGCTAGTTCCAACAAATGGCACATAAAACACATTTATTGCTTCCTTTCCCTAATGTGAAAACCAGTCACAAGGTAACTGGGCACTCCTTACATTTAGACATTTTAAAAACTGACATTTCTACCAGCCCCACTTACAGCAAGATTCAACCAGCATCGTGGCCTCAAAATTCTATAGAGTATGTTTTTGCCCTCATAGCACTTAAGCTAGCATTCACTGAGAATGGATGACTAGAAAGTTCTGTGGTGTGGTACTTCTGAAATAAATTCCTACAGAACCTCTAAAATAAACTGCCATTGGAATTACAAAGTAACTGGACCTGAGTGCTGGTAAAGATGCTTCATAATGAAACTTGAGAAAGAAATCTTCACCTTTAAAAAAAAAGAGAAAAAAAAGGTAAAATAGGGTGGGCTGGGATGGGAGAAATAAACAGAAAACTGTACTTGAAAAATAACTAAATAAAAAAAATTTAAAAACAAACAAGCGAAAAAAGAAATCTTCACCTTTGAATGCACAGCTTAGAAACAGACCCTGGAAATGCACATGTTCTGCACCCGTATGAGGAACCTAAAATAGTAGACGAAGTCCAGGGAAAGGGAACAAACGAACCCTCAGACATGTTCCAAATGGTGGGTACATACAATGATGACGCTGGTATTTCACTTTGCTGTTTTTGTATTTCTTGTAGTAGCATTATATATAAATTTTACCTTCACATTGTTTTAGGAAGCTAGAACAGACAAAGCAAATTACAAACGACTTTCAAGCACAATTGGCACTTGTGAAAACCTGCCTCTATTATGTTACAAAGCCACTTCCAAGAAACATCCCATAAAACACGCTTATTCCTCCCTTGGCCATTACTCTGAAGACGAGTCACAAGGTAACTGTGTAGTCCTGACATTTAGATGTTTCCACGTGCACTTGTAAATACCACCGGAATCAACCACTTTTTCTGATCATGTCCTTCCCCAAAACGGCCACGAGGTGGCAGCAAAGACAGACACTTGGAACATATATTGTACTATGGGCTTGGCCACAAGGTTCCTTCAGGTTTTCCAGTAAGATGCAATGACAGGCTCATTTTTTTCATTTTTCTAGACAATGTGACTGGACAGCAATTTCATAGTTTACTTCCATTGTCCTCTGCTATCATTCGGCCCACTTCACCATTCCATCTGCCCACAACATTGTTATCTTTTGGAGCACAGAACTCTTCCAGGTGCCTTTTGCAGTCTTCCACGGACTGGAAATTTTTCTCCACTAAAAGAATTTAGAAAAGGCAGCGGAAATACCTGGCATTCCAAGGATACAACATCTTATGTGTACTGTAGATGAATCAGGACTGCCCAGCCAGACTGGAACTGTTTTCCCCTGGTCACCAAAGAGAAACATACTCTCTTGCCTTTTCCTGATGGATGATTGCTTACACATCTTCTGCTGACAAATTCAGGACTGTGTCCCTGGGCCAGTGACTTCCATTGGTCCAATGGGGAGCAGAACTTTGGAAGTAACCTCCTGGTCTCTGGCAAGGAGTTCCTAGTACAAGACTCCCTAGTGATCCCACCATATCCACAGCATCACCTTCTTTGAGTGCAGACCACAGGTGGGAGTGGCTGCTGGTGGTTCCCTTCATGTGCCCACAGTCTCTCCTGTTCCATGTTAATGTCAAACATCAATGATTCGTCCCCCTGTCCACAATGTCTTGGAAACACAACATTTTTCTTACGTATCAGCAGACAATCTGATGTGGAAATGTGGTCAGGCAGGGATCCCGCCTCCTCCCCCCTTTACTTCTGTGAACCCAAACATCAAAGCGATGACTGTAACCACACTGGTGGAAATGATTTTCGATGCTTGCTTAGGATTTTTTTTAGTATGTCACCTGTATCCTTGGCATAATGTGGTCTCTCCTTGATGAACACCTGGACTGGATGACTATCTACTGTGACTGGTCCATCCAACACGTGGGGAACCCTCAGACCAGAAATCTCCAGTGAGAAACCACTTCTGACACGTTCAAGCCATCACACCACCTTCTCCTAAACAGCGGAAATCTGGTATTCCATTCAACTGGCATTTAACCCTCTTAATATGCCACAGTGGAATGTACTGAAAATATTACTTCTATTCATCCATCTTCAATATGAAAATGGCCACACACTCAACAGTTCTAATGAGCTCTTTTTTTAAATACATGCTGATAGTACATCCGTCATGATACAGTTTAACCAAAGGGTTTCAAATGAAGTTACAGACAAGTACGTGAACCAGAGTCCACATGATGGGAGAGTGAAGGTGGGGTGGTGAGGGACTGAACTGACTTTTTAGCCAACCCAGGATACAGCAGGCTTCAACAAGCATTGCAGCGTGAAAATCATACACAATGTGTTTTCTGCTCTCATAGCACTGAAGGTAGAATTCACTGAAAGTGGGTCTACAGGAAGTTCTGTTGTTTGATATTTATGAAACAGACACCTAAATAATCTCCAAAATGAACCACCCTTTGATATACAAAATAACTTTAACTGAAATATGCTTAACACACTACATGCCAAAACTTGAGAAATTTTCACCCAGAAATACGCATGTTAGAAACAGAAACTAGAAATGTACCAGTTTTGTACCCATATGAGGAAACTAAAAGAGTCAAAAACATCGAGAAAAAAAGAGAAAAAGAGCCCCAAGACATGTCCTTAAGGCCACATACACAAAATGATGACACTTCTATTTTATTTATATATTTTATTTTATATTTACGCCATGGTAGAGAATACTGAAATAACATTACTTTTCTCATTGTTTAAGGAAGCTGCAACAGACAAAGCAAATTACAAAAGATTTCCAAGTGTGCCTGTAACTTGTCAAAGCCTGCTGCTGGTCCACCACAAAGCCAATTCCGAGAAACATCACATGAAACATGTTCATCACTCCCTTTGCTCTTAACCTGCAAACCAGTTACAAGGTAATTGGACAGTGCTGATATTTAGACATTTTCTAATGACTGTAAATACCACTGCCATCAAAAACCATTGATATTCCACGGGAATCAACCACTTTTCCTCCTGATCTAAACTGAGGTGTAATTCTTGAAAATGACCACCACAGACCTCCGCCAAGATGGAGGTATAGGTGGAGACGCCGTGCTTCCTCACACAACCAAGTTTAGAGACAACTAAATAATAGCAACAGAAAACACAGTCAGAACACAGAAAATTGAACTTTTTGGAAGTCTGATAACAACAAATTCTTCAGCCTGGCCAGTAAGAGGGGCAAAACCAGCAGCTAGCAGAGCGGGGTTGCACAAGAAAACTCAGTCAGACGAACTCAGGCGCGCGGAATCCAGGCGCAGGGTTGGACCTGGTGGGCAACTCAGCGAGCGACCTCGGGGAAGCAGTGAGGGAGCAGGGCTGCGGGTTGACTGTGGTCGCCCATTCGTGTGTGGATAGACAAGCCAGGGAGTGGGCGATTGGACGAGAGCCAGCAGCCCCAGCGGCAAGTGGCAGTGGAGGGTGCCGCCATTTCCCCACTCTAACCCCGCCTCTACATACAGCATCATAATCCAGCGACCTAAGTGGCCCTGCCCCGGTGAACAACCTATGGCTCCGCTCTTCACCCAGCTGCAAGAAACAGCAGAGGGGGCCGCCATTTCCCCGCTCTGACCCCGCCTCCACATACAGAGTCACAACCCAGCGACCTGGGAGTCCAAGGCTCTGCTCCTCACACTTAAAGGGCACGAACAGACCAAAAATGGCTCAAGAAGATCTCAAAGCCCCAGAGCCTATAAATCTAAGCAATGAAGAAATAGCAAAACTCTCAGACGCACAGTTTAAAACACTGGTCATCAGGATCCTCACAGAACTAGTTAATTATAGTCACAAATTAGACAAACATATGAAGGCGAAACTAATTGAAATGAATGGAATTGCACAGGAAACCAATAGCGATGAAAAGGAAACTGGGACTCAGATCAATGGAGTGGACCAGAAGAAAGCAAATAATGGCCAAACAGAAAAGAGTCAAGAAGCAAGAATTCAAAAAAATGAGGAGACTCTTAGGAACCTCTAGGACATCTTTAAACGTTCCAACATTCGAATTATAGAAGTACCAGAAGGGGGAAAGGCACAGCCACCAGTGGAAAACTTATTTGAACAAATAATAAAGGAGAATTTCCCCAAGCTGGCAAAGGAAATAGACTTCCAGGAAATCCAGGAAGCTCAGAGAGTCCCAAAGAAGTTGGACCTAAGAAGAAACACACTGAGGCACATCATCATTACATTAGCCAAGATTAAAATGAAGGAGAGAATCCTAGAAGCAGCAAGAGATAAGGAGACTGTCACCTACAAAGGAGTTCCCATCAGACTGTCAGCGGATTTCTCAAAAGAGACCTTACAGGCAAGAAGGGGCTGGAAAGAGGTATTCCAAGTCATGAAATCCAAAGACCTACAACCAAGATTGCTCTATCCAGCAAAACTTTCATTTAGAATGGAAGGACAGATAAAGTGCTTCTCAGATAAGATCAAATTCAAGGAGTTCATCATCACCAAGCCCTTATTATATGAAATGTTAAAGGGACTTGTCTAAGAAAAAGATAAAAAATATGAACAGTGAAAGGACAGCAAACTCACAGTTATTAACAACCACATCTAAAACAAAAGCAAGCTAAAAGGACAGCTAGATCAGGAGCAGAATCATAGAAATTAAGATCTCATGGAGTGTTAGCAACAGAGGAGTGGGAAGAGAAGGGGGGAGAAGGTACAGAAAATAAGTAGCATAGACAGTAGATAGAAAATAGATGGGGGGCAAGAATAGTATGGGAAATATAGAATCCAAAGAACTTGAGACACATGGTCATAAACTAAAGGGGAGGAATGGTCAGGTGGGGGGGTGCAGGGTGGAGGGGGATGAAGGGGGGAATAGAACAACTGTAATGGCATAATCAATAAAATAAAAATTAAAAAAATATCTCAGAGTGGAATGTGCTGGGTTGTTTGTAGTTTCAGACATTTTTTATTTGTTCATTTTAAAGAGAGTAAAAAGGTGAGGGAGGGGGAAGAGAGAGAGACAGAGACATCAATTTGGTGCCCCACCTGCTGAAACATCATTGGTTGGTTCCTGTACACGCCCCAACTGGGGATCAAACCTGTGCCTCTGGTGTATCAGGATGAGCTACCAGGCCAGGCTGGGTTGTTTGTATCAAGGTAAATATGTCTATAAGCAGGATTGTTGGTAGCCTAACTTCTTACATGTAGATGAGCTCGCTGCCTAAAACATGCAAGAAAGATTAAGAATGTTTGCTGAACAAATGGAAACACATGTTGACACATTTAACATTCCAACAGCCTTTCCAGTACACACCATCACCTTCACTTTCAGGCACAAGACCGAAGCTCAGGGGCCCCACTGCCCCCCGGTCGGGCTCTAGTTCCAGTAGAGAGGAACTGCTGACTTCAGGCCAAACAACTTTTAATTTGAAAGCATACAGGAGGTTAAAGCATATAGTTGTTACTATCGTAATAAGCACATCACCTCATTTAATCTTTGGAGAAATCCTGTGCAGTATGGACCACTATTGGCGGGAGAGACCTGGTTCTTCCTACTGATGCCTGTAAAGAATTACAGATCAGCAAATCTATTGATGTGCAATCAGTTTTATTAGTGATCTGTTCCCACGGAAGACAGTGGGACTAGCTCAGGTGGGTGGGGTGAAAGGCAGAGCTTCAGGGCACAGCAGAGCAGCTCCAGTAAGGACAGCTGAAGGCTGGGGTGGGGGGAGCAAGCCCCCGTGTGGCCTGAGAGCCAAGGCAGCGAGTCCTTTGCTCCAAGCACTTACATAGTAGGCGGGATGGGAATAAAAAAGTTACATATTGATTGACAAGTAGATGTGGTGCCAGCTTTTGTGGGAGGGGGGGGCATGACTATCCAAAGTTAGGTATGTGGGGGGGGGGTCTGTTAGCTCAAATCCTTATCTTGCTCTAGACCCATTTGTTCATCTTGTTGTAAAACAGATACGTGACAGGAGGCAGTTAATTAAAGTTGGAGCAGTCACCCAAAGTTATTTATGGGCTTTTTGCTTTGGGCACTGGGGACCCTCTCCTAACTTTCAGGC
This sequence comes from Artibeus jamaicensis, assembly GCF_021234435.1. Classification (NCBI taxonomy): domain Eukaryota; kingdom Metazoa; phylum Chordata; class Mammalia; order Chiroptera; family Phyllostomidae; genus Artibeus; species Artibeus jamaicensis. Next base: position 9,490 of record NW_026522022.1, read on the forward strand.
CTTGGGATGAAAGCAAAGTTTCAAGGCGTTCTTTCCCAGACAGTGGGAATGCTACATGGAATTTCAAGGACTTCCCTCCTTTCTTGCTAACACGTTGTAACTTGTGTTGCTAGAACACCTGGCAGTATTACAGGACCAGGCTCAGGGCTGCTGAGTTAGCAGGTGAGACATGCCTCCCTCCTCCTCCCAGCCTTGGTTTGCTATTCATTCTCCCTAAAAGTGAAGAGGCGTTTGCTGGCAACCAGGACGCTAGACTGGTGACCAGGAACAGCAGACCCGGTCTTCACAGTTCTTCCCATGCTGTGTCCTGCCTCTCTACTGCCATCCCCACGTCATCTCATCTCGGAGGAAAAAAGAGGCAAAGCAGCCATTCCTGGGTCCAGCCCTGCAGTTGGTTTGCAGCGCGGACTCCGACCACCAACCTGCCCCTGCTTCTGCAGCAGGAGTCAGGGACCTGCCCCCGCCGCCCCCACGGGCTTTTCTCCTACTTGAGGAAACACCCACAGGCTGAAGCCCGTCTCGAGAACACTTGCCACCATCTAGAACGAGCTAAACAATATTCTGAATTGCTTGTAAATAGCACTTGGGCCTGAAACCCACGTCTAAGAGATAACCGGGTGCACAGGAGGGCTGAGAGCAAACCTCAGGGCCACCTCCGAAATTCCGGTGGTTTCTGGGTGTCAGGGCTGTGGTCGGAAGCGCCAGCAGGTTGGCCTCTGCATCCGGCTGCAGGCCGAGGGCCACCAGGATCCCGGTGCTCTGGGGTTGTGAACACGCACGGGGAACGGGAAGGGCAGCCACAGGACCCGGCCCTCGGGGACCAGCTCGCACGGAGGGCCGGGAAGGGGTGAGAGCCCACTACGCATGTCCCGGGACTCGGGTATCTCTTGGTCACACTGGCAGCACCAGCCAATCAATGCCTCTGGGGCGGAGCTTTCTGCAGCGACTTCCGGCAATAAACCCGGACGCGCCAACACAGCGGCACCGAGGTGGTCCGCGCTCCTTGCGGGGACTGGGACGTTTGGTGCGCAGGTAGGGAGAGGGCAAGGCAACCCAGGCGCGCGCTTCTTTGGGGGACAGGACCGTGGGTGCGCCCCATGGGGACCCTTGAGCGTGCTCGACCCGCCCCCCGCCCTCGGCGCACCGGGTACCCGCGGGCCGAGTGTCCCTGCAGGGTGGCCCTGTCCAGGGACCCTTGGACCCCGTCTGCTCGGCGCCAGGAGGCCCGGCTTCCTCTGTCCTCTCCGTGTGGTCCCGCATGGATGTTTCTGCGTTGTGCGTCCCCCGCACGATGAGCTCGGTGTGGACCCGTCCTCCCAGGCCCTGGTCGGCTTGTGCAAACTCGGGCTTCTGGAGTGTCGTTTCTTCCCTGGAAGCCCGCTTTTCCTCCAAACCCTTACATTCCGCCCCAATCGGAAAACGCACCTTTCCTTTTATTGCTTCACATTCCATTCCTATCCTTCTCTCGGTGCTCTCTTTTCCTTGAAGCATTGGGGGTGATCTCAGGTCTCGTTGTGGTGAACCCCGCTTTGATCATCAGCCCTCCATTCAGCAGTTCTTGGTGTTCTTTCCAGATCAGTCTTCGACTCCTATAATCCATAGTCACGTTTGAAACCAAGTTACTTGGAAATCTTATAAGGAAAACAAAGCAGTAACAGAAGTCAAATGCTTATCCAGTTGAGGGCCAGTCATTTTCAGAACAATGAAAATTATTTTCTCAACATGTGTAATGAAAAATAACAAACAAGGGGGGAAAACTCCTATGCCAGTTTTTTTCCCTGAAGGTGCCTTACTGTTACTGTCGTTGTAACCTTTTGTTCTTATTTTTCATAGTGTATTTATAGCACCAGCTCTTGGTCAGCACTTACAGTTCTTACAGTTTGATAACTGCTATAAACTGTCTACTCCATTCCCTTTCCATCCAACTTCAATACAAATAGCAAAATACATGTGGTTTTTTAAAATGTATTAGTTATGCTTCTTCTTGTCAGGTCTTTCTTGTATTAGTGGTTTTATATTTAAATCAGTTATTACTTTAGATCCTTCCTGTTGATATATGCAATATAAGGTTAATAAAGTAAAAAAATCCTCTGCAATTTTATGGCACCTGTTTCATAGGGTGCTCAGGAGTCCCTGTTACAAAAACACAGCAACAGGGCATTGACCTTGGATTGCCAGCTCCACCAGACTCTCTTGCCTCCGTTTCTTCTATAAATGGAGAATCAGCCCTGCAAATCGGGGCTGAGAACATTCCCACCTTGCAGTGAGGCATAAATGAGCTCATATGAGGACGTTGTTCAGAGTGACACCTGACCCACAGCTAAGATGTAAAGATGTTTGCTGTGATTAGCATTAGCTAACAGAAAGTGTGCTTGTGAACGAAAGACACTGCTCTTTAGTCTGACTCACAAGTCAGGGACCTCCCCGGGCGCGGAACGGTGCAGGGTCCAGTCCTGCAGACCCCCCTGTGTTCAGCCCCTAAAACATAGTAAGAGGAGATCTGCTTCAGTTCGGCCCCCGTTGCTCTCTCACACCAGTTGCCATAAACTGGGTATAAAATCGCAGGTTTAACCAGCTGTATCATGACTGAGTAGCCGCCCTTTGAGTAATTGCTCTTACACACTTAATTAGCAAGAGTGATTTCTAGTTTTTATTTTCATTTTGAAATTCTGAAAACAAAGGCAATTGTAATTGACTGTATAAAACCCCAGTAATTCAGGTCTTTGGCAGAACAGATACAGAAATTCTCAAAAAGTGAAGGGCCAGCATCATTGTAAAAGTTCAGTGATGTTTACTGATTTGCTAAGTTAGGTGCCTCTGATTGGGATTATTTTTGAAAATTTGAGACCCAGGCCTTTAAAATTGCAGTCTATCTTCATCCCCCTCACCCATCCCATTGGCTATTTTGTTATTGTTTATAATAACTGCTTATGGAGGCTGTGCTCTTTATTTTTAGTTCATGATCTATATGAGATTATACTTTAAAGTAAGACTTTATTGTAATCCAAACAGCATAACATGACAAATCTATGGAACACACACATCTGTAGTGAAATAAATACTTTCCTCTGTTGAGCCCTGGCTGGTGTGGCTCGGTGGATTGAGTGCTGGCCTGAGAACCCAAGGGTCACTGGTTTAATTCCCAGTCAAGGCACATGCCTGGGTTGCGGGCCAGGTCCCTATGGGGGCATGTGAGAGGCACCCACACACTGCTGTTTCTCTCCCTCTCTTCCTTCGCCTCTCTAAGAATAAATAAATAACAATCTAAATATATATATATATATATATATATATATATATATATATATATATATATAAACACATTTTTTCCTTTGTTGAAAATAAAAACCTTGGAAATGTACTGTTTTTATTTCCAAGGTCCATTTAGCTACATTTTTCTCTTTCCAGTCCATGGAAATAGACACTTAGCAGCCGAAATATACTCATTTCTGAAGAGTTTTCAGAGTCAAAATGCAGCATCTGTAGAGTTTTAGTGCTTGTAAAAGAACTGATTGTCTTACTGGTAATACCAGGCTGACTCTTTGCAGTGGAAACTGTGTAAATGGGTTTGCTTGTGAGGCCTGTATGTCCGTGTGTGAAGTGGTGAGGACACAGTGTGTGCACAGCTGAATACAATGTGCATGTGTCAGAATTGTCTGAGTGTGTTGTCACATAGTGTCCGTGTATCACGCAGTGTCGGAGTGTGTATGATCAGAACTTCTCTAACCAGTCAAAGGAAATACATAGACTTCCAGGAAGTCCAGGAAACTCAGAAAGTCCCAAAATTGCTGGACCCAAGGAAGCACACATCAAGGCACATCATAATTACATTAGCCGAGATTAAATTTAAGGAGAGAATCTTAAAAGCAGCAAGAGAAAAGGAGACAGTTATCTGCAAAGGAGTTCCCATCAGACTGTCAGCTGACTTCTCATAAGAAACCTTACAGGCAAGAAGATGCTGGAAAGAAGTATCCACCTCAGGAAAGACAAGGGCCTACATCCAAGACCACTCTGTCCAGCACGGCTGTCATTTAGAATGGAAGGACATATAAAGTGCTTCCCAGATAAGGTCAGGTTAAAGGAGTTAACTCCTTTATTATCACCAAGCTCATATTATATGAAATGTGAAAGGGACTTATCCTAAGAAATAGAAGATAAAAAATACAGTAAAATAACAACAAACACAACTATCAACAGCTGAACCTAAAAAAAAAAACAGAAACAAAAATAAAAATGAACTAAGCAAAGAACTAGAACAGGAACAGAATCACAGAAATGGAGATCACATGGAGGGTTATCAGCAGGGAGGAGGAGAAGGGAAAATGGAGAAAAGATACAGGAAATAAGCATAAATGGTCAGTACAAAATAGGGGGAAGTTAAGAAGAGTGTAAGAAATATAGAAGCTGTAGAACTTACATGTACAACCCATGGACATGAACTAAGGGGAAGGAATGATGGTGGGAGGCGGGTGCTGGGTGGAGGGGACCAAAGGGGGGAATGAGACAACTATCATAGCATAATCAAAATATATGTTTTTAAAGATTTAAGGAATGACTTTTAAGCGCCTTCAAAAGCAAGAATTTAATGTGTGACTGAAAACGTGAATATGTGATTATGAATTACACGGCCTCGAGATTCTCTCGGTACGAAGGACAACCTCTTCACCACGCGCGTTGCACACCGGCTCAGGGACCCGACCCTGTGCAAGAGCCAGGAACGTGGCCGAAGACGGAGAGTCCTCCAGAAGGTGTCTGTCTGCCCTGAGCCTTTGTGGATGGCTGTGCAGGAGCCTTCACCAGTCATGCGAAATAGAGTCGGGAGGTGGCATTTGAACACTTTGGTGTCTCCTCTATAAATCTCCCACATTAGTGAGATATGCCAAGTCTGCTGTGGGCATGCGACTAATAGGCCATGGCCTGTGCAGACTTTTAAATGTTCATCGAGAACTCACTGTTTGTGAGCCCTTAAACATGAATGAGTAAGTGTGCTGAGTGGAAGGAACTCGCTGATTACACAAGTTTTTTTAACACAAACCAATGGTTTTTCCAGGAGAACTATGCCGTTTTTGGGTCAAGACTGGCGGTCTCCTGGGTGGACCTGGATGAAAACGGAGGACGGCTGGAAGAGGTGTGAGTCCTGGAGCGCGGAGCTGGCCCGTGAGACAGACCAGCGTGACCTCAGTCACAGCATGTGAGTCGCAGCGAAGCAGAGCCGCTCCCAGAAGGGCTTGGTGTTCACGGGTCCACCTGTCTCTCAGGTGGCTGCCCGGCTCTGTGACCTGGGTTCTGGCTGAGGCTCTGCTCACACAGGCTGCTGTGAGGAGCGAAGTCATGTAGTTAAAGTGTGGGCTGGTGGGGAGCCTGGTGCCCACCCTCAGGTGCAGCATTTGTTACCGAGCAAGGTCTCGCTGCCCCGTGCTCCCAGAAGCCCACACTGTGGCACCAGCTTTTGAGAAAAGAGAAGGCTTCTATTGTGAAGTCTGTCTGCGGGGAGACACGAGAAGAGACTCAAATTTGTCTCCCTGATTCAGGGTCCAGGGCAAGCTGTTTGTTGTTGTTTGTTTGTTTGCTTTAGAGAGAGGAAAAGGGAGGGAGAAAGAGATGGAGAGAGACGTCGATGTGAGACAGAAAGAACAGTAGGCTGCCCTCTGCACACACCCTGGGGGCGGAACCTGCAACCCAGGTGTGTGCCCGACCAGAGTCCAACGCACAGATGGAGGGGTTGAACCCAGCCAACGGAGCCACACAGGCTGGGGCTCAAACTTCATATTTTAAAGACACTTTTTGTGGCCTAACATATGATTTGTCCCAGAAAATGTTCCACGTGCACTGGAAAAGAACGCGCATACTCTTGCTTTTGTGTGGAAAACTACTGTTTTCCATCTGGCCTGTGGTGGCGTTTAAGGCCGATGCTGCTTACTCAGCACTGTGGCAGGGATATGGCACATCATTGGTACCCAAGGTCATGTCGTCACATTAATTTTTTCCAAGGAGTTTACAGTATAATGTAATCTCCTGTTTTAATGAAGCATTTGAAGTCGGAAACAGCCTTGGTGAACATATCAGAACCCTTGGGACACTCTGCAACATGTTCAGCCATTTCTAGCAAAACATTCTCAGAAAAACCAGGATCGTAGGTTTCTTGAAACAAAGAAAAAATGTATTAGACATTGGCTGTGTAGTGTCAAACTGCAATGTGTTGCTTTGAAGAATAACTGCTTACTTTCTGAATTTAACATGACTTTTATTTCGATCTCCTAAATTACAAACCAAATATTTATGATTGTTTTTTAAAAAGAAAAGCCAAATGAAGATCTCCCTATAAAAACATTTAAATAGCCTGTATCTTTATTTCAGAATCTTGAACAGTGAAGACAAAGAGATATTCACTAATGAAGAGCATGGGTGTGCATCCAAAAAAAGGAAAAAAGGCCACTTTAGGAAGGACGGTGGCGCTCAGTGTAAGCTCACTTTCATTAATAATTTCGTGCTGTTGACGTGAATGTGTGGGCCTGCTCGGTGCTGTGCAAGCTCAGGGAAGAGGGCGCAGACGTGTGGTGGCGTGATACGTGTGGTGGCGTGATGGCAGGCCCCGCCCAGGCTGCCCACAGACCCGGAGGCACGCTCAGTCTTACTGAGACAGCCGCAGCTCCACCGCTGTCTTACTAAGACTCGCAAACACGAAAGACGGCAAACCCACAGAAGAGCCCGTGCATCGGAATGCCTGAACCGGGCCACAGTCATTTCCCACGCTGGGAAGCCAAGGCTGAGGCGTCTTGACTTTGGACTTTTGTGCAGGAGATGCTGGTGTTGGGAGAAGGACACAGACACGGTCGCAGGTGGGCTAGGCCCTGGGTGGGGTGCCAGGCTGGAGGCCGGACCCCCACGCTCCACATGCGAGGCCTCGCCCTGCACCGGGGCCCCCCCGTGAGGCAGGGGACATGCTCTCCTGTGCGCAGGTGGGTGAGGAGGGTGGGGTCCGGAGGGGACTAGTCATCGTGGTCCTCGCATTCCGTGAAAACAATTGATTTAAATTGAATACAGTATAAAGGCAATGACGGAAGAATAGAACTTTTTATAAGCTACATAATGTATTAGTAACTGTATCTTTATAATGATGGTATGATATTGTTGCAGTTGTCAGTAACAGTAATTTTCTTCTAAGTTCTTCTAAGTTTCTACCAAGAGCTGGTGCTGTCTAGAATCATTTTCCAGGCACAGATGTGCTTCAGACCCTCCCAAAGTGACGCTGGGGGACAGAGCGGTTCTGTTCCCCATTAGTCAAGTGGAAGCATCTCCCATCTACACATCAGATACTTTTGCTAACACGAGCAGCTATTTTAAGTTCCTGGAAACTACATTTCGAAATGATTCCCCAGATTTTAGAAACAAAGTTAATTTTTATTCCAGGTTTTTATCGTGAGAAATGGATCTACGTCCATAAAGACAGCACAAGAGAAGTAAGTGTTCCAATACAAGTAAGTGTCTCTGTGTCGTTTCTGCTGTGTGACGTCACGTTAAATAAACTGTCTCTTCCACAACATCACGACTATGGTTCACACTCTGGCAGAGGAAGGCACCAGGGTCTTGGAAACGGTCACTCTCGTGTGTGTGTGTGTGTGTGTGTGTATCCATGTGCACACGTGTGTGGTCATGCTGCCAGGACAGACCTGAGACGACCGCATGGGTGTGGCCCTGGGCAGCGTGCTGTGGCCTCCATCCCGTCCTGTGCAGCTCTCAGAGCCCCTGGTGGAGGGGGGAGCCCTGTGTGACACCCTCATTAACACACCGAGTAGCTGACGTGACGTTTGGCAGTACCTGTGCGCACCTTTCTCCCCTCTGTCGAGTTGGAGAAGCTCCTCTGTAAGCCCAGAGCAGTCCCTCCGCTGCAGCTCCACGGATCTCCTGTTGCTCCGCCTGGTGCCCAGGGAGCTCCCTTGCTTTTGCCGTTGGAGGCACTCAGCTTTCGCCTTATTTTGCAGCAACCAGGGAAACAGTCCGGGGAGTGACTGTGGAGTGTATATCTCGGTAGCGTGCATTAGTGTTCTGGATCTGCTCCTGACGGATGAACCCAGCCTGGCTCCCCAGACGCTCAGGGATCAGATTCTGAGAGAGCACTCACTTGCCTTGTGCAGTAACAGTTGACATTGTCACGTGCATGTGGAACGGCTCCAACCCTCCGCACAGTCGGAAGCACCCTTAGAGAATGTGGGCAGAACCTGACACAGTTTGAGCTTGTTTAGGACTTTTCAATACTTCAGTCGCTCTGTGTTGCCACACTGATTACAGAAGAGAGATGCAGCTCAGACCCGCACCAGCCACAGAGCAGAACTCCCCGTGAGCCTGGGGTCTCCTGTGGGCCGAGGGGCAGACCAGGCGTCTCTGCTGCCGGTCCCCGTGGCTGCCCGCAGCCGCCGAGTGCCCTCCCGTGTGGTTCCAGGCCCCCAGGAGGTGGGCAGGCCCGTGCTGTTCAAACTTGCTCTTTCCATTTGCGCTGTGAGTCACCTTTAATTCCCCCAAAAGGCAGAGGCTGTTGTGAGGGGGAGGCTGCCTGGGAAGCTGTCACTCCGCCAGCACAGGCAGGTCTGCGCATCGAGAAGATGCCACAGCAGAGACGGCGGCTGAGATTGGTTTCAGATTCTCTGTCTAATTGACCTTTGCCCCCCCAGGCCCCAGGAAAGTACATACGTGTTGTTGGTGTGTGCACACATTGGGACTGGTCCTGGGACTTGGAACAAAGCGCAGTGCCCTCCCCAGGAGCCTGTAGTCTGAGCCCCAGGTGTTCTCCGTGGTCACCCCACGTGGTCTGTCCCCATGACTCTGAATTGAAAATCTCTATGTTCTTTGTGTTTCAAATACTGAAGGTCAAGTGTACAGTGATGCCTGAAACCTAATGCACAAACCAATCCATACAGCCGCCCAGAACACAGGGTCCTCATTAGAGGAGGACGTCTAGAGCAGGAGAGCTGTGTTCTCGTTCCGCTTTCAGTCCTCGCCCGAGGACGTGTGTGCTGACTTGAGAAGGGGAAAGGGCGGGGAGGGGGGAGAGAGGGAAACGTGGATCAGCGGCCTCCTGTGTGCGCCCTGACCAGGGATCGAACCCGCAGCCTTCGGGTGCATGAGATGATGCTCCAGCCGGGCAGGGCAGCGTCCTTTTTCTTAACAAGAGTGACTCAGGTTTCCTCTGTGCCCGGGGGTCTCGGTACCTGCGTCCTGGGGTCAGGTGCTGGGCAGGCCCTGCTCCTGCGATCACGCCCCACGGTGAGGGCAGACCCCGGGCCCGCAGGCCTGTGGGACCCCCACAGGGGAGTCCTGCCCTCTGCACAGGTGTCGGTGGCAGACACTGTCCACAGCCGGACCCTGTGCCACGTGCCTCGGGGGAGCAGTTCCTCCTCCATTGTGGTTTCAGGCTTAAATTACCATCCACCACATATATCCCAGCAGAAGACACTGAGCCACTTAATAATTACGCCCTCGTAGTTCAGTGCACAGCGGTGTAAGAAGGCCACCACACCCTGTCTGGGTGACCGGGACGCCTCGCGGTTGGCACCGGCATGGTTTCACACTGCTCTCGCTAAGTAGGGACTAAGTCACAACACCAACCAACGTCCTTGGCCAGAATGTACAGCCACGTTGCGCAGACTCAGTCCCGTGCCAGGGCGAGCGCTGAAGGGTGCGTGTTTTCCAGCGGCACGGCTACTGCACGCTGGGGGAGGCCTTCACCCGCCTGGACTTCTGTAGCGCCGTGCAGGACGTCCGCCGGTTCAGCTACGTGGTCAGAGTGAGTATTCGGTGCTTTTGGCTCCTGCATGAAGCTGCGCTTGTTGGCTGTGTGCACAGGGGTCGCCAGGAGTGGGTTCAGGAGAGAACAGACTCGGTGCCGCTCGGGAGTGGGCCTCTGCAGGCTTGGGACGGGCGGGGGCGGGGGGGTCCAGGTGGACGAACCCCACATGCAGGAGGTGACGGGTCACGGACATCTCCCCATGGGGCTGCCTGCTGGTCGCCTGCGTGTCCTGCTTAGGCGCGGTGGCCTGGCGGAAAATAGGAAATCCGTACAAAACAGAACCCACAAAGCCTGTTGTGCTCCTGACCTTTCCAGAAGAAATCTGCATCTTGCTCTACATGCTAAAGGGGGCCCTCGGCCACGCGTCTGTTCTCACACGTGCAGACGCCCCTGCTCTGCGGCTCCTTCCCCTCCCTGCTGTCAGGCCAGCGGCTGCCGTGACTGGTTGGGTCTGGAGGGGCTTTCGGGGACTCGGGTATGAGGACAAACTCCTGTGTGTGGGGACCCTTCAGCCTGAGGGGTCTGAGCTGTGTGCCTCTGTCTCAGTTTGGGCACCGCACTGGTGTGTTCGGGCTCCTTTGGCACCGGGTGGCCACCGGTGTCCCTGACCCTGTCCCCCAAGCCACCTGGTGACTCCCATCTGCAGCCCCGTGTTTCTTACTGAGAAGCCTTCCTCCCGACGTCTCTTTAGAAGGAAGTGCTTCCCTTGGCCTCACTTTGGACAACACCGGTGACATCCATCGCAGGTGTTTGGGCTGGTGGTTCTCTCGCACAGGAAGTCCGGGGGCATGTCAGGAAGGCAGGGTTAGCACGCACGCAGTGTTTGTGTTCGCTGCGACTCCAAAGGAGTGGTGGGGAGGCGCCCTGCCCACCGAAGAGCGCGCTGTCCTGTTTTGGCTCCGTAAGCTGACTTGACGAGAGAGAGACCCCAGTGCCGGCCCCTTCCCTTCTGGCCTTCCCACCGGCGCCTGGGGCTGCCAGTCCCACGCGTGGAGGTCGTGGAGGTCGGCTTCCTCTGGGGCCCTGGCCTGTTCCGGATGCACCTCCAGCCACAACAGCTACGTTTCATTTGGCTGAGGTTGCCTCTGGTTTCATGATCTCGTCTTCAGAGTTTGGCCCATAGACCTCTGCTTCTCTGAGGTGAAAGTTTCCTTTGCGGCCCTTTCTCGGCTGGTGTTTGTGAATGTTCTGTTGACAGGAGGACCCTGCAGACCCTCTGAAGGACCTGATTTTTTTGGCTAATCTCTGACGCAGGTGTGGTTTAGTTCTATTATTTAGAACTATTATTTAGTTGTTCCACACACTTCTTCTGAATTTTCTCTCTTTTAAAGATTTTATTTATTTATTTCTAGAGGGGAAGGGAGAGAGAAAGAGAGGGAGAGAAGCGTCAGTGTGCAGTTGCCTTTCACGCGCTCCCTACTGGGGACCTGGCCAGCAGTCTGGGCATGTGCCCTGACTGGGAATCGAACCAGCGAGCCTTTGGTTTGCAGGCTGGCACTGAGTTCACTAGTCACACCAGCTGGGGCACACATTTTTCTTTAGAATTTTCAAAATGAAAGAAATATATAAAAGTCTCCTACAATATTTGTATTTTAACTCTTTTTAATTCAGTTTCTCAGAGGTCATGCTTTATATATCCAGCTGATAGACACTGATGACTGGTTCTGACTCTGTACAACGTGTGGCTTTTGTCCTTTCATCTTCATTTCCCTTCTAACCTGCAATGCGCCTTCTCACCTGCTGCCGTAGCCCCTGTGGTTCCTGGGTTTGCGCCTGCCGCGGTGCCGTCTGCCATGGGGCCTGCGCCCTGGGGCCCCCAGAGAGCCAGCTGAGATGCCCGCCAGCCCTGCCTCTTACTGGGGCCCAGCCCCTCTGGGGAGGATTGTGTGCCTGGTGATGTCAGAAAACTAGCTGTGCTGATAATGGGAGGGGCGCCGGTCCCCACCCCGAAGGGCCAGCTGTTGGAGCAGCTGTTCCCAGACTGGGCTCGGTGATGCTTTTCCCTCGGAAATTACGAGGACCCCAGTGAGGTCCAGGCTTTGTGAGGTATAGCTGTTAGGTTTACCACATAGGAGCTGAAACACTTTAAAAATATTTCTGTGTATTTAAAAATAAAGGTGGTGTTTTCCACCTTTGTGAATCTCCCTGATGTCTGCTGCAGTAGAAGGCCCCTGGGTCCTCAGGTCTGTAGCATCCAGGACATGTCGCCGTGCCCTGCAAGTGGGGGGGGGGAACCTGTGTGGGGGTCACCTCTGTCCCAGGGACCCTGAGGAGGCAGCTCTGACCCCAAGGACTGCCGCAGCCTCCACCCCTGGCTGCCTGCTGACGTGCAAATGGGCCTGTGGAACCGCCCTTCTCCCCTCCTCTCTGATGGGTGCCTGGGTCTGTTCCCAAAGCCCAGCAGGGCTGCAGACTCGCCTCGGTCACATCTCAGTCCAGCCCTCGTCAGCAGTGGTGCGGGCTGTACACCTCGCTGCCTGAAGTCTCTGTCATTGGTCCCAAGTGCAGGTGGGAGAGAAGGGGTGTCACTCAGCACTGTGATGGTGGTCGGACGAGGAAGACATTTAAGAACATGCAGGTGGTGAGGACTGAGTAGGAGCTGTGGGTCTGGTCCCATGTGCGGGGCAGGTCTCCTCCGCGTCCTCTGGTGCACTGGGGCTGTGCGTGCACTGTCACGTGGGGCAGGCGCTGCAGAAAGACCGCTTCCCAAAGACCGTGGGTGACTGTCATGTTCTCAGTGCGACTCTGGGCCTTCTCCAGCCAGTGCGTCTCCGTGAGTGTGAGTTGCACTTCCTTTTCTGCTCTGGAGATGGGCACAGGCAGCAGACGAGGGGAAGGGGACGGAGGGGGCAGAGCCAGCTGATCCTAAAGTGGGTGTGAGGCCAAGAGCGGGCAGGAAGCGTCAGGAGACCTCCGAGGACCTGTTCAGGGCAGGCCCAGGGCGACAGCAGCAGCCACACGTGTGGCCCCGGGGAGGCCGGCGGGGAGGAGAGGTCTCAGCAGCCCGAGGTGGGTGGCAGGGGTGAGGGGTGCAGTGGGCCGCGTTGAGGGAACCAGGCCTCCCTGCAGGGCAGAGGGTGGGGACAGCACTGGGCTGAGGAGCCTGGAAGGCCCACCTCCCCTCCGGAGCCTCCTGGGGGCTCAGATACGGGTGAGGACAAAGAGCACTGATAGGCGCAGGGACGCCGGGTGTGGGGACCTGCACCAGTGAGGGGGCAGACTGGTCTCAAGCGGAGCCTGCAGGCCTGGGGAGGCAGCCACGGCGGGGGTGGGGTGGGAGCAGACAGACAGTGTGAGCGCCAGAGGACAGAGGACAGCGCAGGTATGGGGGGGGAGGGGGAGCCCTGGGCGGCAGGCACTTCCAACACCGAGGAGGGGGCTGAGGTGACGAGGGCGGCAGAGGATCAGTGGTTTTGAGTTTTAAAGGTCAGAACAGAAGTGACAGGTAAAGCACAGACGGAGTGAGGGTCCTCTGGGGAAGCAGGGCCCTGGGACGGGTCAGACGTCGGGCTGAGAGCTTGGGTCTCACTCAGAGAGCGTGCAGGCCACACCCCAGACATACAGGGCCACACCCTGGGCAAGCCAGGGAGTGGGCGGGCTCAGGCCGAAGCACCAGGTGGGGCGACAGGGCCTCCCTCGAGAAGGAGGAGGGGAGGCGCAGGTGGTCGCAGGGGTCGGGTTCCCTGTGAGGGAGCCTCAGGCGCAGCTCCCCCTTCTTTCTTTGAAGCTCTTGCAGCTCATCGCGAAGTCCCAGCTGACATCGCTGAGTGGTGTGGCACAGAAGAACTACTTCAACGTTTTGGATAAAATTGTTCAAAAGGGTAAGCGGCTGAGTGACGTTTCTCACCATCTGAACCTCCCTGAGGTGGTGCAAGGGGGCGGCTGGCCGGGGCGTGGAGTCTGGGTGTGCCGCTGCGCGGACACCACCGGAAAGGCGAGTGAGCCAGGGACACTTCCCTTTGCCAAGGATGTTTCCCTGACCAGCAGGGCGGGGGCTCGTTTGCGTTGGCCTCAGATAAACCTAGAATTTTCTTCTTAATTCACTGTTCGAATTGGTTAACCAGTGGCTAACCAATGGAACTGCAGATTGCCCAGCATGGGTGTGTGCACATGTGTGAGTCTGTGAGTGTGCACAGCCTCTGGAACACCAGCTCTCCTCTGACAGAGGGAACAAGTCCAGCAGGTTCGTGTCCGAGTTGGAGACTTGGCCCAAGGTGCCCTGTCAGGGAACATTTCCAAACTTTAATCAGCGTATTTGTGGTGCCTGGAGCCTGCCAGTTTGGGGCTGCAGCGAGGTCAGATCATTGTCTCAGTTGTGGTAAAGTGCACACGATATAAAATTAACAGTTTTTCCCACTGTTAAGCGTGTGGTTCAGTGGCATGCAGCACATTCACGCTGCTGTGTGACCACCACCATTCGTCCCTAGAACTTCCGGTCCTCCCAACCTGACCCCCACCCTTGAGAGGCTCGCCCAGCCCGTCCGCAGCCCTGGGCCCCCCGCCTGCTGCTCTCTCTGTGGTCTGGCGACTGTGGGGACCTTGCACAGTGAGGGTCACACAGTGCCCGTCCCCCTGTGCCTGGCCGGCCTCACTGAGCACTGGGTCTTCGGGGCTCCCCCGCACCACAGCACGGCAAGGCTGTCTCCTCTTCTCGGGCGGAGAGAGACTCTGCCACATGCGTGGGACACGCTGTATGTGTGACGACCAGCGGGTGACGGCGTCCACCCACTGCTGTGCTCTGCCCCTCCCAGTGCTCGAGGACCACCAGAACCCGCGCCTCATCAGAGGCCTGCTGCAGGACCTGAGCTCCGCCCTGGGCGCCCTGCTCAGGGGCGTCGGCAAGTCCGTGCTGGTCGGCAGCATCGGTGTCTGGGCCTGCCGACTGGAGACGGTCCTCGCCTGGCAGCGGCAGCTGCAGGACCTTCAGATGACGCAGGTATGACCCTGCACAGAGGCTGAGACGGCCCCCCAGCTCTTTGCCCTTCTGTGGTGCTGATTTGAGGTGGGTGATGACCAAAGACTCTTCAGTGTAGTTGCTCCAGTAAGGAGCTGACTCTGGGTGACGAGGTAGCAAGCGTAATTACCTTTAGGAACATTGGGGGTTTCGGGCTCCAGTGACGTTCAGTGAGTGCAGGCGTGTGGTCCTGCGTGGTTCTCCACACCCCTCGTGCCTTCCCCTGCCTTCTGCGGGGACCACACAACGAATCCACTCCTCATATGTGTCCCTCATCAGGGACCCTAGGGCCAGGGAGTCTCGAGAAGAGATTCCAGACAGAAGCCACCTGTCCTCGGGCCTGCATGCTCTGCCCAGCTGGGGGCGCTGCCCCTCGGGGGGGCTTGTGTTGGGTCAGCAGGTGCTGAAGGTCCTGTTGGGGGTGGGGCCATAGCTGGGTGGGACGGTGGGGACGTCTGCTTCTGAGTCCAGGTGGGGCCTCCTGTCCCCAGCACACTTGGGCCCCTTGGACGTGGCCCTCAGACGAGCCACGTGAGCGTCCCTGAGGGGCGGACACATTGTGTGCTTTATGCTTGAAGTCACGCAATCCCAGCGATTAAAGCTCCAGGGCACCTCAGGGACAGATAAGCTGCGACTTGGGACTTGAGCTGACCCAGGTGGACACTGCAGGGGGCGGCAGCGCAGCACATGGCCTGACCGCCACCCCCGTGGCCTGCGGTGTCCTGCGCAGCTGGTGTAGGTTCAGGGATGGCCACCTGGTGAGTGAGTCTCGCTCGTGTGGATGGTCACGGAGGAACTGTCACCACGAAGCAGTCTCGTCCACTCCGGCTCCTCCGCTTCCCGCCGTCCCTGTGTGACCACGCCTCCCGGGCTGCCGGGAGGACACTGGGGCCACTGGGTGGGGGAGCGGCAGCTGTGTTTCAGTGCGACCGCCGGCCTTCCCGGGCCGTCAGTGTCTAGTGGCTGATGGCGCCGTGTGCCCTGCTCCCTGTCGCAGGTGAACCACGGCCTCACGCTCAGCGACCTGCCACTGCACACGCTGAACGACATCCTGTACCGGCTCTCGGACGGCTGGGACATTGTCACCCTGGGCCAGGTGACGCCGGCACTGTCCGCGCTTAGCGAGGACGGGCGGCTGTGGAGGAAGCTCTGTCAGTACCACTTCGCTGAGAAGCAGGTAAGCAGGCGGCCTCACCTGTAGCCGCAGGTGCAGCTCACAGCAGCCAGACTTTATTACATGAAGTGCGGAGGTTTCCCTCTGGTGGCTTGCATGCAGGGTTGCTCATCCTTAGAAAGAGCCGTGACTCTAGAGCACCCCAGGTGACAGGGCGCGACAGGGTGAGCCTTCTGTCCTGGGGGTCTGTCACCTCTGGTAGCCGTGGTCTCAGAGACAGTGGAGCTGCCACCCAGGGTCAGAGCCCACGCTGCCCTCTGACCCCCATGTGGGGGGGGCAGTGAGGATGGGGGAGCAGTCGGTCGCATCCTCAGAGACAGGTTCGGCTGAGTGCCTCGAAGCTGTGGAGACTTGTGAGTGCCATCCCCTCGGGTGGGCGGGGTAGCGGAGGGTCCCTGAGAAGCCCTGGGTCCCGTGGGTGATGTGCTGGGGTAGGTGGAGTCTGCACAGAAGCCTGCGTGCAGGGGAGTGTGGTGAGCTTGGGGACGTGGGGCCAGCGCTGCCACCAGGCCTGGGAGGCCACGTCGCCCCCGCCGTGTGCCCGGGCAGCTGGAGAAGCTCTGGGATAGGCGAGGCTCCCACCTGCGGTCGCACTTCGCAGAGCGAAGGCCAGACCCTCCCCAGAGGAAAGCTGACGGCTCACACTGGTCCCCGAGGGCTGCGAGGTGCTGCGGGAGGACAGGAGCCCCCTCACTTTGGAGGCCCCCCCATGGGTCCTTCCGTCCGTGTGTACTGTCCAGGCGCTCGCCTTGCCACCTGCGTGTCGGCACCGTCCGTGCGGTGCCCGAGCACATGCGCCGTGGCTCCCAGCTGTTTTCAGGGAGAACCCCACCCATGAACTTGCGCTGAGGCCCCTGTTCCCATCCACTTCCGTCCTGGACACTTGCTGCAGCCACAGTTGTGGCTGCTGTCCTGCCAAGTGACATCCCCAGAGCCACTCACGCTGCGACTCGGACCAGCAGGCCGCTCGCCCTGAGCCCACCTGTCATGTGGGCATTCACTGCATGTCCCTGGCTGCACACCTGGGCGTGGCCCTTCTGGGCCAGACGGTGACTGTGTCCGTGCTTCTGAGGAGCTGCCAGACTGTCTGCTGTCCCACTTGTGTATACGAGGGTCGCTCTGCCTCCTCCTTGCCACCTGTTAGCGCCTGGTGACGGTCACGCTGTCCTCATATTCGTGAGTTGGGGTCTCTTCCTGGTTCCCTGAAGATGGGGATGCTGAGCATCTCTGGCCATTTCTGTGTTTTTGCAGAAAGGTCTTTTATGCTCTTTGCCCATTTTTTCACTGAGCTGTGTTTTCATCATTCAGCTGTCTTCTCTGCGTGTCCTACACACAAGTCCCTTGTCAGAGAGGTGAGGCGCGTAACACGCCATTTTTTAAAGTTACTTTTCAGTGAGAGCTGACGTGCAGCATCGTATTGGTTTTGGTGTATAGCATGGTTGACTTATTAACGTGGTTTTAACTGAGTAGCACATCACGGGCATCATTCCGATCTGAGTATTTCAATCTGTTCAGTGGCCACACAACGTCCATAGTATGGACCTGCCCTTTATCTGCCCTTTATTCAGTTAGTCCCTTATCAGGTTAATCCCAGTAAGTTTATTTCCAATTAGTCAAAGTTTGTGCACTAGCTGCCTTTCTAAGTAGCTCTGCTGCCAGTACCTCGCAGTGAAACCATGTGCTGACGCTGAAGAGCACTGTGTGTGTCCAGTTTTGCAGACACTTGATCCTCTCAGAGAAAGGCCACGTCGAGTGGAAGCTGATGTACTTCGCGCTGCAGAAGTGCTACCCGACCCGAGAGCAGTACGGGGACACCCTGCACTTCTGCCGGCACTGCAGCATCCTCTTCTGGAAGGTAGCGGTCGGGGCTTCGGGGCTTCGGGGCTTCGGGACGTGGGGGTGGGGCTTCGGGACGTGGGGGTGGGGCTTCGGGACGTGGGGGTGGGGCTTCGGGACGTGGGGGTGGGGCTTCGGGACGTGGGGGTGGGGCGTGGTGCAGCCAGTCAGTCCCTCCTCTGTGTTTTGGCTGCAGTGCTGAGCAAAGGGAACTTCTGTACCATGGGGGGTGGGACCAGACACGGAGGCAGCCGCCTGGGCTCGGGGACGCAGGCCTGCCGTGTGGTTCGGAGGCGCATCCCCAGGGCAGGTCTGGCTGGTGCCCTCGGTCTGAGGAAGAGAGGGAGACCCCAGACTTGACCTTTGCCCACAGCGACCCTGGCCGCCAGCAGTTGCCCTCGGGGGTCAGCTCCGCCCACGGCGCCTGCACCCAGGCCCCAGGCTTTCGAGGGGAAGGTGTGATTTCTCAGGTGTCTGGTGAAACTCGACTCCCCTGGCTTATCCACAAGTCTGACCCTTCTGTGAAAAATCTGAACTTAGAAACTTCATCTCTGGCAGTTTCCATGCCCAGAGAACACAAACCCTTCTTCCTGAGACGTTCCTGGTCTTCATTTTACTGCCCCCGGCCAGGTTGTCCCTGCCCAGAGGTGGGCTCCTGCAGCCCCCTCTGCAGTAAACCCCAGTTTTCTCGCCCTTGACTTCGTGTCACCCAGGATGCTGTCTGTGCTTCGCCTCAAGCCTGACCATGACCCTGGGTGACCTCATGGGGGCCGCTGGGCCGGGCCCGCGGGCATCCTGCCAGCCCACCTGCCCCAGGGCCTCGGGCTTCTGCCTGTAAACACCCCACTTGTCTGTCGAGTGACATATCATTTAACAATGAGGACGCGTGAGAAATGTCACTAGGTAGCCTTGTCCCTGTGGACATCACAGAGGCGTTCACACAACCCTGATGGTGCAGCCGCCTGCCCGAGTGGCCGAGTCCAGTACAGGGGACGGGCAGCAGGGGCTCCCGCCCACATGACGTGGCAGGTGGGTGGCGGGCATTTTACAACAAGCAAGAGTGACAGAGAGAAGCACACCCACAGCCTGTCACCATTAGCGCCACGTCCCCACGGCGCCCCACAGGCAGCCGGGGGGCTGACACCTGAGCCAGGGTTCCAGCTCCATGGTCACCGGCGAGACCGCAACAGCCTGTGACTGAGTTTCCCCAAAACACATTCCACCTGCTCTCCATGTCCACCCCAGGTGGGCACACCAGCTCTGCTTCACTCTCTCCAGCGAGCCCTGGGGGACGGGAGCCACCACAGCCGCGTCACTGTCCCTCGAGATGCCTAGAGGGACATGAGACGTGTGTCTGGGTCTGAAGCCTGTCTTCGCATCTTGGGTCTTTGGGGCACTTGCGGGGTCTGGTGTGCTCATGGCAATAACGGTGTTGCCAAGTGTTGCCTGACGGTTCCAGTTCTCCTAAACAGCGCATCAGCCCGCCGCCTTCTAATCTCTCCCCCTTCCCTCCCTCGCACCCCTTCCGGCCTGCCTTCACACCCGAGGACTGCCGCCTCGCTTTGCTACTCAAGGTACCGCGCACTTCTCTGCCCTGCCCTGCTTGGGATGGACCCTGCAGCCGCCTGGCCCTGCCCGGACCGCCATCCACTTGGGCGGCAGCCTCAGTGGCTCGAGGGGGGCTGGTGGCCAGACTGTGAGGGTCTCACTTATTTTAGCGTCACCAAAGGGTTCTGGTGAAATGCCTCAGAGCCCTGCGCCTGAGCAAAGGCTCAGCCTCCAGGAAGCTCTGGATGTGTCCGGTGGCATTCCCTTCCGTGGCCCCTGGGGCAGCCCCCTCCTGGCCACAGCCACCCAGAGAATGCGCTTGCCTCACCGGGCCTCTAACTCCCACTGGCTCAGTCTTTGGGTGCCACGTTCTCTGAAGTTTATCAGTCTTCTCACATAAAACCTCCTTCCTGTTAAGCACGACCCTGGGCCATCAGCTGCTGTAAGAGCGTGGGCGGTTCCGGGGCGGCAGGGACCCTGGGTGTCCCTTCCTCTGGGCAGGGCCAGCTGTTCCAGGCCACCTGTCCGTCCATCTGCTCGAGCAGAAATTCACCGGGAAGTTTCTGTACAACTGAGAGCCACCTGTGGCGTGGGGCCAGGGGACCGCTCACGAACAGCCATGGCTGACCTGTGTAACCCGCTCTCTCTGCATCCGCAGGACTCAGGACACCCCTGCACGGCGGCCGACCCCGACAGCTGCTTCACACCCGTGTCGCCCCAGCACTTCATCGACCTGTTCAAGTTTTAGAGGCCGTTGGCCCCGTGCAGCGGCCTGTGGAGCCAGGAGGTGACCCTGTGACCGAGGGCCCGGGAGGGGCAGGATGAGCTGCTCCCAGGCAGGGGACCCAGGCAAATGCAAGTCCTTTAAAAAGTCCCTTTCTTGTGAGCATATGGTGATTTGCAGGTGCATAAACGCGGTTTGGAGAAGA
Organism: Artibeus jamaicensis; assembly: GCF_021234435.1. Lineage (NCBI taxonomy): Eukaryota > Metazoa > Chordata > Mammalia > Chiroptera > Phyllostomidae > Artibeus > Artibeus jamaicensis. The sequence continues at coordinate 29,715 of NW_026522022.1, forward strand.
CCCCGGGTTTCCAGCTCCACGTTCTCTGCCGAACAGACACTGACGGCCAACTGCGCAGCTCTCCGCCACATGACAGCTTCTGGGTTTGGCGATCTTTGGGGGTTGGGACAGAACCATTGATCCGTGTAACTACCTTGTGCAGAATATTTATTTTTCTTAAGATGTGTGTTAGCTGCACCAATTGTGTCAGATGGCTCCCTCGTGAGCGAGAAACGAGCCCCGCGAGACATTCGTGTCCACTCTGGAATTCCACGATCGGGCTGTGCCTTGTGTGAGGCGGCCGTGACCAGCCAAGGCGTGGCAGTGGGGACGAGCCCTCGGACAGACGCCAGCGCCCGGGGTTGCAGGCAGCACGGTGGGGGGGCTGGCGGTGGAGCGCGTGGAGCTGGGCAGCCTGAGGCCGGGGCCTTCCCGGACGGAGCCTGCTTCTGTGGACCACAAGTCCTACCTGCGACCTAACTCCATCAGTTTTACATCTCACCAAAAAAAGTGGAGATAGCGATTTTGGTATCATTTATGTAAACCTTTCAAACCTTTAAAAGACTGTTTTATTTTTATTTTTAAAATAACGCATGGCCATTGCAGAAAATCGGCACAATGTGAAATCACGTCATCCGGCTGCCCAAAGGGGCCGGCCGGCCACAGAGCAGGGGCCTGGCCGCTCACCACCGGTGGGAGGAGGACGGCATCGCTCGCCGCCCGTTTTCACCTCGGAACTCGCAGGCCGGGGGCTCGCGCAGACTCATTTCTGTTCCCATCCTTTATTCTCTTCCTCCTGGGCATGTTAACGCGTGTAGCTTTGTGTGTTTGTGGATGACGATTCTGTGTTTTCAGGGCCCCAGTCTGTGCTGCACAAGCCCCGTGGCCAAGGACACGCCTCTTCTCCGGGCTCCTGTGGCACCCACAGTGCCGGGCGGGGCTGCGGGCTCTGTGTGGCCCGGGAGTGACGGCCACCCGCCTCTCACGACCTGTCACCGTGATGCACATGTGTGTCCCTGCCCGTGTCCTTAGTGACTGAGAAGGAGGACAAGAGCGAGTTGGTCCTTGCAGGTGTCTCCAGGCTGCTCATGAGAACAGACATCGCTCCCACCTTCCTGGACGGCGAGGCCTCCCACCGCCCTCTGTGTGTGCGGCCACTGGCTCTCGTTTCGAACTTGCTAAATCCCCCACGTGTGTTCGTGTCAGTATTACTTTTGGGGTTTTGGTACTTTTTTGTATTAATTTTTCTTTTTTAAAAAATTCAATTACGGATTTTCTGAGAGAAAAAGAAACACGAACTTGTTGATCCACTTATTTAAGCTTGTGTTGGTTGAGTCCTGTATGTTCCCCGACTGGGGATTGAACTCGAAATCCTGGCACAGAGGGTGGAACTCCGAGCGGCTGAGCCACTCGGCCCGGGCTTGTACTAACATTTTCTGAAAGGATACTAACCTTGTGAGGCCACGGTTCTTGTCCCTAAATTACAACATGTGACATCGGGAGAGAAGTCAGGTGTGTGCTCGGGTAGGAGCCCCAGGTGCACGCAGACCCAGGACCACAGGTGCGTGTGGGGGAGGCAGGTGGGAGGTGAGCGGTGGAGCAGAGGGGAGTCACAGAAGACGCAGACGGAAGGTGGGGAATTACTCCCAGGAGACCAGATGCCACGCAGGATAGGGAAAGAAAGGGTCATGGTGTTTGTCTCTTTTAAAATGTTTTTACTAAGTTTACTGGGGTGACACTGGTTCATAAAGTTACGTAGGTTCAGGGGCACAATCCTGTAACCCGGTGTCTGTGCACTGCACTGTGTGTTCACTGCCCCATGTCCAGTGTCCTCCGTCACCGCTCATCCTCAGCCATGGGTGCCGCACCTTCTGCATGGGCTGCGGGCTCCCGTGGAGTTCTCCTGACATGGCTGTCTGGTTTTAGGGTTGGTGTGGACGGCCCCCAGAGTGAGGGTGCCCTGGAGGGCCTACCTCCGCAGTTTTCGGGGGCACTGGTGTGGAATTGGTGCCGATTCTCCTGTGAACACCAGATGGAGCCCACACCAATTCAGAGCGAGTCTGACTCCTCCAGGGACCTCCTCTGGAGGAAGCCTGCCGGGTCTGTCCTCACGCAGCACTGGGCTTGTTCCACTGGCTGTGACGTCCTCAGGGTCTGAAGAGTCCTCCCTCGCAGGCTGTATCTCCATTCCACGTCATGCTTACCTGCTAGCCCGTCCCTGGACACTCGGACATGCTTCTGTCTCTTGCCTCATGTAACGGATGTTATGCTGGACACCTTTCCTCCTCTTCCTCCCGTTCTCGCCGGGAGGGGCTCCCTCCGCATCACTCTGCTCACCTCCATCGGGGGTAGCCGTGACCCCCACCGGAAGTGGGCACTGCAGTTTCGGGGCTCAGCAGAGCTACCCTTGCTTCCTCCACAGACACTCCATTTATTCAGCTGATATTTGGCTCAAACATGTTTATAATTATGGCTATTTGGTCACATGTGTTGCATGTACTTTTCATGTGTCGTGATATACTACTCAATTTTTCTACCCTTTAAAAATGTGAAACCATTCTTCCCTGGTGGGGCCTGCAGACACAGGGCTGGTCGGCTGCCATTTGCAAACACTGGGTTTGGTCTTTTCTGTATGTTTCACAGTCTAAAGTTAGTTGCCTTTTTGTACTCACCCTGCTGTTTCATTGCAAAAGTAAAGTGTGTTCATTGTAGAAAGTTTTCTAAGCCAATACACACAAAAAACTTAAATACCACCCATATTTTGATATATCTTTCCAATGTTTCCAATCTTTTATCTCCTACTACTTTTTAAAGACGTAAGCTCTCGAAGATCAAGTGAGAGAACCAGGTAAACCCGAGGGTGCTGTGCCCTCCCCTCACCCGCTGGTGTCTGGAGTCTCCCAGAAACAACCTGCCCCAGGGCCTGCTCCCCGCTCCCCAGTCCCTGGTCCCTGGGGCCTGCAGCGGGGCCTGGGGGAGGGGCGGCATGGGGGCGCTGCAGGGTCCCCTCCCACCCTCGGCACCTGCCTCCTCTGGAACAACAGGAGTTGGAGGCACAGACCCGACACACCCTGGGGCTTCCTTGGTCGGTGATGACCAGGGCAGGAGGGCTTGTGAGGGCACAGAGGCAGGGGTTACACCAGGACACAACACACCTTTCCCATTTTCCTTGGAGTCACCCAGCCTCCATCCAGAAGTCCCAGCCTGTGGCCAGTGAGAGGTCCCCAGTTCCCGTGGGAAGTTGTCCCTCTCAGGGGACACTGCTCCCAAAACAGGCTTCTCTCCAAGGATAAAGGCTCCTCCTAAAAGATACGGTGAGCACGTTGTATTCCCCCCACTGGGTGCTCAGGCTCCAACCCAACTGACCAAGCTGAATAAAAAGCTGGACCCCGCTGTGGCTGTGTGGCCCAGTGGGCGGCAGTGCGGTCCGAGGACCGAAAGTTGGCTGGTTCCATCCCCGATCAGGGCAGTTGCCCGGGTTGTGGTCTTTACCCCCTGTTGGGGTGTGTGGAGGCAGCCACTTGGTGTTTCTCTTTTCCTCCCCGCCTCTCTCACAAGGGAATAAAATAAAGATTGAAGACAGAACTGGAGCCAGGGTGCAGCCTCAGCAGGGCAGACGGCCGCAGGGGCAGAACCTGTCACTTATTCCCGAAGCTCCTCCGTATAGCGTCTGCTTTTAAAACCGGGTTTGAAGTGTCCGGGAAAGTGCACGGGCTCCTGGGCTGCAGCCATGAGTGTGGACCTTCCCCGGGGGGCCAGCAACCAGGCGACCGACAGCGAGAGTGTGAACAGTAGTTTTATTTTAAAAAATCTAGCGTTAAGGATGACTTCACATCGACAGAAGCCCTCCCACGTTACGAGACGAAGGGACATCAGGAGGAGGAGCAGACACCTCGCTCCTCACACGGCGGCACCGTCTGCACACAGACTTCGAGCACAGCCCCCAGATCAAACCTCTTCTGACCCTGTGAACAGAGAGCCGCTGGGTAACGACGCTCCTCCCGAGTCACCCCAGTGAGCATTTGCATCAGAGCCCACAGCCCGCCGTTCTCATTTCACCGGATGCCAGAGAGGAAAACGCGTTCACATCACCTTTGAAGACACGAAGCAGTGAGGTACAGTGCACGTCCCAGCCCCACCCCAGCTGTGCTCCCCTGAGAAACCACACCCTGAGCTGCCCGATGGGCGTCCCTGCGGCACGACCACGGCAGCTGCTCACTGGGCCGCAAAGCCCCGGAGCCCGGACGGTGTCCGTCCCCAACACACGGGCCTTGGGCTCAGGTGTGTCGATGCCCAGGGCACATTTCTTGGGGACGTGCAGGGCCGTTCACCTGGGGCAAGGAGAGTCTGGACCCCACCGCGTCACAGCTCCGACGCCGCCTGACCCACGCGCCTGGCCCCACACTCAAATATGTGTTCCTTTGAGAGGACGTGGATGGGTGAACAGATGGCTGACAGGAGCCAGAGAGACGGGTGACTGACGGGGTCCGCAGACACGCTTGAGGGACAACGTGCACGCACCCCGGAGGCTGGAGGTCTGTGGATGACAGACAACAGACGGACACACCGACCCACCGGGTGTCCAGCCGCCAGCGTGCGGGCTCATTCAGCAAGAGTGAGACAAACACGCGGTGACGTGTGGCAGCACCACGGTGCACCCGGTGTTTCTCACGCGGGGAACACAGTGTGACCAGAGAACGGAACCTCTCCTTCCACGCCAGCCCGAGCCAGGCCCGTGGCCTTGCCCCGGGAGCAGAGCCTGGGGGCCCGAGCTGGGGTCGCCACCCGACTTGGCAGCAGCCACAGCACATCTCGTTTTCAAAGCGAAGCCTGGGCATCACAGAAAAGAGGCACTTCCAGTGTTTTATATGCAGTTTTAACTCTATGGTGAGTGAGTCCACACAAAGTCACAGTACTAATCAACTTACGAAAACTGATCCACACTCTACAGTGTTTTTTTAATCTGTAATCGAAAAAGAACAAACTTGTAGAAGAAAATAAAGATCAATATGTAAAATTCCAGCAGTAAAAATAACACCTGAAGGGCAGCAGCGCCGTCCGCACTGCTGCGGAGGGAGGGCCTCTGTGCAGCAGCGTCTGGTACTTGACCAGACACCCCCTCCGCTTCTCGGGAACGTGGTTTGCTTTCCCAGCTTTAACTGTGTTGTGAGAACAAGTCTGATTTCCCAGGGCAGACGCCAGGTCAGGATGCGGCCTCTGCGGGGCTCACTGGGCACCTGGACAGCCCGTCTGCCACAGCTGCTCTGTCCGGTGTGCTGTGCTGAACAAGCCACGGAGCCCCCCGGCCGCAGAGCCGAGGGCTGCAGCTGGGGAAGGTGGCGCACCACACTCAGCAGCCCCAGGGCAGCATCAACACCCGCATCTGCGGGTCGGGCTCCCGGGACGCCCAGGACAGCAGCAGCAAGCCAGCGGTGACCCCGCGGTCAAGAGGTTTGGAAATCGTCACCCAGCGTGCTAGAGGGAAGTCCAAACAGGGACACGGGCAGAGGGGACTCTGCTGTCTAATCGGGGAAAGACCGGCAGACTAACAAGGACACCCTGGCGCAGCAAACCTAAGGATCGGGGCACAGTGCATCGCGAAGCAGCATATCCAGGCAGCGGCGGCAGGGAGACGCTTGGATGGCACGGCTCACGTCACTCCAGCTCCTCCCAGGTATCCGTCAGGTGGCCGCCACGGCTCTGGCGCCGGATGCTGACCAGCTTCCCTGCGGACTTCAGGCTCCAGCGCGAGCTGCTTCCCGGGCCAGCCAGGCTGGTGTACTTGCCAGAACCCTTGGCCCCTTCCTCCCAGCCCGGCCGGGGCCCTCGGACACTCGGGCCATCACCCGACTCAGCCGCCACATCTTCAAGGGCAAGTTTGGGAGGCTCCCAACCTTCGATCTCATCTGGCTTCTTAGGCTGTAAATTCTGCTTTAAAACCAAATTGTCCCAAAATCCAGATTTCTTCTCCATCTTCAACTCTTCCTTTAACCGCAAGCTGGTTCTGTGGGAGACAAGAGAGTTCCATGTTGGTGACGCAGGGAGCTCCCCCCCTCTGCCCATTTTATAAATACAAGAGTCTCTCTACAACACTCTGAACAGGGTAGACAGTGAACACAAACCCGAGTGTGAATCTTTAACAGAAAAATGAGGAAGACTCGGGCACGCCATGTGGGCGATGGCACGCGTGAAGCACGCGTGAAGACCACAGACCCACGTGCTGAGCCAGGTCTCAGAGGAGAGGCCACAACACTCGGAAGCTCGGTGCCCGGGTTGAGGGGACCCAGGACCCAGACTCGGGTGCAGGGACTGTCCTGTCACCCCCTCGAGTTTCTGCAGGGGCCCCCCTCCAGCACGCTGGTCTCTTGCGTTTAGCAGGTAATTTGCTGGACAAAACTGAACGCGGAACCCCATCCGCCACGGAGGGAAGAGAGAGCCAACTGGTGGTGGGGATGGATCACACTTGGAAAAATTTCAAGATATTTGTAACAAACGAACAGCAACATGTCAGTTTAAATATATTCCATTTCCTAAAGCCTTTTACATCCTTCACATTTTTAACTTTTTTCCCCCCGAATTTCTGAGACTACTGAACGTCTAATGCAGGGCCCCGGCCTGGGTTTCCAGGCTCTGGCCCAACTGCCAGGTCACAGTAGGTCTGAGAAACTGGTCTGCCGTCTGCTCATGGGGAGGGACGCTCTCAGTCCCCGGGCAGGCCCTGCTGGCCCCTCGCTCCGGGGAGAGACAGAGCTGGTGATGGGAGCTCCGCCACCCTTGGCTCCCTCCCGAGGGCTGACTGCGCTCATCCCAAGGGACTTACCCCCTGGCCTTGGGAGACCTGCATGTTCCCAGGAGGTGTTGTTCATCGTCGTTACTGAACAGCGAGGTCACTTCCTTCCAACCCCGGAAACTCGCTCCCTGCACCTAATCAAAGGTTAAGAGAGAGATCGACTCTGATGCAGGAACCAGGTGAGGCGTCGGCCCCCAGCAGGCCCTTCTCATGCGTCAGGCTGGCGCTCGGCAGGACACTCTCCAAACCTCCTCACGGTAAGTGGGGGAACAGCCTGTGACGTGGCCGACCGATGACCGGTATTCTCAGAGGCCGCTCCCTGGGGGACAGACGAGGCCTGAGCGCTCACCCCGAGCACATGGACCCGACTGACTGCATTTACTGATGGACACACGGAGCTACAGGAAAAAATGAGCAAAATGCATCTGGCCCACTGCCAGTTACACTTGGTCACTCGGTGTACCCATCACCTGTTCAACCATGTTTACAGCATCTCTTTTAAACACCACACGCATGACAGCCCCCCCAAAGCACTGCAGCTCACACAAGGGAGACAGACATCCCCATTCAGAGCAGAGCGAGTCCTGCGACCAAGCCCGTGAGAGAACACGCTTCTGTCCCACCAGGTGGCAGCTCCCAGCCCGCGGCAGACGGTGGGGCAGACAGGCGGCCGTCCCTGCCGAGCGAGGGGCCCAGGCCCTGCCAGGGAGCAGCCGCAGCCCGAGACGTGTGCAGACACAGCGCTGGTCATGGGTGACCACTTAACGGTCTGTCCTTGCGTGTCTGTGTATACAATGTACGTGAACTGATCCGTGTCATGTCATGTACCTACCACGCTGCCGTGTGCATGCTTTACACACACAGAGTCTACTGGGGAGGACGGGGCGCTGGTGGACAGGGGGATGGTCACTGTCTCCTGCTCTGCAGACTTTGAACTTTGAACCACGCGTCTCGGGCAGCAGTATGGCTGTCAGGACATACGCACCACAGAACTGCTGTGGGAAGCCACCGTCTCGAATTCTGTGCCACCCGGACCAGCAGCACCTGCCTGCGGGGCCCCCTCTCTCTGAGGCTCTGGGAAGCACAGCCCCCAAGCCTGGCCTGACACCCCAGCACGAAGGGGGCCGCTCCCACAGCCTCATCCCGCCCCCGGGGAGAGACGCACCAGACCTGGGAACGTGCGGCCACGTACATGGAGAAACAGCTGAAATGCCGGTGACAGCTTGAGAGCCGAGTCCCTGTCGGGAGGAGGACCTGGGGACATGCTTCTTTTGATCACAAACTTCATGGTTCTTCGTGAATTTGGAAAACAAACAAAACCCCGGCAGAACAGTAGGGAAATTTTCAATATGTAATGATAAAATTCCCACATTTTCAGCATCAAAAGTTTTATGAAACTTTATAAAAAGGGCAAGTAGAAAAATGGGCAAAACGAAAGAAAACTCAAGACTCAGCGGGTGTGGAAAGTACCTGCTCCTTTCCAGGAGCAGGCGCCCGACACCGAGACCGCTCCCCGTCTCCAGTTGTCTCTGCAACTTTAATGTGTTGAGCAGGCAGGCTGGGCGGGCCCACGGCCTTGGAGGCACAGAGGGATCTTTGTTGACCTGGTCGACTGTCGCTGAAGCAGCGTCCAGGCCGCAGGGCTGCTCCACCTGGGCCCTGGGGACCGCGTCCACTGCCCGGGGCCTCGCTTCTCCCAGCCTCCGTGGTCTTCCTCACGCAGGCTCTCCCTTACTCACCTGCTGGCCCACCTGCCTGTGTCCAGTCTCTTGGGCTTTATAAATCCTGTCCTCCTTCTTTCTTCTTGTTCTTAACTTGATCATTTCAAGTTACCTGTCTTCACATTTGCTGATTCCTCCTTCTACTTGGCCCAGTCTGCCACTGACAGTCCCCCCAGAAGTTTTTCCAGTTTAGGTCTTCAGCTCCTGTGACACCATCCATCTCTCTGCTGAAGCCCACACTTTGGTCACATGTCACTTCTGCGAGTCCTGGGGACGCACAGATCGCAGCTTCTATACATTTATTTTGTTCCTGAGATCGGTCCATGTTTCTGTTGCTTTGTGCACCTTCTTATTTTTGGCTGGGATTGGGGCACTTGAAAAACAGCCACCCGTCTCACCCGGTCTTGGGTCGGGCCCATCGGGGAAAGACCTTGGCCGAGCAGCACGGCTGGAGGCCCCGGGAGCCTCTCGACCTTCTGTGGGACGGCCTTCTCGGAGCTCGTGCACGTGACCCCTCTGCCTCTCGGGGTCTGTCGGCTGGATGGCGGGCTCGCAGGCCCCGGAACAAGCAGCCGAACTCTGAGGCATCCTCAGTGGCCCGGGGACCCAGAGCAGACCAGCTCCATCAGCACTGCAGCCAGTGAGACAGGCTCTGGTCCCCAGGGCAGCTTCTCAGAAGCCGGACGTGCGTCCCACTCCCTCCCTCAGCGGGACGGGCTCGCCTTCGGGCTCCAGGACCAAGTGCGCTGAGGTCCACTGTGGCTGCCGCCAGGGAAGCGGGCTGGCGGCCCTCGCCCATTTCCACACCACTGTCCTCGCCTGTGCACCCGGCTGTGAGTTCAGGCCCTGGTGTCTGTCCGTATGGCCTGCGTCCTGCCGCCAGCCCTTCTCCTCGGACAAGGCCCCCTCATAAAGCGCCAGGAAGCCCCGACTCGGGGGTCTTCAGTGTCCCCTACACGGTGGGGTCGGAGCCCCGGGGCCTCCCACGGCTCCGCCAACGTCCTGCGCGTTACACAGGCTGCTCTCCCATCCGCAGACCCACAGGGGCTGCTGCCCCACGGCCCAGTCAGCCATTTACTCCTGCCTGATGCCCTTCTCCCCAGCTACCCTCTCCCCCCAGCCCCCACCCGTCTATGGCGCCCAGCCCCTCAGCTAGAAAGCAGGCATGTGAAGTGAGGCAGGGCACCACCCGCCTTCTCACACCTACTCCCTCCTGCAGGACGGCCTCGGCCACAGACCGTCCTGCACACACTTGGGTCCAAGCTCTTGTTAGTGGCTCTACAGCTTCCGAGTCTCCAGTCCTCGAAGGGCCCCAGAGGTAAGGTGCGGTCAGGGCCTGTCGCCCAGGAAGCCATGCTGCTGACACCTAGTGAACCGGCGCCGTGCCGCTCTCACGAGAAATGCAGGGGCCACTGGGCTCGTGGTTTTCGGCACTCAGGCTACATGTGGCCTGCCTCGTTTGTGTCTGTGATTCAGACGCCTCGTTTAATGTTTACTGCTGCCCCGCAGGCCACTGAACTCGTGCTGACACACGTCACCCAGCCCAAAGGAAGCCCTGTGTTCTGTCCATGAGACATGCCCAGCCTTCCGGCCCGAGTGCAGCCAGAAGGCTACTTCAGCCTGAGCTTGGGGGCTGCTGGAAACAGCAGCGTCACGGACAAAAACCACCGAGTGTGGACCACGGGCACTCGGACCGCAGGGGCCACAGCAGCAGTGATGAACGACTAGGGCCGGGGCACCACGTCCACTGTGCGCTCGCTGTGTCCACTCTCAGGGATGCAGTGAGGACCAGGGATGGCCCTGCTAAAATAAAGTGCTCGCTGTGGCCGCCAGTGCTCTCGGAGGGACCCGGGGACCTTCCAAAGGCCAAAACCAGTCCCTGTCTGCCCCTCTGGTCCGATGGTAGCAGTCCGGGGGGTGCACGGTGCCCCATCTTCAGACAGGACCAGCCGCTGCTGGCCCGCCTTGGGCCCCTCCTCCGGGCAAAACTGCCGGCCCAGTGCACCCTGTGCTCGCCTGCCTCCCACCCGGACACGCGGGGCCTCCTCTCTGTGGTCACTGCAATAAGTGAAAGTGACAGCAGCCAGTCGTGCTTCAAAACAACCCCACCAGACTTTGCGGGCAGAGTCCTGGATGTGTCTGTCTGTCCGGGCCCCTCGCCTCCCACGCACACCCACCCCAACCAGACACAGGCAAGGTCCCCACACAGCATACACCCCTGGCCTCGCCTCCGGGGACAAGGTGCGGGAGGCCTGGGCCAGCTGAGCTGAGGGCAGGGGAGCAACCATGGCCACAGGTGACCCGGACTCTGTTCAGTGGGATTTGCATAGGGAAACCCAGGCGGCTCACTCCACGGTGGTGATCAGTGCCTTTTTTTAATGAACATTGGACACCGCGGGACCCAGCACCTCGGGACCTGCCCTGTGGCCCAGAGATGCCAAAAGGCCAACCTCCCTGCCCTGCAGTGCCCGGTGCTGACGAGGGCGGGCTGCCGACCCAGAGGGCGGCCCGTGGCCCCGACTCTCCCAGTCTCCAGGGCCCATTGAGGAGCACACAAAATGGCCCCTGGGTTGTTTTTTGGGGGGAATGCCCATGAAATATGTCTAAGCCTTTTAAAATTTTAACATGAAAATATGCCAAAAATTCTCTGAGGTTTGCTATTCAAGGCATTAATCTAAAGCTGCTAAATCCCGGCGCACCCCTGGCCCGAAGCCACTGGGGCCCCAGCTCACAGCACCGGGCCGTCGGTGCCCCCCGTGCCACTCACGGCCTCTCCAGGACGCACAGAAGGCTGAAGCTGGACGGGGGTCAGCCACCTCGGGGGCCCCGGGGAGAGGCCCCAGGAGCCCAGCCTGGCCGAGGTGTGTGCTCACTGCTGGAAGACTGGCCACCCAGCAGCAGCGCTGGGACCTCACGCGTGACCCACGATGCTGAGGGGATGGGGTCTGTGTCTGCAGTGGGGAAGCACACACCTGTGATTTTAAACAGAGGTGTCCGTGTACACACAGATGTTTCACCGGTAGCCACATAAAAAATGGAACAACACTTCCCATGAGAAAGAGGCTGAGACCCAACATCCGACACCCAGACGGCCCCTCCCACACTCACAGCGGCTGCGTGTTTTCCAGTGAGCTCGAGACGCAGCGAAACGGAACCTCCTCAGTCTCTGCACTGCTAAATAATTGTAACGACTGTGTCACCTCACGAACCTCACCGTTCACAGTAATACGACACAGATGTGAACTCATGTCAAAAAGGAGTTCAACAGCCTGAGGAGATGCTCCCAGAAATTCACTCCCTGCAGTGTCAAAACTGTCACGTTTCAGGAACATCCTCAACCCCAGTAACGACTGTGAATGCATCTCAAAGTTATTAGAACCTAACATTAGCTATTTTTCTCTTTTTAAAAACAACACAGATTATAGCCGTGTGACCTAATTTTCAAGAAAGTCGTGCACACCAGATCTGAATGCAAACTGAACACTTCATAGAACAAGGCCAAGGGCACCCCCGGCCTGTGTGTCTCCTGCAGTGCGGGGCGGGCCAACCGATCTGGGGGCGCTGGACGTCGAGGATGAGAACCGGGGGCACCTTCCAATGAGACACTGAACACGACACACTCAGTGAGTTCGTCCTTCTTCCAAGTCACATAAAACTCCGCGGGAAGAGGTTTTATGGTCGACTTGTCATGAACTGTCACATTTATTTCTAACAGAAACCGGCTTTTAGATCAAGACCAATCCTCTCAAAGGAATTAACTAAATTCAGAGCATGACTAACCTGTCACAATAATTTTTAAAAGTCTGTTTTCCATGGAAAAGTCGTTTCAGCACATTAAACCACAGATACCCTCAGTAAAGCAGCGTGAAAGCCAGCCGGCCGGTCCCGCGCCTAGAAGACAAGAGGACATCCAGATGGCTCAGACAACGATGAAGACCCGCTTCCCAGGAGAAGCAACTGACAATCAGGACTTCCTGAAGCTGAAACCTTCTGCTCCAAGGCCGGTGAGAGACGAAGAAAACCACCCCAGGAGAGGACATTTGGAGCAGACGCACCTGATAGAGCACTTGTATCCAAAACATTAGAAGAGCCCTTAAAACTCAACAAGAAAACAGAACAACTTGTTAAAAAAGTGGGACAAAAGATCTTCCCAGGCACCTGGCCAGAGAATACACAGATGTCATGTGAGCACATGAAAAGATGTCCAGCCTCATCTGTCACCAGGGAAACGCAAATGAAAACCACAACAAGGCCACAACACACCCATGGGGATGACCAACACCTGACCACACCCTGGGCAGCGAGGATGTGGAGCAGCAGGACTCGCACTCGGTCCCGGCGGGAGCACAGACGGGCGGCCGGCTGGGAAGACACTGGACGTTCTCACAAACAACCTGCTCCGGTCACAGCCCAGCAAGCACGCTCCTTGGTGTGCATCTGTGTTACAGACCGACGTCCACACAAAGACCCACACGTGGGTGTGCACAGCAGCTTCCCCCAGAACGGCAGAAACTCGAAAGCACCCGGGACACCCTTCAGTGGGAGATGGACAAACAAACCTCGGCCCCTGTAGACAGTGGGACAGTGTCAGCACTAAGAACAGTTGTGCTCTCAAGCCGGGAAGACCCGTGGGGGACCTGACATGCATGTGACTGAGTGAAGGAGCCAATGTTCCTGAAAAGGCCACACGCTGTGTGACTCCAAGCCTGTGACATTCTGGAAAAGGCGAGAGTGTGGGGACAGTGACAGATCGGGGGTGGGGAAGGGATGAATAAGTGGAACAGGGAAGTTTTTAGGGCAGTGAAACTCTGTGACGTGATAATCTTGGATACATTTCATATTACATTTGTCAGAATGACTCTAAGGGAAATGAGGGGCTGTCCTGGGGGGTGTGCAGATGGGGTGGCGATGGGGGGAGGCTGTGCCTGTGGGGGCAGAGGGTGTGTGGGAACTCTGTGTTTTCCACCTAAGTGGAAAGTTCCGGGCACCTAAAAAGTAATCTGTAAGACACACACAAAAAGACACAGCAAAAGGGTATAGACAATTCTGTAAACCAGAAGACCAGAAAAAACCTTTCATGAATGTGTTACTAATGGTCAGATCTAGATGGAGTACATTTGGCTGTTCAATAGCTTATTCTTCCAACGTTTCCTTATGTTAGAAAATTTTCAAAATAAAAATTAAGAGGGAAAAAACACAGGTTTTTTAGGCTTCATCAGGAGAAAGAGAAGCAGAACACAGGAAAATCAACTTAAATTTTTTTAAAAGAGTTCATCCAAGAATAATATTGCTTACCTGTAATCAATATAATTACTTAGAGTATTAAATTACCCTGTAACCTCATATAAATGCCCATCATTACGTTTTGAGATTTAAAAGATTAAAAACTGCGGTCAGCACTCCTACTCTCACAGAGTAACTTCGGAGAGAAGGTCAGGCAGGAAGCGTGTTTCAAGGCTCCATCACGGGAGCCGGTTAACCACCCGCGAAGCCCTCACAAGTCCCAAGGACACGGATCGTCTCTCACTTCCTAAAAGCTCCTAGCACATCAGCAGGTCCCAAACATTTGGCAAAAAAGTAACTTTCTGAACACCTTCAAAAGACAGCGCTGATTTTCTGACCCGAATCCCGGGCCCAGGAAAGGGAATGAACATGCGAATGCGCATCGGAAAAAAGGGGGGAGCACGTAGGCACCGCACACGGGATCCACCTGAGGTCCTCTTTAACGAACAAATTCTGAGCATTCCAAGCATGTCTCCAAACCTGCAGAGCCAGTGTCTCCATTTCTGTATAAAGGTCATCTGCCTTCTTCCTCCAGACAATCAAAGGTTTAAGAAAGGGAAATAGCTGTTATCCAAACAAGCGTCGCGTCCACTTGGCACGCTGCTGTGGTGGCCAAGAGCTTTCTGGTCCCGCGGGCGGGCGCGCGCAGCTCGCAGCGACTCGGGCCTTGCCCGCTGTTTCGCTCCGGGTGGGCAACCTGCCAGGGCCCGCGCAGCGTCCACCGCAGCCTCAAGGCCACGGCCACGCGCGAGCGTCGCAGGTACCCCCTCCCCTGCCCCGTGTTCCTGATCTCGAGTGGGGGTGGACAACACGGAAGACTAACGGGCCGCAGGGCCCAGGCCGCACCTGCGCACCGTTACGTTGCACCCCCATCTCTGCGCCGCCCCTGCGCAACCTCACCTGCGCGCCACCGTCTGCGTGGCCCTGGCCTCACCTGCGCGGCCCCCACCTGCGCGCCCCTCACCTGTGCGTCGGCGGACGGCGGCGGACCCCCAGCCAGACCGTCCTCCTCCTCTGGGAGCTCGTCCAAAAGCACCCGGCCGCGTCCCAGCTTCCACATGCTCCGGCCGGGTTCCGGCGTCCGCGCGTCCGTGCGCCCCTGTCCGGCTGGGCGCAGCGCGCGGAAGCTGGGGCGGCGGCTCCAACGGGGCTGGGACGCCGCGAGGGGGGCGGGGACGGGCGGGCGGGGCCACATCACCCTCCCGGACCCGGACCCGCCCTGCGCCCCCTACTCCGCCACGCTTCCGACCCACCGCGGGTCCCCACCTCCACTCGGGACAGGGTCCCTACCCCCAACAAGGCCCACATCCCTCGTCACCGACCCTGCGCAGCAAGGACACCG
This sequence comes from Artibeus jamaicensis, assembly GCF_021234435.1. Taxonomy (NCBI): domain Eukaryota; kingdom Metazoa; phylum Chordata; class Mammalia; order Chiroptera; family Phyllostomidae; genus Artibeus; species Artibeus jamaicensis. The sequence continues at coordinate 44,830 of NW_026522022.1, forward strand.
ACCCAGACCCAAACCAAACCCGGCCAATCCCCGGCCAGGCCCCTCGGCCCGCACAGGGGGACCCCGCCCCGCGGCCAGGCCCCGCCCCACCCGGGCCACCCAGGAAGAGGCCCCACCCCCACCGGCTCTCCGCCTCCATCCCTGCCGACCCCCTCACCCGGCCTGGGGCGAGGCCTCGTCCGCGGGGCGCTGGCGCTGGCGCTGGGGGCGGGGCGCTGGGGCTCCGGTACCCATGGCAACGGCCGCAGGACGCTAAGCGGGCCCGTGCGCATGCCCACAGTCGTCAGGGGGGCGGGGGCGCCGGGGGCTGGAGATACGGTCACAGGAAGGTACCCGTAGGCGGCCCGCTCGCTGTGACTGGCGACGCCGCAGGCTGGTGACCGCTGTGTCCTTGGAGCGAGGTCCACCCACGCGCAGGGGCCTCGCTGCATCCGCGGGCGACGCTGTGGCCCCAAGTATCCGGCTGTGCAGCGCCCCAGACGGGCCGGGCTGAGACCCGGTGGTCACGCGGCGCAGAGAGTCCCCCGGATTAGCCAAGCGGCTTCTAGTGTCTGGGCGGCGGGGCGCTGGGGAATGGGACCTGCAGGTACGGGATGAGCCCCACAGTAGCGTGGAGGCAGGTGCGTCGGGTGCACCAGCATCTGCGCCCTCGGCCCAAGTAGGTGGATGATCTGTGACCAAACATGCGAGAGGAGCGCGGCGCCCTGGCGCTGGGCTCGGGGAGCCTGACGACCCGAGGTCAGCACTTTTCCCGGCCAAGGTCGCACTCACAGCACAGTGAGCCGGATACCCCGGCCTGCACCCTGCCCGGAGCGTCCAGGCAGAAGCAGGTTACTGCTCTGAAGTCCAACATGGCTGGTTTCTGTCTCAGAAAAGGGCCAAGCAATAAAATACAAAGAGATATCAACTCCATTATAAAAAGAGAAGTTCAAATTAGCATGAAATGCCTTCTGCCACCCCCACCCCCCCCCCCGTCAAAGTGGTAACGACTTATGAAGGCGAGACCTGAAAGGGACTGGTGTCGACATTAGGCACTGCTGAAGGCCGAAGGCCGACTTGGCCTATTCGTCGGCATCTGCCAAGTTTTGGTGCGTGCCCTCCGGTCCAGCCAGTTAACTTCTACGGAAGAGTGTTTTACCCATTATACTTCGGGGTTGCCTACCTTTTCCCACGAAGTATATGTATTCATGCACTACTTACAAAGAGATCTCAAAACTGTATGTTTCTGGAAATACTTTTTTAGCACTGTAAGCTTACTACTAAAAAAAATCAAATGTACCCTTTGGATTTTTTTGTTTTTCAGATGTGATCAGCAGCAAAAATTTTCAAATGAAAAGAGGCTCTGAGTTTGTGGGGAGAGAGGCCCACAGGAGCCCCAAGCACGACCCCTGTGAGGGCTCAGGGACCTCTGCGGCCGTGTGGGTAGGACCTGGACGGGCCAAGGGGCCAAGTGGGAGAAGCCAAAGTTTAAATTCCAGCCAGACACCTGGAAAGCAGATAGCTTACATTTTCGGCGAGTCGCAGAATCATGAGACACGCTGGCATAGGCTCTCCAGGACCCCAAATGTCTCTGGACCCCCCAGGCACAAATACTGCACACCGATGTAGAGCCTCAGAATGCCTGCTAAAAAATACTCTAGCCAGTGGAAGTTAAATTTAGAAACTCATGGGAACATATAAGAATGTTAAAAATTTATATAGACACACCTTTTCAAACCAGGTCAAATAAGCTTAGACTTCTGGGCTTAAAGGGCTTACAGAACTAGGTACACAGATGGGGCGTGGGTGGGGGTGTTCCAGGGCCCACTACCAACACAGTGAATGTGATGAGCTCGCGCCCGGGCCGGCTGGCATGGTCAAATAAACAGGCTGCAGGCACAAGCGCCATGAAACAGCTTACAAAACAAAGCCAGGATCCAAAAGCACAGCCTTCAAGGACACTGCAGACAAAACAGGGAAAACCAACTCAGGATATTTCAACAAATAAACCAGGTCTTGTCATTCACACAGAGAGCACAGGGCCTGTGCCCACCGCTGCCTTCCTCCCTTGGGCACAGGCACATTTCTGTGCTTCCAAAGTTTTCATTGTAAATAGCAACCTCCTGCAAATCCAGGACAGTCTGGAAGGAGCAAGCCAGGCTTCCTATATCAAAAAGCTAAATTCCAAGCCATTTTAAACAACATTTTGCATCATTTCTGGGGCAGAGAGGCTTCAGGCATTCTGGAATTCTAAGAAGTGCTTCTTACAAGTTCTAGAAATTTGACCATCATTTATTCACCGACAAATTTTGTAAAATTAAGTGATGCTTGTTGATTTATAAAAAAAAAAACTTGTTTTCATATACCAATTAGGTAAATTGTAACAATATTGAAGCATTTATATTTTTCTCTCCACCTGATCTGTCCAGAATTTGGAAACTCTTAATGAGTATATTATTTTTCATAGCAATACATTTATTTGCATGAATCTAATAGAAATCTGATCTCTTCCAGTTTCCAATTGTGGATTTATTAACCAAGACTTTGACCAAAAGGTCATGTCTGCAGGAGACCTGCCTAGACTCTGAATGTTAGCAAAAAGCTTCAAGGTATAAAGACTTACTTTGGAGTCAATAAAAGCCCCTGGGAGACATGGCCTGGCCCCTGGCTTATTCAGAAGGTACATGGCACCTTTCAGGTAAGGAACAAAGGTTGCTTTCCTGGGAGATGGCAGGGAAGAACCTCAAGGCATTTTGAGGACCTCCAGAACTTGAGTTTACCCAAACGTATAGGTACTGCAGGCAAAGCTTTATGGCTACTGTGCAGCTTGGTTTCTTTGCCCCGAGAGGCTAATGAAAGCTCAATCTACAAATTCCTTATAACATCCCAATAAAGTATATATAGGAAAGCCTACACAATCAGTTGCTATTCCTATTGAGTTCATGCAAATAATCAGGTCAAATTGAAATGGACTTAATGCAGGAAATGAATTGGTCTTGATTTGGCTCTTTGATAAAAAATGAGGGCGATTTTAGGGGAAAAATGTTTCAATAGAATCCATTATACACAGTTATAAATATTAAACTCTAATTCAGTGGATTGTCTCTAAAATTTTATTTTTCACCTATGAACTACACTGCATCCAGAATTTTTCTAATTTTCTTAAATGTTTTGGCTTTAGCCAAAACTTCCATAGACATAGAAGAGAGATTGGAAGGGGGATCTGTAATAGTGGAAAATTGTAATTGTGGGAAATTGGAACCCACTCAACATTCTTTCCACACTGTTTCTGTAAGTGCAGATTCTGACTAATGTGTAGCTTGTAAATGAACAGCCTGTTTCTATAAGAATCCCAGGAACTGACTTCAAAAGATACAGACTCTGACCTTCAAGCATCCCAGCTCTGAGGGATTTGCTGACCTTCAACTGTAGAGCCTGGATGATGTAAAGCCAAAATGACAAGCCAGGATGACTAAACCAGGGTGACGCACACCGGACAGTCACTTGCCTTTATTGGAATGGATTGTGCTTGTCTGCAGGTAGAGAACTTTTCAACTCCCTCCCTTGATCGCTTTGTTCTGTTCCCCTTGCCCTCCTTATAAAAGCCTCTGCCTGCACTGAGAGGGTGGGGGATGGGCTGTGAGCCAAGAGTCCCCATCTTCCAGGTGGCCGGCAGTGAAAATAAACCCCTTTCCTTTTACATTGGCACCTGCCTCCAGAGTATTGGCTTTCCTAGCGGCAAGCAGCCGGGCCTGCATTCGGTTACACAATCCTCACACAGAGGATTCATTTCTGGACGAAAAAGAGACTTCTGTTTCCTGAGCCCTTTGCTGGAAAAAGTTAACTTCAGCCTGAATTGCCCGTATTGGCTCATAGAGCCGATGAACCTTCACTAGTATAGAAACTCTTCCTTCTGGAACAGCAACCAACCACGCCACTTGGGACTGGAAGCTGGACTCAGTGAGATTATACTCTGGCAAAGTTACTTTTAAATGCAAGTACAATGTGGGGTGCCACAGAGAACTTTCCAGAAATCCAGGCTGCTTCTGACGGAATGAACAACCTCAGGAGACAGCAAGTGGCAAGCTTCTTCCCAGAGGTGGGAAAGCAGAGGCTGCTCCAAAAAGGGAGGACAGGACTTGTGTTGTTCCGGGGAGGTGGGCCAGGCCCCCTGTCTGGGGACGTAGTGGCCCTGGCCAGAGCGCTCGTCAGGCAGGTGTGCCTGACCAATGGTGGTGGCCACGCTTACCACATGGAGGGGACACTCCTCTCCAACACCTGGAAGGGCAAGGTGCTCCATGACCTTTAGGGTCAGTGTGGCCTGGAAGGTCGGCGTGCCTACCCTGACATATTAAAGTTTACGTCTGTCCTCCCAGCCTGCTTCCTCTGCACCATCCTTGGTGCGTATTAAAATAACCTCCTGCACCTTCCGACCATCTCAGACACCTCCCATACATCCTGTGCTTACTATAGCGAGGAGAGTATGTGTGAAGTAGTCACTAATTCATCAGCTACTTCTCTTAATTTGAAAATTAAGTAGAAGTAAAACTGAAACTACAGCCAACATTTGAGTGCTTACTGCATACCACTGGTTTTACTAGTATTTTATATGCATTATCTCTTTGAATGGAAAGAACACAGAATTCGGAGCACATCGACTCGGATTACAGCTTCAGCTCTACTTATAAAAAACAAGCCTTGCAAGGATTTTTCCTCACCTGTGGGAAGTAGCGTGGGGAGAAATTCCATTTTGGCTTCTGTAGTTGAATAGATGAATTCTTACATCCAGGCATATCCATGACATATGACAGATACAAGACATATATATCTAGTATGTATGTAAAGTGTTCAAAAAGCATTCGCTGTTTTGAATTAAGAGTTACTACTGTGTAAAACATGAACAATTTGCACACTGCGATAGCAAGTTACAGTAGATATAAATTAGATGGATTTGTTCTTATTTCTCTTATTTTTAACTTTAAAACCCCTGCAACACCCCAGTGACTGTATCCAAATATACATAGAATGATGGTGAAGACGGCAAGCGCACATTCCTGAAATTAAACAGAACGCACACGGTATTATTAACAATCCGTGTATGGTAATGTAAAATTTGTTTGGTTGTTCTGTATACTTTTCTTTTTAAATTATTTACTTTCACAGGAGAAGGGAGAGCGAAGGAAACGTCAGTGTGGTTGCAGTGGTGTGCGCCCCAGCAGGGGCCAAACCCACAATCCAGGCCTGTGCCCTGACCGGTAATTGGACAGGTCACCTTTTGATTTGTGGGGAAAACTCCCAACCCACTGAGCCACATGGGTCAGGGCTACTTTCCTATATTCTGCATACCAGCTGTGACTCTCGGCAAGTCCACCCCCTGCCACGTGCGGCGGACGCCCCCCACCTCTGGCCAGGACAGGGTTTGGGGGGAGGGCTGCCTTCGCAGAGCATGCTGGGAGGCGTTGGGGGAGGGACTGACGCTATGCGCCAGGGTTTCCATGGTGACGGGCTGGGGCACGGGGGCGGGAGGCGGGTAGATGAGCCCAGTCAAGCGCGCTCTGGTTGCGCTCAACGCGTCAGGGGCCCTGTGGGTCCGTCCGAACTGGTTCACGGGTTAATAGGCTTCAACCCAGCGGCAGTCTGGGTCCTCGGCCTCGACCTCTAGGGTTGACCTTTGCTGCGTCCGGTCTGGCCTTTGCCAGCAGGAACCCTGCTGAGTCACATCCCCACCTGCTGTCTGATCAAAGGCCTCCCGCTGGCCACGAGTGGATCCCATTACCTGGCTGCTTTCAGCAGAAACCCCTTAGGTCACATCGTCCAGCACACCCTGCCCCACCGCTCCCGGGCACTAAACTCCCGGGTCCCTGCGCTCAGTGCCAGCGGGGCCCCCCGCCCGCTGCCCCCCTCCGCAGCCGGCACAGGGCCCTGAATGAGGGGCTGACACAGCTTCGCCCTCCTGTCCTGGAAACTGAGCAGAAGGTCGGAGGGAGCCCCCACCTGCCCCTCCCAGGAGGGCTCGCCACCCGTCGAGGTCCCCACTCAGGATGCCCACTTTTCCGGGTTGGGGGCCCTCCGCCTCCAGTTACTCTGCATCCTCTTTGTCACCAGAGGAAAGGTCAGTGATTTTAATTAATTCCTTCCTCCTCCGGAGGAAGCGCTAGGGGCATCGTATTTGGTTGGCCGAGCAGGCCCTTCGGTTTCTCCCTGCCTCTAGTAGCGCGGCAGCTTTACCTTGATTGGAAACAATTTTGTTAGATTCTATTCTATTAAGAGTCTGATCAATAGCTGTCTTTTCAGCGTGCATTTAAAAAACCTTAACACTGGTGAATTTTTGTGCAGCCACTTTAATACTGAAGATGGAAGAAGAGACACAACATTTTTGGCATGTTGTGCTTTCTTATTTCAAGAAAGGCAAAAACACGACTAAAATGCAGAAAGAGTTGTGCAGTGTGTGGAGAAGGTGCTGTGACTGTGTCAGAAGTGGTTTGCAAAGTTTCTCGGTACTATTGACATTCTGGCCAAATAATCCTTTGCTGTGAGGCCGTCTTCTTCATTGGAAGATTTTAGCAGCACCCCTGGCCTCTGCCCACTAGAAGCCAATAGTGGGAGACAGCCTGCATACTTAAAATATCCTAATCGATCAAGTTTCTGTGAAAACGAAAAGAAAAATTGTGTTATTTTTTCATGGAGAAAATGTAATGGACTTTTTGGCCAACTCAGCATTGTTCTGCACACACAGCAGCAAAGCAGGGACCCAGAGATGCAGTGAGGGCCCACTCTAGACTTCTGTGACACAGGCATGTTTGTGGGGCATGGGTCAGGGCAGCAGCCTGTGGAACTGTGACCGGGAGACCAGGGTCCATCTGTGCAGGAAATGTCATGACCTGCACATCTCAGAGCCTTGAGCTCTACGTGGTCAGAGTCACCATGTGGGACATTCTGGGGGGCATGTACTGCTCCTTCAGTGGACACCCAGGACTTGTTGTCCAAGGACTCGGGAGGCAGAGAGTGAGCTGGAGCCCTGCTCCTCCAGTGGCAGCAGAGCCAGCGACCACGGACCTGTGCTCACTCAGGCATCCCGTCTGAAGAGGCCGAGGACAGTCAGGGCTCGGACAGGAGCAGGGGACAGCGTGCGCTCTATCGCAGTGCACATGGGACGCAACGGGGACCCTCCAGGTCTGTAGGATGCTCCGTACTCACTCCAGTTTCTGGGTGACAAAGCTGGCTTGAGAGTGGGGACTGAGGACGGTCTAACAACAGCAGGTATGAATGTGACAGGTGTTGGGCGGGGCTGCAGGTGGACAGGTGCTGGCCGAGGTGTCCATAGTGACAAGGCGCCCCTAAAGGGGCCATGGTTCCACGCTGGGAGGCGACCCGCCGGGGACGGCACAGGTGAGACCTGAGACGCAGACCCTCCTCTGGAACGCTGACAGCAGGGACAGCGAGGGCCCTTTGTGAGAACAGGGCGTGTCCATCTGTCAGAATGTGATGCGCAGGCTCATTACATTCAGCTTCTAGGAAGGTTTCTCCCAGACTGAGGAGGAAAGGAAAACGTTTTTACTCTAAGCACTATACGTGTTCCTTTAGAAAATAATACTGAAAAGGCACTAAAGTGAGCAACAGTAACATGAACCCCTCGTGCACAGGGCCCCCCCCAGCTGCCCACCTCCTGACCCTCCTAACCTGCAAGTGTGTTAGGAGATCGGCACAGGGGAGAAAGGCTGCAGGTGAAGCTGTTGGCTAAGGCGGACCTCAGACTACGGAGACTGTGCTGGACTAATGGGGTGGGCCCCATGCCAGGAAGGGGGCCGGCAGTCCAGCAAGACAGAGGGAGAAGCAGCAGCCCCGGTGGCCAGGAGCCCCAGCGTCCAGGAGCAGGTTCAACCCTCCCACTTGCAAGAGTGGCCCCATCCTTGCTGTCAGGCCCTGGGACCCATTCCAGACCCAGCTCCCAAACAGCAAGACCACACGTGTCCTTTAAACCACCAGGTTCGTGGGAGCATGTCCCGGTAGCCACAGGGAACTGGTGCACGCGGATGACGTTCGCTGCATTGGGGAGCCTTCTTCTGAATCTGTTTCTGTGTAAGAATTCTTCTGTTCATTGTTTTTTCTGCCTTTTAAAAAGTAACCATACTGTCTGTCATGTTGCTCCCAAACTGGCAAAGTCAGAAGCTGATTAGCAGAGCAACGACAAGGAGGAGCTCACACGCATTTAGCCATCAATGAGCAGGCAAGTGGAGGGACGTAGACAATCCCCAGAAATCCCGAGAGCAGCAGAGACAAGGCCACCAGCTCTCACCTGGATGCTCCGCCCGGCCAACTGACCCGGCGACCAGCAGAGCTGCTGAACTCGGTGGACTTCCGGCTGCACTGAGTCCATTGTGCCTGGTCCTTCCTGAGCCTTTTCCTTCCTTCCTTCCTCAGTGAGCTGAGATGTTTTGGTTTGGGGAGCAGGGAGAGACTAAGTTTCCAGTTGAAGGAAGTGCGGTTATTACTAAAAGCTCTGATGCCGAGATTCCGCAGACAAATAAATCCCTTTTGTGCACAGATGGGAATGGGCCGAGGGAGCAGCATTCAGTAGTCCCACCCAGAACCGGAGGGCAGGGGTCCACTCGGGACCTCTGCTTCCTTGTCTAGAGGAGCCAAGTCCTCGTCACAGCCCCTCCCCTCTCGCCCCAGGTTCCTGAAAGAACTCTGGTCTCAGGCTTTGAAGCCCATGCCCAGGGTCAGTGAAAAGCAGCTGAACTGGAGCGGAGGTTCAGGGAGAGAGGAGTTTAGATTAAGACTCAGTGATCTAAGGAAAAAGGCACCAGGCACCTAACTCACCTCCCACTGTGTCCCCGTGTGCAGCTGAGGTCCAGGGGACCCTGCTCTGGGGCCGCTGGCCATCAGCACTGGACTGGCCTGCCGTCCAGAGTCCCGGGCACACCAGCTGCCTTCAGGGTGACGTGGCAGCTCCCGCTCCCTCTGTGGCTGCTCCTCCTCCTCTGCTACCTGGGGAGCTGCCTGCTGGGGGCGGGGGGGGGCTGTGCAGGGTTCCTGGGGGGGGGGATGGGCCCGAGCCTGTTTGTAATTAGTAATGTCAAAGGAGCAGTCTGTGTGCCTGGATACAATCCGCTGTTTAGGGAGCCCCTTAGTGGCTACATATACACAGTGTTAAGAGGGCAGCACTTTCAAAATAAAAAATGAAGAGAAAAGAGGAAATCCCTAGAAGTAGTAATCTTGGAGAAAACTGATGCAAAGCAGGTATATTTGCATCCATTTGTAGCTCTGCCGACTGTAATTAGCTTGGAAAGGTTAACAGCTGTACCCTAAAGCATCTCTCCAAAGGTCTCTGTTCCACATCGACAGGACCTGCTTTCAGAGATTATCTGAATTCTCATCTAGTCACATTGTCAGTGCTTGTTTTCGTCCTGTCTGCCCGGGGCCGGCGGCTGTGCCTCTTCTGGGACGGCTTCCCTGGTTCCTGCCCCGTCACAGTGCGCGTGTCCCTGTCCCTGTGTCTCCACACTGAGTCCTGCCAACTGTGGAGGTCGAGTTTGGTAAACTCCCAATTAGATGAGAATACAGAAAAGCTCACATGGACGATTGCACTTTTGGCAAGAGTGCACGAGGGGCACCCCTTGGAGATGCCATGCCATGCAGGTGTGGGGGTGCCCCTATCTGGGTGGGGGTACCCTGTTCAGGAGCGTGGAAGCTGGTCCAAGTCCTGTGGGTCCGTCTCCACAGAGCAGAGGCCACTGAGACGTCCCGGGGAGAACGCAGGGTGTGGGAGCGAGAGTGTCAGTGACAGAACCACAGCGAGTGTGTGACGGTAGCCAGTTCACTGGCACGTGCCCCGAACAGGTCTTAGTGCCCGTGTCTCAGAAAAGCGTTTTCTACGACCTCCTCCACGAAGCACCAGCTCTGGTCAGTGTGGTGCCACCTGTGCCCAGGTGGCCGGGCCGCACGGGCAAACCTGCTCTGCCCGCCTGCAGGTCTGAGGACCCGGGCGTCGGATGCCCCCCGTGAGCGGGCAGCCTGGTGCTAGTGGCCGGGACACTTCTGGGAGCCGGCCCCCGGCTGCTGCGCAGGAGGACAGTGGGAGGGCGGCCCTTGGCCGAGCCGTCCTTGTTGGTGAAAACAGCCCCTGCCGCACCCTGCTGGTTAGTAGCCACCCAGGACCCAGGAGGCCTGGTCCCCTCTGCACACTAGTATGAGCCTCTGTCCACAGCATCTGGGTCGAGGGCCCAGTGCCCAGTCCCACCTGTCAGTTCCCTGGCAGGAAAGACCACGAGGAGAGCACGGAGCGGCCTCTGGTGCGTGTAGTGGAGAAACTCCCGCCTCGCCCCCAGGTCCTGTGATGGGACACAGATGAGGGCCCATTCCTCTCACATGGGACATGCACACGGGAGACTCTGGAAGGGAATGAAGGCCCCTAAGTCACTGGGCCCAACGCTTGCAGACCTTTCTGGCAGGGTCACGGGGCCACCCTGCACTGGGAGTGGTCTCTGAGCCACAGCAGGATGTTGGGGGGCTGTGCCGCCCCCGTGGCCCAGTGCTGGCTGGTGTCCTGTGCTCACGGCCCTGCTGTCTCTGCCCAAACTGATGGGCTGAGCACAGGGGATGCAGGGACAAAAGGGCCACACGTCCCTTGCTCTGGCAGGAGGGCCACATCTCAGCCTCTCAGGCCACTGTAGTTCGGGCCCTAATTGTCATTGAACTCAAGCCTGGCTCAGCCTCCTGTTTATTTTCAGTGAGATGCAACTCTGTGCCAGCCCGATGCAGTGTGTGCTCCAGTGTCACTGGTGTGCACGGGACCTGGCTCCCAGCACTGGCCGTCCCCATGGACATGTCCCAGGGCCTCCCACACACACTCCACACAAGGTCTGGGGGAGACACACCATCACTGAACTGGCGTGGGCAGCCCTGCCCACGGGCGGCTGTGACTGGGGCAGAGCCTCCCTGATGTCCTTCTCCAGGTGGGAAAAGGAGAACTGGACCCAAACGACTCAAACTGCTGTGTCTTAACAACCACAGAGAATCCACCAAAAGAGACTTTCAGGCACAAGGTAGCTCAAAACTTTACAAAAATATGTAACAGCTTCAAACTATACAGTTTATTCAGCGTAACAGAATGTAGATTTTCGATTTTTACAGGAATTAGAAAAACAGAACCACTGACTAGTCATTGCAGACAACGGCAGTTTTTAAAAAGTGCAAATTCCATTTCATCCGCACTTGTCCCGTGAAGTCTGGGACAACCTGGTCCCCACGTGCAGGCTAAGTGACACAGCAGGTGTGCGGGCCATGTGGGGCACGAGGACAGTTCAGGGGGTGCCATCCTCTCTGTGCCCAGCTGGGCCCCCAGGGCTGCCTGTGGCTCCCTGCTGGGCTCCGGCTCCCGGGAACCAGGGGCCTTGGCTCCCCTCTTGGCTGCGCCCAGGGAGCATGTGTGTGGCCCAGTAATTAAAGAGAGCGGAGACTACGCCGGCCTGGTCTGCAGAGCAAAACAGAACAAAAAGGAAAATTGTTATTGTCTGGCAGGTAGTGGCCTTTGGGCCCAAGGTCGACTCTGAGAAAAGGGAACATGACTAAGATGACGGGGGCCTCCACGCCGTGGGGCAGACAGAGGGACGCACTCCTGCTATTTCATCTGCTTGGGCGTGAGCCCCCAGGCTCAGGACCAGCGCACAGCGGGACAAGTCTGGCATCCGAGCCCACAGAACACCACACATAGACTGACATGAAGCGGAAGCACACTGACCAGAAGTGGACCGGATTCTAGCTCTGGAGCTGGTGCTGGGATAGGGCGGCACTCCCCAGCCTCAGGAGGCCGGGCTCCGGGAACTTCCCTTTAAACTAAGGAAATAGGGTGCTAAGAGGTAGCAGCTCCAAGTTCGCAGGGTCGGGGTTGGGCGTTTCTGCACCTCTGCCGTGGGCTGTTCCACAGCGGACACTCCTGCAGCTGCAGGTGCCCACACTCCAGGCAGAACAGCCAGTAGTTCCCACCCCTTGGCAGCATGTACCTGGCGGCATGGCGCAGTGCTCTGTGAACACCTGCAGGGCGCGCTGCAGCCTCTCCGGATCCTGCAGGAGCAGCAGCGCCTTCAGCTGCTCCAGGCCCAGCAGGTCAGCGGCAGACACGCTGCGAGCCTCCAGGCCCATAAACAGCTCCCCGGCAGCCCCCAGGAAGGCCGGGTCCGGGTCCTGGGAGACACCTGCACAGAGACGGCCGTGCAGATGCACGTTCATCTCCAATCCACGGACTGAGGCCCCGCCCAGCGCTCCTCTGACACTGTGGTGGGGACATAAGAAGCCTCCACAAGAGGCAACCTGAGCATGACTCTGCTCATGAACAATGGGCACCTGGCGTCTGCTCATATGACCGGACCCCCTGGGTGGACACACAGGACAGGGACACGAGGCTCTGCAGACTGCACTCAGGCCAGTCTCAGCAGCAAGGAAACCGGGAGGCACGGTGAGCACCGCATGGAGGACACATGCCACCGTCCCCACCGCTGACCATAGAGCTGTGGGAGGGGGGCTGGTGTTCGCCGCACTAACCCTGCATGGAGGTCACGCGACTTGTTCAATCTGACTTTGTGGCCTTCGTGAGCTGTAAACACGCCAAGTCCCTCCTTCACCAGCATCCTCGCCTGCGGGGACCACGGGCACAGGCGTAGTGCTCTCGCCCTCTCTCTCCCTCCCACCTGTGCTGCCCTGCCGTGGCCACGGGCCCGGGGCCTAATCCTCTTCTGTCTCAACTACTGTTCTCAGTGGGTTGCTACGTGTCCGGGTCTAGGATTTCTGTCGTATTGTCCTCTAACAGATGCCACCAAACCAGTGAAACTCCCCATGTTCCCTCTGTCTCCCACATTCCCATCGATCCCACACACTCGAGGTGACGTAAGACCCTGCGGTCTAAGCCCAGGCCCAGCAGGGCGCCCGATGGGTGCCCACCATTTCTTTAGAAACACAGCCAACCACAGCCCGCCTGGGGCGGTGAGGGCCAGGCCACCCTGCAGCCCAGACGCTGCGCTGGCCTCTGCCTGGGCCTGAGCTACTGCTGGTCAGAGCCTGCTGAGAAGAAGCTAAACACTCTCATTTTTGCCTCAAAATGAACGGTTCCTATTGAATAATGAATATTTAATGTTTTGTATTTTAAACATTTAAATATTATACTATATTTGTTTCTATTCTTAAATAAGTAGATGCTACTATTCCAAAGAAAAACAGGAAAAATCATACCATCGTAAAGATACATTTCTTGTGTGGACTTCAAAAAATGGAGGATGCCGTCTGCCTTCCCCTGGACGCCCGGGTCAGCCCCCTCGGCCTCTGCGTCCCCTGTGTCCTCCGGGTCCCCTGCGTCAACCTCGCCCGAGTCGCTCAGCTCGCAGCTGTCCTCCCTGGGCTCGTACAGGAAGCTGATGCCGGAGGCTTTCGTGAGCAAGCCGGCTGCTTTCTTCCTTTTCATTTGCTGTTTCTTTTTCAGTTTCCTTTTCTTGTTTTTGCTGATCGTGGGGCCACCTGTGTGCCGTGGCTGCACTGTTTCCTGTGGGAAAGTCTGTTTCTCCAACTCTGCCTGTTCCCCATGAACGTTGACGGGCTTTTTTAATGCTTTCTTTGTTTTATGCTTTCTTCTTCTTCTTCTCTTTGGTTGATCATGAGGCTCCTGACCTATAAAGGCAAAAATGCTAGTACAATTTTCTGTACAGTTTGCACAGCAAACATATTAACCTAAACACACTTTCCCACTAGGATCTTGTCATTTTAGTAGAAAAGGGATTTTAAAAGAATACAGTGATTCTCAACTGTATTTCAAACAATTACACTACCAAGGATTCTGAGACTTACAATAAAATTAACAGCTTACTTATTCTTAAAAAGAAAAGGCAGGTACATATTGTGAACCCTGAGGGGAAAAAAAAACACCTAATTGGGCTCAAACTGAAAAGAAAGGAAACAAAACAGAAACAGAGCCTAGCAGCCACCTCTGCCTGGGCGCCTCTCACACACATTGCACCCCAGCAAACAGCCTGCTCTTAACTGCCTACCCGCACTGTTGCTCAGCTGAGCAGCCCTTATATAGGAGCACCTGGAATCCTACTTTAACCAATAGGATTGAGGCTTTCCCTATCCAATCAGAGCTGTGCAGCTCCAGCCATCAGTGGCTCTATTCCAGCCAATCAGAACAGAACCCTTTGGGCGGTCCAAACTGTAAGGATTTGGAGCCCTCATTTGCATGAGAATGGACCAATCAGGGACCAGGGACCTGGACTTCTGTCCTTACAAGCCAACTCTGCTGGGGCTTTGGGAGCTGAAGTCTATCTGCACTGAAGACTGTTTCCCTGGCTGAAGCTGCACTGCTGAAGATGTCCCCACTGAGCTGTTTGTACCCAATGAAGTTTTTTTCTACACTGCACCCCACAGTGGGGACTCCTGTTGGTGTTGGGCTGGCACGAGTGACAGTTCCTATGACCAACCTACCCCAGAACAATAGATGGTTGCAACATCAACACAAGATGCCCTAAGTCTCAGTCTCATCATCTGCAAGGTGGAAACGATGCACCTCAGAGTCCAGGTGAGACCCGTGTGTTAAACAGCATGCTGTTTTTTCGAGTCCTGTCCTGAGCTCAGGCACCTCTACATCCACAACCTGGAGCTGAGTAGGCTTGTAGCAGCTCAGCAGTGGCTCAGGGCTGGTTCCCTGTCCTCTGCAATTATTGCCTGGCCTGACCCATGTTGACAGGACGCAGCAGCCACCCTTGAAAGCAAACCAGAACTCCCGTTGTCCCCGAGGCCCTCCCCCAATAGGGCTGATGTGGAGGCCCTGTCCAATGCCTCCAAAGTCCGTCATAAGGATCTGGGCAGCACTGAGAGGAAAGTCGTTAACGTGACCGACTGCAGACAGACTGTTTCTGTTCTGACACAGCAGCTCGGTGCCCTCGGACGGGAGTGACCCATTCGTGGCTGGGACAGCCCAGCGAGTGCGGAGGAAACAGCGTGGTGGAAACACCTCTGAAATCTCTAGGTCAGGACTGCTCTCTGCTCCTCAGACACATGGCTCCATTCTGGCGACATGGCTAAGTGCTGAGCCTCCAGGACGTCCTTGTCTGTGGTCTGGCCCGGGGCACGGGTGGTGCCTGCCTCCGTGCCACGCAGTCCAGCCCGTGGCTCCAGCATCCAGAACCCGCCTGACCCCCAAGCATGAGAAAAGCTGCAGAACATTTGCATGGGGGAACCAGAGGTTTGACTATTTCAAACCCGAGAAGCTGCCATCTCCAAAGCATACCTTTCCTTTCACACATGCTAATTTTAAAAATAACCACTGTTTGTCAAAACCCTCTCCATCGCTGTTTGGCACCCACGCCCCGAGGAGGTGCTGTCGTGGAAACAGACACCAAAACAGGCATCGTCTCCAGCTCCTCTGGCTGTGCAGCTGTGCCACACCACCTGGGAGCAAGCTAGTGTTTTAAAGGGACAGGAGTCTTATTGTGGAATCAGTGCTAAGGCTACAAAGGAGATGACCATGCTCAGTATCCATGAGATCTAGACGCTAAGTAATAGGGAGTAACTTCCATTTAGTCTTGATCTGAGTCATGTATACAGGGCCAGCAGTTAAAATAACAATATCAGATGCTTATAATCTAGGTGTCCAACCTGCGGCCCAGGATGGCTACGAATTCAGCCCATCACGAAACTGTAAATTTACTTAAAACGTTATGAGGCTTTTTTGTGATTGTGTGTCCCAATGCATTTGATGTGTGGCCCTGAGGTACTGAAAGGTTGGACACCCCTGGTACTCTTTGCCTAAAATTCAGGATACTCTGTACTAACAAGTACCAGTCGGGCACATTCAGCAAGGTGAGACCTGCAGAGATGATGGTCTGTCAACAGAAGCATGTCTGTCCAGGCCCTGGGACGGCCGGCAGGGAGCCAGGCCGGGGAGAAGGGATGATGGGTTTGGTTTGGCCAGAAGGATGAAACGCAGACCCAGGCACGGCAGGGCCAGTGCGAAGGACAGAACCTTCTCACTGAGCGCTCCGGCGGCAGCAGCCGCTGGGGCTAGGATGCCTGATCCAGTGTGGAGTACGGAGACTCTGCCTTCAGAGAACGGATGCTCTCTCTTCTTTGACCTTAAGCAGTGACATCTCGAGAGCAGGTGGAGCAGGGCTGTGACGGCCGGACATGGCCAAACTGGCCCCAGCGCTTCAGTGTCAGGACACAATGTAGCTTTTGAATCCAAGTGACCTGAGAACAGACAGGCTGGCCAAACGTAGGCCCACAGTTAGTTGTGAGTACACGAAACTCAGACTTATTCTTGTGTTGTGGTTTATGATGATTGTATCATTTTCCACATGGACAACTATAAACCTGTGTTGGCCCTGCCCTGGGTGGCCCCTCGGTGGTCAAGAGGGCACTGGGTTAAAGTGCTGGCCCTGGTTTTTAGCCCAGAGCTTGGAAGGCAGAGCTGCCACCTGCTGCTGCCCTGACAGCCACCTGTGTGCAGGCGGTGAGCACAAGAGCCGCACTCACCCTCAGTCACCCGGACACCGGCCCACATGCCGTCCAGAAGGCTGGATGCCGGCATCAGCCCCACGTCGCCTCGGCTCTTTTCACACAGGCTTCGCTCACGTGCATTGAGAAAGATGCCTTCACTGCTCACATTCACACACTTGGGTCTTGGAGACTGAGAACAGGACACAGCAGCGGGCCATCAGCCACCCTGACTCATCCCCTGAGGAGGGAGACCCTTGCACATGCGTAATGTTTTAAGTGTCATGCCAGTAGACCATCAGGATAAAAATGAAAGACTATGCACTC
This sequence comes from Artibeus jamaicensis, assembly GCF_021234435.1. Lineage (NCBI taxonomy): Eukaryota > Metazoa > Chordata > Mammalia > Chiroptera > Phyllostomidae > Artibeus > Artibeus jamaicensis. Next base: position 61,615 of record NW_026522022.1, read on the forward strand.
TCACCCTGACCTCGTCAGACCCTGAGCCAGTGTGCCCTGCAGGGACTGTCCCCAGTGTCCACCCGGGGCCTGGCCTGGGCTGGACTAGAACCAGTGTCCACCCAGGGCCTGGCCTGGGCTGGGCCACAGGTGGTGAAAACCACACCTGACTGGTCGGATGAGCGGCGCTACCCTAAGATGCTGCTGATGACAGCCCCCAAAGGCTGCAGCAACCACAGACCAGGCTTCTCCAGCACAGCCAGCAGCCACAGCGTCTGAAGCCGCCTGCTTGGAACCAGGGCCCAGGTCTGTCCTGCACAAAGGGACGGGCGCCTAACCCACACAGACCTACTGGAGACACACAGCAGCATGTGCATCCGAGAGCCAGGATGTCACTTCTGCTTCAGGGGATGCCTGCTGTTAAAACAACCACGGCAGCTTCCACAAAAGGACTCGATTTTAACGACTCTGAGTGACCTGAACACAGAGGCCACAGGAATACAAGAAAAGCACACGGGCCAGGGCGGGAGGCAGCAGGGCTGCAGTGAGTGGAACTGACATCAGGACGGAAGCCCAGGTCTGAGCGGAGCCCCGTCTCTGCAGAGCTGTGGGAGCTCTGCCTGGAGAGACAGCGACGGGCCCCCACGGCACCCTCCCACCTCCCTGGGGAGGGCCCTGCAAAAGAAGACACCACATGGAAGGCTCTCGGTGTGGCTGCTCTCATGAACCTGGCAATCAAGGAGGAAATAAATTAACATAAAGGTTTGTCTAACATACAGCTTATAAAAATGTAATTTGTAATAATGTTGCATAGTCAAAGTTATAAATAAAAGTTACCCCTAACTCTGCCAGGTTACCATGGCAATTGAAATGGAATGGATCCTAATTATTCAATTCCCCTTTTTGCTACTGTTTAGAGACATCTCCCTGCTCTAACACAGACCAGGCCCCCCCCCCCCACTCTCTGGGGAAGGCGGGCCTGGGCCCCCAAGACAGGGAGGCCTGCACTGTCCGTAAGAGAGACCTTCGCTGGCACTGTCATTGCCCCACTTCCTATAAGGATGGCACTCTAGCTCAGTCCCCACAGAGCAGGCCAGAATGTGGCACCTGGCCGTGGGACAGACGGACAGACAGACGTCCTGCGGCAGCAGCCTCGCAGCCTGCCCCGAGTCCTCAGCATGCGGCGGCGGCATGCGGGAGAGCCCGGCATGTTCTCAGCATGTGTGCTGAGGGTGCTGTGGACCAAGCTTGGCACCAGCGCTCGGAACGAAATCCGTTCAAGTCTGTGTTGGTCTGTTTATCTGTGCTCACACTCCAAAGACTCCCGGCATCACTCCGCCCCGCCCCCTGTTTGGTTTGACAGTGTCTGACCCTTTAATTAGGAAGTCAGAAAGGTCAATGTGCTAGAAAACCACATTTTCTAAATATTCAAATTAATTTCTTAGTTTACATACTTGGTAGAAATCATCTGGGTATAGCTTTAATTTAAAATTGATATTCCTCTGAAGGAAGTTTTGAAATAATGAATTAAAACCAAATAACTACCATCTCATTTTTCAAGGTTGATACTTAATATGTGACCAAAGCACCAGTCAACAAAGCAAATGAAGTGATTTTATTTTTCTGCAAAAAACATGCAAAGTAAGTTATTTCCACGATTAGAAAATTAGTACGCCATTCCAGAATATTCTGAAAACATTGGAAAATGAAGGAAACAGTTCCAACCCAAGGCCAGTACTGTTGCCACCTGGATGCATTTAACACCAGCCAGCTCTGCGGCCAAAATCACACTCCACCTCCGGGTCTGAACAGGGCCACACACCACCCCCGCCACGCATGGCTGCACAGGGGCCTGCTCTGCCCTCTGGGCCGGCTTTCCTACCTCCGGCGTCCTCCTCGCTGCCGCAGGTGCTCTCGCAGGTGCTCTCAGAACCTGAGCTGCCCGAGGGCTCCGTCGGCGTGGGGGCGGGGACATAGCCCTCGGGAGGCAGAGCGGCGGTGTAGAGTCGCCGACCGGGCGGGGCCTCGGTGCCGCCACCTGCCGGAGGAAACGGGCACAACAGGGAGCAGTCAGCAGCGCCGGTCGTTGTGGGACCTTCACCTGCGCCACATTCGCGGGACGGGGCACCAGTCACCTCAGCGCAACGGACCTCAGGGCTTGTCGCCTCCACGAGCAACCAGGAAACAGGAGTGGTCTGTGATTATTTAAGTTCACATTAAGTGACTTACCATGTAAACTTCTAAAGTTTTGTAACATAACACAAAAATGTAACTACTTAATGAGTAGGAGGGAGAAAATAAAAATCCTCCACACACCTCCCCCCATCACAACACGAGCACGAACGTTTTGGTGACATGTCTTCTGGACGCTTCTCTCCCTGTGTGCTAACAACCTGTATGCACATGTGTGTCTTAATGGGATCGCACTCACATGGTTTATTATGAAACATACGCACATTACACATGTGTCTGTTACACAGATAATATCACTCGAAGGTGAATGTTAGGGTCAAGTAGCACATTAAGATATATTTAAATCTACAGTCTTTTTAAAAAAGCCCTCACTGGAGGCTCTGTTTATTGATTTTAGAGACGGAGGGCGGGAGGGAGGGAAGGAGGAGCATTGATGTGAAAAGCTCAGAGCGGTTGCCTCCTGTTTGTGCCGACTGGGGCACTGAACCCACAGCCTGGGTGTGGGCCCCGACTGGGACCCAACCGGCCACTCCTGCCAACCAAGCCGCCCAGCCAGGCCACGGTCTTTTCATGGCTACAATAACCCATGTACTCGGCAAATAACAACCAATGTCCTACAATTTGCACATGGGGGTTGATTCTAAATTTCCACATGAGAAACAGTTGCTGCGACCGCCGGGCTACAGGGGACTCTGCACACTCGCCCCCTCAGGTCTCTTCCAACACGCCCCTGGGGGGGCCGCTGGTGGGAGGGGCTCCCCTCTCCCTGCTTCTCTGACACTCGACACCAGGCAGGACCGACCCACCCAATCGTCACATTTCACTCAGAATTGGCAAACACAAGTGGATGCCCTGATCTTTCAGAGATAAAAGAAGTCTTAAAAAAAAAAAACAAAAAACAAGGATGGTACAAAATCACTAATTCCTGTACAGACATTTGGTTTCAAGACATTTAAATTGTAAAAACCTTGAAATGGCCCTGGCTGGTGTAGCTCAGTGGATTGAGCACGGGCCTGTGAACCAAAAGATCACGGTTCAATTCCCAGTCAGGGCACATGCCTGGGTTGCAGGCCAGCTCCCAGCAGGGGCCAGTTCCCAGCAGGGGAGGCACCAGAAGCAACCATACATTGATATTTCTCTCCTCTCCTTCCCTTCCCTTCTAAAGATAAATAAATAAAAATAAAAATTAAAAAAAAAAACCTTGAAACGTTTTCAAATTTTGCTGCCATCGATACAGTTCACTTCGTTACAAAACAAAACAGTCTCGGGGAAGTAAGTGCAGCGCAGGGAATGTCCTGGAGAAGAAGCTGTGACGTCTGTGGGGCGGGGTCAGGTGGGTGCCAGGAGTATCGAGGGGGCACTTTATGGAGTCTGACCACTACGCCTGCACCTGAAACTGACACAAAGTAACACTGACTGTCAACTGTAACTGGAAAACTAAAAATGTTTCCCTTTTTGAAGCTAAGATGCACATGGTGGTCTACTTCTCAACTGAAGTCTCTACCACAGGTGGCTAATTAGTCTCCCTGCTGGAATGGGGGAGACTGTGGGGGCGGGCACAGGCCCCTCAGAGAGCTCCCCGGGGGGGAGCATGGACTGTTTGATCATTTTTCAGAATGATGTTTGGAAGCTTTTAATGAGATTGATCTTTCTCAACAAGAAAGCTGCGTGGAGCTTAGAAATGCATTGCTCCCTCCATTCTCAAGACGAGCTCAGGGTCTGCAGAGACAAGCCTTTCGGCGGGAAAAGCGGGCCTGTCATCGGCTGAGAACACCAGTTAGGGAGCTGCAGGCTGACTTCTGAAGCTGCTCTGGGTCTTGTCCTAACGAGACATCATCGAGAGAAGGCCCCAGGTCCCCCTGGGCCTCAGTGTGGCCAGGGGGAGCAGCGTCCCTCCAGCTGTGGGTCCTCTCCCCTCCCTGGGTAGGACGGCTGTGTTGCACGGCAGCTCCCCCATCACAAGGCAGACGCTTGTTCCTGGCTCAGGTGGCAGCAAGCAAAGGACCAACGGGACTTGACTGAGCAGCGGCAGCCATGGGGCACCGTGGCTTCACACAATTTCTCTTTGTCTATTTAATTGTGATTCCCTCGTTTTGCTTCTAGCCCAGATATTTCTTTTTTCAGCTGCAAATAAATTATAATGCTTTTCCTTCAAAATTTCCCAGGCATGTTGCTCTTTCACGAAGAAAAAAAACACAAGTGAAGACTAGAAAGGAAGTTCAGTGTGACAAGGAGCGTGAACAAAAACCTACGGCCGGGGGACACTGCCCACAGTGGACAGGGGCTGGACACTTCCTCGTGACAAGCAATGAGACCAGACGTCCCTATCACACTGGAGTTCTGTCAGGGGCAACTTGTCAAGAAAAACGAGACATCAAAGGCACCCTGATCTGACAGGAAGAAGCAAAACATCTCTACTCACAGGTGACAAGATCTTACCACAGAAAACCCTGAAGAATCCCCCCAAAACCTGCTGGAACAACATGAGGCCCGGTTGCAGGACATAGATCAATAAACGGAAGTCTGTATTTCCATACTGCAGAAGCCTCGCCTTGGCCAGGGTCAAAGGGTTTCCATGCATTTCCATGCACTAGCACTGAGCACTCTGCAAACACACACACACACACACACACACACACACACACACACACAAGCAATGCCATCTACAACAGCATCACACAGAGTAAAACACAGTCAAGTGTAAAACTGACAGCCTCCAAACCGTAACTCATCATTGAAAGAAATCACAGATGACAAGTAAGTGGGAAAGTGTCCTGAACTTACGAATGGACAACTCAGTGCTGTTAGGACGGTGACCTGCCCGGAGCTCCGCAGATTCAGTGCAGGTTGTATCAAAATGCCGGCGGCTTTACCTACGTATTCGTTTGTTTCTGCAGAAAGGGACGGCCTGCTCTCAGATCTCCCATGTGACTGCACGGGACCCTGAGGAGCCAAAATACCCTCAAAAAAGAGCCGAGGGGGAAGACTCACTCTCCCGGAGTCAGAACTTCTTCAAAGACGCCGTCATTAGAATGACGTGGCAGAAAGACAGACGCAGGTCAGTGGGCAAGAACGAGCGTCTAGAAACATCCACGGCCAAATGATTTTTCTCTTTTAACAGCTCTGCTGAGATGGAAGCTCCACGGGTAAGGTTGTCTGTCTAAAGTGTGTGACTCACGGCTGCGCAGTGTGCTCACAGCGCTGTGGATCACACCAGCATCGACACACACACACCCAGAACGGCCGCGGTCCTCGTCGCCGCTGGTGGTCACTCCACGCTGCAACACGCATCAGCGGCTCCAGCACACAGACGTGGCAGAGCCTGCCGCCCACACACCACAGGGACGCGTGGCTGGCTCTCCCCTTTTGTCCAGGGACATGTGTGCGGAAGCTCCTGTGGTTACCTGTCCTCTGTGCCGAGAGGCGGAGGACCAGGGCTGCGGGCGCACGGAGCAGGGACAGCGTCTGAGGAGCTGTCAGACGGTCCCCAGTGCGCTGTGCCGCTCAAGTTTCCCCACATCTCCGCTGTTACTACCCCTCACGGTCTGGGCGACCTTGGACATGGGTCCCCACAACACTGACACACCGCACGGACTCTCAGCGGCAGGGACTTGGAGAAGGATGTGGGGGACATGGGAACAGGACTCGGGACGACCCCCCACCCCAGGCCGAGGGGCTGAACCTGCTACCCAGCGCTGCTCTGTAGGCGGGGAGCCCGGTTGAATTCACTTGGGTCCCAGCTGCTCGTGACTGGAGCCTCAACTGCCCGGGAGCCCAGCCCATGTGCAACAGTGTGGGGTCCGAGTCCTCGTTCGGGACTGGATGCTGAGGAAGGGGCGGTGGCTGTGCCCTGTGCCTGGCCTCTCAGGGCGTCGCCCCCCATCTTGGGACTGCAGTGACCCCTTCCGTCACCTTGCCCCTGTCACCCCGCACCGGACAATGGTGTTCCAGCTGCTCTGCAGCGCCAACTGCGAGCGTTTTGCCCAAGAGCACGCAGGTCTGGCCGGCAGCAAGGTCCCTCGCTGTCCAGTCACAGCCCAGGCTGGCAGGGGGCCCGTGGGGCCCCCCCACCTCCAGCACAGAGGGTGGGGTGCCCCCCTCAACTCCCTCATGCCAGGCGTCTCCCCGATCAAACACACTCTGAATCTTGCCAGCACCTCCTGAAATCAACGTCAGGTCAGCGCTGTGATGTCTGACCCCACGTCTGCACAGAGGATGCAGCACCGGACAAACACCTGTGAACGACACCTGGGACCAGGGACACGTTTAAAGAAGCGTAAGTGGTTGTGAGAATCAGAACGGATGCAGCCATTTAACATGAAACACCTTCCAAACTAACGTGGAACTTCTCACGAGCCATCAGCACCCGTGGAAAGAAGCTGTCACGGTAACTAGGAGTAGCAATGTGAAGAGCTGCCTCATGACCGCATTTAGGAAGAGAAGTGTTACTTTTAAACAGTGATATAAAACATGAAAAGTCCCTCACTGTAGGCAAGAGGCCGTGTGAGACCGAGGCGGAACGGTCTGTCCACCTCGCAGGAAGTGGAGGTTCCTTGTCTCCCGGGGGACCTGGCCTGGGGTCTGCGGACGCACCCTCCGGCCGGGCAGAGGCCGTCACGCAGGGGCTTCGATGTCCCACCAGCCTTGTCACTGATTAAAGCCATCAAGTTGGAAGAGAGAAGAAAGCGCGAGTGGACCCTAAACACAAAACCTCCAAAATGGTCAAGAACCTGGGTTCAGTAAGGTTCTGAGAACAGCAGGGGGCGCAGGGACCAGCTGCTCCTGGGGACGGACAGCCGCCTCCGCCCTGCCCCCCACCCACACCGCCCAAACAGGGCCTGGTGTGCAGACCTGTGGTACTGGGGTCCCTGCCCCGTGTGCTCACAGAGCCGTCCGCTGTGTGTGCATGTGTGTCCTGACCCCTCTTCTTACAGGGACGGCGGCCCTGCTGGATCAGGGCCCGCCCAGTGGCCTGGTTCAACCTCGTCTTCCCCAGACGCCCATTTTTAAACACCAGCTCCCCGGGGCCTCGGGGGCAGGACGTGGACACACGGATTCTGGGAGACACAATGCGGCCGAGCAGGCCTGTTCTTTGGAAAGTAAAATCCCAGCCCACCGTGGTCACCTGTTCCTTAGGACTGGTCCAGGTGCTCTTGCTTTTACCAACCTGACTGGGCAGCAGAAACCCACGGCGGCGATGGAACCAGCTGTGCGGCTGGGACTCCGTTACCCACAGCCCTTACCTGCCACTGGGGGGACGCGCCTGCACCTCGCTTTCTCAGGAGGGGCTTCGGGGGCAGCAGGCGGCAGCACTTGCTTCTCCTGGTCACTTGCCTCACGGGGGAAAAGTCTCTTCAGCACTTTTTCAACAAACACTAAGATGCAACCGATTGACAAAGGAGAGAAAGAGAAGGAATTACTTAAGGCAGTTTTATTTAAATCGCATATAGTCTATTTATAACAAAGACCTATTCTAATATTAACACCAGAAAGCAAAGCAACTGTCCTGACAGGACCCCCAACGCTGTCCCCAGAGATCCCTGGCCACCTCCCTGGGACCTGGGGCTGGGTCGCCCCACTGCGTGCAGGGGTGGAGGCAGCCCCGGAGCTGGACTCCCGGACCTGACGTGGGCTCTGGAGGCGATTCCAGTGCTCAGGTGCCCATCTCCGACCAGCCCAAACTCTCCCACGTGGACAAGCCCGGCAAGCCCACCAGTCCTGGAAGCAGAGGGCTCTCCCAGGCCAAAGTCTCTGGGCAGGGCTGCCCTAACCACACTGTCCTGTCCCTGGCTGGACCCCGGGTCCTAGGGCTCTCCCCTGGAAAAGCAACGAGTGGGGTTCAGAATGCTGTCCAGTGACCACCCCGCCAGAGCTGCCCTGAACGACAGGAAACCCAGCTCCCGAGACACAGGTTAGTCACCTGCCGGTCCAGCCACTCTCCCAGGGCCACTTAAACAAGTCCCGGTCTTCACTCCCGGGAGAGAGTGGTCCCCTCTCCCAGGGACAGTCCTGACAACGTCCCAGGGACTCTGAGTTGGACGGCACTGGTTATGGCAGGTCTGCAGCCTGGGCCGCCTACACAGACAGGGGTGACAGACACACAGACCACCTGCACTCTGGGAGAGCACCTCCCGGAGGTGCGTGTCCCGTGGCCTGAGTTCTGACCCCATTTCCAATGGCAGACACCCCAGGCCCTTCAGCACCTGGTACTCCAGCCTGACTCGCTGCACCCCGAGCCCCTGCCTGTCTCCTCGTTGGGGCCTCGCCGGCTGTGGCCCAGCCCCAGCCCTGCCCTCACGTTCCAGCCATGTCCTCAAGCTCTGTCCCCTCGATCCACCTCATACTCCGCGCCAGTCCCCTTCGGGGTGGGTCCTCCGTGGTAGGCAGCCCACCTCTTGGGGAGTGCCAGGCTTGGGGCTGCTTTGGCATCAGGAGCAGTGCCAGGCTCACTGTGTAGTTAATTTGCTGATAAACACGCAGACCTCTTTCAGTTGCCACAGTTTGAAGCACAAAGTCTTTCTAAAAAGAGTAAGACTTCGCCCTGGCCCCTGTGGCTCAGTGGGAGGGGCGTTCTCCTGTAAGGCACAGGTTGTGGTGTATCCCGATCCCTGCTCAGGGCCACGCCTGGGCTTCGGGTTTGGTCCTGGTCGGGGTGTGTGCCAGAGACAACTGACTGGCATTTCTCTCCCTCTCTCTCTCCCTCCCTCCCTCCCTGAAAGATTAAAAAAAAAAAAAGAATGTGATTTTAATTTCTAAAAATCTGTGTTAGAAGATCAATGTGTAACAAGCAAATTTAAATGATTGTGACTCTGTACCAACGGATCCTGCTGGAAGGTACCTGGTGACTTCCACTTCCCACTGTATCTGAGACCACAGAGCGGACGTACAGCGGGGAACGAGACTTTGGGCAACGCTGACCACCTGCGCTTAACACCTGAACAACTGCCCTGAAGCGAGACAAGCCTTCGGTGCTAAGCCGGCACACAAACAGCACCCTCGGATTCCCAAGGGGCCGAGTGGCCACGTGCCTGGGTGCAGGCAGGTGGAGCCTCCGACCAGGAGAAGGACTGGACAGTTGAGACAGAAATCGTCAGCTGCTTTGGAACAAACTTCCTTGTACAGCCGCTGACGGCCCTGCTGACGCCTGCAGCCCCAGAGTGAGGGACTAGACGAGACCCCCACCAACTGCCCAGCGGTCCCCTACAAACAGGCTTCACGCTGCGAACCAGCAGGCGTCCAGCTGGGTGGCTGTGCTTTGCGGTTCCAGTCCAAGGCGGGACAGAAACGAAGACGACTTGTTCAGGGTGCTGGGCCCAGGGAGGCATCACTTTTACAAAGTGCATGTCGTTTCTGGCCTGTGGAAAGGTGCCCTTTGAGCATGCGTGTGTGCGGGGGCTGGGGGTTCGTGCGCACTGACTGCAGCAATCAGAGGTGGAAAGTCTCTTTTGTGCTTAATCTCCTAAGGGCTCAGGCACAAAACAAAGCTGGGAAGCTGGGCAGCAAGTCTGCAAGGCCACCGGGGCGCACACAGCTCCGTTGTGAGTCGCCCCACATGCAGCCCTGCCCTGAAGCTCCCTGTCACTTCCCAGCAGTGAGGGCACGATTCAACCTCGTGCTCTGGCATCTGTCAAAAAGCGATCACCGGGAAAGAGAAGAGCAGGGATGGACGTTTACTGCCGAGAAGCAGCCGGCCACCACAAGCACGGGCAGAGAGCTCAGACGGGGAATGGCCAGCGGAAAAGGAGGAAAGACACCGGAGATCACGCCTGCCGGCCAGAGGAGAGTCAGGTTACTTTGAAATGGTTTCAGAGAGGGCTACCTGAACGTGCTGTTTCCACTTAGAGACACAGCCAGATAAAAATAAAATTTCAGTAAAGTGTTCTTTGGGAATTAGACACCTAGAAAAAACTGCAAATATATAACCTCAAAAAGAAATAGAAAGCTTGACGGCTGGTGAAGAGCCTGTTCAATCCTAAGTGCTTACTCAGCGCAGTTCCTTGATGGAAAATCTAACAACTGGGAAATTTAGTCTGAGACAGAGGAGTTCGTTCCACCTGTTTGCTGGGGTAACGTGCCCAACGAGCTCCTGGCAAGACGGAGGGAACCCACCAGGTGAGAACAGGCCACCCCTGCCAGCTCAATCAGGTGCGCGCCACCTGAAAAGGTTCTTGAAGAAAAAGAAATGGAAATAGGATATTCTCCTTCTGTAATGTTCACTCTGAAAAAAGCAAAGGAAAATGAAAAATATGTGGAAGAAAAACAAGTGCCTTTGAGACCACTGAGTAAGTTACCCCATCAAGTCATGAACATTCTTCTCTTTCTTAAAAACCTTCACTTGGACACAAAGCAGTGGCCCCGCCCCCCACACCCGTGCACACGACATTCCTTGTCACAGACGCTGCCCCTCGAGAGAGCCTTGGCTGGACATGGCGGGGACGGAGTTCGTTCCTTTGTGGCTCTGTCCTCGGGCACATGAACCACTGTCTCTGGGGAGGCACGAGGCTCTTGGGGGAGGGAGTGCAAGCAGAGCTAAGGCGGGGACATGAGGATGGATGTAGCTCAGAAACGGCCTCAAGGTGATGCCCACAGAGGGCAGGACGCCACGCACTCACAGGACACGTGTGACGACAGAGACCACAGCCGCGGACTGTCATGTTTCCTGTGCAAAGAGAACATGGACCAGCAGGTGCGCCGCCTACCGTTCAGAGGGCCCAGTGAGTGGCTCAGGAATGGAGAAGGGAGATCATTTAGAAGGTGAAACAGGAGTTTGGCTGGCTTTTTTGAAATCACATTAAAAAAGGAAAAAACTCCTGAAGATAAGACCAGAAATGGACATTAACACAAACCTCCGCCATAGCCAATTGCACGTTGAAAATGAACCCTTCTGAACCTGCCGTGAACAACCACCCTCCCCAACAGCCTGCGGTTAGAGAAGACAGAGAACCCATCTCAGCTGGCACTGGCCTGGCGCTCCCCACCTCAGGCCTGGCCTCCGAGCTCCCCGTTTTGCTGGCTTGCTTGTTGTGAAGATTTTATTTATTTTTAGAGAGAGCAGAAGGGATGGAGGAACATCCATGCGAGTGATAAATATCAATCGGCTGTCTCTCCTGTGCACTTTGGCCAGGGACCAAACCTGCAACCCAGGCACATGACCTGACCGGGATCAAACGGGGAACACGGAACGTTCGCCTTGCGGGCCAACACCCAACCCACTGAGTCACACTGACCAGGGCCATGCATCTTGTTTTAACAGCCACTTTAAGTTCAAGTCTTCTTGGGGTTGCTGTATTTCTTAGAATCTGGCATTCTGAGTATTCTCTTTTCATATTTAAATGCCTGCTGAATACCTGCCAGCCCCTCCACAGCTTTCTCAAAAACAACTCCCTTTGACGAGGCACAGTATTGAACCTTTGCCGGTAACGTAGGAGTAAAGGAAGAAGTTAATAGCACCGCACATTCATGGAAATGGAGTTTAGAATAGCACGTAATTCAGTAATGATAGCTTCTTAATGGGTTTCATAATAGAATTATAAGTGGAAAAATAATTAGCTAAGATTTAAGCAACAGTTGGCCAACTTTCTGAAACATTCATTAGAAGAAAAATAGTACTCAAAGGGACATAATTAAAATCCTACACCACAGCCCACCTGGTGTGGTGTCCCCATCAAAGGAGCAGAAATTCACTAACACTCATTTTCTTCACAAACATCAACATTAAAAAATATTCTGAACTTTGTCCAAAGCTTTTCCTTGTAGGGTTCCTGAGGAGAGTTTACTGTATCATTAACTAGTCACACACACACACGCCCGTGTACTCACACACAGAGACAGACACACACACTGCCGAGACATACGCACAGGCAGACACCCGGAGACTCCGTCCCACCGTTGCCGCTGGGGGACCACGCGTGCTGGCAGCCACCCCAGGAAGCCCAGGGTAAGGGGCGTGCCACGCTGACCTCCAGGCCTAAGATGCTGGGCCTAAGAAGACAAGGGCAGGCCGGCTGGCCGGCTGGGACAGAGGCCCACTGACCATCTGAGCTCATCCAAGGATCCTGGCGGACTAGAGGGCATGGCTGCCCTCTTCCTCGCTGCCACACCCCCAGCTCCTGGGACCGTGCCCCGGGAAGGCCCAGCCTGGCAGCTGGCAGGAACAAGTCACTAAAAGGCAATGGCCTGTCTGCACCCAGCACCCAGTCCCCGGCGTGCCCCGTGCCTGGTGCCCAGGGGTCCGGGCCTCTATCAGCACGGTCTGCGGTGAGAGGAGCAGTGTCGTTTAATCCTCGCAACCAGAGGCTCGTCACCATCTCCCTCTGGGTGAGAAATCTTACAACTAAGTATAAGTCACGGGATCAGCCCACAGGTGGGGCACGCTGGGCTGCGACCCTGTCTACCACCAGCCCCGGGAACAAAGGAGCTGCAGCAGTGACAGGTGATGGTGGCGACCACGTGCTCTGGTGAGCAGCTGTCCCAGGGCCCACGGAGGGGATGGCTCCCCAGACAACCCTGGAACTAAAGTCCTGCCCATTCTGTGAGTGCCCTTGAGTGGACTCTGAGAGGAGCAGCTGGACACACAGCCTCAGCAGCAGGGAGCAGGGTGGCTCTGTCCAGATAGACAAGCGCCGCTAACAGGAGTCCGAACCGGACGGGAGGCCCGGGATAGGGCGGCAGACACTGCGCTGGGTCACTGATTCCACGGGTGGCTGTGTGGTTACCAAGGGCCAGCACTTTGCCAGAGGGGATCTGACAGGACCCGACTGCAGGAGCACAGGCCAGCCACCCTTCGCCTCCCAGCACTGTCCCTGGAGGGCAGGTTCCTTCAGCTCCGCCCCCTCTTCCGAGCCAGCACCAGCCCAGGGCCTACCTGACTGAGCCCGAGGACTGTGGAATTCTCCCCAGTGTCCTCTGAGGACAGGGGCCTCCTGGATTCACTTCAGTTACTTCCCAGAGGCCCCTGAGCTCTGGCCCAAGACACACTCTCCAGAACCAGGGATACACTTTTCCGCGTGAAACAGAGAGCATTTCAAAAAAAAGAAATTCACTTTGTATTCAAGGGCAGTGGCTGCAAAGTCTGACACTCTCCCATGACCCCAGGAGCTGTGTTACAAACCATCACGGCGGGCTGACTGCCTGACCCCTGCAAACCATGCACTTTCGGATGGGCTGAGTCTTTTCCAAATGTACGCAGACCGCCCTGAGATGCACCCGCTCCCCTGGCCCAAGGGAATGGCCTAGAATGCCTAGAGCTGAGGCCTGTAGGCCGGCCCCCAGCACCCCCAGTACCACGGAGCTGTCCCGTGGCCAGCAGAGCTCAGGGCCTGAGCTGCAGGACGAGCGTGAAGAGTCTTCTATGTCCCCTTCACACTCGCGTCCCTTCCACAGACGCACAGACAGCCCTGGGTTCTAGAACAGCAGCTAGACCGTGAGGAAGACGGAGGAAGGCCCCAGGCCACTGTCCTTGCCACCTGCCACACATTCCCCTAATTGCAACACGCACCCCAAGTCACTGAGGTACGAGGGTGGGAGCTGGGGGAGCTCCAACAGCTCAGGACTCAAACCTCTCCCAGCTCCAAACCACCCCCCAAGTGGCTCAGGGCTCTGGGTCCCAGCAGAGGGCCCTGCCAGGTCCTGTTAACAGGAGGGGACACACAACAGTAACGCTCTGTTCCCGCTGACAGCTGACAGTTTCAGGATTTAGTAACTGCCTCCCCCCACCAAACACGATGTCCTCAAACTGCTTGCTCCCCTCACACTCTGTCACACTTCCATCAGAGACAGCTTCTGGGGAAGGTGTGTCCTGACTGAGCGCAGGGGGAACAGGTTCTGTTCATCTTCTTTCGGGGGCTGACAAAGGTTTTGGAAAGCTGACTGTCTGTGTTCCAGGTGACACGGTCACTTCCAGCATAAGGCACAGCCCCAGTGTCAGAAACAAGGACGGTGTTAGAGAAACAGGAAAACTCGGCACCAAGCACAGGGGACCCCCATCACCATGCAGGACAGCAGAAGGGGGCACGTCAGTGAACACGAAGACCCCAGAGATGGCCTGTCAGTGGCCGACAGTGGGGCAGACAGGTAGGAGGGTGTCACTGGCATCAGCCACGGCCACCCTGGGGCATGACACCCGACCAAACACAGCCAGGACTCAGTGACACCTGGGGCGGCAGGGACGCACCCACATGGCGCTTCTACAGGAAGGAAGCCACAGGATGGAAACTTTGCCCATGTTCTGCCTTGCCAATCAATTAGCTTCCTTTCCTTGTTTTAAGCAAATGCTTAACTACAGTTGCCACTCAGCTTTTCATTAACCACAATCCTCCGTTTTAAATGCTGAGGAGAAAACCATCATGGCCAGAACTATTCCAAGTAACGTGAGAAACACGCCTGAAAACATAAAACTAGAAGAAAACACACAAAAAAAGCTCCCCAACATCAGTCTCGACGATAATTTTTTGGATTTGACAACTAAAGCACAACCAACAAAAGCAAAAATAAGCCAGTGGGGCCACATGAAACTCAAAGGCTTCTGCAGAGCAAAGGAAACCAGCTACGAGATGAAAAGCAACCTGTCCAACATGAGGGAATATCTGCCAACCATACATCTGATAAGGGGTTCATGTCCAAAATGCAGAAAGAACTCAGACAATTCAACAGCAAAAAGCAAATCGATTAAAAAAATGGACAGAGGATCTCAACAGACTGTCTCCCAAAGAAGACGCCCAGCTGGTGAGCAGGTGCAAGAGAGATGTTCCCATCACTCACCATCAGGACAGCACACTGCTCGCTCACAGTGAGATGTCATCTCACACCTGTCAGGATAGCTGTCATTGAAAAGACAACAACCAACCAGTGCTGGCGAGGACGTGGAGAAAAGGCAGCCCTGTGCATTGCTGGTGGGAAGGTAAGTGGAGCAGCCCCTGGTGAAAGCAGCACAGAGGTTCCTCAGAATACGAGAAGTAGAGCTACCATATGACCCAGCAAACCCACTTCTGGGTACGATCTGAGTGAAAAACACTGACCTGGAAAGCTATCCACACCCCCTCTTTGCTGCAGCTTTACACAATAGGCGATGTATGGAAGCAGCTTCCGTGGGCATGAATGGACAAGTGGGTAAAGAAAACGTGGCATGTGCGCACAACAGACTATTACTCAGCCATGAAATCTTACCGTTTCAGACAACAGGGATGGACCAAGAGGGCACTGTGCTGAATGAACAAGTCAGAGAAAGACAGACACCATGTGATCTCACCTATAGTGGAATCTGAAACAACAAAATGCCTAAACTGATGGACACGGGAGACTAGTGTCTCCTAGTACTGAGGGGTGGGGGATGGGTAAAATGGGAGATGGGTCCCTGTTATAAAATAAGTCAGTCCCGGGGTGTCACACATTGGCTGGTGGCTCTGGCTAACAATTCTGTGCTGCACAACCTAAAGTTACCCGGGAATATAATAGGGCTTTCTTTCTGTAGGAACCGAGTTCCCTGCCTCTGACATTCAATACTAAGGCACCGCCAGGTTAACGGATGAAACACATAACGCCCTGCCTCTGGCCCTGGTTAAAAACACTGTCATTTAATAAACACCCGTGAAGGCCCTGCAATTGGCAAAGCTGCAGGTCAACAGCATTCCCTCCACCGTACAGATGAAGGCACCGAGGCGCAGTGAGGCTGCTGCTGTTTCGTTTAAGGTGACGGGGTCAGTCGGTAGCGTGCAAACCCCGTATTTCCCCCAGAAGGGGCCTACCACGTCAGGGGTCCCACAGACCCCGAGACCTGCCCGAGACCCCCGGACACACAGGGCGGCGCTTGCGGGCTCCGGACGTACCTAGGGACTAGGGGCACCCTCGTCCTGCCAGCGGCCGGGTGTTGGAACGTGAGTTTGCGCCGATGGCTTTGTCTGAGTCGGCGGCTCCCCAGTCCCCCCGGTTCCCTGAGTGCTCCGCTGCCCAGTCCAGCCTACCGTGCCTCCGCGCCGCCGCCATGCAGGTCCGATGACCCTCGACCCCATACTGGGCCGAGTTCTGCCTGCCGCTTCCGCACCCGCCCTGTAGGCCCGCCCACAACAACAGGCATGCCCAATCCGGATCCAGGGTCTCTGCTGCAGATGTCCATCAGGGGCGCTGCGGTTTCGGATTGGCTCTGGGAAATCCCTGGCTTCTGGGGCCCTTCTATCTCCGGTGCGCTGCGATTCGGCAGTTGAGGGATCCGCGGCAAGAGGGGTCAGCGGAGAGGGTCATCCCGGCGCGGGGGGCTGGGAGAGTGGGTTGGGCGAGGGGGCCGTGGGCGGGGTCTGCTCGGCGTCCACCGGGCCCGCTCCCAAGGCTCCACGAACCCCGGGGCTTAGGGGACCTGCGGGAGCTAGCGTCCGCGCTCAGGCCCTCCTCCCGCGTGCGCAACGGGGCAGCGCCTTCGACACGTGGGCCGTCTGCGCTCCGGCCGCCCGGCCGTCCTCTCTGGACCGGGTTTTATGTTTGCCCTCTTTCCCGGGCGCACGTCTTGGGTAACGCATTTGTGAGCGCCTATGTCTTTATGCTGGGGGTCACCGCGCGCGCAGGGGCGACAGTATACAGTGAGATGGATGGCATGTCTCAGGGATACTGGAGCCTGGGGAGAAAGGGGGCCCAAGTGGCGCGATGGAGTGGTCAGAAAGCCTCAGAGAGGGGAATTTGAGCCATGCTCGAAGTAGGGTACAGCAAGTGCCCCCCACACCCCTGGGTGATGGCGTCTGGGGAGCAGCGCAGAGGCCACCGTGAACCGAGCATAGTTATGCACAAGGGGACGGTGATAGTGACAGACATGGGCTAATAGGAGGCAGACCTTAGTGCTGCGGCCAGTCCCTGGGGCAGAGATCAGCTTTATGTTTTCCAGTGGGCGAGATGGAAATCTGGGCTGGCTTTAAACCAACCGGAATTTCCTGACACCTGAAAGGAGTCCCCTGCGCCCCCGTGCGGAGAGCAGAGTTTGGTGGTGGACACACAGAGACCCGCTGGGTCCGCTGAAGTTAGAAAGGCCTTGGTGTCTGGCCACCATGGACAGTTGAGGGAAGATATGGTTGGATTCTGGATGTATTTGAAGAGAAAGCAAAAGAGATTTCTGACTGACCAAGCATGGGCTGTGACAGAGGAGAGGTGTACAGTGGCCCCTGGTTTGTTGGCTGGTGTTTCACTGAGGACAGCCAAGCCCCCGGAGGGTCATCACTGGGGATGGTGTGTGCCATGGTAGGTGTGTTACCTGTGAGGTGATGTATAGATGTCAATGAAGCCGTGGAATCTGATTTCAGAGTTCAGGAGAAAGGCCCAGGATACAGATAGAGAACTGGGCTTGTCTGCATTTAGGTGACCTTTTGAGCTATAAGAAGGACTGAGTGGACAGGAAGCAGCCCAAGGACTGAGCTCTGAGGTCCTCTAACTTTCAGAAAGGGGGGTGGCAATGGAGGTCCCAGCTGTAGCAACGAGAGGGGCTGAGTGGATAGGGAGCTGTCCTGAAGCCAAGTCTAGAAGTCACCATTTGTCTTGAGTGATGTTGATGGGTGAAGGTGAGGGCCGATCACAGACAACTGGATTTGTCCAGTGCAGGTCACTAGTGACCTTGATTACAGAAATTTTATTGGCATAGGGGAGGCAGCAGCTTGATGGGAATTCAGTAGAACCACAGGAGAGAAACTTAAGACAATGAATGCAGATTGCTCTCTCTTGGGATTGGGAAAGTGGGGCAGTAGCCAGAGGGTTTTAAAGACAGAACACACACTGCACACACTCATATACCCAACAGAGGGTCTTTAAAAAGGAGCAGAACACACACCACACGCCCAGCCTGATCAGGTGCTGAAGCACAAACGATGTGAGTGAACAATGGGCCGAACACCTTTACATACGGAGACAAGGCACAGACGGTGAACAGCACATGGAAGGATGCTCCCTGTCACATGTCATCAGTCAACGGCAAATTACAGCCACAGTGAGACCCCCCACAGACCTGCTGGGAAGACCCAAGTCCAGAGCGCTGACAGCCCCCAGGGCTGGGAGGGTGGGGGCAGCAGGACGCTCTCACTGCTGGTGGGACGCAGACGGACGCCACTTTGGAAGACAGTCGGGCGGTTTCTACAAAACTAAATATACTCTGGCCATGCAACCCAGCAATTATACTCCTTGGTATTTACCCAAATGAGGTAAAAATGTATGTCCACAGGAAGATCTGCACACAATGTTTGATAGCAGCTTTGTTCCTAATTGCCCAAACTTGGAAGCAAACGAGATCTCCTTCAGTAGGTGAGGGGTAAACTGTGGGAAAACCAGATGATGGAATATTGTTCAGCTGTAAAAAAAAGGAGCTCTCAAGTCGTGAAAAGACATGGGGGCACCTTAAATGCACATTATTAAGGGAAAGAAGCCAGTCTGAAAAGATCACTGGTTGCCAGGGAGTGGGGGGAGTGTCGAACAGGGGAGCCCAGAGGGTTCGGGGCAGTGAGTCTGCTCTGTGAGATGCTATAATATGTACATGTGTCATCATACATTTATCCAAAACCACAGAACATACAACACCCAGAGTGACCCTGATACCACCTGTGGATTCTGGTGACGACGTGTCAGTGCAGGTTTGTCAGCTGTGACAAATGTCCCACCTGGTGGAGGTGTGGGCAATGGGAAGGCTGTGTGTTGAGGCGGGCAGAGGTGCATGGGAAATCTCTGCCTTCTCAATTTTGCTGCAAACCTAGAACTGCTCTAAAATATAAAATGGCTTTTTAAAAAGTGGTGCAGACGAGGGGGGACCTGCCGGATAATGTTGTTGGTTAGGTTGCATGTGAACCTGCTGCTCTCTCCTTCAAAGTCCGCAGCAGCCTTCCAGCCCACTCTGGACAATGAGGTCTTCCCAGAAAGCACCCGGTTTCCTCCAGCCCCACTTCTTTAATCTCTTTTAGAGCCAAACCTCGAAAGTGTTGATGACAAAGTCAGTCTCCACTTTGTCATCTTCAGTCGACTCTGCTGTACGTGTCCTCCACAGCCACTGGGTGGTAACTGCTCTTGCTGACATCACCAGTCCCTGTGCACGTCCCAGCCAGCATTCAGGCTCACCCAGTGGTCCCCCGGGAGCACCCTCCACCCAGCTGCAGAACCAGACCTGGGACCCTGCATACTCCCCCCAAAAACCAACCCAGAAAAATAGCTTCTGTGTATTCCACCTGCCACATCTCCAGCCCCCGCCATCTAGTCCCGGCTCCATGGTCACCCCTCAGGAGCTCCCCAGGCACTCCAAGGTTGATACCCCCACCCAGTACTACACCTGTGTCCCCACTCCCAGCCACCTCCACCTGTCCTCAGGGCAGCCAGAGTGACCTGCGATAACTCTCCGTGCTATTCAAAAGTCTGTGAACACAATCACAGTAACAAGATAAGGAAAATCACGTGATCGTATCAATAGATGCAGAAAAAACATTTGATATAATTCAACAAAATCCAAAGTTCAGATGAAAACAATACCAACTAGGAACAGGGGGGAACTTCTTCAACGTGTTAAAAACCATCTACACAAACCCTGCAGCCAAGGTCACAGTTACTGATGGGAAACTGGCTGCTTCCTTCCCGCACCATGGCGTGTCCCACCACCCCTCCCCCACACAAGACTGGAAGTCTTAGCTAATGCAGAAAAAGAAATGAAAGGTATACAGTTTGGGAAGGGAGAAATAAAACTTTGTCCACAAACGGCACAATTATCTATGCTGAACATCACTCCCCTCTCAGAATTCTGCATCGAATTGCACTGTGTCTGGGGTGTTACTCAGAGTCCTTCGATGTCCTTGAAGCCCCCTGACGTGCACTGTGCACATGTTCATGCAACTCTCTCCTTGCTCACCTTGTCCTGGTTACCACGACTCTCCTCCAAGTCCTTCCACCCCCACAAACCTCCCCCACCTGGATCCTAGTCCTGCTCTGCCCTGACCCTCTCTGCTGGCACCTCCCACCCTGCTGGTCAGCCAGAGAGACCAGAGAGGGGCAGCGGGAAGACCACCACCACTCCCTGGGGGGTGGAAGGCAGACCAAAAATGCCCACCTTCAGAGCGCCTTCACGGTGCCTTCCGGGGCCCCCCACGGGTCTGAGCACCCGAGGCCCACAGGGGTGCCCAGCTTGAACCCACGTCCAGTACCATGTCCTCTCCCCGGTTCCCTGGGTCCACCTCCCACACAAACTGCCTGCACCCAAGTCTACAGCTCAGCACCTGCTTGTGGGAGAACCTGGAGGAAGTGAAGGTTTGACTTGATCACAACTTCCTCAGACAGGTGTTTCCTGATGCCACCATCCGTATCGGTTGCCCTTGCAACTTTCTCCAGTGACACCCTATCTCTTTTCTTCGGGGAAGCAGTTAAACATTGTAATTATATTACACATTACTGTGTTATTTTGAAAAACGATGCTCTCCCTAGACAGAAAGGCCAGTGTCTGCTTCTGCTCACACTGCAGGGCATGTGAGAGGCACCCAGCACATTTTTGTGATCTGTGTTGTGCTGTGACATGAGTGGATAAATAAATGGATCTCAAAAAATTGGAAGTATGGGGACAAATACGGGGAGGATGGAAGTAAAGGGGAAGTCCACCGTAACATAAAAACACTGACCTAGAGTCTGGATTTTGGACAGCAGTCTGGGACACACAGTCTTGTGGTTTTGACCAAGGAGACAGCACTTTATGGCTCTCAAAACACCATGAGGTTTGACTTCGGTGAGTTCTTTGTTTCATCGTGGGTCCACTTGCCTCAGCACCTAGAACTTTCCTGGAAAAATAAATAACAACGTGTTAATACAAGTGACTGATTATATGGAGAAATCTCATGGAGACAGGATTTTGATTAAAGATCCTGGAGCTTCGGAAAAAACTTCTGTGTTCCATCCAAAGTAGTTTGATCTCCTGGTTCTCTCTTTCTGTCGGAATCCCTACCCATTTCCCAGAAAATTTTCATTTTGGTATTTTTCTTCTATCAGCTTTTTCGCCTTTTATCTCACTTAAACCTCTCCGCACCCCGTTAGAGAGACAGAAGAGCCCTTGATTGCGGACGTGTTAAAAGCCGGGCTACCAAGCGGCCCCAGGTCAGTTCCTGCGCCACAGAGAGGGCAAAGTGGCCCCAGGACTTCCCTTCCCGCCCAGCTTCCGGTCTTGGATGGGCATCTCAGCAAATTTAATTACAGGCCATCAAACGTGGCCAGTGTCATTAACGTTTCCAGAACGGTGCAGGTTATCCACACCGCCTTGCTGAATTAATCCCCCTCCCTCGTCCCTGGCTGTGTGGTCTCTGTGCTGCTGACAGCGAGCTCACCCAAGAGCGGGCCCCGCGGGTGGCGTTCCGTGCCTCAGGGGACATGGCCGGTGGCCCCCTTTCCCGCGAAGACAGGGAGGTGTGCGCGGTGGACGAGTGGATCGCTCGGTTGGGGGCACCCACAGAGGGACAGACAATCCATCCGCCGCGGGAGCGTTGGGGTGTGGAGGAGCCTTTACCTCGCCCACGAACCCCTCACAAGAAGGAGCCCACGTGTCACTCTTCGCGTCCGGGGCGGGCTGCAACCTGAGCAGGTGTTCAGGTGCGCGTGGCATCCGTGGGAACTTCCCAGCACTTTCGCATCTGCTCCGGGGAAGCAGTGGGGCCGCGGGCGTGCTCCAAGCGTCTCGTGTCCCCGCTGTCCCCGCGTGACCGGCTGCTCCCCATGCAACAGTTGGCGGGCGGCGCGGTGTGCGCGCTCCCCAGGTCCGTTCGGGGAAAGGGTGGAAAGGGCTGGGTCGTCGCCTGAGGCCCCGCGCTGTCCCTGCTCGACCCGGCTGCTCCCCAGTTGCCACCCCCCGCCGGCCGCCCCCCAGTGCGCGGGGCCTCCCCGGGCGCCCAGTGCGCAGGCGCCGCCGGGAGGACCGACTGTGCGCCGGGCTCGAGCGCGGTCGGAGCGCGCGGCGGCGGCGGCTGTAGACCACGGACCCGCGGGCGCGCTGGCGGACGGTCGGACTGGGGGACAGCCGCGCCGACCTGAGAACCGCTGTCCGGCCGGAGGGGCCAGCTCGCCATGTGTCCCTGCACCTGCTGACCCTGGAGTGCCAAGGATGTCCGCGCTGAGGAAGGTGCGAACCGCCGGGGCCGCGGAGCCCGCGCGGGGACCGGGTGCGGGGACTGGGCGCAAGAGCCGTCGGAGGCGCGGGGTCCCAGGCTGGCCAGCGACCTGCCCAGACCCTGGATTCCCAGGGGCTCGGACGCAAAGCTGTAATATTATGCGCTCGGCCGGGCGGGGACCCAAGGAGAGGGCTGCGCGCAGGATGGGGGCGGCGGGTGGGAGCGGACCCCTCGGGGAAGGGACGCGGGTGCGGCGGCCGGGGCTGAGAGCTTGGGTCGCGGGGGTTGCGGTCCAGGGCTCGCGGTGCCGGCGGGTGGCTGTGGCGCGGGCGGGGCCGGCGGAGCGCGCCGCGAGGGGGTGGCCGCCGCCTGCTCTCCGCGTGTGAGCGAGAGCTCGGGGGCTTTTTCGGGCGGTTGCTAAGCGAGGCGCTCACGGCGCAGGATTTTGTCACCAAGCCTCCCCCGGCAGCGGCTGTTGCTGCTCTCGGCTCGCTCGCTAACGATCGCGCAGAAATAACGGGATGTGACTGTCGCAGCCGCGCGGCGCGGGCGGGGGCCGGCGGGCCAGGTGGCTGGGGGTGGGGGCGCCGAGTGTGCGCGGCTCGGAGCCGGCGGACAAGGATGGGGCGGGCGGGACGCAGAGTTAGAGGCGGAGGGGCGATCCGGCGGAGACCCTCAGAGGCAGAAGGGGCGGCAAGCGCGAGGCACGCGCGGTCGGCGGCGATTCGCAGCGGAAACTCCGAAGCTCCAGCCCTTGCTTCGGCTCCTCTCTCACTTCGCAGCTTCGGTGACTCCAGCCGCCTGCGCGTCGCTTCTCCAGATGAATGGCTAGGGCTGGGGTTGCGGGACTGGGAGTCGCCCGTAGGGCTACGAAGAAAGCGTTCGGCAGCGAGTTCTTCCTCTTGTCCTTAATCCTGGCGGCGCGAGCTGTGGGTGGTGTTAGAGCCGGGACTGTCCCCTCGCACGTGGAGGCAGCAGGGCGCAGGGAGCGGCTCCGGACAGCACTGCCCCGCGGGCCTCCTCCTGGGGTCGGGTTGGCTCTCCGCGTGCAGATCGGAGCCGTCCCGGAGTCCGGGACAGCGATCTGGGTCGCTAGGGCTTGTTTGCAGGTGGTGACTCAGTTGTACCAGTTGTTAGAAAATCGCCCTGCGTCTCGGCATCGCCTTGCGGAGTCCACGCACCGCATCTAAAGGGGCCGCCCTCCCAGTCTCAACGCCCACCCCTCCCCCACACCTGGGAGCGAACAATGGATTCGAGGTTAATGCGCATTATACCTTTTCCATTTTACCTCATATTCTTGGCGAAAGGTGATAGGCAATTAAGGAGACAAATGATGAAACGATGAAAAATGGTAATTTTTGGCAGGTCAAATTGTTACTCTGGTGTTTGAAAAAATGCTGTTAATCAGGATTTTCCAGTGGCAAGTTGTCTCGTTCAGGCGGCTGGGTGACTCACAGGGTTGGCAGCGGGTGCGCACTCCCCTGGGGTGGCGTGACTTTTTCGTGGCTCCAAAGAGGACAGACGGGGCTGTGTTCGCCCCACATCTGGCAGCCTGGCCAGCGGGCCTCCGGGAGCAGCGTAGGTCCGGCTCCTCTGGGCTGTGAGGGTTACGGACTGCTGACCGGCCCTGGGGCCCACGGAAACGCCCCTTTCCATCACCACTGCGGACGTCCAGTCCCGGTCAGGATTCCCCTAACTGTGGAGCTCATCCCCGGTGAAGCCGCTGCTGCCCCTCATCCTGCCAAATGGCCCGTTTGGGTCAGAGAGTCAGTAACTGTTACGTCCCATCTGTCCGTGACATTTCAGGGGAAAGGGTGCGTTTAGTGAGCAAAGTGAACACTTGATAAATCCCAGGTAGTGTCATTACAGTGAAAGTTCTCTCACCACAGAGATGCTTTTCAGAGAAGCTCAGTCACCTTTTCATACTGTTTATTATTATTATTATTATTATTATTATTATTATTACCTTTTCTTCCAAAGAACTTGACACTCAGAGCGTAATTATCCAAAGGAGTTGCTTACCTTGAGACAGAAATAAACGTGTATTTATTTACTAAAATATTTTTAAAATATTTACAAGTTGTTTTAACTGTCTTCAGTTGTGAGTATGCAACACAGTTTATTCTTGTAGTGCCATTTAGCGCTGCGCTATTTTCCACACGAACAACTGTAACCCCTCCCTGCATGGTCACGATTTCTTGCTAGGCCTTAGGTTACTTATGATGTGGATGAATTAACAACATTTTTGAAAACAGAATTTAGATTATTCCTCCCAGAGAGATAAATATGTCATCCTATGGCAATCTACTACTTCTCCTGTTTCTGTCTGTTTCATTTTTTATTTTTTAATCAATGTATGGTTGCCTCTTGTGTGTTCCCCGCTGGGAACTGGCCGGCAACCCAGGCATGTGCCCTGACTGGGAACCAAACCTCGATCCCTTGGTTCTCAGGCCCGCACTCAATCCACTGACCCACACCAGCCAGGGCTTCATTTTTGAAATTGTAGAAATCCCAAATGAAATATTAGAAGCAAAAAGTGCTTTGCAAAACTTGAGTCCTCTCAGTGTCCACATACCCAGAATCCCAGCCATTCTGAGACTGAAGGGCTCTGGTGGTTTTGAAACTGTGGAGGAGCAGCTCCCCTTTCTCGGGGAGCACCGCCCACGTGTGCCTGTGTCAGGGCCCCGAGGAGAGGCCGCCGCCCTCTGCGACTGCCTTCCAGGGAAGCGTCACTGCTTCCCAGCTCCCCCAGAGCCGGACCGAGGACACACTTTGATTACAAGTTTGAAAGGGAGATGAACAGAAGGGGTCATTGCTCGCCCTTCGAAGTGGCTGTGCCGTGGCCGTTCGCCGGACGCACTGGGCATGGCTGTGACTCACCGCTCCGGCCAGATGGGAGTTGCAGCTCCAGCACTAGCTGCTTTGGAAGAGTCATGGACGTCCACACAGGAAGCGGCGGGCAGAGCAGCCTATGCAGCAAAAAATGATTCTCAGTCAACTGGCTTTGCATGGAAGTTACTTTATGTAGAAGCTTTTGAAGTGGGTTCCATTGTCTTCAAGGTGCTGTATGCGTCCAGAGGGGGTGCGTCCTTCGTGTTGATGAAAACGGTGGACAGGGTGTGGCTGCAGGGTGTGCAGGTCGCAGCTGACTCCTGTGTCCGCTGCAGGGAGACCCGGCACCTTTACAGTTGCCTCCATTCGGGCGGCCAGAGTTCATGGATAAAGCCCAGCCGGCCTTCCTTCCGCCCTGCTTCCTGCACTGGCCTCAGCTGCCAGCCGGCCACTTCCAGGCAGCAGCTGGGGGCTGCACCAGCCCCTGTGGTCGCTGTTCCGACACTGCCCACGGAGGCTCCATCGCAGTGACTCTGAAGTGAACAGCCGCTCCGGGTGGCTGTCGGTAGTTTTCCATGCCGGGAGTCAGGCTTGTTCCTGAGCCATCTGTCTTCCTGGGCGGATCTTCACAGGCCAGTGTCTCTGGTTTCTGCCGTGTTTGCTGTCACGGCTCCTGCCCTTCCAGGGCCGCTGTGTGTGGAGGTCCCTGGGGAGCCACCCCTGCCCGTGTGTAGGGCAACTTATGGCCCCCGGTGCTTCTCAAGTCACTGTGTCAGTGAAGGGCGTGACATTTCCTTTCGCCAAGAGCTGCCTGTGCCTTGGAGGAGGGCAAGAGTCAGGGAGTGAGGCTACAGGGTGGCCTGGGGCGGGGGGGTGGCGGTGCAGGCCCAGAGCACCCTGCTCAGGCCCCGAGTGGGGCTGGGCCTGGGGCCGGCGTTGCTGCTGATGTGCCGTGTTGTGTGAACTGAGCAGCTCCTCCCTGTGATGTGAGTTTCTGTCCCTGACAACCCAATGGGATGGAAGTATTTTCAGTTTCTCCAAAAATCTCCACTTTAGGCTCTCGTTCTGGGGCAAGATTTGTGGGTCCGTGACACTTCTATCTGCTATACCTTTTTATGTGTAGCCACAGGAAAAAGAATTAAAATGAGACGTGACTAAAAAGAAATAGACAGCTATAGTCAGCCCGTCCATAAAACTGCAGAGCAAATTAAAAAGGTAAACTTTGAAAATCTAGTTGGTCATTGTCTCTAAAACTATGTGCCACACTCTGCACAAAAGAAAAACATGACTGAAACAGTGACCTGCAAGGCCATGAAGTATATATTTTAAGCCAGGCAATATAAAATTATCCTGTAGTACTTAACTAAAAATTTTCCTGCCATTTTTTGCATGACACCAACCAGCAGCTTCTTGT
Source organism: Artibeus jamaicensis (assembly GCF_021234435.1). Lineage (NCBI taxonomy): Eukaryota > Metazoa > Chordata > Mammalia > Chiroptera > Phyllostomidae > Artibeus > Artibeus jamaicensis. The sequence goes on from NW_026522022.1 coordinate 88,114, forward strand.
AGCAGCAGTGTGCAGGCCCCCGAGTCGGGCTGCCTGGGCAGCTGGCACCGTTTGGCGGGTTGTTGGACCTCAGCATATTGACCTCAGTTCAATTCTGTCATCTCTGAAAGAGGGTTGGGTACAGTACTGGCTCGATAGGATTGTCACAAGGCGTACAGGAGCAGATGCTGGAGAGTGGGGACAGTGTCCATGGCAAATGCTCGATCCATGTTGACTGTTTATATCACGAGGAAATAAAATGGAGCCATCTGACACTGGAAGTAACCAAGCTATTCCCCGAGTTCTTGGAGACCTTGGATTATTTCTAGTCTTCACTTAATAGGTCTGTTTTGCCCCCTCTTTCCCAAAAGTTTTGACCCCACATAACCACAAAAGAACAAGGGCAGAAACATTAATAAAATAGAAATAGACAATTTGAACCAACAAGTGTGATAACCACGAGCGTTGCCATAATTCTTTGGGCAGCAACTTGGCTTCTGAGTTTCCTGGACGCCAGGTCAGCGAAAACCAGCCCCACAGCGCTTGCTCGGCGTTTTTCGGCTGGGAGGGTGCTTCTGGGTGCATGCCCTTGGGGTCGCAGCACCATGCACCACAGGGACACACCCACCCTGTTTTTGAAGGTGGGACCTTGTGACAGACTTTGAGAGAAACCGGAGTGAAGCCTGTGTGCATGGCCACGGAGGTGTGGCCGCTGTCCCCTTGTACTCATGTGTCATTTCCCCCACCCGGTGGCAAACTCCGTGGGCCCGGGAGGCAGGTCTCTGCATCTTTGCACCACCCCAACCTGCGTGACGGCACCCTGTGTCCCGGGCACAGCTCGGATTCCTCAGGTCTCACGCAGCCTCGTGTTTCCCGCGATGCTTTCAGGTAAAGGTCCCGATTCTGCCTCCCCTGAAGCAGGTGGCCCTGTTGCCTGAGCGTGGCACTCGCTGCACAGAAGTGTGAGGGCCGATGTCACCAGCTGGCCCCATTTGCCGCTGTCTGTCTCCCACCGCACGCTGGGGAGAAGCCCTCAGTCCCCAGTGACTGTCCCCAAACCCCTCCACTCAGGCAAGGTCACTTCCTCTGTGCACCTGATGCACAGTGACATCTCATGGCAACTGCAGTGCTGCCCCTCCCAGAGGGACAACTTTGGGGACAACTTTGGAGGGAGGGCCAGTCTTGCCCAAACTCAGGCCCAGCCCCGGCGTCCTGTCTCTCTGACGACCTGCCCTAGTGCCCGAGCGTGCTCCTCAGCTGGGCGTCCAGGTTCCCAGACCTGGCCCCATGGGACACTGTCCCCTTCACGGCATAGTGGGCCACACTGTCCTCCCATAGCCCGTCCCTCTGCTTCCTGACTCAGTCATGCAACTGCTGATGCCTCTCTCCAGCCCTTCGTGGCCGGAACATCGCCCTGGGGTCCCTGTGTCTCTGGCGGGAGATCTCCGCTCCGGATGTGTGGCTGGTGCCAGGCGCTGTCCTTGGTGCTGAGGACGGAGCCGCTCTCCGTGTCTGTTGCTGGGAGACCTGCACAGGCCCCTCACTCGGAGCTTCAGCGTGACGTTCTGTGTGAGGGGCCTGAGATGGGCCTTCATACCTGATTTCTTTGTCTGCAACATAAAAATTTTGGCTCTTTAAAAGTAATCTCCACCCTGGCTGGTGTAGCTCAGTGGATTGAGCACGGGCCTGCGACGCAGAAGATCGCAGTTCGATTCCCAGTCAGGCACACGCCTGGGTTGCAGGCCAGTTTCCAGAAGGAGGCACACGAGAGGCAACCACACATTGATATTTCTCTTCCTCTCTCCTTCCCTTCCCCTCTAAAGATAAATAAATAAAGTCTTTTAAAAAAGTAATTTCCATTTTTCTAGTTGTAGTATTTTGACAGCTTCCAAGCAAATTTCTGAAAACCTGTTTTCTGACTCGACGGAAAACTCAGTGCAGACCCTGCGCTGCGACGAGTCAGGAAGGCGCGAGGGCAGCTGAGCGCCGTGTCTTCCAGCTTTGGCCGCGGCCGCTCCGGCAGGTACCGCGTGGCGTTCCAGGCTGTCTCGGTGAAGCCACTGGAAGCGTTGTTTTCACTGCAAAGGGTGGATTACGCAGCTCCTTAAACTAGCCACACAGTAGTTTTTAATGTTCAGGGCGCCCACTTGCTTGTTCCTCGGTGATATTTTTGTAAGAGCCACGTCACTCCATGAGAAAACAAACGAACTTTTTGTGTGTAACCGGCCCCAGAGTTCCACTCTGGGAGCGCGTCCTAAGGAAACAATCATGGATCTACAGGGAATCAGCTACACAGACGTCCCCCCAGCTCTGTGTCATAGTAAAATGATGCAGCCCCATCACAGAGGATGCACAGCCATTCAGCACGTGCACGTTGAACATGTGACATGACAAAGAGGGGACAGCAGCCGGGGAAGAGGAGGACCTGCTCCTCTGTCGGGCCTGCCAGCGGCCACGGCACAGGCCCTCGTGAGGGGTGGGTGGGTGGGAAGCTACAGCGGCCGGTCCAGTCAGAATATGAGTCTGGAAAATATTGGGCCATTGTTACTATAACGAGAACAGCTTTCACGACATCGGGGTGGCCGAGGAGAGTTACTGGAATTCGCACGTGTGAACAGTGACGACTTCACTGTACTGGTCGGTGGGGGTGGCAGACACCACTGAGTGAGCATGTGTACTGTGGGTCGTCACATTCAAAATGACTGAGTGAGTAGAGCAATGAATCTGCATCAAATTTTGCATCAACCTTGAACCTTCCTCCACGGAAACTATTTGGACGATTCAGAGGCCGCAGCTGCGGGCAGCTGGCGACTGGCAGCTTCGTCACGACAACGCGCCTGCTCACGCATCACGTCTCGTGCCGAGTTTTTTGGTGAAACATCAAATCACCCAGGTGACTCGGTCCCTCTATAGCCCAGATTTGGCGCCCTGTGACTTTTGGCTTTTCCCAAAACTAAAATCAGCTTTGAAAGGGAAGAGATTTCAGACCATTGATGAGATTCAGGAAAATATAAGAAGGCAGCTGATGGAGACTGGCAGACCTGTGTGAGGTCCCACGGTGCCCACTTTGAAGGGGCCTGGGGTGTTGATTTCCTGTTCATAATGTTTCTTGTATCTTCTTCAGTAAATGTCTCTTTTTTCCCATATTATGCTGCTGGATGCCTTCTGGACAGACCTTGTCGGTCTCCTTGGCCTGTGGGTGGCTCCATGGAGGAGGGTTCCCCGTCCCCGAGCTCCTCCCCCTCTGACCAGGGAGCGTGTATGGGGTTGGCCGGGAGGCGCACCCTCCGCTCCTGTCCACTGGCTTCTGTCACTGCAAGGGGGGAGGTTACCTGAGGCAGCCAACACTTTTGTACCTTAATGATGCCCATTGGACTTTGTGCTTCCATCACCAAAAAACTGTGATGATATTGTAAATAGGGAAAGATAACACACTCAACTACTAGTGCAACCTTGGCCAGTCATGGGGTTCTTCCACAACACGGGGGGGTTTGCTGGCCAGTCACCGGTTCCAGAAACAAGCCCCTGCCAGCTCCAGTGAGACAGATCCTCCTGGACGGACCTGGACTGGCTCACCGGCCCAACAGGAAAGCAGGAGAGGCTTCGAGAACACAAAGCAGTGCAGCCGTCGAAGGAGGAGCAGGGGCCTTGCCGGGGTCGTCACAGGATGGGCTCCAGCTCGCTCTGCTCAGGATCAGCTTCCAGGGAGCTCGTGTGGCTCCTGTCACTCAGAGTTTCAGCCACAGGAATGCAGGGCACCTGGATGGGGGTGACGGGGTCCTGGGGACCCTCACTGCAAACCTCCGTCTTCTCCCAGCCCCTCAGCTGGCCTTTCCCAGGTGAGGCACTGGGTCCAAGCTGCCAAGAGGTGGGGGCCGCATTTCTGAAGAAGGTGCACAGAACGAGGCCTTCAGTGTGTGAGCTGAGCAGGTCACTGAGGAGTGGAGTTACTGACCGTCTCTGTCAGCAGCGGCTGGCCGTTCTCAGCTTGGCCTGGAGCCCCAGTCCCATCCCTGGGGCACTGTTCTCCACCATGGCTGTACCACCACCTCCCGAAAGCATTCAGTGCTTTCCTGGGGACAGGAGTGCGCAAACCCCGAGGCTACTCTCTCACTGCAGAGCTCGGTGACCCGTTTCCTTGGCTCCCAGAAGTCTTCTCACTGCTACCTGTTGTCACAGCCATCACTCTTCTTGAAACTCTCGTCTCCCGGGTTACAGCGTGTCCTCAGCCGTCACCAGTGGGGAGGTGGGGGCTGGTCGGCTTCTTCCTGAGCTATTGTTTCCCCTGGTGCCCAACCTGCTGCACATTCCGATGTCACAGAGAAGCACCAATCACTGACTTGAAGTCACCAGTATTTTTATGACCTGGTATTTGTATCAAATAGTATTTGTGTCTTACATGCTGCATTTCCATCTTATTCTTATTTTTTAAACCAAAATTGGGAATGATCCTGCTTCCTTTCAGTTTATTTTTTTTGTCTGAAAAAGTGCCCATATTTTTAGTGTTCTTTGGGGCTCCGATGTGGCCGAGGGGCACGGTTGCTCAGCACCCAAGTTTCTTACTAACATTTTCAGCCATTAATCTGCTATTAATATCTTTTTCTATATTTTTTAAAAATCTATGTAACTTTGTCTAGTGAATTCCTGCAAACAGAATCATCGGACTAACAGGTATAGTTAGTTTTTTCAGGCTGCTGAAACAAATTAGCACAAACAAAAATGGATCCTCTCCCTATTCTGGGGCCACAAGTCAAAAGCACGTTGTCCCAGGGAGGACAGCTCCCCTGGGGTCCTGGGAGGAGCCTGCCTGCCTTGTCCTCCTCCCGGTGCCGGGCATGGTGTCCTCAGCACTGTGACTCGGCACTGTGCCCCTCTCTGCCCCCGTCTTCCCCTGGGCCTGTGTCCTCTCCCCCCTTGAATCTGTCCCTTGTGAGGAGTCTTGTCCTTGCATTGAGGACCCACCCAGATTTTCCAGGGTCCCTGTCCTCTCACGATTCTTAATTTAATCAATCTGCAAAGAGCTCTTTTCCAAACAGGGTCACATCTGCAGCTCTGAGGGTCTACAGGAATCATACCCTGTGGGTCATACCCTGCGGTCATGGCAGTGGAGGGAAGATTGTCCTGAAGTGGCTCCCAGTGCCTTTGGAGGTGTCCCTACCTGTGTGGGCAGGGGATGTCTGCATGTTCCAGGGACAGGGCGGTGATGGGCGCAGAGGCACAGAGACCAGAACAGAAAGCGGCCAAGGGCAGACCGGCAGGTGCAACAGACCACGTGGAAGGCTTTCTGGGCTTCTCAGGCCAACGGGAGGGGCGTGTGGCCGGCCTGAGGCATGTCCGTCCTTGCTTTTCAGTGGTGATTCGCTTTAATGCGCGGGGTTTCCACGAGCACGTGGCAGTGGCCCACGTGGCAGTGGCCCACGTGGCAAACAGGAAATGGCAGCGGAGGCTGTGTCAGGATCAGCGGGCCCCGAAGCGTGGCCAGGCTCACTCATGAACGGAAACAAAAGCCAATGACAAACCCCGTCAAAAAAACCTACTGAATGAGCTGTTATTCTAAAAATGACTAAGGACCACCCATGCTCAGCATCTGATTTTCCAGGCAGCTGGAGCACGAGTGCACTTGTCTGCCTCCCGCCGCCACCCCCAGCTCCCGGCGATGGCGGTTCTGCCGGCCACACTGAGCCTGGCGGCCGCCCTCACCCTCCAGACTTGGCCGATCCTAGAACACCGTTCTGAGTTCATAATGAAATGCAGATTTCCTGTTTCAACAGGTTTAATGGGATTGTGTTTTAGGGAAGGGATTCAAGCTGGCTAAATTTAGTCTTGAAAAGTGTCCGGAAATAGATTTGCCCTGTCCCCGGCCGGGTGAGCCGCCCGACCACCGGTCTTCGAGTTCTTCCGTCAGCAAACAGTGGCGTCGGCCACGCGGGGCTCTCAGCCCCCTGTCCCCGGTGGGGTCTGCTGTCACCGTGCCCACGTCGGCCTCTCAGGGGCTGCGGTGGCAACCTCTGCTCAGCTGTCACCTCCGCCCCTTCTTTCTTCAGCTCGGCCACCTCCCGGTTCCCCTGTCAGTCCTCATTGTTTTCCCTTTGAAGACATTCAAAAAGATGACTCATGAGGCTAAAAATGGAAGCCTTTTTCTGGTTTTCCTGTGCCTTTCCTAATTTTTACAATTCTGCTGCATCTGACATTTTTTCAAGTGTATTGTTTTCTCCTAAAGGTGTAGTGTGCCCGTCAGCTCGGGACACCCACCTATTCACTTTCCCGACTCAGGGACTCACGTGAGGCAAAAGCCCAGGTGCCCTCCCACCTGCTTCCGTCTCCCCTGCCTGTGGAGGGGAGGGCGCCAGGGTCCCCGCACTCCGCCGACCGCACCGGCACCGCCACCGTCACCTTGTTGTCTCGTCGTGCTCCGGTGAGGTCAGCGTGGACACACCCTCCCAGGTGCTGCCCTGTTAGGTGGCAGAGGGGCTGCAGCTGAGGTGCCCGTGGGCCAGGGGCCAGTCTCAAGGCTCCACTCGCCGGGCCCAGGGACGGGTTCGTCCACATCAGGTCATGACCGGCGGTCAGGACGGCGGGTGAGATGCCACCCTTGGGCTCCCGAAGAAGTTCGCAGGCCGCCGACAAGCCCAGACGTAGGGATGCGGGACCAGCAGGAGGGCGGGCAGGCTCCGGGGTGCCCAGCGGCGCCAGCTGAGAGTGGGGCCCGGTGTCTGCATGTGTCTGGTGGTTCGGGGACCGGCAGCCTCTGGTGGAGGAGAGGACAGCCTCCGGTCCGCCTTCCTGGATTCCTGCTCCGGGCCCGTCGACTCGGCACCAGGCGCTCAACGCTGGGGGCGAGGAGCCCGGGTCAGGTGTGAGCCTCTCCGTCTCCCGCAGACCTGATGTGCAGGCCTAGGACACTCGGGGGCAACCAGCCTGGGGTCTCGCCTGTGCCAGGCCACCCAGGCCCCCGTGACTTCATGCTGCCCTGGGCGCTGGGACGCGGACGTCACTGGGGGTCTTCAGGGGACCCCAGGCTTCGAGGCACATTGTGGTGTCTCAGCATCTTCAGTGTCTTCCTGGGCTAACATGGACTTACTCACATCCAAGCTTCATCTGCAGGGAAGTGGGGCATCAATTTGTGGCTCCAGCCACACAGCCCTTCTGGTTCCCCTGAGGTCCCATCCCACCAGTCACTGCACCGTAAACACAGAAACAGTTTCCAGTTACAAGTCGGGGACATACATCCGGGAGGGAGAGTCCCTGAGCTACAGACCCTGAGCTTGGGTGCCTGGGGCTCCATCCACCTCCTGATGTGATGCCTTCACTGGAGGTGAATGACGGATGGCAGTGTCATCTCCTGTACCCCATTCTCAGTGGTTACTCGGTCACTCACCTGGGCCCACACCTCACCAGGACGCTCACCTCCAACCGCCTGGCAAATTGCCTCAGCGACTTGTAAGAATCTGGGTAACTTTGTCTGAATTTCTAGAAACTTCCTGTGGAATACACATTTTTGGTGCATGTCTGAGAGATACAAAGGAGGACATAGCTTTCCTGTGGGTCGCGAAGGAGGGATTCGTTCATTGTACGTGCTCCTCTGTGAGTGCCCCCGAGGCCGTGCCCTGCGCCGTCCAGCGCTCTGGGAGCTGCCCTGGGTCTGTCCGTGGAGGGAGGTCCATGTTAGATCAGTGCACAAGCAATTGTTCATTGTAAACATGACCATTCTAATTTGTCGGGGATGACAGTCACAAAGATGCACGAGTTCTTCGCGTGACGAGGGCAGCATGTGTGGGGGGGGCAGGCGGAGCACTGTGAGCTGAGGTCCGGGTGGGAGGTGGGCATAGGGTGGGGCAGCCTCTGTGCCCAGTGACGGAGTGTGGGGGCGTTTGGGGCCTCTCTTGGTTGGAAATAGATCACCCACTGTTTGGGTGCATCTCGTAGTCTCGGTTTGGCTAGCATGGGTGCAATACTTTATATGAAAGAGCATTTAAAGACACGATAAAAAAACCTTGTGAACTGTCATTTGCCAAACCAGGCCTGTTGCTCCTGCACGAGGGGGTGGGATTGCGGTTTTCCTTCCCCCTGAATCTGTGTCCACGTCCAGCCTAGAGAGCTCACCCGCAGTCGCGTGTCACTGAGGACAGAAGCCAGCGAGTCCAGAAGTGCTGAATTTAAACGTCCTCTGGTCAGGCCTCAGGTCCCAGCTGGGACTCGCAGCGCCTGCGCACAAGCGCGCGCACATACACACCCAGCCCAGGCCACACCTTCCGCGCGGCGCTCAAATTAGAAGAACAAGCGCTCCGCTGGGTCTCCCGCCTCCAGTCTCTTGGCTTGAAACCTTCCCACACACAGCTGCTGGGAGAGTCTCCCTCTCATGTCACTTCCCTGCAGGCTGTGCTCTGTGCTGCCTTTTGTCAAGTCCGATCCCTCCTCGCCGGCTCTCCAAGCTGCGCTGCAAAATGTCCGGTCTCCCGCCCGAGTCTGATTGCAGCCTCAGCACCGAGCGTAGAAATCCCTGCTCCGGCCACACACAACCGGGCCTTTGCCTGCACCAGGCCACCCGCCTGGAACATGGTTTACCCACCCGTGTCTAGGCCTGTGTCCGTTCCTCTTAACTGTCTGACTGAGAAACCCCTTTCCTGCCGAAACCGACTCCCAGAAACATCCCTTCCCCAGCTCTGACGATCCCTTTAGCAACTAGTTACCCAGCTTGTAACGTTCAGAGGACATCTTACATAAGAGATCTGAATCCAGCTGACGGGTCCTTATATAATGACTAGGTAGATTACGACAACGTACGAGGGTGCACCCCGTGATGGGCCCCCTCTGAGAAACCGTTTCTGTCTGCACTGACCTGGTGGGATGGGTTTATTCTGCTCCACGTGTAAGCGTGTTGCACTGAGAGCAGAGTGACTCCCATTGTAGCGGCTGATAGGATACTCCACAGGTGCCTCAGAAGGGCGTCATCACTCTTCGGGACCCGTGGGTTGCAGATGGAGCTGGTCCCAGGCGCAGTGGCCCCTGGGCTGGGTGGGGCTGGAGTCAGATGTCCGTATTGAAGACCAGACGACTTTGATTTCAGACAGCATGTCTCCAATATTCCCGTTTCAGATTCAGGGTTTTAGCAGAATCAAGATGGTGTGGAAGTTGGTGGGAAGCTGTCTGTGGTCCCCGGTGCTGGGCCCAGACGTCCCCATGACCGACGCTGGGCTGGTCCGTGTGTTTCGCAGGCCTTCCCAGCCGGGTCTTCCTGTGGCTCTGGCTTCCCAGTGGTTGGTGCCTCTGCCCAGCGACGGCAGGCACTCCAGGACAGGCACGGGCAGAGTGCACTTGACCGTGACGTTTGCTCTCTCTGAGCTCCGCTTACCTGTGTGTGGGGGGTGACGGTGATTCATCACCTCCTCACGTGTGTGAAAATCAGAATGACTGGATGTCAGAGAGGCCTGAAGGGACAGAATTCGGGGCAGAGATTCTGGCTGGCCAGCAGGAGCCGAGGACCCCCCAGGTGCCCTCCTGTCTCCTGAAACCTGCTCTGCTCCCCAGCACACAGCTGCTCAGTGAGTTTTGTTTGCACACAGGTTGTAAACATGCTTTTTACCACAGAAAGAACTATATTTACAGGGTACTAGTATGCATCCATTTGTATGGCAAAATAGTTTTAATCACCTTTCCAACTGTTCTTTGTTTAAATCTAGCAATCTGTATAAGACACAGGTTCTGGTATTTGCATTGAGTAAAAAATAACTGTGTTAAGTCAGAGATACCCAAACAACTTGTCCTTTCGCCCATTTGAAGTCCCCCTGTCCCGGTTTCCCAGGAACTTTAGAAAACACACTTCCATGTTCACTCCCATTTTCTACCTTTGACCTCCTCCCTGTACAGCTGACCCCCAGATGCTGCCACTTGCCAGCTGGACCTCCTGATGTGCCAGCGGGACAGGGACCAGCAGGCTCCTGCTTCTGCTGCCCTGGGGCCTTCTCTATCACAGGTGCACCCCGCCCCGTCGCATCGCTGGGCCTCTGCTCACAGGTCCACGTGCTCCCATCCACAGGGTCCCTCGGGTGTCCCCCAAAGCCACTCAGCTCCTCTGCCTGCCGGCTGCACTAACGTGTTTTCCACGTGGCGGCTGTTCCATCCGCACACACATCCCCCCCACCATCAGCACCCCTGTGGGACGGGACATCTGTCCCAACTGATGAACCTGCGCTGACAGGTCAGCGTCGCCCAGAGCCTGCAGGTGACATCCGGGTCACCTGGGGTGGGCTTCTCCCTGAAAGCCAGGGCGCTGGGCCGCGTGGACGTTTTGCCTTTGTCGACCCCTGGCCGCGTTCCTTCGGGGCCTCGGCATCAGTGTCTCCTGTTGCCCCTTCCTCCCTCCCTCCCCCTCTCCTCTGACACGCGTGCTGTCTGGGTGTCGGGCGTGTCCCCCACTCTGTGCTTTCCGGTCCCTTTCCAGCAAGTTTTCTCAATATGACCTTCTAACACTTCCCTTGAAACTTTAATCACCCCCATTTTAGTTTTAATTTCCAAGTCCTCTTTGTTCTGTCTCTTTTTTACCAGCCCAATATCTTCTGAGATTTCTCTGTGGGACTAATTTGCCCTTCTTTTTATTTATTTATTTATTTATTTATTTATTTATTTATTGGGATGAAAAATCTGTTGTCCCTGAGACATCTCTTCAGCTCAGGGTCACCTGTTCTGCTCATTTCGGCAGCGGTCTGTGTTTGTGGGTGGAGTGCCCCAGGGTGCTGGGCAGACAGTGGGCCTGGCTTTGGGGAGCCTTCAGGTTCCCGAGACAGGTCTTCATCAGAGCCCACCAGTGTGGGTCGTGAAAGGAGGACTGCCGGGATTTCATGGCGGTGCCCAGATGATAGGCCGAGTGGGGTGGGACCGTGTGGAGTTCTGGGAAGGCTGCCGGGTGCTCTGGGCCTTTCACGTGGTTCCTTCCCTGTGCCCTTCTGCCCCAGTGACCGGGTCGGGCATCCAGGTTCTCTGCGGCGGCCGGGCTTGCATGATTCTCTGTCGTTCTCACATTAGAAATTCAAACTAAGTTATGAACACACACAAAACACACCACATAACCTTCTTAGTTAAGGCTAGCCTTCACGTACTTGGGAGTAAAAGGCAAAATCTGCACGAGTATTTAAGACAGACATGGCGCCGGGAAGACAGTTGATCCTGGGGTTTCCGTGGAGCCTTTGCCCTGGGGGGGTCGGGGGAGCAGCGCCCCCTGACCGGTCTGGTTTGACCCCGCACCCCTGCCCTGGGTGGGGGACGCAGGGCAGGCAGTACGTGTCCCCGGGAAGTCTCCCAGTTCACCCTGGCCGTCAGCTCGGGAGTGGTGCGCGTTGGAACGCAGACACTGCGTTTCTCCCACGGAGTGGCCCCTGGCTCCAGAGCTGTGCGGCGTCCCGCTCCCCGGCCGGGCCCAGGTTGCTGTGGTGACGGCCCAGCCTCGGGAGCACCCACGGCCGCCGCCCCGCACTCCGCTCCCGTCCACTTCCTTCCATCTGCCGCCGCCCTTTCATTTTCTATATTTGTTGTCCCCTCGCGGGGAAGGGAGCATCGCTGGGCTGAGTCACAGGGAGAGGCTGCCTCGCGGGCTTCTCTCGCTCGGCTCCACGGAACCACCCTGAGGGGCTCCGTTCCCTGTCCCCATCCCTGGGACTGCCCAGAGGGCACTCCGGCCTCCCCCGCAGGGACGCCTCCCTGCCTGGGGGCTGTGGCCGACAGAGTGTCAGGACGAGGCTGTCTGTCACTGCCATGGAATTCTCGCGGCAGGACTGGTGAGTAGCCGCAGCAGGTTCCCTTCCCACCGGGTGTGTGGTCCCCCGCAGCTCCGCGTCCTGTGGCCACTGGAGCTCAGCCACACAGGGGTCCTCGCTGGAGGGGAGGCCCAGTGGCCTTGCAGTAAATGACTGTCTTGCTGGGTTTCACTGGGGGGTCCCCAGACTCATCTTTTGTGCAGTCAAGCTCTGTCTAAAATTTGGGTCATCATTAGTTCTTGGAAGAAATCTCGATCCGTTACCGCCCTCTGGTTTCTATGCTGTAGATTTTCCTAAATTTGCTCGGGAGCCACAGAAGGAGCATGAGACAAGCACTGCAGGGCCCAGCGCCTGCTCACCAGTCTTGGAGGGGCTTTCCCATAGCTCAGGGGGGGTGTCAAGGTGGCACAGCCTCTGTGTGGCGCCCGTGGCCTCGCTTTCACTTGGAGTCCAGTGTCCACTGAGCCCCGGGGACCATCCTGGCCTCCCGTACTCATCTCTGCTCCACAAGCTGAGTGAGCAGCCAGGGCTGCGCTTACTGGAGACTGGGTTCAGCAGCCTGCCGCCGACCTCGCTGCCTTCCTCGGACTCTGAGGGTCTCCTCTGCGCACGGGGCTTGGCGGGCGCAGCTTTGCTTAGACATTGGTGCAGTTGTTGCAGAGCTTGGTTCTGTCTCTGTCAAGCAGGGTCCCTTGGGCTCCTGTCTTGGATTTCCCGGGAGGGTAAGGGTTGGAGGTTACTTTTCCTTAAAGAGATTTGCACCTCTTATAGAAGAGCACGCTATGTATGTTCTCTAGTGAAACACTGTATCTCCCCCCACCCGCTTTCTGTTCAACAATAGCGCCGAACTCCGCCCGGAACTCCGCCCTGTCCCCCTGCCCTGCCCCACACCACCCCGATCCGCGCCTCACCTCTGAGCCTGCACTGCGGACGTAGCCTCTAGTCCTCACCCAGGAAAGGGACCGTCGTCCTGAGTATGAGTTATTTTTGATGTGTCTGCTTTTGTTTGCAGGTTTTCTGTGCTTGTCACAGAGCCAGGTGAGGGTCGCTGCACCCACAATTCCCTGTGAGGGCCGGCACCACCAGCAGGGGAGCGGTGTGGTGTGTGTCATCCCTTCAGACTTCAACTGAGGAAGCCTTTGCTGTGCAAAGGCATGGCGTGTCTTGTGTCGATATTCTTTTACTGAGTCGTGTCTGTGTGGGGCCCAAGGACGCTGGCCCCAGTGAGGTTGGCTCGAATGTGGGCGTCGGCCTGGTGCCTCTCACTTGACCCCTCTCAGGTGGTGCTTCCCTGTTTGTAATTGTAGGTGATGTCGAGGGATAGTTCTGGTCAGCAAAGGGACCCAGTGAATGGATGGCGAGGGGTGGCTATCGATGCACTGGAAGTGGTCAGTAAATATTAGTGACCAGCTGCTCTATCAGCTAGACCCCCTGGGAAAGGACATCTGCACAACAGCCTTTCAGGGCAGATGAATAATGGTAAACAGAAAATGCCTGAACTCACTTGGAGGACTTCCAAAGGGAGTGTGGCTGGGTCTCAGCAGTGGCAGCAGCGCCCTCTGCAGCTTCCCTGTGGAGCCGCAGCAAAGCTCTCACCTTGCAGTGGATGCTCTGTGTCAACCTCCCCGGACCAGGACCCCACAAGGGTGGCCCGGTGACCTTGAACACAGCAGAAAGGTGACAGTTTTTTCAGTGAGTAACTGCTCACTTCCTTAAGCCTTCATCTGTTGATCTCAGCTTTGCATTATTTTAACTTATAAGGAAACTTCCATGAAGCTGGGGAAGAAGCAGAGTAAATCTGGGCTAACAGTTGTTCAAAATTTCGATGAGGAAGGGACATGCAGGGGAAACAGAGTCTGAGTGACGTGGATGAAGCTCACACTCCACTTCTGTGGGTGGGGTTGCCAGGCCCCCAGAACCAGAGCTCATTCCCACGCCCTTTCAGGCCTGGGCTTCTCTCATCAGAACTGGACTCCGTGCACCTGCAGGGGCCACTGGAAGTGTCCTCTGTGTGTTGCAGGAAACCCAGGGGATGCCGTGAAGACCCCATAGCGGGCACGCGGCCAAACTGGCCGGGGTGCTGTGCCTGTCCACCCCTGAGTCATTAATGCTGCTGTGCTTGGGGACAGTTTTCTCTGCGGTCGGAATAGTAAGCCCTCAAGGGAATGAATAATAATGGTAGTAATGGGACCTTATATTCATGGACCATTTCTATACCAGTACCTCCAAGGCCTTCTCTGCATTATTTTAATCCATACAGTGTACATTTACACATTGCGCATTTATACATCTAATCCATACTACGCTTCAGCTTGCATAGCCCAAGGTAGTCACACGTCTGCCTGGAGGCACAGAGTCGATGCTGGGCTGCACGGCCCTGACCTTGACAGCGAGTGCCAAGGCTTTGCTGCCCCAGACAGCAGGGGACGAGGTCAGCGGTGGCAGCAGGCTCCGGTCATCTTCTCTGCCTCCTCACCTAGAGCCCTTTAACCACCATTCCACCACAGGCTCATGTCAGGTCAGCTTGTGCCTCCAGACTCCCTGGTGGGTGAGTGTGGGCTTCCTTCCTTGTGGAAGCTGCATGTGAGACCCCGGGTGTGCTGCCCCGGGGGCCGTGTTTCCAGTGTCTTGGGCCAGTCCTCCCCTGCCCTGCCCACTCCCGCAGCTCACTTGCTGTCCCCCTCTGAGCTTTGGAGGGCTCGGGAAGCACCGGGAGTGCGAGTGCATGTCTGCTCCTGTTTCAAAGGTGGAGAGTGAATGCCACGCCCCTTGTCCACACGGACGTCCTTCTCCGGGTGGGACGTGCAGTGGGTGGACACGGGCCTGGGGAGAAGCCCGGTGACCTGTGTGTTCTGTGAGCCAGTCGGCAGCTGGCGGCCCTCACCCAGCACAGGATGTGGTGTTTCACTTGTGAGCTGATTCTGCTTCAGAAATTATACTTTGCAGAAAGCACAGTGGTTAAGAGCATTGTTTAAATGCTCTTAACATTTTATTTCTGGTTATTTCTTGACTCTGGTTAATAAAAAAGTCTGATTTCCAAGAATACTTATAGAAGTGGAAAGAACATTCAAGAAAACAATTGACATTACCCGACCTTTTCTGTGTTAAAGAGCTTACAAATGCATACCCCGTGTGAAGATATGAAAGTCTTAGAGACACCTTCAACTGCAATTAATTCCACAGGGCTCACGTCCCCCTTAACTGCAGTGTCGCGGAAGCACCGCGTTCAGGGTAGGAAGGGCCGCAGACCACGCGGTGATGGGGGTCCGACAGGAGTCAGAGGCGGGGAAGGCGCTCGCGTGAAGCGCCCTGTAGGCCGAGCGCTGAAACAACAGGTTGGAAGTCGAGTTACTGGGAGCCACACAAAAGAGGAGCAGCATTGGTTGAAAGGCCCCCTGTTGCTGTTGCTATGGGAACCACAATCTCATTTCTTGAGATATGTTTGTTAGAAAATTCTGCAGCAAAACTTATTTAACCCGACGTTTGTGCTGTAATTTTGTTTTCTTGTTTAAAACAAAAAGTTGAATCTATTTTGGAGACGCGCTACTGCCCTTCAAAAGATGGGAGCGCGCGGGCGTCGGCTCATGGGGAACCGCATCAACTTCCCAGAGCTCGCGGTCGCTCTGTAGGCTTCTAGCCCGAATTCTTCTTGTAAACCACGCCAGGCTCCAGACTGTGTCTGGAATTGATGACAAATAATAACTACCCTCTGTGTCACCAGACTGTCACTCATTTATAAATACCTAACGTGGTAATATTAAGATATTTCATGTGAATAAACATTTTCAGGTTAACTATCCTCAATTATTACGTACCACTTCATTTTAATGTCTAATACAATACTTAAACTCTTGATAAAATAGCTGAGAAACAAATTTGTGTTAAATTATTGTTATATCGGTAATGGGGCCCCTGCTGCTGGGGATTCTCACAGTGAAACCGGCTGCTGGTGGCGGACGCGCTGCCGACCGTGGTTCGCTCCCCGCCCTGCACCCTGTCAGGCCAGGGTGAGCCCTGCCCAGGGAACCGAAATGCATGCTAACGTGTGTTTCATTTGTCCTGGCTTAGTCTTTTGTTTCCGTAATTTCAAAATAGTCCTGTGATATTGTATACTCGGAAAAATATTTAATATCATTTAGGACTTTCCTGAGTTTAAAAAGCTGGGTGCCAGAGAGTTTCTCGACATTTTGAATTTGAAAGGGAGAGTGTTTTATTACTTTATCTTATCACAGCAGTTTTTAAGCTGTTAATAAGCAGGATTTAACAGTAAATTTGAAGAGCTAATTGACTTTATCAAATGACTAGCCCCTCCTCCGCCAGCACAGACGCTCCCAGCGTATATAAAGCAGGATGGGAAGGCTTTTATAGGGAAGAGGCGGGGCAGAAAGTCAGCGCAACAGAAAGATGAATCCTCATTGGAGGAAAGTAAGAGTCCGTTGACGGTGACTTCTCATTGGGTGAGCTGCAGTACGCCCATTGGAGGGGCTCGTTGCTCCTCTAGGGGAAAAGCTTCCATCCTCCTGCGGGCCGGGCGGAGGCGCACCTCCCGGTCAGAGTGCTGGACCACTTGCACTGGGGGCCCGAGAGCGCCCCCTGCAGGTTGCCCTAGTCTGGATGCCAATGTCAGGATTCAGGGTCCTTACTTGTTCTTGTTCACGAAACTGAGATGCCCGCTCTGAGGTGCATCACGGGTTTGCATGGGGAGCATGAGATGAGAGAGTTTTAGTGAAGTTAATTTTCTCATATTAGGTTTCTTATGTGTTTTTTTTTTCAAAGTAGATTGCTCTGTGAAGGTGTTTGAGCTATGCTCCTACATCTTCTTTCTCTCCCATTCTCACGGGCGCCCCTCACTGGCTCTGTGAACCCGGCACATTACCGGCAAGGATGGGGTGTCGGGGGGCAGGACAGCCCAGTTGCTGCCCCCGTGGGCTGACATGATGACGGCAATGAGCAGATAAAAATCATTTTTGGTTCTCAGTTTCCTGCTTCCAGCATGGATGGACGATGATATAATGGAGTTCACATCTAATCAATAAAGAGCCTTTTGATTGGTACATCCTCAGCGATTTCTGAAGGGCTTCCAGGAACCAGGGATCATTATGGTGCAAGGCGCTGGGTCTTCACCGTCCTGTTAATGGGATCCGGCTTCCCGGTGCTGAGAGCTACTAAACAAGGCGTGGAGGCTGAACGGTTTTCCTCACCGAAAAGCACTAATTATCCAGCAGTACGTTAATGAATTGGAAAAAAAATCTCTATCTCATTAAGAGATACATTTCCAATTAAACTTTAATGTTTATATTTAATACTCATTCATCAAGATATATAATGCATTAATATTTAAGAGTCAATTACACATCTCTAAGAGCAATCAATGATATTTGATTCAAGTAGAAATATTTTTATCATTAGAATCTGTATGTCACAGAAAATGAAAAAATACATTTTCCATTGTAAACTCATGCATGCATGCACATGTATGAATGTGCAGATGCGGGAGAAGAGGTCTTTTAAACCTAAACCTATTGACAGCAGTTCTGTGCAGGAAAGAGGGATAGATATAAGAGTTTAAAGATGAAAATGAACGCTGTCCTCCTGGGTCAACGAGGATGGTGTGAACCCCGGACGAAGGAGCGGGAAGGTGGGCCCTGCTGTTGGCAGCTGACGCTTCTGCTGAGACAGGGCTCCGTCAACACCGGTCAGGCCCCGCCCCCACCGCCTCCTTCCCCAGCTCAGACCAGGCCTGTCTGGGAGGCGCTGTGTGGGGACCTGCCGCTGGGCACTTGAGTCTGTGTCTAGTTTCCACAGCGTCTCCCTGTGGGCACATTGTCACCTGGCGTGTCCTCACAGGAGCCCCGGGGAGCAGGCAGGGGTCCCCCCATGTAGACATTTGTGCTTTCAGGTCAGTCCAGTGAAATGAGCCCCGAGTGTCGACACAGCAGACTCGGCAATCGCATGGATCTGGCCCACGCCCTCCAAGCCACGTCACTTGTGTGGCACGGCCACACGTGTGTTGTCCTGTGTGAGTCAGTTTTCATCACGTCTGGACAGAATGACCAGGAAGGGAGACTTAGCACAGGATTTAGAAGCTGTGGTAGTTTCTGAAGCTTTTTCTTGTACCCACATCCATGTGAAGACGGTCAAATGGGCTGATCCCCCCCGTGGGCACCGAGCAGGGAAAGAGACGCACTGGGCCGGTCTCAGGATCTGGCGCGTGAGGCGCACAGGCCTGCAGTGTCTCTGAGTTGGGTGTCAGGAAGCCTCAGGGAGTCCACCTGTTATCAACTGATTTGAGGGGATGGTGCATGACTTAAACTTAAAAAAAATTGCATTGTTTTGAAAGATCATGAAACTCATGTTAGTTTTTTTAATGCGTTCTCCACGAGGCCAGGCAGAAACGGCACTGGGTCCCGCCCACCTGCTTCCCTCCTCCTGGGCTTGAAAGACCATCACACAGGGCAGATGGGGGGGCCTTCGGCATCCCCCACATCTTGAATCGAACCCTGGTCTTTCCCTGAGACAGCCCTTTGCTGTTCTTCTGCAGAGAAATGGGGTTTCGGAGGTGCTGGGGGCCAGTCTTCAAGTGGCCTGGCCACTGGCAGCTGGGCCTTCTCCGTCACCTTGATTAGGTTCGTGCGGTTCCAGGTGCCGCAGGCGGCTCCTGCTGATGTTTTCCTCGTGTGCAGCAGACGAGAACCGTCTGGTCACAGACACCCGCAGCTGCAACGAAGTCAGTGTCCTGTGTCGCTGCGGTTTCTCCTGAGAAGAAGCCGCGCGGTGCAGAGTGGTCAGGGCAGAGCTGGACGCTGAGCAAGGGCAGGAGGGAAGCAGCATTTCAACTGGAATTCTTTGTAAGTGGAGTTGAAACCTGGTAAGAAAGAAATGCCCCGGAAGTCCCTTCTTTGCGCCCGTCATGGCAGGCTCTGTCCTACCTTCTCCAAACGGTCCTTTGTCTTTGAGGCTCCTCCTGCCAGGTGTTTGCTGTGTTTTCAGCGAGGCTTTCCCTGCCAGGGGCCTTCAGGCCTCAGGTGACCTGCAGGTCACCTTTGCCCCCCGGAAGGGCTGCAGTCTCCGGGCTCTGAGCCGTCACACTGGAATATATGGACCCTCCTGCCTCCATCACCCTCTGGCGAGGTGACATCTCGCTGTGCTTCCGCCTCAGCTTGTCTGCTTTCTCCCCGCTGAGTTTGGAGAGTTCTTTATGGATTCTGGGAGAATAAGGCCTTGATGGACAAGTGACTGCAAATGCGCCCCTGTCTGCGGTCTGCCCTTCATTCCCCCCCACAGTCGCCCTTGCAGAAGCTGACCTCAGAGGCAGGCAGACGTTGGCATCTGAGATCATGCTCTTTTCTCGGTGACGTTCCATTCGGGATTTTAGACGTCCCCCAAAGTGGGCCTTGTCACCTTGGTCGGCAGACACTCTGTGTGACTCTACTGTGAGCTGCAGCCTCTGGGAGGCATTGTGCTGGGTGCAGATGGGTGTGGGACTCGGGCCGGCCTGCGGGAGTGGCCATGGAAAGGGTCCTGGGTGTCTCTCTGAGTGGCTGGTGTGCCTGTGAATTTGTGTCGTGATCGAAAACCTCAGGCCAGAGGCCGGTCTCCTGGTCCCATCCTGGAGTTGCCGTTTTCTCATGTGGAAAATGGGGAGGTGCCAGCTGCCTCTTGAGGACCCAGGTGAAGATCAGGTAATTTCCCAGGTGGGGTCAGGTTGGGCAGGGCACCCTGGAGGCCAGAAAAGTGCAGGTGTGTGCCATGAGGGGGAAGGAGGAGGATTAAGTCAGAGTGACAAACGGGGGGGACATGAGCCACTTGGACGTGTCCCCATTCTGCAGCCTTCCTGTCCCCACAGTTTCACCAGCAGAACGCGCTCCACAGGAGTGGAACACCCGGCGCCTGCTGGACGGTCACACCTGGGACAGGGGGGCAGCGGGGAGAGACGGAGGCTGGCGCCCAGGGTCGCATTTTGTCCCCCTGGCTTTGCCTTCATTTGACACAGTTTTGAGCCATTCTTTGTTGTTGACACAGGATTTGTAACTGCACTGTTTAATAGCTTTTCCGTCTTTAAAGTGGTGCAGCCACAGTGCAGATGATGTGCAGAGTGCTGGGCGGTGAGAGGCTGGCCCACCACGGCCCTGACACCGGGAGGGGCCCCTGCCGAGTTCCATCCCCCGTGCCCAGTGGTGGCCACTCCCACTGCTCGTTCCTGGAGATGCTGATGAGCCAGAGGCATCAAGATGGTCCGTGGTCTCTCCCACAGGGTCTGCCCCTCGCCTCCACCCCAGCAGCATCATTGGCTGAAAGCTGTCCAGTCCAGGGAGGGGTTTGGAAAAGATCCGCGATGGTGCAGCTGCTTCATGGCTGAATGCAGAATTTCCAAGCCTCAGAGTCCTCAGCCTCCCAAGATGTTGCTGGGACCCTGGTGCTTCATTGGCATGGATAAATACACATGTGTAAACCAGGTGTGCATGCAAGTGGCCCTTCACAGATTTCTGACATTCACAAGGGCAAGCGGGACGTGGTGTTCTCCAGCCAGTGCTTCCACGTCCTTGCCAAAAAGAGCTATTTTAATGTACTTCATAAAAATCCACTTTATTCCTTTTTAGCGCAACATTTTTATTTGAAAATAATTTCAGACTTAGGACATTTTAAGAGAAGAATAGTAGCAAGAGCACCCAGGGTCGCCCCTCAAGGCTTGTCCCACCCAATCCCACCTGTGCACCCTCTGTCCGCCTGCAGTTTGCTTCTCGTGAGCTGCGATACTAAGTTGCACAGGCCTCGCACTTGTTCTCAGCGCTCTTCAGTGTTTCCCCTGAGGATGTGGTAGTCACTTCAGAGTCACAGCCCAGGCGTCGCCTGCAGACTGAACGTTGCTACAATGTATTTACCGCCCAGGTTCCAGTTCCGGCAGTGGAGCCAGAATGTCTTTCATGCATTTGCTACCTTTCTTGTGTGGCAGCAGTTCAGGGTCCGGAGTGGCCCCGGGCTACCATGTCCTGCAGTCCCCTCGCTTCGCGCTTTTATTCCTGTAACGTATTTTTGTGTGGCTACATTGTGCGGTTCAGCCCTCCCCGTTGGTGGACACAGGTGGTTTTGTTTTCTCCACAAAAACCACTGTGGCAACAGCGAGCCCAGCAGGTGGTCTATCTGAGTGGGTGCAGCTGCTGGCCTCGCCGCACGGAGCTGCTGGGTCCGCGGACACGTGTGTGTGCCTCTGACAGAGGCCGCGTGTTGGACTCAGGTGGCTGCAGTTTTTCATGTTTCTTTTTCTTTTTTAACATTTTTTTCTTTTTTAAAAATATTTTATTTATTTATCTTTAGAGGGGAGGGAAAGGAGAGAGGGAGAGAAACATCAATGTATGGTTGCCTTTCGTGTGTCCCCTGCTGGGAACTGGCCTGCAGGGAACTGGTCTGCAACCCAGGCATGTGCCCTGACTGGGAATCGAACCGCGATTGTCTGGTTCGCAGGCCTGTGCTCAATCCACTGAGCTACACCAGCCAGGGCTAGTTTTTCATGTTTCCATTCGAATCCCAGATGACCTCCAGGTTGAACATGCTTACGTCATTTCATTGAATACCAGTGCTTCCCTGTTGATGAGGTGTTATTTCTGAAATTGCCCTTTTGTGTTATTTTCCCATTTTTAAACTTGTGCTTTTCCAGTCCTTTTCATGGTGAAGGAATACCAAGTGGCTGTGGATGGATACCCCTGAATTTTCTAAGTAGAGAACTTGTCAGCCAGTGCTGATTTTATTTTTTTCCAATATTTTTATTCCTATTTTTTGTCCTGTTGCATGGCTTAGGATCACTAGCATGGTGTTAAGTACCAAAATATCACGCATGTCCCTGTTTTATTTTATTTTTTGGCATTGCATTACACTGATATTTTTTTATTTAAGCAAGTTTTTTTTGTTGACACTTTTGCCGTTGTCCCCCCATTTCCCCGTCCCCCCTCCTTGTTTTATTTTTGACTCTAATAAAAATGACAGATCGCAGCATGACTGTTTGCTGCAGATCCAAGGCAAATAAAATTCTGTAAGTGAAACAAACTTCCCTTTAATCTAAAAAAGTCAGGACTGGTGTTGACATCAATGAAATACTTATTCGGCACCTGTATGAGTACGTTTCTCCTCGCTCCTTAAAACCTTTTGGACAAATGATGGATATTCTGACACGGAACCATTTTTTAGCTCAGCGTTTGGCGTTGTCTTCATCTACCGCTGGATTCGGTTTGCTAGTGATGTGTCGACGCTGTTTGCCTTTTCGCCGATGCAGCGGAGTGTGCTCCACTCCGTGGTCCACATTTTCCCCCCGGAATCACCCTCCACATCAGGACCCGGGCCTGCTGTCCTGCCGTGTGGAGCCCAGCTTTTCGTCCCAGACGACTGTCCACTGTCATCTTGGGTCCACAGAGACCAGACCCTACTTTGCGCACCCCCCCTTTTGTTTGCCGCCGGCTCCCCTGTGGCTCCTTCGTCCTTCCTCGTTTTCCTCTCACGGTGCCTGTCTTGTAAGGAGCGTCTTTGTTAACAGCTGTGAGTGGGAAAGCTTTTAGACTCCTTGGGTGACTAAAAATATGAATATTCCCACATAAAATCTAATTTTACCGAGCACTGGAACCTCAGCTCCCAATCACTTCCCCGCAGAACCGCCCGGTATAGGTAATGGAGGGTCTCGTTCCCACCTGACGACCGTCCCTTCGGGGATCTGCCTCACCCTCCCCGAGCTCCCGTGTCAGGGTGGAGCAGGGGGCTGGCTTCTCTCACTGGTGCCCCTTGGTCCTCCCTGGGCCCCACCAAGCTCACGCTGCTTTTCTCCCTTTAATTTTGAAGATTTTTCTCCTGTTAGTCCTTTCTCCCTCAATTCCCTCTGGTTTTCCTTCTCAGAGTCCCGTCAGAAAGCCACCAGCCGCCTGCCTGTCCCCGGATGTCCCTGTTTGCCAAGTCCCTGCATTGTGTGTGGCCCCCTCGCAGGGCCCCCTCGGTCTGGCGGCTCCCGGCCCTCTCTCAGCGTGGCCGACTCACCCCGCACCTGGCTCCCAACGCTGCCGATTGGCCCCTTTTCACCGGAGCCAGGGCAGCGGGCAGGGCACCTCCTGGGACCACCTCGGGGTGACGTGGCGGTGTCTGTCACACTGGTGGAGCAGCGTGACTTCCTCAAGTGCTGGAGGACTTCTGGTGACCTGTCCTTCCCTGCGAGAATTCTGCCTGATGGGGGTGTGGTTCGACTGGCCAGGATTTGTCCCTAGTAGTGGAAGTGACTTTAAATTGGCAGCATCGGGGGTGCGCCGCTGGCTGCCTGCGAGGGGATGGCTCGCTGAGTCCGTCTGGGGTGCCGTTTGTTGATGGGACCCTGTACTGCCTCCTGTCCGGGGGCGGGTGGTTTAGTTTGGAGGCAAATCCTGAGCGGCTGTTCCAATTCACCGTCGATGACAGTGTTCTTGTCACTCGTGGCGATTGCTCCTCTGGTCCATCGGTCGGTCAGTGCACAGCCTCACTCTGTGTGCGGGTGCGGTGGGTTCATCCCTGCTCCGTGCCGGCAGGCGGCACCACAGCTGCCTCCAAGCAAAGCCGATCTCAGGCACGTCACTGCCCCGAGGAACACGGCCTGCACCCGGCCGTCCGAAACGTCCGAGTCGCCGAGCACGGCACCCACGCGTGCAAGCTGCCGTGAACAGGACCTGGAAAGATGCTGGCTCATCGTGTGCAGCTGAAGCGGCCGGGGGCCTGCGTGTTAGGACTCAGGCGTGTTCCACTCCTCGCACGGCTCGGACACGAACTGATGGGGGGTCTCCACAGCAGGTGAACTCGCACACGCCCCCGCACCGAGATGGGCCGTGCACGCCCACTCCCTGCCCCGGCGTTTCTGGGTGCAGGCCCGGGTCTCCCTGGGTGGGGACTGTTGATGGCGTCTCCCCCGGCCTCAGCTGATCTCTGCTTCTCGGGGAACCCGGGGCGTTTCTGTGCGACCCATCGGTCTCTTTCCCGTCCTTCTGCGCTGCTCTCTAAGAAGCCTTTCCGGCGACGGCCGGGCTGGGAGGGAGGAGGCCTGGAGGCTTCCCCGCGCACCCGGTGCCCGAGGTCAGGCCCGGCCCAGCGCTGCCCCTGCAGAAACCCTCGGCCCCTCCACAGGGGGCCTGGAGACTCCCGGGCCCCACACGCAGGCTTTCGGTGACTTGCCCCCCTGCAGCTATGCCCCTGGAGCACACCAGGTCTGGCCCCTGCTCCGCCGCCCCTGGGACCTCCCTGCCCTGGAGGCCCCACGGCCTCCGAGCTTCCCTCCTGGCCCTGCCCACACCTCGGGGCCCTGCTCGTTCCCCCAGAACACAGTCAGGGGCCGTGTCCATGTGTCCACGGAGCCGTCCCCACGTCTACAGACACTGTCTTCACCTTTCAAGTCACTGCTGTCACATCCCAACGCCACCTCCTCCTCTCGTGCGCTGTTACCGAGAATCACTTCCCTGCAGCGAAAGGGACAGACATGAAATATTCAGTGAGTTCTGACAGTCTCACAAACACGGCAGGGGAGGATCTGCCGGCCCCGGGCTCCCTGTGGACCCTGCTCGGGAGTCTCCTCGGTGACTGTCCTCCAGTGTCACTCTGTTCCGTGTCTGGTCAGCGAGGAGGCGGGTCACAGAAGGAAGGGCAGGCGTGTTAGGGTTGTTCTGCCTCCTGCGACTTCCCAGCTGTGGTCCCTGAGGAAGCAAACACGGGGCGGGAGCCAGGCTTTGCTCGGAAAGCTCTAACCCGAGGTTGTGTGAAGGTGTCACATTGCTCATTTCATCCTTAACCCTCAAGACACTGGTCACTTTGGAGTCAGGTTTTCACTCTGAGGTGGCTCAAGCCACCGGGAGGGCGCTGCTCGTCCTGCGGGAAGGAAGGGCACCGCACGCCCCTGTTAACGCCCCGGCTGCTCCCTTTCTCAACAGGGCAGGGATTTGCCCCGAGGGAAACACAGTGCTGAGAGTCGTCTTTTCCCTTCGTGACACCTCTCCCGAGAACACCCTGGCTGTGTCTCAGTCACGGGGACGGGAGGAAGGACAGCTGGCCTCCCTGTGTCCCTCCTGTCCCCCACACTTGGAGGGGGTGGCCCCGGTTCCGGGAAGCTGTGTGGATCGGCAGTTACAAGGCTGGGTCACAGTCTCTGTGGGGGACACGTCATTGCAGCTGCGATGCTCTCTCTTCATCAGCTGCGGACACCACATTTTTATGTTCCATTAGACCCCCACCTTCTCCAACGAGCTTCTCACCAGAGGACACTCTGACACTGGCCCTTGAGAAGTTGGGAGCCACCAGCACTGGGGCCGGGGTGGGGCTTCACCTGGGAAGGGGACTGTGGCAGCCAGTGGGTCTGGGGACAGGGTCCCTGCCCCCCCCCCACGGAGAGCGTCAGGGGCTGCCTGGGGGGCTCACCCAGCGTGGGTCCAGGCGTGTCCGTGGAGGACGGGGCAGGGGATCTCCTCCCAGCGGGCACAGGCCATGTGCGGTGACCTGCCAGCTGGGGACCTGCCCTGCCGAGTGCACTAGATAGACACTTGGCCAACCTTCAGTCTGGCACAGCATGGTGGCCACACCTCTTTGAGAGAAATAACTCATTCACACAACAGTAACATCCGCACCCAACACGGAGCTGCGCAGGGCCTTTCAAATCCAATTCGGATTTCTCCTTCTGTTTTGTGAGCAGCGCTGACCGCATCAGGTGGCCTCTGGCCATGGGTTACCATGGAAACACCTGTAATCAGAGTGCGTGGAGCGGCTCGTACTCGACCGTGTTCAGGTCAGGCACTGTCTCCCCATTCGAACCTGTGCCCACTGGTCCCTGGGCTTGAGTTCACGCCCTCCTCCTGGTCTGCAGCTCAGCTGCTAAGGAAACGCCGGCGTCAGGAACTCGCTGAGTGAGGGTTCACGTTCTCTCTCGCAGGGTCATGCGGTGTGCGTCTCTGCGTGTCTGCGTGTCCGTGTGTCACGGCTGTGTCCCGCAGCCTGTCTAGTTGAAATTGGTCCCTTGGTGCCGTCACACTGGGAAGAAGGTGTCGGGTCCCAGATAAAATTCCTTCCTTTTGGTGTGAGTTGGGACACGTCTGACCACGTGTGTCGACTTGGCTGGAATCAGTAAAACATCGAGCTGTTTTCACGTGAGCCTCTGCTCCGGGCGGAGTGACCGTGTGGCCATATGTCGGTCGCCGGCGCCCCGGCAGAGGACAGGCATACTGTGGTCCCCATGCCCGCATGGGCCCTGTTTTGTTCTGGGACCAACATCAAGGGAGGGGCTATTCTGCTGTCACCCAACGTGACAGAAGGGGTGGTGTGTCCCCGCTCCGTCTGTCTGGCGGGTGGCGGGCTGCGGGCAGGAGCCCTCTTGCAGCCGTCCCCCTGTGCGGGGACCCGGACGCCTCTGTGATCTGAGACTGGCTCGAATCCCCCAATGTCAGTGACTCTTAAACAGTTTCTTATTGCTCAATATGCACATTGTACCCGAGTGCTGTTTATTATCTTTTTAGCCACTCTTTAAGACGTTGAGCCAAGGTCAAGCAGCTCACAGGGTGCCACCGTCTCGGGCTGCAGGCTCTTGAGCAGGAAGCAACTCGGAGGTGAGGCTGTAAATGCCGAGTGCGGGACTGGATTTCACACGAAGCCCGTGCCACCTGCTGGTCTCCAAGTGCATCCTGTGTGTGAAGCTTCGTTACGCCGTCGGCTGCTTCTCCGCGATCTTTCTCAATCTTTCTCGCATCAGGTGCCACATCAGAGTTCTCCAAAACCTTGGTTCACGAAGCCTGTCTGCTTCTATTTTCAACACCGCAGTCCACTCTCACACGGTGTCATGAGTTTCTCGTTCAGTGTGTTTACCGATGACCTCTGACACTGAGGGCGTGACCCAGGGCGGTTTCTGAGCAGCGAGGCCTCCGGCTGCCTCACTGTGTGAACTCGGCCCTGCTCAGCTCCTGCCTGGACCGTCCCCAGGGCCCGGGGACGCAGTTGTGTGACTCAGGGACACGCGTTTAGACGTAAGAGCAAACCCTGACGGGATCTTCTGTCCACAGCAGTGTCTGACGTGGCTGCTGGACGGGCTGCCTCTCCAACACGCGTGCACGCGGGTGGGGCGGACCCCTTAGCCCTGCAGCGAAGGGCAGTGTGGGGTCGCCCCGCACACTCGAGCCTCCGCTCTGTGTGTGAGGACGCTGCTTCCGGCCGGAGTGTGCACATCGCCCCCACCTCCTGCCCCCACGTTCCGCCGGGCAGCCTGGGGACGTCACAGGAAGCAAGCGCCATGCAGGGACGTGGCTTTGCGTTCGCACCGCACAGGGATCTGACTTGAGCCTTCGAAAGTATGGGGGGCCTGAGAGGACGACAGTCCCTCCCTCTTCTGTGGCAGCTTCTGGGTCTCCTGCTCTCTCCAGGAGGGACAAGATGTCTTGGGGTTGGGCAGCCCTCCCGCCCTCCTGGGGGGCAGTCAGCCTGTGGGGGCTCAGCTGGGTGCCGGGCACCATGGAGCCGTGGGGTCCAGCCGGCCAGAGGCTCTGGCTCAGCATCTGCACCAGCCGGGGTCCTGTTCGCCACCACCAAACTCAACATGGCCAAGGGTTCGAGTTTTGAGAGAACACGGCTCGCGGTACTGCCAGACCCCCACCAACCCTGTGTCGGTCACGGTTCCACCAGGAAACCGCCATCCGGATGCGCGTCCACACCCGTGTGGGCATCGCCCGGAGCCAGAGGCCTGGCTGTGAGGGGCCGGCCCGCACGTGCGGCCGCAAGTCTGAACCCTGCCGAGAGGCCGCCCGGCTGGACAGCGGCCGGTGAAGGGTGGTGGCGCGATCCCCTGCCTCACTCCGGCCCAGCCCACGGGCCTCGCCGCCATGGCGAGCTCTGGAGAAGGTGGCCTCGTGGTGGCGGGACCGCCAGGGGCAGGAGGGACAGGGTGGCGTGTTGGGAGGGCGGTTCAGACGCTGGTTTCTGTGGCCGAGGACGAGACACAGGGCCATCCCGGTGGAGTCTGTGCGGCAGAGCCGACTGCTACAGAGGAGGCAGCTGTCCCGGAGCAGGTGTTGTAAAGGAGCCGGACGCCTGTCGTACGTCCACCCCGCACCCTCACGCTGGTGCTGCGGAGGCGCCGTGAGACTCCGGCATCGGCAAACGCGGGGTGGCAGGCGGTCCGTTGGAGGACACGCGTGAACCCACAAATCATTCCCTGGGAAACCAGGCTGAGGGGACGACCGGCGGCCTTGGGGGCTGGGAAAACCGAACCAGAAGCACAACGGTGAGTGGGATTTATGCCCGTGGTAGAGTTGCTGTTTGGGACCCGACGAGCAAGCCTCACCAGGCATCGGCAGACACAGTCATGCCTGGAAGCTGTGCCGGACGGTGTCACTGCCTGAACGCAGGGCTCCCGGCCACAGGAGCGGCGCTCACGGAAGCGGGAAGGAGAGCAGGACCGGGTCACGTGCCCAGTGTCAAACCAGCCACACTTGTCCAAAGAGGCCACGGCGAAGGCGGCACGTGGCTGACAGGGAACGGGAGCGTCCACACCCTGTGGAGCAGACAAGGGGCCTGGAGCAGAGCAAGAATTTGCTCGTGTGGAATTTAGAACTTGTCCCCAAGGGCCGGCCGCACGATGGGACGGGCAGTCCACACAGACACAGCAGTGACGTTGAAAGACGGTGAAACTCCATGAGCGCAGTGAGAAAGTTTTTCCACCAGAGGCAAAACCGAAAACTTGATAGTATGTGATGCGCTAATTGGCAAAACATTTCGGGGGCCCTTTGGGCCAGGATGCACATGTCCCTGTCTTAGAGACCGTCCTCGGGGCCGCCGGGAGGCGTGCAAACGCACACGGAACTGCTGGAAGTTGGGAAAAGCAGGCAGAAGCCCAAATGCCGGACAGCGGGGGGCGTGCAGGGCTGATGGTGGGCGTTGGAGGTGGAGGCCTGTCCGCGTGGAGACGGGAGGTCTGGCCGCGGGCCCTGCCGGTGCCCGAGGAGCCGTCTGTCTGTCTGGCCGTGAAGTACACACCCCGTTTGGAGGGATGGCCACACAGCTGTGGGCTCGCCGGTCACAGGAAACCATGCCTGCTCTCCAGTGTGTGGATTATTTCAGGGCCCGCGTTTGCCAGCCGCGCCCGTGGGAACGAAAACCAGGGATCTCCTTACTCCCCAGGGAGCAGCTGGGAAGCAGGCAGACGGCACTCAGTGGGAGAGGGCCACACCGGGGCTCGGCAGAGGCTGTGGTGCCAAAGCCAGACCTCAGAACGTGGGGCTCAGCGCGCCCCACTGCCCACCTCTGCGAGCACCCAGGTAGCCCGGCCGAGCTCTGCAGGGACACACACAGGGCGCGCTTCCTGCCACTGCAGCTCAGGGACCGGGGAGGGGCGCAGTTTCCAGCGTGAGGCCGCCAACAAGTCTGCCCGAGACCCTGGAGTCCCCTCTCACCTCCCTCATCCTGGGGGGCGGCGGGGATTTCTGGCACTCACGCGCAAGGAACAAAAGGGGCAGTGGATTTTGTAATTTACTGAAGATGTTCGACTACTGCCTCTTTTTTTTTTTAAGCCACATTCAGTTTTCTCCAGGTACAGCCTCGATCGATCATTAATTCCTGGAACTGCCCTTCCGTGCCTTGGGCTCTCTGCCCGGCCCTTTGCAGAGCTGGTCTCGTTCACACACTCAGTGCTTCCACCGAATTCCACGAGGAGTCATAGCCTCGACTGAAGGAGGTTTCATTGTTTCTGTTGGGCTGCACACTTTGGAGTTGGGGTCCCTATTCTGAGGTGTTTTTCACGGCGTGTGTGGTGTTACGTGTTGGGTCTGGACTCCGGGGAACATTGCTGCTCTCAATGGATTTAACTGTTGCCCAGGGTCATGTTTTCCCCTGAGGGAGGTTGTTGACCCTTTTTAAAAATCATCTTTTCCTGCCCTGGCTAGTGGGGCTCACTGAATTGAGTGCCAGCCTGCAAACCAAACGGTCTCTGGTTCGATTCCCAGTCAGGGCACCTGCCGGGGTTGCAGGCCAGGTCCCTAGTAGGAGGCACATGAGAGGCAACCACACATTGCTGTTTGTTGCCCTTTCTCCCTCCCTTCCCCTTTATTAAAATAAATAAGTAAAATCTTAAACAATAAAATCATCTTTTCCCCATTTCTGTTTGTTCCCTGTCCTAGGCCCTCCCATGGTCTGAGGCTCGGCCGTAGCTGCCCTCGTCCCAGTGGCCGCCAGTGACCGCCCTCGGCCTGCGCCCTTGGCCAGCATGGGGACCGCTCAGGTAGGCTGTCGTCTCCGTCTCCCTTCGCTGCTCGCATGGTCACTGCGCTGGGGGAGCCGGCGGCTGCAGGGTAAAGCGTTGCAGCGAGCACTCGGGGCGGCTTCTGTGGGCGGATGGGGCACCGTTTGCAGTGGTGACTCAGGCCGTGGGGCTGGGACCTCCAGGACCTGGGGGGTCAGTGTCCCAGGTGGTGGCCTCTGCCCAGGCCGCAAGGACCTAATCAACCCAACTTCCCGGACAAGCCTCCCGGACGGCACTCTGGGGTCTCACCACGCCCCTCAAAGCGCTTCCGTGAGGGATCTGTGCTGAGTCTGCTCCCGTGTGCGGGGTGGGGGCGCCCCACGGGCTGGCCGGAGCCCTCAGGAAGTGGTCCGTCGCCCGCCTCCATCTTTCCTTGTAATAGAATCAACGCCTCGATTTTCAAACTCTGTGGGGCAGAGCGTTGGAGAATCACGCAGCGCTGCGGTTCTGGGGGACGCTCTCCCCGAGCTCCAGCCTGGACGCGTCCGTCCTCTAGACCCCCCTGGAGAGGAGCTCTCGCCACACTGCATGGACCAACCGTCGGGCACTGGACTCACAGTCATTTCACAGCTGAACCGCGGTCCCTCCAGTGTCTCCCGCGCTGTCCCTGGGGGCCCGGGGCTGTGTGCTGGTGGGATGGAGCATCTCGCCCCCCCTCTCCTCGGAGCCCCACTTTCAATGGTCTACTCGGGCCCCGCTGGTGCGTCGGCACTTGAACCCGGGACTCACAGGCGGGGTGCAGACGGCGGGTCGGGAGGCGCGGCCTCACAGTGCTTCACGGGTTCTCGTCTGGTTTGCCGGGGCCTTTCCCTCAGTTTGTCTTCTGTTCAGCCCTCGACGAAGGCTCCGTCTTTACGGGATAATTCCTCTTCCTTATAGCATTGAGCAGCTAACCTTTCCCCACACATGCGCGTGCTATCTTCATGGCTCGTTAATGCACTGTCGGTTTAACGACCAAAAGTTCTCGAAGCACTTAAATACTGATTTAAAAATTGTTCGGCCATTTGATTTAATTCGCTATTTTCACACAGTGGATTTTCTTACACAATTCACATTGTGTTGTGAAGTTATTGACAGATACAGGCTTAAAAACACCACAGCGATTACAACCCTGGCAAAACCCTGCTGTTACAAAATATTGTGAAACATTATACTTGTAATTACACATTTAAAGAATGAAGGGGGGCAGAAGTAGGTTTACAGTTGTGAGCATGTGAAACAGAGTTTATTCTTGTATTATTATCCATGAATTGTTGTACTATTCTCCCTATGGACAACTGTAGACCGACTTCCATCCCACCCCGCAATCTCTTTCTTCCTTCAAGTTTTCCGGTTTTATAAGTTGTTACAAGTTTGGAGTTTACGCTTCTGCAACCTTTCCAGGATTCTGCTTTCAGGGACGGCGCGCGCCCTGTGGGACTGGGGGTCCGCACGTGGTCTAGTCCGGCCGCTTCTGTCCACCACACGGTTCAGACACGAACCACCACTGCTTGGCCCGGTCCCTTCTGGAAAGTCAGGCTTCGGTTTCACGTCACTGGAGCCTCAGGCCCCTGTTTTCCTGCGGTTTTAGAATTGTGGAGAGTCCGCGTGGCTTCCAGGAAGGTGGTGTTCTCTTAGAAAAGGGTTTGTACATCCTGAGTCTCTACGGCACACGGACCTGCACTGTCGTTGTTATGACAATGTGCCTGTGCCTTTAAAAACGTCCTTGGTAAACAGGAGGGCTGTTCAGAGGTTTGTCTCCTAGGAGACGGGACCAGCTCTTCTTTTAGGAGATTTGGCCACTTCGTCATTTTGGAACCAACCTTCTGTGGCAACTGGCACCTGCTGGACTGCTGAGTGCAAGTGGCCGCTGCGGCCTGGCCCTCAGGGTCTGGCTTTGGCCTCGGAGTCTGCTGGTTGAACCCAGACTTCTGGTCACTTTTATGCTTTTGAAGATAAAATAAAAAACATAATTACACTTTCTGAACAGATTAGTGCTTCCCAGAAAAAACAAAATCTTTCCACCTACCTGGTGTTTCTATGCATGAAAATCAATAACAAGTAGTTACCTGGTTATATTTTTCTTGGTATTTCAATTGTATCCTTCTAAAGACACTTTGTATTAATTCTTCTCTCCTTTTAGAAAATAGTGGTTTCTTTGTCTCTCTGGGTAGGGCATGTGAAGGAAGATTAGTGCAACTTTTAAATGTGTTCCAGGCTGGGAGGTTTCTATTTCTCTTTGTGTTTGCATTTATAACCCCGACCCCACCAGGCTCTCAGGACACATGTCTGGGACTTGGGCTTATTGTCCTTTCTGAACCCTTGTCCTTCCTCAGTGACGGTGACCTCGGGACAGATGTTGCCAGAGCGCCCCGGGCGTGGGCGAGTGCCCGCGTGGAAAACACTCTCAGAGGCCCGGCCAAGGCGTGTGTTAATTTCGCAGTGGGACCCACGGTCGTCCGTGGCCTCTGTCCCACTCCCTCCCGCGATCTGCGCATTGGACTCGCTCACGCGTCCTGTGTCAGCAGCACAGGATCCTGGGGGCTGCTCCCGTGAGGGAGAAGCATCTAGAATCGCTGCTCAGCGGTGGGATTGGTAGACACCAAGTGTCTGAGGTAGAGGGGCTGCCCGCCCACGCTTCCTGTGTGCTTCTCCTCAGGGCCTCGCGGTGCATCTGGAAGCGCGCCACACAGGGTTTGCGGGCCAGGCGGCTGGGACTCGCGTCCGGCACTCTGGTTGCCTGTTATTCCCACAGACTCGCTGTCCCACCGCTCTGGAGGCTGGATGGCCCAGGCCAAGGCGCCAGCAGGGTGGGCTCCCGCCTCCGCGTGCACGGGCCGCCTTTGCTAAGTCTGACGCCTCACGGCCCCTGCGCCCATCTGTCTGTGTCCGGGCCTCCCCCTTTTCATTGAGACGGCTGTCGGCATTGGTAGGGTTCACCCTGTGTGGCCTCGTTTTGACGCGACCACCTCTGTGAAGGCCGAGTCTCCAAATAAGATTGCCCGCTCCGGTGTTGCGGGCTAGGACTTCAGCCGTTCTGCCCACAGGGGGCACCGTTCCGCCCACAGGACCCCTGCTGAGCATTTTCTCTTCCCCGCGACGCCTCCGTTCTCCAGGACCTGGTTCCCCATCACGCATGTGTCCTGTACGCCTGGCGTCGGGTGGTGGGCTGACGTCTGGCATGGACTCCGGAAGCGCTTGCTGAATGTGAGTGACTAGGGATTGACCCAGCGGCTAAGGGGCAGGACACTGGCACAGTGAGGGGCCCGGCCAGGTGTCTCGGCCACTCGTCAAGGAGGGTCACAAAATGTCTGTCCACTTAGTGCCATGGAGGTCGGGGGTGAGCTGCAGGGGCTGAGAAAGAAAGCCAGGCTCCACGTGTGTGGGGACGCAAGGGAGTGAGGGGGGCGAGGACATTAGGTGGCTGGTTGTTGAGGTTTTTATCTCAGGAATGCAAGGATGGTCTTCGAAAATTAATTTTCAACCCTTGAAAATCAACTAAGGAAGTCTGTGCCATCAGCAGGCCAACAGAGAAAGAAGTCTCAGGACCCTGTAAACAGTCTTGGAAAAAGCACCCAGGAGCCCGGCGTCTCACCAGGCGGGCCCGGGGCTTTCCCACATCTGGACTCACAGCAGGCTCGGAGCAGGCCCCTGGGCCTGAGGTGGGCCCGGCCCGAGTCAGAGAGTGGTCTCTGGGGTCTCCGTGAACAGCCGGGCTGCAGTCACCGTGGGCTGCTGTTCAGCTCCGGTCTACAAAGTTGAGTTCATGGTCCTTTTCTAAGAACGGGACTGTTTGTCGCTTTTCTCAGCTGTGACCTGTTGTGACAGATGGTATCTCGGACCACGAGTGTGCGCTGGCCCCTCCTGTGCGAGCCGTCTCTGTGCAGCTGGCGGGCGCGCAGGGCTCCATGTCCACGCTCAGACACGGGGCGTCAGGCTCACCGACGTCAGCGTCCCCAGAGTCCACAGGGGACGTCAGGGTCACTCTGGGTGCTGTGTGTGCTCTGGGTTTGGACCAGCATGCGGCAACACGTGCCGGTCATTGCAACATCAGATCAGCAGTGCGCTGCACGCTACACGCTACACGCTGTGAACTGTCCATTTCTCTCCCACCCCCTGGCAACCCCTGACCTGTCACCGTCCCCACAGCCTCGCCTTCTCCGGGATGTCACAGGGTCGGAGTCACACAGCATGTGGCCTTTCCAGGAACACGGGCTCCTTCGCTCAGTCACATGTGTGTCAGGTTCCCCCACGCGTCTTCCTGGCTCCAGAGCACATCTGTTCTCAGTGCTGATTCTGTCCCACTGTCTGGAGGGACCGCAGTTTGTTTGTCCGTCACCCACCGGAGGGCGTCCTGGTTGCTTTTGTGTTTCTGCCGTTCAGTGTCGTGCACACCCACCTGCGGGTCTCTGTGTGGACGTCACTTTTCACCTCTTTTCACCGTAAAGCCTCATTGCCGGACCCTATGGTAAGACGAAGTTCAGTCGTGAGAACGTCCAGTGTCTTCCCAGCCGCCGGCCCGTCTGCGCTCCTGCCGGGACTGAGTGTGAGTCCTGCTGCTCCGTGTCCTCGCCGCCCGGGTGTGGTCAGTGCGGGTGTGGGTCGTCCCGACCGGTGTGTCATGGCCTCGTTGTGGTTTTCCTTTGTGTTTCCCTGGTGACAGATGAGGTTGGACATCTTTTCATGTGCTCCCCTCGTCATTGGTGAAGCGTCTGGTACCATATTAGGCCACTTTTTAAATAAAACTAGTTGCTTCCTCTTTGTTGTCGAGGTTCAAGAGCCCTTCATGGGTTTTGGGAAACGATCCTTCATCAGATGTGTCTTTTGTAAATAATCCCCTCCTTGTCTTGTCTTCTCATCCTCTTGACGGTGCCGTTTTCAGAGCTGAGAATTTCCATTTTAACGGAGCCTGGTGAATCAGTGTGTTTCACGGGTCGTGTGATGGGTCACGTGCCTGAGACCTCGCCACTGTACCCAGGCTGTGTGGGTTTTCCCCTGTGTTACCTTACAGGGAGATGAAGCATTTTGTGCTTTTCCCTGAGGTCTGTAATCCACTTTGAGTCAGTTTCGTGCAGAGCGTAAGACATGAGTGTGTGATTCGTGTTTTTGCACGTGGCCCCACCGCCGTGTGTTGAAGGGACTGCCCTTTCCCCAAGGGGGTGGGTGCCGTTGCCCTGTGGCCAATGACCGTGAACCGTGTCTATCTGGGTGCGTTTCCGGGCCCCCGATCTGCTCCCGGTCTGCCTGGCTGTCCTCTCCCAGCTGTGCGCTGGCTCCATGGCCCTGGTTTAAATCGGTGCCTCTGCCTCGTCCGCACCTGCTGGTGCTGTGGCCCTCTGTGCACACTGTGTGCTAAGTGACCCCGGGGGGGGGCAGTGCCCCAGCTCTCTGCCCAGAAATGCTGCTCCGCGGTGGCCGGACATGCCTTCTGAGTAAAGGGGTCCAGACCAGGAGCCCACAGACGCGTCTGCATGGTGACGAGAAAGCTGCAAGAACGTCAGGACAGACGCTTTCATTCCAAATGGCTGTCTTGCTCATTTTAAATATTCTTGGCACATTTTAGTTCTGCCTCCTCATAGTTGTAAAAACGATCGCGTCGACATGCCATACATTATCGTGTGAGTCAATTTTAATTCCGTTTAATCTGTACACGTCCGCACTGTGAAAAGGGAAGTGGTTCCAAGAGGCTTCGACGAAGAGCAGAGTCAGCACTTGGCCCCCTGCCCACCCTGCTGCTCCGAGACCCCGTCTGCCCCTCCTCCGCCTGCCCCCCTCCAGCGCCCCCCTCCCCAGCCCCCTCGGCCCCCAGCCCCCCCCCCCCAGCACACTCAGCTCGGCCACACCCCGACTTGGGATAAGCCAGCGGCCAACAGGTGGGCCACCGGCTTCGACCTCTTTCACGCCACACCTGTCGCTCTTCATCAGCCGCTTTTTCCAAACGTAAGCCCAGATCAGTCCTAGCGTCTCTGCCACGTTCCTCCCTCTGCTCCGCACGGTTGGCCCCGGTCCTTCCACTCTGGGGACCTGGCCCATGCCGGCTACCGCCCTTTGCTTGCTGGCTGGCAGCCCAGGTACCAGGCTGGGACCCTGCCAGCCACCCTGAGCACCACCGTCCCCCACCCCCCAGAAGGTCCCCTACCGCAGCCTCTGGGTGTCTTCTCGGTGACACTACCTGTCTCGGTGGCACTGCCAGAAAGGGGGGGACCCTCCCGGAAGGTGCGGGTTCTGCTCCGAGCTGGTCCGACGGAGTCTCCTCTCCCAGGTGGCTTGTGCTGGGGGCCGCGTGTTTACCCGAATGTCCACCCCACTGCTCTCGGGCTTTTCAGCTCCAGGCCTCGTCCTTCGGTCTTGTCGGAAACCCTGTGTTGGGCCGAGTTTTCACAGGAGCGTGTGGGGACTGGTGGTCAGGGCTGGGTGGTGCTCGGTGGCCAACAGGAGCAGACGTCCCGCCCCTCGGAAGCGGGACTCTGTGTCTGTGTGACACTGTGTGCCCTTCTGTTTGTGGGTGTTCCACTCGGACCCCCACTGGTCACCCAGAATGAGCCGGGGCGGCCACGTAACACTAAGGTCCCCCCCCTGCACCCAACTCTGTGTTTCTAATCTGCCTCCTGGGATATTTCCTTGAATTCACTTTCAACTCTTTATTCTTCTGAATTTGGTTCCCCTGTCGGTAACTTCCCAAAGCTTCCTTACTTCGCAAATTTTCCTTTTATAACCAAAGCACCCTCTTCTCGCGCCATGGGGAAAATATCGGTTGTTTCCGAAATGGCGTCTTCCTTTCCAAGTGTCTTCCTCTCCTGCCAGGTGTCCGTTGTTTCTTCTCCTTTTGTCCGCCTGTCTGTCTGGGTGTCTGTCAATGCGGGGGCCCCTCTGACGGTGACCGTCCCCAACTGGGAGTCCCCAGCGAATGCACAGCATTGAAAAGCGTGGGGGGTCTCGGTGGTGGAGTCTGCCCCACGGGGCTGGGTGGGTCTTCTCTCAGTTGTGTTTGTGTTTCACGGACGAGGACCCGCTCCAGCCTGGGGGGTGCGGCGGGGCGGGCGGGGGCCGCTCTCGGTTGGGGAAGGAGCTGGGAGTCTGTCGGAGGCAGCGCCGGTCAGCGTGCAGCTGGGCGGCTGACACGGGGCGGGGAGCACCCGGGCTCACGGTTGTTCATGTGGAAAAGGCGGCAGTTAGTTAGCGACAAGGACAGAAGCACAAGCACCGTGTCTCGCTCACTCTCAGCAGTGGGGCCACGGTGGCCGCGCTCTGTCTTTGGAGGCCGTCACAGCTGCCCGTGGACCCCTTTGCCGCGGGACATCCCTGCTGTGCTGGCCCTCGGGGCTCCCGGACGACGATGGCAGGGCTCCCGTGCCCTCAGCGGCGCACCCGGAGTCGGCGGTGTTGGGTTCCCTGTCGGGGCTGCCAGCCGCCCGGGGCTCGCAGACGCTGTGATGTCGGGGCTCGCGGGCGGCGCCCGGACTAACCACCTGTGTTCTGCGTTGGCAGGTCCTGCCCGGCATCCTGCAGAAGCACTGCTGCATCTCCCCCGACAGGAACACAGGTGAGCGCGCCCGCCTGCCCTTCCCACCGGGCCGAGGGCCGGGGGTCCTGCGGGGGCGGGCGGCTCGGGTGCTCTGGCGTCTGGTGCTCGCGTGGTGCCGGCGCCTGTTCCCCGGGGCCAGCGAACGAGGCCTGTTCCCTCGACAGCGAGTCGAGGGCTGAGCTCAGAGACCTGAGTTTACTGGACAAAGGCCATCGATTCACAGGGTCATTGTCTCGAATTTTAAAGGGAAACTGATTGTCTTACAAGGTTGAGTACGTTGGTTTCAAAGCTGTTTTTCTGTTGTTGTGATTATACTAATTTATTAGGGAAAAGTGCCTGTATTGGCCCGGAATGCACTTGGCGTCTGTTGTCCCCCAGGCTCCCCTGCAGTCAGGGCAGGGACGCTCACGTTCCATCACAGACCCTCAGGATCTCAGTGAGACTCGGCAGCATCCCGAGGTGGGGACCACACTGGTGTCACCTGTCATCTCAGGTCACCGTGTGCGGCTGGAGGTTGTCAGGGACGTGCCGTGGTTTCTACTGCGTTTAAGGAAACTCGATGGAAGGGATAAAAGTAAAAAACAAAATGGACAAACACGGAACCTTGTTTTAAAGAGCCAGTCTGGCCTCTGCCTCCTGTGGGGGGGGGGCGCCTTCACTCCCCTCCAGGTGAGGTTTCTGATTTAACGTGTTTTCACCCAAGAAGTAGCGAGTTCCGAGGGGGAGCTAGAGAGCGTGTCTCTTTCTGCAGAGGTCACTCCGGGAATCGGGTGTCTGGGCGCCAGGACTCTCAGGCGCCCCAGCTGTCAGGAGATGAGGCTCTTCCGCGACAGCTGGGACTGGCTGGCTGGGGTTGTCTCCACTTTCCCCGTCAGCGCCCTTCCCCGCGGCTGGCCGGCATGGGTGGTTCGCGCTGTGCCTTCCACGGTGAGGCACGAAGGTTTGCGGGAAGTAACGTCCTCCTTGTTTTTTAACTTAAGAGCACGGATAGAGGACATTGCTGTCGTTACTGTTTGATAAAGTTCATAGAACGGCTCCTTCACCGATTATTTCTCAGCTGCGACTGTCAGCGCATTTGCTGCTGGTGGGGAAGTTTGTTCAGAGCACAGCTCCCGGTTTTCAGCCTCTTCCCATTTCCCGAAAGTTTTGATTGGCGTTGAGAGGAGACGAGCAGCTCACAGGCGAGTAAACCAAGACCTCTGCACACGGCGTCCTGTCCGTCAGCACCAGGAAGGAGAACACGGTTTACAGAAAGAACGCACTTTCCACTTGGTCGGCGTCTTTCGGCTGAGTCATCGCTCCGAGTCCACGAAGCACCAGAAATAATGACAAAGTTAATTAAACGTTACGTACTGTTCTCTGGGAATCTAAGTGGAGTTTAAATATTGAAATGAGTTCTCCTCTATTTTTAGACAGTTTCTTTTATAAGGAGTTTCAAGTTAACAGGGGAAATATTGACAAATGGAGATGTTTTATTTGCTTTTCGTAAGGATGCGGGCACTCACCTTCTGGAACCAGGAATGTTGCTCCTGCTGAGACTTGGCTGCCGAGGACGTTTGTGGGCAGTGTCCCCAAACACGCTTCACGTTTTGGAGCGTCTCACTTGACGTCAGCACAAGGGGACCCGAGGCTGAGACATTAGGGGCAGAGAAGGAAGAAATTGAGTCAACTGTGCAGAGAGAAGACTGAGCTGGAATTATAGATGTGAAAGGTGTAAGTTCCTTCAGAAAGTGTCTGGGAATTCTAGTTTTTACCATAGAGGCTCATGCACAGTGTCCAGGGCCGCTTAGTCACCCGGGACACGTGTGGACGGTCCCCCAGACTCGGACGCGGTGGGTGTGGCCCCGCCTTTCCTCCGCCTGTGGGGCCCTGGGGGCGTGAGGGGCGTGTGGTTTCCCCTTCGCTGGTTTTGTAGGGACTGCGTGTCGTGTTCCACCAAAATTTAAAAAGTCAGCTCTGGGGCAGACCGTGGCTTTTGTGTGCTTGCTCATTTGATTTTCAGTGTTTTAACTTGTGGCGTTCCGTGAATTCACACCTCGCAGCTGCACATCTGGGGACGGACCCGTTTCCAGGTGATTTCACTGTCGGGTGAACCCACGGGGCAGACCTGGCACGTGCGTGGCGTCAGACGCCGCCTGGGGGTCAGATGGGGCCTCTTCCCCACGGCAAGCGTGGCGACCTGCCTCTTGCTCTTTTCTTGTGACGACTTTGGGGAAGGACGCACAGAGCTGGGGGGACTGAGCGGCGACGTTGCGAGTTGCCGTGGTGATCCCGTTGCTCCCAGGAAAGCTCTGAGCTGGGCAGGTGACACGTGTCTGCTGTGGAGGAGGAACACGGCCCAGGAGCCGTCCACACGGACACGGCACAAATGTGCACACGCACACGTGAACATGCCTCTCCGCTCTGAAACACTCAGCCTCGACCCCAAGCTCTCCCTGTTCTTGTCTGAGGACTGGACGTGAAGCCCGCACGTGCCTCTGGCTGTCCCCTCCCTGGAGGGCCACTGAGGAGCTGCAGGTGGGTGAGCAGGGACGTGGGGACCCCGTGCAGGAGGACTTGCGGTGGGGACTTCAGGATGGCATCAGGGTCCCTGGCGAATCCAGTACCGGCCTCCTCGGGTGGCCGGTGAGATGACGTCCTGGTCCCTCCTGCTCCACACCCGCGCCCGAGAGGTCCCTGGACAGGCCAGGGTGCCCGGTCTCTGTGGAAACTGGCTCTGTGGCATCTGGACCAGCTGCAGCCAGTCCAGGTGGACGCACGGACTCTGTGTACCTGCAGCCCTGAACTGGGCTTGTCCCACGTGGTCTAGAAACCTTTAGGGCAGTGGCTTCTTCACAAACACTGTCATGGCGAGCTCTTTTCTGGACTAAAGTTAGCTCTAAGTTTTTTTTAGGTGGTGTTTTACTCTGAGCCACAGAGATCTCTCCGATGGTTTTCTCCTGTTAAGTCGGTGGGTGGGGACCTGGGATCGTGGGTGTAAAGTGCCTCACAGCACAAGTGACATGTCTGGAGATCCATGTGCATTTCTACGTCACCAGTGCCAGCTCGCACGTCAGAGTCAACCTCCCGTAAACAAAATGCAGGTGGCGGATGTTACTTCCTGACGACGGGAGGTGAGCCGTGGGGAAGCCGGAGCCGCTCAGCCTCGGCCGCCCACCGGCCAGTCCCGATTATCAGTGGCGTCGCTTCGGAAATGTCTTGTTTTGGAGCACGAAGCCGAAGCAAATGGGCTTCATAAACTCCCGTGTACGGCAGCACCCGGGCCGGGGTTCTCTCCGCGCTGGTTTCCTCCCGGCCTCTGTCTCCGGTCAGTTGGGAAACAGCCGTTCAGCCGCTCGGGACAATCAGATGTTCCAGGGAGGAGTTGGTTCTGCAGTGACACAGAGGGACAGACACACCTGTGCAAACTGCGACGACCACAAAATAACGAGCCTGTGAGCAGGTGAAGCGTGCGGAGCTGTTTGATTTTTTTCAGATAGGCTATATTTCCACTTGACAGTGAGAGCAAAGTAATTGTGAAGTGATTTTTACATGAAAACAAGGGTAGAAAGATTTCCCCTATGTCCTGTGGGGCTCATTTCTGCGTGTTTGCAAACACGTAACATGACAGTCACTGCATTCCCCTGAATTTCTGACTCTATCTTGGGTCCCAACCGGTGAGAGAGGCTTCCTGAGCCTGGGGACAGAGGCCGGCGGAGGGCCCTGTGGGCGGGGTCTGCCGGGCGCTGCGGGGTCCCTGTGCGTGGCTCAGGCGCCCACCACAGCCACGTCTTGCAGCTGTGAGCTGGACCACGGGGCCCGGCTCCCACGTGCACACCAGTGGCGTTCACTTTGGGGGCCAGGGGCCGTGGTCTGGGGGCATCTCCATGGCGGCAGGTCCTTTGCAGGTCAGTCCCACACACATGACATTCAGTTGTGTGCACAGGGTTCGAGTGCAGTGTCTGCAGCAGGTGCTCGGGGGTGAAACACCCACAGGGGCCCGGCAAGTGTCCTCGTCGTGCGCGGCCGTGGGGAACGCGGTTTGGGGTCCCGTGGGGGGCAGGGCTAGTGGTGCACTAGCAGCCCAGTGGGCGGAGCCATTGACACGGATGCGCTGGGGCGGCTCCCACCCCGAGTTCAAAACGGCCTGGGGACCAGTGTGGAGAGCGCGGGGCAGCCGCGCTGAGCAGTCCCAGCCCAGGTCGCTTTCCAGCTTTCAACCTCACGAGGAGCCAGCGCGGGAGAGTGGGTGAGGGCGGTTGCCCTCCTTGCCCCTGAGCTGCCTGGAGGAGAAACGGCTCCCAGGAACCGGCCAGTGGAAGTGAAGCCACTTCACTGATTTCACACCAAACTTGCCTGTGATTCCAGAAGATGCGGTGGTGTTGCCTAGTGTTAATCTAGATTTGGCCGTGAGCAGACTGGCCTGTGGTGTGTCTACGTGAACCCGGGCCACCCCTGAGACAGGCCGTGAGGCAGAGGAAGGGGAGGACCCTGAGATGTGTGAACCGTTCACGGCACACAGCGGCCAAATGGTCTGCTGCGACTCAAATGCAGGCTTCCCTGCAAGGTGAGCGACCCCACGCCAGCCCCCGGCTGTGCCTTCCTGTCAGACGCAGAGCCAGACGGCACGAAGGAGACGTGAAATCCCCACAGAACAGACCGCAGCAGGGCACCAGGGCTGCCGGGCAAGCGTGGGCAGGGAGCTGCCTGCGCGTGTTGCTGCCAAGGTGCTCGGCTGCGTGGCAAACACGCGCAGGGCCAGGTGCGCCGCCTTTCAGCGCACCGGCGTCACAGCGAGCTGTCGGTTCTCCGAGGGACCGGGTACTGCGAGGCCGTTTCTTTTACCCAGATACTGAAATTATTTATAATTCCTTTTCTTTCTTTCCAAAAGAATCGAGGTTGTGCAAACAGGATGCCACGTGCTAGGACTGATAAACCAAGGAGACAAAAGCAGCACCGCGTGGAAGGAGGCAGGCAGAGCAAGGCCTCGGTCCCGCGGGGCCTTGGCCGGCGCCCAGGGTCGCGGCGGCCAGGGCGGTCCGGGCGGCCAGGGGTGGGCAGGCCGCACTGCTGGCTCCTTGTCGCCCTCTCCCACCGTCAGCCAGAGAGAGACAAACAGCCACCGAGCCCCGCACGGGCCTCATTAGGAAACCAGTCATGCTGTGCAGTCACTGCCAGGAAATTACTGCCCAGATGGGAGGTTCCCGATCAATAGTTTTACGGCCGAAACCACATGATCCCCTGTGGCTCTTTCGTGACCCTGGGGGCCACCTCTGGCCTGGGTGGCCCCTGTGCCAAGTGAGAGCACGTGACCCCGGTTGGAAGGGACACCGCTGGCAAGAGTGGCTTCCGCCAGAGGAAGGCAACGGCCACTTGCTGAGGTTCATGGCTTCCTGCCAGTTGAACGGGGCCACACAGCAGTTCTATGGCTCGAGGCCGAACGTTCTAGAAGCTTCTCTGTGGCAATGCTTCCAAACCCAACGAGCCCTGATCCACTAGATTCAGTCCCATGCCAGCTCTGCTCCAGTCCAGCGCTGACAGAGACCTCAGCAAACACGCTGCCCTGTGGACTCCGGTGTGTGAACTGCCCGGGGTCAGCTGGGGTCACCGGTTCCCGGGGACCTTCCAAGCCTGGATGGGGCATTGAATGGAGCCTCGGGGTTCGTCTAGGGGTCAACGTTCCTGGGGAGGGAGAGGCTGTTGGCGCCAGGCGTGGGGCGGAGCTGTCCCCACTGGGTATCCCCCACCCAGGGCACTGGGCAGGGCCAGCAGATGGGCCGCCCGCCAAGCCCAGACGGCACCACCGAGCAATCGGATGGAGGGTCGTTTCCCTAGAAACAGGTGCAAGCTGGCCCGCTAACCGGCCTCTCCTCTGTGTGTCCTTGCCGGTAGTTCCCCGGGAGCCAGTGCAGACAAGCTGGACGTGGGGATGTGGGGCCCTCCCGCGGTGGCTGCTTGGCCAGCCCAGGTGCTCACTCCTGGCACAGCCCTCACGGACTTGGGCTCGGTGCCGAACACCTGCAGGACAGGCCTGCCGACGCCCCCTTCTGGCCAAACCTGTGACATTCGCTGCAGGTGCCAGGTCTCCCGAAGTGGATCCTGGCTTCACAGGCGTAAGTGAGCAGGTCAGCACACACAGTTCTGTGCTCACACAGTGTGCAGAGCCATGGACAGCTGCACAGGATGTCCTTCTGTTTTGTTTCCTAGCTGAAAACTGTAATTTAAAAATGACAGCGGGGGAGGGGTGGCCTCAGCGTGCACGGTGTCGCTGTGCTGGCGGCAGGCGGAGGCCCCGTGACTGTGGCAACCCCCGGGTTCCCACGTCGACTCCTGCGCCACAAACTCAGTCTCA
Organism: Artibeus jamaicensis; assembly: GCF_021234435.1. Taxonomy (NCBI): domain Eukaryota; kingdom Metazoa; phylum Chordata; class Mammalia; order Chiroptera; family Phyllostomidae; genus Artibeus; species Artibeus jamaicensis. The sequence continues at coordinate 131,937 of NW_026522022.1, forward strand.
GTGAGACAGAGACACAAAGTCTCAGGGGTACGTGTTCAGGAATGACCCTGGCATCAGGGTGCTGCGTGCTGCACCCTGAGTGCTGCATGTGGCTTCCTTGGTGGCTTGCGTGTTAAGAGAAAGGAGGGACTGGTGGTTCTGGGGCAACGTCTGTCAATGTGGGGTGTGGGGGCAACTTTCCTCGCAAGTCCCCCCGTGTGCCATGAATGAGAGTAAGCGTGACAGAGACATGATGTGATCTGCTTGGGGAGGAGAGGTGGCCAGTTTCTCCGAGGAGAAAAAGGCCTCGAGCCCCCTTCTCCAGGGCCTTTATTGGGTTGCCATACACAGGAATACAGGGCAGCAAAGATCAAACAGTAGATAACATTTCAAAGAAATCTGAGGGCTTAGTCTGAGTCAGAGTCTGTCAGGAACAGAGTTTTAGGGTTTTCTACTCGAACCCTTAACATATGAATGAAAGCACTCAGCAGAGCAGATTTCACAGATTTATCAGGAAGTCTTTGTGATGCCAGAAAAATCTGGCAAAGCAAGGAGCTGCACCTCTCCCCATCAGGTGTTCAGGCTTAAGGGGATTAGAGGCAGGAAGCACTTCTCCCAGAGAACATGGGGACTCGGGCTATGTCAAAGCCGGGGGCGAGGGTCCATTGATCCCTCTTTGTTGCAGCCCCCCCCCCGAGTCCTTCCATGAAGTCCTCCCAAGTGATGGAGTCTGGCTTAGGTTGCCCCCGTCTGTGAGGGGTCTTACCCGTCACTGACTTCCGACCAAGCTTTGGGGGCAGGAAGAGGAAACTGAGGCAGCGTTTGCTACCAGAGACAAGCTCTGTCTCCTGCGGCTGGCACTCCAAGGGTTGTCCTTTGCCCTTAGCCATAAGGGGTAGAGATACAATTCCTAGAACCAGGCGGAGCGGTCCACAACATTGGGGCGGGGTCCCCTGGGCTGCCAGCCACCCTGTGCTCTGCGGTGCTCAGCCCCACCGGGCTCCCTGCTCCCTCTGTGTCCTAGCCCTCAGCACGTCCCCAGACTCTGTCACATGTCCCTGTGCCTGGAGGGAGCCTGTCCCCAGAGGCACGGAGCAGGACAGGACTGAGTATGGGGACAGTGAGGTGCTCAGGGACTCGCCGAGGCCATGCGGATGGGTCAGTGCACTTTCCTGGGCCCCCCACAGGCCTGGGACAGGCCCCCACTCATCGGTTGTTCCCTTGTGCGTCGGACGCCTCCCCAGGCATGGCTGGGCTCGTCCTGGGGGGAAGTCATAGCACGCAGGGATGACACAAGGTTCCTGGTACTGGCAGCTGTGTGTGGCTCTGAGCCCCTTTCCCAGTGGCCACGGGTGGGTCACTCAGGAGGCTCTGTCCCTGCTGAGTGTGGTGACAGCAGAGGCCGGTCCTGCGGGAAGGGCTGAGCAGCAGCGCCACCTGGTGGGCCTGGGTGGCAGAGCAGCAGGAGGCTCTGTACCTGGGCGGGGGTGGGCGTGGCCTGGCTGCTGCTCCAGCGGCCCTCGGTGCCCTGAGTCTCCCTTCCCAGGGAGGGTGTCACTGCTCTTAGGACAAGTCATGGGGGTAGGTAGTGCATTTCTGTTTGAGTGCGAGCACACGTCTGGCACTTTGGATGTTTACTGCCCTCAAGAACTTCGTCCCGGTCAGTCCGAGCCGTCTTCAGGGACCCCGGGGGTGGCAGGGTGCCCCCACCGTCCATGGCGCCACCTGCATTGCGTGCACGTGGTGTGCTTACGTTCTCGTAGACGTGCGTGTCTTAGATGGTCTCGACATGATGGGAAATTTGAAAGAAGAAATTCACCTCAACACCCCGGCCTTGTAGTGATTACAGGCACTTGTTCACCCAAATGTGTTTGTTTATCCTGGTGGCGGAGAGGACAGATTCTCCGGGGAACTAAATTGTCGTGGAAACCGATGGGACTCAGTGCAGAAACCTCGCTCCTCGGTTGTCACGATGGGTGGTCGTGTCCGTGTGCTGCGTCTTCTGCAGAAACTCCTCTCCTGCGGCAGGAAGATGCGGCAGAAAGAGATGTGGGTGGTGGGAATGGCGGGGACCTGAATGTGAGTGTTGACGCGGTTTCTCAGGTTCACCGGAGACAGCGGTCCCCGAACTGCTGATATTCCAGCCATCGCCCCATGCACACCCCCAGACAGCCACTAGTTTATGATCTGCAGACCACTTTTTCACAGGCTACTTTGTTTCTTATCCCCAGCGGTTGGTCTGATGAGTGAAAGTGTTGCATGCAGGTGGCAACATTGTTGCAAGGTGGAGGGGCACAGTAGGTGCGGGGCGGGAGGCAGCGGGTGTGGAGGGAGGGAGGCCGACGCGGAGGCAGCGCTGTGACCGGCGGGCGTGGCTAGCAGCCAGGCGGGCACAGAGGTGCTGGAGGAGAGGGACGCTGCGTGCAATTGCCTCCTAAACCTGCCAAGCAAAACACAGCGTCAAAGTGAGGTTCTCAGGAGGTAGGAGGGTCACTTGGACAACGAACTCTCACAGAAGTGAGCGGCGCAGGCAGTTCTGTTAAAGAACTCAGGTTTCCGTGAGGGGCTCTGGCAGCGCAGCGTCTCCGGCGGCTGCTCAGACCAGGAGTGAGAGCAGGGGGGCCGTCAGGCCTGTCTCCCCGCCTCACGTCGGCCTCCTTCGCATGTGGACTTCGCCGTGGCTTCCGTGTGTGTGGAACTCCCACACAGGTGGGTGACAGGGCTCTAGACTTTTCACATCAGGTGTCCCGTGTGACCGCTCTTAACACACTGTGCGCAGGGGCTCTGTCCATCATCTTCACCAGAACTTTCCAAAAGAAGCTTCATTCGGACGGGAGAACCTGTGGCTGGTGACCCAGCACCATCCTCCCCGCCCCACCCGCCCCCGTCTGTAACTCGTGATTTCAAACTGTCTGGGTACCCACAGATTTCTCTTTCATCCACCTAATATTACCAGAGAAGCCCACAGACCGAAGTTTTGGGGGAGAGGAGACCAGTTACATTTGTACAGGATTTTAAATAACATTTTCTAAATTGAAATTACAATAAAGTCCAATGTATATCTGGGAACAAAACCTCCTGCAAAGGCAGAAATTGGTCAGTGGCCCTGGGGGTTGGTGATTTGTCTGGGAAAAGTAGTTAGGATGACTCTGTCTGGCTGATTCTGGCTGATTATTTATTTCATTCTTTGTGGAGTTTTTTTAGGGGGGTGTTTTGTTCTGCTTTCTCTCTGGGCTTTGCTGTCTGTCTGGTTTGTGTCCTGTTGGGCCTTGTGAGCTGGGCTTCGAGGGGCTGAAGCACGGGGCACAAGTGTGGGCTGGGTGTGGCGCCCAGCTCCTTCCTCGGACCCCCCACCCCCCCCAGATGCTCCCCGTGTCTCGGCGCTTTAACCAGACCATCCGAGGGCTTTCTTCTCAAACGATGCTCTTGGTGGAGTAAAAATATGCAGAGAAGATGCTGCTTGGGGCCACACAGCTGGATGGAGGGCCGGCTGGGCCTCGGGGTGTCCAGGGCGCCCCTGGAGCGGGCGCCACAGGGTGCGAGGGGGGCACCGGGCCCGAGACCCCAGTCTGGCTCACAGTTGCATGAACTGAGTTTCACGTTGGCTGTCCAGTCCCTTAGTGCCGGGGGTTTCCCAGCTGCCACCTTAAATGCGGCAGCAAACATGGCCCCTCACCTGGAGGAAAAATCACAGTTGCAACTCGCCCCCAAACGCCCAGAGACAGAGGGGAGTTTCCGTCCCAGCAGCCTCCGAGTCCAGGGGCCGAGAGTGACCGGCGAGCTACAGCCCACTTTCAGTCCCACTGTCACTTTACGAATGGGTGTCACCAGTGCCCCAAAGAAGGCGTCAAACATCATGAGTGAATGCCTGGAGAAACTGGTAAAACTCCGAGTTTGTGTCCTGTTCCCATCGGCATGTTTGTACGGCCTTTCTGGGGCTGTTCCAGCTCTTCCAGATCCTCTCTGCCTCCCTCCTGGCTGGGCAGGTGCCTCCCGCGGTGTCTGGCGTTCTGGGCACAGGGAGACCCCCGTGTTTCCGTCCTGTTTTCTGAGGGACCGGGAGGCCTCGCGGAGGAGGTGCGTCCCCACCACCCACCCTGCTCGTGCCTCAAGGGGTCAAATCTTCGTGACCACGCAGCAAACAGCAGCCCTGCTGCCCGCCCGCTGGACGCCCTGGCCGCCTCACGCTGACCACGGCGCAGCATCTCGTCCAATGGTTGGCGTTCGCGGTTGCCCTGGAAACGCAGCCCGCAGACAGCCAGGACAAAGCCGGGTCCATGCCGGTGTCTGGCCCTTGCTCGGTCCCCACCAGGTTACCCTCGGCGTCTCCGCTCGGCCTTGGAAGTGGGCCTGTGTCCCGGACGAGCCCGGGCTCCATCTGCAAACTCCACGGCTGATCCCTTCCGTTTCGCTGCAGCGACCCGGTGGGCTGGCTTCCCGGGTCCGGTAAGCGGGTCTTCGCCGTGTCTGAGGCGCTCATTCGCCGGAGGTTCTGCGTGTTCTGTACGCGGCGCGCGGTACACGCAGTGCAGTCAGAGGGGCTGACGGGCCGGGTCCACCCTGAGGGCCACCCGAGCACCGCGGTCCCCACTGGGCCGCTGGAACCACAGCTTTCACATGGGAGCGGCGCGCCCCCTGCCGGTGAGAGCGCGAGCCTCCGGAGGTCCGGGGCTGCTCTGTCCGGCAGGGGGCGCAGTGCCCGCTTGCCTCGCGGACTCCTGGGCGGGGGCTCGCTTTTCTACCAAGTATATTTTCTGTCCCTCAGTGTTCCCGCCTACTTGTGCCCTTTGGTATTCAGACTAACAAGTAGGTATCAAATCCACCCTCAAATGCATAATTAACTTTTATAGCTGTGTGTGTTTGAAAATAATACAGATTTTTAGCTTCAGGGGCACTGTGAAACCTAGAAGCATCCATACTCACACACCTACGAGTCTGCCGGAAAAGCACAGCTTCTCATTCTTTCCTCCAGAGCTTTGGCCGAAGCTCAGCCTGAAATTCTATTATTACCTGCCTAACTCAGTTTCCTCCGCTATTCATTTTACGTGAAGGACAAGAAATGTGATTTCTTCTTAATTTAAGATTTCTTTGGCAGTGTAATAGATTGCTGAGAAATCCCTTGCACTGGGGATTGTGAATGCTCAATACGATGTACAGGTGATGTGTTACAGGTGATGTGTTACAGGGCGGTGCACCTGAAACCTGGACGATTTTGTTAACCAGTGTCACCCCACTAAATTCAGTGAAACAAAGAAATTCCTTACAGATCGGTCTATTTTCCGGACTTGCTGCAGGGCCTCAAGCTGCCGGCCTGCCCCCCTCCCCCCGCCCCCCTCTCCTCACCGGACCCTCAGGCTCCGCCCTCCTCTTTCCAGCTGTCACACCCTGCAGGGGCCTGGCGGGTGGACCAAGCATCAGCCCCACCCTCCTGGCTGCTGGGCTGGATGGCTGGGCTCCAGGGGACCCATGGGAGGGGCACAGCTTTCCCACCGCACTGATGTCACCACCCTCCCCCTCGTCCCCCAGGCTCATCACCTGGAGCCGCCTCTGGAGCTCGTGTGTCTCCGAGCACCCTAACACCCACTGCCCTGTGGGTCCCACCTCCGCATGGTCCCCGCTGCCCCCTCTGCTCAGCCATCCTGTTGCCGGGCCACAGAGCTCTCTGTCCACACCCTGACCCCAGTCATTGTGATGGTTGCCACCAGAATAGATTTTTTATTTTAATCCTCACCAGAGGATGTGTTATTGGTTTGAGAGAGAGGAAGGGGGAGGGAGAGAGGGAGAGAAACATTCATCAGTTGCTGCCCATACCGGTCCCAACCGTGGATCGAACCTGCAGCCTCTTGGTGTAGGCACGGTGCTCCAGCCCACTGAGCCACTCAGCCAAGGCTCTTCCCTTTGTTAATCAACTTCTTCTGGCAGTTCTGGGAACCTGCTCCTGGAGGCTGTAACCTCGTCCTTGTCAACCTCTCAGGATGTTTATGCGTCCCCGCAGCTGTAGCCAAGGCAGCGATTCTCTGAAGGAGGGAAGGCAGACGCCAGGTCAGACAGCCGACTGGCGGTTTTCCGTGTTTGCTTTGGCCGAGGGCTCCCCTGGTGCCTCAGCTGACCTGACACTGCGGTTGCCTGTGTGGGTCCCATGGCCCAGACCCCAGCTCTGATGCCCAGCCCATCTGGTGCCACTGCCCTCCCACGACGCACCGCTGGAGTGGACGTCATGTGGCGAGTCGGGGCTGCCGTGCCTGCTTCTCACACCAACGCATGTCCCGGCTGATGTTATGGTAGAAGTTCGGGAGGCAATTTTGAGCCCACCCTCCCTGTGGTGACTTTGAATGACATTGAGTGTCGGGAAGCTCCCGGAAAGACCGGGCTCCTCGCGGACACGACCCTGTGAAACTGCTCGGAGTGGAACCCTGTGCGGAGTTCCCGTGCACAGCCCTACTCGTGGCTTTTCCTGGATGCACCCCTGCCTTTGAAGGTGCATTTGCACCCCTGGGAGGAATCTGTCACTGTTTCGTTTTAGCTGTAGTTTCCAAAACAGTGTTGAAGCTCTAAAAGTTGCAGAGGTTTATGAGTTGCACAGCAAGCGGTCTGTCTGTATTTCTCTGGAGGACGTACAAACCTCAGTCTTCCCCCAGGCCCCACAGAGGACGTCGCGGTGCAGAACCCGCAGGGCCGCTGGGAGTCGGGGTGGGTGGTCTTGGGCTCAGCAGGAGCTGGGTGTGGAAGGTGATGGTGCAGACATTTGTTCGAGCTTAAAAATGGCTGTGCACAGTAGGTAAATGACTCTGCCCTGAACGGCATCTCTTTTCATGGCAGCCACACCATGGCCGGGTGTCTTGGCTGCTGGTGCTGACCAAGTTCCTTGGGTGGGTGTCTGGGGGTCCCAGTGCCGCCTCTGCTGTTGGTTTGGTGATTACAGTGGGGAGGGGGGAGGGACTTGCCTCAGGGTCCATGGGTCGCCAGGCAGGCAGCCTCCGGCAGGGCGCTCTGGTGGTTTACACATTTGTGAGCTGTGTGTGCTTTTGAGTGTGTCACACGAGCACCTTTGTGTTGAGTGGGTCCAGAGCAGCAAGCATGGAAGCCGTGCAGCTGGGGGCCTTCTACAGACACCAGTGGGTGGGATTATAGACAATGATACTGGATACATTTTCCCCCCTCAGTGCTCTCAGTCCCAGTTCTGGGGAGTCCTATTCGGCAGTGCCCACGGGCCCAGGGCTGCGCCTGGCCGGGCCAGGGAGCACCGGCTGTCACCATCGGCTGCTCCCTACACCGAGGAGCCCAAACCAGGGAACACCTGCCGCCTCCAAGATATTTTCCTGTTCACATCTCCAGAGCCTCTGCTAGACCCCCGATTGGAAATCAAGTGGCAGAATGAGAGAATTCTTAAATACCGTTTTATGGGCAATAAATAAACATTGAGGCAGCAGTAATTCTCTGGCAGTAACCCTATTAGGGGTTTGCTAATTTGGAAAAATTAAAAGCCCTCTCTGGTTAGCAGCTGAATCTCACGGCGTCCTTCCCTGGCGTTCTGTTTCCAAAGGGACCTGTGAAGCTGGGGCAAGACGCGGCGTGGGGGGACAGTGACGTGACCCAGCCCTGCTCCTGCTCCGTGGAGCTGCAGGGGTCCTCGGCCAGACGCCGGACGGTGGCAGGGGAATTCCCCGAGCTCCCACATCACATGGTGTCACGCACGTGCAGGTTTCTCAGGCACCGTCCCTCAGAGTGGGACGTGTTTCTCTCCTGCTTATAGCTGGGTCTTACGCCTCAAAGGGCCCTGGCCTGGGAGCAATCTGGGATTTTCTCAGAAATTCTGTTTCAGTCCCAATTTTCTCGTTTACGGAACAGAAATGGTAGCACCTGTGTGAGCAGACGCCCCACAGGGCTCAGTGTGGTTGCAGCCCCAGGAGGTGACGCACTCGGGAAGCCCGACCGGCTCGAGCCCTGGGCAGCTCTGACGACATGGCATTTGTCCCTGATTCCGGGGTCAGCTTTTCTTCTCAGGGCGCATTCTCATTCCCGGAACTGGCCAGCATCCTCTGGGCTGAACTGCAGGGCGGCACAGGCCATGGGGTGTTCTCACCAGTAACATGCGTCGGCCTTGCCCAACCTCTGTGTTGGTGACGTCTCAAGACCTGGGGACAGTGCAGGACTAGCCTCCCATCTCTCCGGGGGGGTGTCTGCCCCACCCCCCAAGGTGGTTACCTTTCCGTAAAGCTGAGATGCTGCAGGTCCCTGAGGGCTCCTTCCAACCTAGGGATGCGAAACAGGGTCGATGTTGGCGCTTCGCTTACCTGATGTCTCTAACGAGGGCGGGCGTGTGTCCTCCCGCCCTCGAGCTCATCCTGTCAGAAGCCACCTTGTCATCGTTCTGGGCAGCAGGGTCCTGTCCGACTCAGCTCTGGATCCTGCCAGTCAGAGTTCTGGCCGTTCGGTGCAGGGATCTCGGGGAGGACCATGCTCACCTATTCCTGTCCCCCCCACCTGTGTCCCACCCCTGGGCTCCTGCCCCTGGGGTGAGGGGTCTTTGCTGCAGGTGCAGCTGCAGGGAAATGAGGAAGAAGCTGTTCTCTGGAGGACTGTCTGCTGTGCTGGCCCGGCCGCTGCAGCCTCTGGGTGGCCTGTAGGTGGAGCTGTTCACCTCCCAGCCAAGCACGTGGGCCCAGAGTGGCAAGTGGTTTCTGTGGCCTGGGGGTCCTGGCCTGGACACAGCGAGACGCCAGACCGGTCACCGCGTGCCCAGGCTGACTTGCTGTGGGATCCCTGGGTCCCCCCCACAGGCCAGCCCGTCCCTTCCCCTTTCTCTTGCCCACTCCTCCGATGTGACTGCCTGGCCAGGGGCACGGGTTCTGGCCCTGGTCCCCAGCAGGGCGTCCTGGGCTGCAGAGTCCCCCTGGGCTGTGAAGAGTCCTGGGGCAGGGACCTGAACTGCTTCCAGCCGAGAGTCCGTGTCTGTGGCTCCTCACGGGTTCGGGTCTGGAAAGACTCCCTAGGACTCGGGATGGCTCAGGATTAACCTCTGGCCCTGGGTCCCCATGGAATCGCTCACTGTTGTGTACAAGTGAACCTAGAATAATCCTGCTTTGCAGGGAAAATGGCAGAGGGGACGGCCAGGGGGGTCACGGGACACTTGCCAGGAGGACGCAGGTCAGGCCGAGGGGACTCAGGGGGCCCCGGGTTCCCTGGGACGCCCGGGTTTTGGGGAGCACAGGCCCCGTCTGCACCTGCCTCACGTCCCTCTGGGGCCCTGAATGCCACCCGAGGACACGGTGCGTGTCCGGGCCCAGCACCGACACCGTTCTCTCCTTGTCACTCACCAAGTGCAAAGCACGGTTTCGTTGCTTCCCCGGCCGGAATGTCAGTTTGAAGGACGGGTTCTTCTCTCATTTGTTCCCTTTTCTGTGCCCATGGGAAGCGTTTGCTGGCAGGAGGGGTGTGGGGGCCCCATCTGTGGAGGGTGGGATGGTCCCTCCCATCTGCCACCAAGGCCCCGTCTGCAAGGGTGGGGGGCAGCTAGGTCCCCGTTAGTGTCTCCAGTGAGTGGGTATGAGGGAAACCCTGAGTGGGCAAGAGAATGTGAGAAATTTGCTGTTCAATTTTATTGATGATTTTTCTATTCAAAATAAAGAAAAGCAACCGGCAACATGAGAGCTGTCCCGTTACCAGTAAATTTTTGCGGAGGGTTGGAGCCAGGAGCTTCCTGGCAGAAACCTGGGCTTTGAGGCGCAGTGTGGGTTTTCTCACCCTTGTCTCCCGACTGGTCTCCTTGCTTCTGCTTCCACGCGGCCTCGAAGTGGGAGGATGGAGTCTGAGCACCGCAGACGTCGGCCGCGCTGGTTTCCAACAACGGCGTTGGTGTGCGGTTCCTGACGGTGCCCAGTGCCGTTCTGCCTCATCTGGGGGCTGGAAGTCTCTCTTCTCTCGACTTGACCTGAATTCCCCACCCGGTTCCCAGGCCGCGGCGCCCACCTGGCTCAGCAGCTGTGGTCTTGTGTGCACGGCGTCCCTGGGCACCAGTGCCTGCCGGGAGGGCACCCTGGGCTTTCTTAGTCGGTCAGGCACGTGCCTGCTGCTCCTCGGGAACCCGGAGCCCACACGCCGCAGCGACGGCCCTTCGAGGGCTGGCGCTCCACCCCGGCACCCCTAGCGCAGCCTGCAGCGGCGTCTCAGACGCAGTGCACATGACAGTCTCTCCCCTCCCTGCACACCCGTGCTGTGCGTTCAGAGGGCCCCGGCAGGTGGAGAGGCCCCGTGTGTCCCCGCTTCTTTGCTTCATTAAAGCGATGTGCAATTTTTTGAGAAAGCTGCACCAGGGTATCACACACACCGAAAGTCACTCACTCTGAACACGCAGTTCCGTGGGCTTCCTCATATCCACAGACTTGGCCACCATCGTCCGCCCTCTGATTCTAGAGTGTTCTCGTCACTCACAAAAGAAGGTGGTGTGTGCGAGCCATCGCTCCTGTCCCCAGCCACCCCCACTCACTCTCTGTGCCCACCACCTGGCACTCGGGGCCTTTCACGTGGAGGAGAAGGACCAACACGTGATGCTCGGGCGGCTTCTCCCCGTCAGCAGGGCTGCGTGGCCCCTCCATTCTCAGGACGCGTCAGGACTTCCCACTGCCAGCGAGTTTTCTGTTTTACACACACAACGTGCTCTGTTTTTCCTTTCATTGGCGAGGACACCGGTGTCGGTTCCGATGTCCTGATGCTTTGGATGATGCTCTGCGAACAGTGTGTCCGTGGACAAATGATTCCCATTCTCTTGGGCACAAAGCCAGGAGGGGTTGTGGGTGCTCAGGGACCATCTCACCGGCGAGCCCAGCGTCTCCCGCAGCGGGGCCGGCCCGGTTCTGGTCTCTCGGCAGCACCGCCGACGCTCACCCCGGAGCCGGTGTGTTGCCCCCTTCCTGTCAGTGTGGAGCAGCTCACCGGCGTGTCCACCTCCATCTCCTTGACGATGGGCCATGTGACCATGTTTCCACAGGCTTGTGGGCCATTTGTGTGTCTCCTTTGGAGGGACACCTGTCTAGCTCCGTGGCCTGTTCTAAAAACTGGGCCATTTTTCACTCTGTCCTTGACCGTCACAGAGATTTCATCCGGTTGCACCTTCCTGCTCGGTTGGTTACTCCAGACCCCTCTCCCGATCAGCGGGCTGCCTCCCGACCTTCTTCACGACGCGTCCGCAGCACTGGAGTCTTGAATTTTGGTGACGTCCGCTTTACCTGTGTTTGTCCTTTGTCACCTGTGGCAGTTGTGACACAGACCACGTCACCTCTGAGGAACTGTCGCCGAATCTGCAGCCACGCAGCAGGCCGAGGCTCCGCGCTGTGTCTGGTGGTCGCAGCTCTTCCAGCTCCTGCCTCTTCGGGGCCCATTTCTAGATACGGGGTGAGGTAGGGGCCCGGCTTCATTACATTTTATCTATTTTGCTTTTCTGCACATGGAATCCAGTGGTCCCGGCACCGTTTGTGTAAAAGGCTGATGTCTCCCCACTGACTTGCCTTGGTACCTTGTTGATGAAAGGTTATCACCTTCACGATTAAAGGTTATTTCTGGACTGTCCATTTTATTCCACAGATTTACATGTCTTGCCTGAGTAAGGGGGTGAAATTCAACCTTCCAAGTGCTTGGAAGTGTCGGACCAGTGAGGCGCGTGGGCTGATGGGTTCCCCGTAGTTTCAGAGAACTGTGCGAATCCGGGTCCAGGAGTTAGAGTTTCAGCTGGAGACTGTTTTGGCGTCCGGCGGTGGCTCAGCTGCCGCAGCCTCACTGGTCCGACACTTCTGTGTCTCAGTCTGCGGCGCAGAACCCGCTCGCTGGGATCTGGCGGTGCGGAGGTGGGAGGTCACTGCAGGTCGCGAGTGTGTCCTCACTGGTCCCCTGTCGTGTGAGCTCACCGTGTCCACCTTGCAGCGACTCCCCAGGGTCGTGGGCACTAAATCGCGGCCGAGGATCTGCAGGACTCAGTGGAGAAGGCGGACTGCTGCCCAGTTCTCGCTGATGCGTCGTCTCCCTTGCTCTGCGTGGCCTCCCCAGTTGTCACAACTGCTGTTCCCGGGGCCTTGTTTTCTCCTCAGCTGAGGACACGCTTTTACTGAATTTAGAGGGAGGGAGAGAGAGAGGAAGCACCGGTGGGCTGCCTCCCCGCACTCCCTGACCGGGGGACGGTCCCCCAACCGAGGCACAAGCCCTGCCTGGGGATCGGACCCGCCGCCATTTGGTTGCGGGATGAGGCTCCAACCAACTGAGCCGCGTGGCCAAGGATGCTCGAAACAGCTTCTAACAGCAGCAGGAAATGACAGACGTTGTAGTTCACTTACTTGTGCTACCTCGTCGGCATGAGTTGGGCACCAGCCCTGGGTTTGGACCTGGGGTCTGGAGACCTGGTCACTCAGCAGGAGGCCGTGTGGGGCTCAGGACCACCCGGGCCCTGGACACACAGACTCGTCCAGGGCTCAGCCACTGAGGCCGACAGTCCCGGGTGATGCCCTTCCCTGCGTGGTCTCTCCCGTGTTTTCTCCATCAAACGAGTAGCTTGAATTAGGAGTTCTCCTAGGTACTCCTGCACCTTAAACTTTGAGGTGCCTGCAGATGTGAGCGAGCGACACTCGCGTCTGCACGGAAATGGCAGGAACGAACGACAGGGCAGGACAACCCCGGCGGAGTTGCGGTGTTTCGGCTGTGGGTCGGGGCACTTCCGACCGGGCGCCTGAGACACCGGCAGAGCCGTGTGCTGCCGCCGAGGGTTCCTGTTCGCTCGGCATCTCACCGAGAGGGCAGCTCCGCAGAGACGGGCCCCGGTTGGCCCACGGGGGTTGGAAAGAAGCCGTGCTTTTACGTGATCCCCGTGGACTCCACGCAGCAGCCCGTGAGGAACCAGTGGTGTCTGCTGGGGACCGGCCTGGCTGGGCCTGGGCGGAAGGAGCAGCTGCCCCCCAAGTGACTCAGGTGGGAGACCCCACGGCCTGCACCTGGCTGTCTGGCCAGAGGCAAGGAAACCATTCATTAAGGGAGCAAAACAGTCCCTCCGAGACTCTGATGGCAAAAGTGGAGGAAAAACAACCGGTCGGACCACCAGCCCCCTTCCTTCCTCAGCAGCTCTGCAGCCTTCACCGGGGCGACGGCGCTGCGGCCCAGGACGCGCAACCTTGTTCTCTTTCCTGTTCTGCCTGGGTCTGTGATGGGGGAGGACCCCAGGCCGGTGACCGGAGAGGACAGGTGTCAGGGGGTCACCTTGCAGGAAGGCCACAGAGGGCGTTAGGCTCACGGCCAGCTCACCATGGGCCTGGCGGGGCTCGTTTTTGCTGCTTGGCAACAAAAACGTAAACCCACGTCTTAGCCAAGCCTGGTGGGAAGGCTTCCCCCCCCCCCAGCAGGGCCTGTGAGCTGCGTGTCTCGGTCCCCACAGCCCAACCAGAGTTAAGGCCCGAGGTTGCTCCTGATGCTGACTCAGGCGGGGTGCTCCAGATGGAGGTGGACTCAGAGTCTCGTGGGCTTGGGTCATGAGCTGTGCGTGGATTTTAGCTCCTGCCTGGGTGCTGCTCTGTGCTGGGTGCCCTCCCACCCCCTTCCTTCCCCTCCCAGGGGACCCCGCGTCCGGCCTGCAGTGGGGGTATGAGCGCCGAGTATGTGCCACAGGCAGTTCAGCCCCTCGGGGAATCCAGGGTCCGTTCAGGGCTCGTTTTCCCAGTGACGGACTAGAAGCAGCAGCGACCGTGCGTCCACCTGCCCGCTCACTGATGGCGAACCGGTCCGTGCCAGCCTTGCAGGGGAAGAGCTGTGTGATCTACGGGGGCGGCACTGGGACACTGTCAGGAAAACCTGTCTGAGCCCCCTCCGCACCCCCCAGTAGAGACTCCACTTTGGGCGCAATGGATGCTGAACTGAGTCTGTAAACAGACCTCAGGTCCTTGGTGCTTCCAAACGTGCCCTCAGGGAAGCCCAGGGCTGACGGCGGGGTGAGTCGTGCACACCTGAGTCCGGAGCTCCTCCCTCCGACCACACGTTTGGGGGATCGAGGTGGGCGGGTGGAGGGCGCTGGGGTCCCAGGTCCCCAAGGCCGACTTCACGGCAGATGGCACATCCCCGGCATCTCTGGGGAGGCAGGTGCAGGGTCCACGACAGGTGTGTCCTGCTGGCCCCCGGGAGGGGCCCCATGTGGCAGAGAGCTTTCCTCTTCGCCTGCGGCTTTTCCGACGTGGGGCGCCCTGGGCCCGCCGAGGGGCGCGGCGGTGGACGGCCCAGTCAGCGAGCCCTGCCGGCCCTCACACAGACCCGCGTCGTCGGCAGTGTGGTGACGCTGCCCAGGAAGTTGCCCATTTATGGCGCTGGAGCAAATGATATCATCACAACAGGAGGCTGCTGCCTGAATAGGGATAGTCTGTGAAATGAGATTACAGACGTTTATCTGAAAACACAGGAGCCGGCGGCTGCTTTCCGTGATTGACGTCGGGGACAGCGCCGCAGGCCGCCGAGGCTCTCTCTCCATGGCAGGTCCCAGGAGGGGGGAAGAGCCCGGCTCTGTGGCTGCGGCTTAGGAGCGGCCCCGTGTCCACCCAGACCGGGCTCCAGATCCGTGTTTTCCCTGGTGCTGGAATATATGGGACATGCATCGCAAGCCGATGCCGCGCGCGCTGCAGTCCCCGGGCGGCAGAGCCCCGTGCCGACGCGTCCACGCCGGCTGACCTGCTCCCTGCACGCACACGGCTGCCGCCTCCTGCCCTGACTCCTCACCGTCCGCCGGGCGCCCCGTTTGCTGAGAAGCCGGGCTGCCTCCAGGCGGCTGCTGCAAGCCGTGCGGCAGGCGCGCTACCTGGGTAAGTGCGATGACTCATGCCTTGCTTCCCTCCGCGGGTGCGCCGGGACCCTGGCATCAGGTAGGCAGTGGGCGGGTGGCACTCCCTGGACTTTGCACCACGATCCTCGCCGTCCTCCCCGGGAGCCAGAGGTGGCTTCATGGGGGACATGCTCAGCTCCCCACAGACGTCCCAGCAGCGGCCCGGGGAGTGGGGGGGCGGGATCGCCGGCCTCCAGGGAGCCTCTCGGTTGCCATGGAGGATTTGGGGGGGGGGGGTCTTGCACAGCAGCCTGGGGCGGCTCTGCTGCGATTCCAGGAAGACAAGTTCACTCTCCAGGGAACCGGTTTTCCAACAAGGTCTGAAGACGGAGCAGCCTGGGCGGCGAGGGCTCCGTGGCTGCTGCCCAGACGCAGGGCTGGATGCCGGGCATTGTCCCCGGGGAGGGAGGGAGCGAGCGAGCGACAGCGGGCACCGCAGCCGTGAAGCCTGCGCGTCTTCTGTGAGCCGCCAGGCCGGGGACAGCTCCCTGCGTGGTGCGGTGCCCAGGTCAGGGCCTGCGGAGCCGGATGAAAGGGAAGGGAAGGCTGCCTGTGAGGTGCCGGGAAGTGTGGCTGTGCTTTCGAGCCGTGGGAACCAAAAGCCTCCTGGGAAGCAGGAGGTTCTGATTTTCGGGGCTGCCCCCCCCCCCCCCCCCGCCCCAGCAGCGCCCTCTGCTCCTCAGAGGCAGCCGACGTGTTTGAGGTGCGGCCAGGGCTGCTCAGGGCTCCAAGGTGCGTGTGCTCCAGGGCCCACGGGCTTTGATGAGGGTCCCGGGCCCTGGGGGGTGCTGGCCAGCAGGGCTTTGTGCACAGGGACCTTGGCGGAGGGGCTGCGTGGACGGGAGGGAGGAGGAGGCTGCGGTACCGGCATTTCCTCTTCCCGGCTGCGCTCTCCTGATGAAAGGGGGTGTCAGCAGGAGCATTTGTCAGGGGTTCAGGCGTCCAGGCGAGTGCTGGGTTTAAAAGTTCCTGTTGCAAAGGACCCAGCACCGCCGTGTGCGCGGCCTCTGTGCGGCACCGAGCGTGTCTGGCGAGCAGGGCCCGCGGCGTGTCCATGTTTGGTGGGCATGGCTGTTTCATTCATGATTCCATCCTGACGCGCAGCTGCCGAGAGGCTGCTGTCCGTGGACATTCCGTGGCACTTCCGGCAGCGTGGACCCGGGTGCCACTCAGCAACAAGTGTTCACCGCCCGCCACCTCCGACACCCTTCAGCGAAGGGACCTTCCCTGGGGGCAGGGTCATGGGCCATCCCACTGAGCAGGGGTTCACCCAGGGTCCTGGGGACCAGCAGATGCCCCCCAGCCGCAGGCAGAGCTGCGACGAAGTTGTTCTCGCCCTCCATCTGCACCCCTGGTTCACGTGGCGAGCACTGCATGTCTCTGAGTTCACTTCTGTTTGCTGACGGTTACAACCAGTGCGGAGCCTGAAGATGAGCGAGGGGTAGTGACCGCGTCCGTGGGGGGGACATGGCCACGGTGGCTGCCCTCTGACCGGCCTGCGCTTTGGCCCGCCTCCCGGGACAGTGCTTCCGGACAGGGCTGTGCCGCTGTTCACACCCCTCACTGCGGCTCTTCCCGCCTGTTTGGCCGTCTCCGGGAGGTGGGCTGTCGGCAAAAACAGCGTCGGCAGGGGCTGCGCCGGGCGCCCCCGTGCTCAGTGCAACAGGGCCACGCGGGCGGGCTGGGTGAGGACCGGGGGAGAGTTTTCTGTCTTCGTGGCCCGTGTTCCCTGCGACGGCCCACGCACTCCCAGGAGGGAAGTGTGGCCACACACAAGCACGTGCACACAGGGCCCCGTCTCGCTCCTCACCTAGCCTGCCTCTTGGGGCTTCTGGAAGCTTCTGGGAGCAAGTGCCGCAGGTTCAGGTACCTGCCCTGTGTTCTTGGCATGTGTTTCTCACCCAGAGCACACCACGTGCCTGGGTGTCTGAGCAAACGCACCTCCACACATTGGTGGTGACTGCCCTCTTGCACTCTCTGTCTCTGACACACAGCTGGTCACCGGCCGCGTCCCCGCACAGAAACCCGTGGGCAGGGCGGCTGTGCTAAGACCGACTCAGGAAGTTACTGAACAGTCGCCAGAACGCAGATCCCGGGTCATGGTTTTATTCGTGATCACTCTGAGATAATAACTGGGAGTAGAACTAGCATTTTTCACATCAAGGAAAACGTCACAGCCGTTCTATTTCGAGAGCAGTTGCTGTGAGTTCACTTTCCTGTCCACACATAGCTGCCGATGCCGTGCTGCGTCCAGAGGGGTTGAGGGCAGCAGAGCGAGGCCGGAACCTTCCCTTCCTTGTGCTTACTTAGCACACAGCGCAAGTGCTTTGCTGCCGAGTGGTGCGGGGGAGCCGGGCTCCTGACTTGGGGTCCCAGGTGGGAGGATGCTCCCAGTTACTCCGGGGCCCGGTAGTCCGTGCAGGCAGGCACACCCTCTCCCGGCTTGCGGGGCCCCCTCCACGGGACCGACCACTCGCAGCCACTTCTGGGAGCCCCGACTGTCTGGGGCTCTTGCTCACTGGTGTGGCCGTTCAGAGACAGAGCGGTGGTCGTCCAAGTCCCCTCGTGGCTTCACGGGGCCATCCGCCGGAGCACCAGGCTCCTGAGAATTCCCAGAGCACCTTCTCGGGTTCCTGAGAACTGCAGAGGGTTGGCACCTGCGTGGCCCCTGGGGGACAGCGAGGCAGCTTCCTGAGGCCCTGGGGAGGCTGGGCCCTGGTCCAGGATTGCACAGGTGTGGACACAACCTGAGGTGTGAGGCCACGTCACTCAGGGACCAGGGTCTGTTTCTCACCCCGTGCCAGGTGTGTGTGGAATTTAGACTCATTCTCCTGATTTACTCTTTGATTTACTTTCCGTATACACGTGAGTGGCAGTAATCTCTGGGGGCGAAAGTAGGTTTGCAGTGGTGAGTCCAGAACACATGGAATGTGTCTGTTATTTATTACTAATTGCACCATTTTCCACACGAGCGACAGTAAACCTGCCTCTGCCCCCCACCGCCCACGACTCTGTCCGCACGCTGACCACCCTGCCTGCCCCCTTGAGGGAGCGCTGAGCTCTCCGATGCGGCCCGAGACGCCGTGAGCCTGGCAGGTCCCCCTGCAGGGACATGTTCGGGCCGTGGGCTTCTGGTGTGTGTGGGACTTGGTCCATCGGCGCTGCTGGGCCTGGGAGGCCCCGCGTGTCCCCCGGCACCGTCAGTGTGGACCAGCACAGCCCAGTCTCAGCTCCAGAAAAGGCAGGGATGTTCGGAAGGGAGGTCGCCTTGGCCTCCTCTTCCTCGCCCCCCTCCCCTGCTCTCTTCTGGGCTCCGGGAGGTTCCGGCATCGTCTGTGGGAGACGCAGCTTCCCTTCCACCGGTTCTTCCTCTGCCACCTGGGTGCCCAGCACGTCTGTCTGGGTGCCCATTGGACTTACCAGGGTCTAGGTCCCCAAATGCCAGATGTTCTTGGAAACTCGGGCTTTGGAGTCCTCGTTACTGTCCCTGGCATGTGGTGTCCCTCAGCCAGTGTCCCGCTGTGAAGGGGCGTGTCTGGGAAAGCCTGGGTCCGCCCAGCTTTCCTCTTGGGAGCACATTGAGCCGACAACCCCCCCTCACCTGCTGCCTTGGAGGGGGCGAGATTCTTGTTGGAAATACCCCAGAACACACACCGCGTCCACACGGCCGCCTCTGCCTGGAACAGAGCTGCGGTTTCCAATGTCATGACGTTCAGGGACCGGCACTAGTGCATGCGGGGCGTGGGAAAGCGTGTCTGTGTGTGGGAACAGCACACAGGTCCCTGGCGGGGAGGTGTGGGTGAGGCAGACAGCCCACGGTTGAGGTTCTCTGCCGACTGAACTGCGTCCTGGGAAGCAGCACCCTTGGGCCTCTTCCCACACCATTCGTGCAGCGCGGTGCTGCGTGGCACGTGAGGGTCAAGGTCATCTCAGCCTCCCCACTTGTGTCCTCCGGATGCCACGCAGAGGCATGTACTTGACCTAAAGAGAAAGACGCCTGTGGTCAGAGCCGGTCACAGAGCCTGGTTCCAGCTCGAGGCGGTGGGACTTGCCCATCCAGACGATCCCCAGATAGAAGCCCCCGGAGAACGTCTGAGGCCACTTCCTCTCCGCCTTCGTGGTGACTCTGTTTGTTTACCAGGAACACAGAACAAACAGCGTTCGTTACACCACCGGGCTGAGGCCTCCGTGCAGGTGGCTGAGTGGAAAAGCCCCTCTCAGCACCTTGGTCTGCAGAAACATCTGCACTACAATGTATCGGCGCTAAGAATGCGAACGGGGGTGGGCAGCTCAGAAGACAGCGCAGAGCAGCTCCTGTGGTCGGAGTCTGGAGGGATGACAGACAGACGGAAGCGGAGTGACCACACGCACCCTCCCCCTCCTTGCCCAGGGAAGCTGCCCGCGTGTGTGGGGCCCTTGCAGGAGGTGGCACGCTGGACCTGATGCGGATGGGGGCCTCCCGGGGACCCTCGGGTGGGGCAGCGGGAAGGCGTCAACCCTTTGGAGCGAGACAGCCACTGGGGAGCACGTCTAGGGTTCTTCGCTAGGAGGAAAGGCTCGCAGCGGCCCAGGGAGCGGCGTGTTCACCGTCAGCCCACAGCCGCCCTTCTGTGCAGGGCAGGCCCCAGCTCCGCTCGGTCTGTCTGCCAGGCACCCAGGCGGCGGCAGCTCCCGAGAGCACCCTCCAGAGCTGCAGCGGGAGACCTGCTGGTGAGCTCCGGGTGGGGGCTGCCCCACCCCTGTCTGTCCATCCTGTAAGGAGACGGTGAAGGCCTTGGTTTACTCTTGGGGGTCATATAAGCCGGGTGCAGCTCTACCCAAGGAAAGTCAACACACCTGGCACAGGGACCCAGGCCTCCGGCCGCCTGTGGGCCGTTGCTCACCAGCAGGGCCCAGTGTGGACTCAACCGGACCTTAGGAGTGTGACGCTGCAGCCCAGCAGCGGTCCCCGCAGAGCCCAGCGCCCCCACGCGGCTGAGTCAGGCGAAGGCTGCTCCCCATTCAGCCCCCGGGAGAGGGTGAGGGGCAGAGAGCCCAGGCTGGCCTGGAGCTGGGCAGGGCAAACAGACGGGACCTTGAAAGGCTCCAGGAACGATGTGGTGATGATCCCCTCCCCCTCCCCCTCCTCACTTCTCCCTCCTATTCTCCCTTTCCCAGTTTTTTTTTTTTTTTAAATAGCCAGAGATTGTTTCATTTGGGCAAAGTGGAAAATTTCTTTCCCAACGAGAGGGGCCATGCGAAGCTTCAGGGGATTTTCGGCCGGCTCAGCAGTCAGGCTGCTGCGCAGAGTAGGGACCATCCATCCCGTTAAGTGTCCATGGGGGGTGGGGCCTGGGTGAGAGTTTCAGCAGGAGGCTGGTGACAGGCCGGTGACAGGCCGGCTCCGAGCTCCTCTGTTAGGGAGGCTGCGAATCGAGCTCCAGATCTGCTTGCTCTTCAGCGAGGCCCCCGCGGCCCCTCAGCCGGCCCCTCGCTTCTCCCCATCCCTGTCCCAGTGGGAGTCACCTTTCCTTCCCCCCCGGGGTGGGGTGTAGACCTGGGCAGGTGGGTGCAGCCAGAGGGCTGCCTGGCGGTGAGAGCAGGCTAGAGCCTCTGCACCGTCCACTCGCCCTTCTCTTTGCTCCCGGTGCACGCGGAGGGGCCCAGGGGCCGCCGTGGGGACGGGGACGGGGACGGGGATGGGCCCTGACCCCGCAGCGCCTGCACCTCACCCTGGCGTTGGGAACGGACGTCCTCCCGGAAGGAGCCAGGGCAGAGGGTCCTCACAGCGGTGACGGTTGGGCGTGGCCCAAGGCAGGGCGGTCTGAGGACGCGTCTGAGGGGCACCTTCCACGGAGACGTGGCCCTGCGAACAGGGGAGGACAGAGGGATGTCCGATCCGGGGTCCCCTCAAGCCCCCACAGTGGGGTGAGAAGCCGGGCCCACGGGTCCTTCTCTCTGTCTGGGCCTCCTCTCTGTGTCCGTGTGCAAAGCCCCCGCTCATGAGCCACCTTGCAGGATCCGGGCCACCCACTGCACTGTGGCCTCATTCGAACCCTCGGGGCCTTCAAATGAGGTCCCATTTCCAGGTCCTGGTGGTTAGGACTCTGGCGTATGAACGTGGGGGACACTTAGCAATCACCGGCCCTGGATCACAGCCACACGTCACTGCATGGTTTGGGGGATGGGGGGTGGTGCTGCTGTCAGGGCTTCTGCTTTTAACGTGAGTCACGTCTCCCTGTTGATGCCCCCTGGTCAGACTCTGTGCTGCACGTCCCGTGGGTTTGGGCACACGCCTGGTGTCGCGTCCCCGGCATCACATGTCACGAGGACAAGAGCCCCCCGTGCATCCCTCCCCCCCAGTCCCCTGACAACCCCTGATCTGTCACTGCCCCCACAGTCTCGCCTTCTCCAGGATGTCACGGGGTTGGGCTCACGCTGGCTCCTTCACTGGGTCACGTGCCTGCCCGGTTCCCCCACGTCTCTTCCCGGCTCCAGAGCGTGTTGCTTGTTAGCTGAACACCAGCCCGTCATGTGGAGGGAACGCAGCTCATTCGCCCCTCACTTGCCGAAGGGCGTCGTGGTTGCCTCTGAGTTTCACCCACTGCGAGTGGGGCTGCTGGACGCGTCAGCCGGCAGGTTTTCTGTGGACGCCGGTGTTGAGCTCATCTGGGTAAATGCCAAGGGGCGTGATCAGAATACGTTCGGCTTTGCCAGAAGCCTTCTCGAGGGGCTGGGTGGACGATCCCGGCGTCTTTTCATGTGCTCATGCGTCTCCGGCACACACCCAGGCCTTCCGCAGGGTTTTGAACTGGGGTGATGGCTTCTTAACGGTGATAAGAATTTTTTGGATCCCATATTGGTGTCTGCAAATATTTTTCCCACGGGCTGTGACTTGTCCTTTTATTTGTTCTCTTTAGCACGACTTTAGTGTGAATCTGTCACTGTGGGTAAGCGGCGCTTTCTGCTGGATGATTTTGTCCAAGTTGTATTTCAGAAAAGTGTAACGTGGGGTGAGCAGTAGCTCCCGCTCGCCTGCGGGGGGAGCAGCAGACGGTGTGCCCGGCACGCCTTCCGCTGTTACACGCTGCCTGTGCGACTATCGGGGTGAGGCTCCCCGGCAAGGCCAACACTCGTGCATTTATCTCAGGAACGTCTGTGGACCGTGACCGGTGCACAGGGAACTTCCCAGGTGCTGGAGGTGCAGTTAGGGGGAGGGGCGGGTTTGTAGGAGCCGGAACCCGTGGCCAGCCAGAGCGCCTTCCCTCCCCAGCAGCCGGGGTGCGGGACGTGAAATCAGCAAATTTGGGTCGGAAGGACCAGTGACAGCTTCACAGAGGGAGCCGCGTTTGATGGGGCTTGGATGTGCAGCTGGAGCTTTTATAACGGACTTGAAAGGAGTCGTGTAAGTGAAGATAGTGGGGAATGTGCCTGGGAGCCGCTTGGTGTCCCAAAGAGCCAGGAGGTGGCCAAGTGACGAGGGCTCGAACGTGCACCACCTCGGACCCCACAGGTCTGTGTGCTTGTTGACGCTGTGGTGTCCATGTTGCTCCGGGTCTGTGCGTGGATCAGTGAGCCCCGTGGGAGTGGGGGTGGGCCGGGAGGGTTTGTTTGGACTTGAGAGCGTGGTGAATGGCCTGGGCGTGAGCCTGTGAGGACTCGAACCCTGGAGCTCTCCGCAGCTTTGCCTTCCCTGAGGAGCCAAGCCTGCTGTCGGGCGCAGTGGGCACCAGGTCTTCTGGCCGTGAGAGACGCATGCTCCGGCTCCCCCCTCGGTGCCCTGGAAACTCGTGCGAGCCAGTCCCGCCTGGGAGCCGCCGTCTGCCCTTGAGTGGCACAGAGGCAGGTCAGTGGGAAGGAGGCAGGATCCCCTCTGGGCAACGGAGCCCCGGGCCGAGAGCTCTGTCCCTGGTGCTGAATGCGTGGGGGCCGGTGCCGCAGCTCCGCACGCGCGTGGGATCCCGGTTTGCTCACGGAGGCTAATGTCACCAACTTTAAAAAATGACCCTCAGGTGGCGAATTTATACTGGGTCCAATTTACTGGCATGGCCCTCGGAAGGGTTGTCGGTTTATTGTGCTGGAAATTCACCGTGTTTAACATTGGTCCGAGGGAGTGATGCGGTGCCTGGAACTCTAAGCCCGGAGCTGGAGGCTTTGGGGAACGGGGAAGCCACGGAGCTCTCGGTGCTTTAACCATAGGAGGTTATATGCTTATTACTTCGCTTGCATAGGCAGGTGTTATGTTCGACATATTAAATTTAAAATAAGGCTTTGCTGAGGGGATGATTGCAAAATCTAATTAAGTTTGCATTGATATGTAGGTCTACGTTCTTACAATTGAAATAATAAGGCTTGAACCGGCTGTATTTCTCAAATGGGTGCTAGATCCTGAAATAATAATCATAAGAGTAAGGATACATCGGCCCCGTAAGGCCGTGGACGCCTTGAACATGTGAGTCTTCCCCTGAGGTTCCCTCGTGGAGAAAAAGCTCTGTGACCGTCCTCAGTCGCTGCTGTTGTATCACTAGTTTCTGGTGAAGAACAGAGTAAATACTAAGTGTTTTCTGAGGGCAGTATCCACAGGGCTGCTTCTCCCACTGGCTCCGTTCTGCTCACTCGCGGTGCATCGAGTCTCTGCTACCTTCAGGTCGCCCACTGAACCGGGGGGTTTGTCAAACTGAAAAATTGCCACGGGTTCTGAACTCAGTGCCGTCCGTGGCGTCAGCGAGAGAGAACACGGAACAAACGTGTTCTGCTTCCCGCAGCTGCGTGTGCACCGCAGCTTTAAGCCCGGACGGGGGGGGCAGGACAACGCCCACCGACCCCTGGTTGACTCAGATGAGGACGATCCAAAGGAAGGGAGACACAGGGACCCCGCCCTCCTCCTGGGCAAGGGCAGGGCCACGGCCCGGCCGGCCAGAGCCCCCTGCGGTGGGAGGGGCCACTTTTACTTCCTCCGCTGGGAGACAGGCCTCCAGCGGGCAGGGACCACCCTTGGCCTGCGCTGCGTTTGTAATGCAGGCAGCCTTCTGTGGACTTCTGGCAAAAACGAAGAAAAACATGTTTTCAGACTTCCTTTTCTTTTTCTCCTTTGACTCTTCCTGGCCCCCCCATCCCCACATTCTCTTTCTGCTTTAAACACGTGTGCTTTGGGGGGGCACCATACGGTCTGGACCCGGCGAGGGCGGGCGCAGCGAGTCCCGACCCCCGTGGAGGACAAATTAGGCCTGTCGGGCGACACAGCATCCTCACGGGGACTGGCGGCGTCCTGGCGGACGATTAGCCTCGGGAGGAGACGCACCTGCCTCCAGCGCACGCTTGCCAGACAACCGATACTTGGCAGCCGCGGGCTGGGCGCCGGGCGGCCCCACGCTGCGCCCATCTGTGGGCTGGGGGCCCCGGGCGGTGTGTCCTGCGGCGGGCGCGGGCGGGCATGTGCACTGGGTTCCTTGTGTGCAAATTCACCTGGATTAAAAAACCGGGAAGGCACAAAATGCCTGTTTGTGGAGGTGGTGACTGATTTGATCTGGGAAAAACGGACCCGAAGATGGGCTATTCCTGGAGCCGTTGGAAATGAGGACGAGGTTAGAGTTACGTGCTGTTTCCTCCTCTCATTCATTTGGAACACGGGCTTCATAAAACTTCTCTCTGAAGGGCTCTGCCATAGACGTATCTCGACTTATGCTGGAAGGTTAGAATACACGTTGACGTTGTCAGAGAGAATATCTATCGACCACAATTAATTACTTAAGACATGAGATTTAACTGCAGGCTTACTATTTATTAGTCAAGGCAACCGGATGCGACCAACTGCGTGACGATCTCTCCCCCAGAAGGAGTCCCGTTCCTGGTGGACTGTGTCACGTTTTAAAAGGAGTTGCCCACACAAGGTGTCAGGGAGGAGGCACGGGGGACCGGACACTGACCTCCCCACCTGCGCCTGCTCCTGTGCTCGGCCGTTCTCCTCGGCGACAGCTGCCGTGCCTGTTTGACTCCGGTCCGGCTCCGCTTGACTTTCTGAAATGCCAGTCATCACGGGAAATCTGAAGTCCTGTTAGCTCTTCTGTGAAGTCTGAGTTTGCATCGACTTCAGGACCCGGACTGACCTCTATTCCGAGTGGAGGTCGTTCCACACACTGTGCGTCTGTCAGCGTCCTAAGAATTCTTGAACCAGAAATGGCCGTTTTCCTCGCTGTCACACTGCCCGACATGGCGGAGGTTTGGGAATCAGGGTTTAATGAACTGACCCGTGCAGGGTGTGATGTCCGTCAGTCGTTTGCCTGGGTGTTTGTGAAGTGGCTCATTAGAGAGAATCTGAGAGCGTTAATTTCGTGAGCACGCCCGAGCGCACGACTCAGCACTCACACCGAGAACACGCAGTCAGAAACGAGAATTATGAATGCACCTTAATGACAGAGAAGGAAGCCTTATTTCTGCACCACAATGGATTTTCCCCAAATAGAGAAAGTGACTCATGGATCTTCGGGGCTGAGCTCCTGGGAAACGCCAAGTCATGACATCTGAGTCCCTCCAAGTTTCCGGCCTGACCGTGGCTCACGGTGGGGCCTCTCTGAGCCAGGAGGGAGCTGTGGTCCCACCGCTCGTACGGTTAGTGTAGAACCCCCGCACACCCGGGAGGGGCTGCCGGCTCTGACCACGGCGGGCAGCTCGCAGGCCCTGCAGTCCAGTGAGTCGTGGCGGTGGCGGCTGCACACCTGAAGGTGACGTCACACTCCAGTGCTGTGTGCCAAGCTTGCTGCGGACCGTGCCTAGGAAGACAACACATGTGCCTCCTTTAAACACACGTCGCTTCTGAGAAATGCTGACCGTCCCCCGCACCCTCAGTGGAGTGTGGCCTGGAGGCTGGCGGCTGCGGCAGCTGTTTTAAGGGAGACGGCGATAAAATTGGCCACATCGATCGACTCTTCACGGCCAATCGCCTGGCACTGTGCGATGCTGTCTGATAGCATTTCACCCACAGAGCTTCCTGCGAAAGTGGGCCGGGCCTCTCACACTCCGTCAGCTGAGTTCACGTGATGTTTCAGGTCCGCGGCCACGTCACCATCTTTGAAGCCTCTGCACCACGGCTCGGGGCCCACCGAGGAAGCCACCTGCCACTCTGCCTGCAGAAGCGACTGCCCCCCTTTTGGGTTCAGCCCCACCTTCCGCCCCGAGGAAGGCCTCAGCTTCTTCCAAACTCCCGTTCACATGGATGTTCTGACCCGTTCCCATGAGTCACAAGTGTTCTTGGTGGTGTCTGAAGTGCTGAGTCCCTTCCGGAAGGTGTTCCGTGCATTTGGCCCAGATCCATCACTGGAGTCGTTCTCTGTGGCAGCCGCAGCCTCACAGAATGTGTTTCTTAAACCATAAGACCTGGGAGGTGAAATTACTCCTGTACCCATGGGCTGCAGAGAGACCACGGTGCTGATGGGCGTGGGGACGAGCGTAACACCCGGGGGCCTCCTCCCTTCAGCTCGGCCGTGAGCAGGGACACTGTGAAAGGAGCCTTTCTGAGGAGCCTGGATGGCGGCTTCTGTGGTCAGTGAACCGAGCTGTGAGTGCCCATCCATCCCTCCTGCTCGCAGCCCCGAGCCGTGTGCTCAGGCCGCCGGCTGCAGGGACCCCTGGAGCATCTCGGACTTGTCCTCTGGCTCCTCTCCGGCAGGTACACGTGAGACACCTCCTCTTGTCTTTATTCAAAATGCAAGCAGTTGTCCCTTCTCTGTGCATCCTCTGCATCTCCGGTCAGGTGCCACTTCTCCCACTGTCCCCTTGACAAGTTCAATCCCTGGTGTCAGGGCCTCGCTCCACAATCTCCTGAACCCTCTGCCTGACGGTCTGTCCATTGTCACACAGACCTGTGTCTTCACAGCCACCCCAAGACCCCCTTGCCAGCACCCTCTGCCCCCTGCGCTGTCTCCTTGCCCCTCTGTCTGCCCACAGGCTGGCTGCCTCACCTGGACAGGGCCCAGTGTGCTGGCTGGCCCCTCCTCTGCCCCAGGGCGGAGGGCCGCTCCCCACGGGGCCCAGGGTCCTGCCACCCTCTGGACACACGGGAGCCAGTCTGAACTGGCCGTGCCACCCCGGCCCGCCCGCAGGCAGCAGTCACCGAGTACTGCCTGAAATCCAGGCGTTTCACTGCTGTCCTTACGCCTGAGTGGGGCCTGCTCCTCACCCACCTGTCTGCCGCCCGGTGGGCGGGGCTTGGGGCGGTGCCCAGGCGTGGCCAGCCCACGTTGCCCTTCTAACCCCCATCTATAAGCAGGCTCCCTCCTCCTCACTCACGTCCACCCGGAGGCTGCCCCCTGCAGTGGACATCCCACCGCAGCGGGAGGCGGAGTCACTGCAGCTCTGTTCTGCACCCGAGCAGCGGGGGCAGGCTGACCTTGCTCACCTGGGGCACCGCTGGGACCACAGGGTTTCGTCCCAGCCTCTCCCTGGTCTCAGGGCAGGGAGGCAATGTCACCTGCTCAGGCCACCCAGGCCCTCCTTCCCGCAGGCTGGGCGGGAAACCCCACGTCCCCTGAAACAGACAGTTGCTCACCCCCTGTGCACGCAGGTCAGTGGTTCCACTGCAGGCTCGTCCGCCAGGGCGGTCTCGTTAGGAGAACAGACGCCTCCCGTCCCCTTTGCTGACACGGGCCAGTGCAGCCCTGCCGAGCGGCTGTGAGGACGTCAGCACTTTTCCGCCAGCGCCTGGCGCTCACCCCGGCCTCCGGGGAAGCTCCGCAGCTGCGTCTGCACCGTCCTTCTGCCGTGCGGTGGCTGGAGCACCCGGGGCCGTTGCTCACTGTTTGGGGTGGAAGCAGGTATTTTGCAAATGTGCTGGGAAATGAGAGATTTGTACTGATTTCCAGGCCAAGGAGTGCTGTTTTTGTTAAGGCCGAAGTACTTAATCTAATGAGGGAGAGGAGAGAAGCCTGGGAAGGAGGGGAGCTGGGCTGCGTTTGGGATTTCACCGCCTTCTGTGGCGATGGAAGATCGTCCTGAAGAGTAAGGAAGGACTCGGAGGGTGGCTCTGGGCCGGGCCCCCGGGCTCCCCTGCCATACTTGGGCGGGGCGTCAGCCAGACACAGCAGGCCCCGCACAGGGCGGGTGCCAGGGCGGAGGACGTGATGCGTGGGAGGCCGGGTGTGCCAGCCCTGGGTGGGCCGGCATTTGTCCCAGCGCCGCCCCAGGCACACTCAGAGGGTTCCGGCCTCAGGGACAGGGTTTTGGGGAGAAAGGAGTGTGGGTGTCTCCATGTGTAGGTGTTAGCTCAGATCAGCCTCATGACGCAAAGAGGGGCCCAGAAACCGGGGCGTGATGTGGGGGAGTGTGTGAACACAGGCATGGCTGTAGAGACAGACAGACAGACAGACAGACAGAGGTTTGATTTACGGAATCGTGCCGGCCGACCGTCAGGTGGGCACCTGGGGAACGAGGGACGCACCCGAGTCCAGAGATGGTCTGAGGTCAGAATGCCCTCCTGTTCAGGAGGCCTTGGTCTCTGTCTTGCAAGTCCTTCACCTGATTGGATGAGGCCCACCCCCACCTGGCTGGTCACCTGGTTTACCTGAAGTTCCATTGTAAAGATTTTATTTATAGACAGAGGGGAGAGAGGGAAGGAAAGAGGGAGAGAAGCATCACTGTGTGGTTGCCTCTCATGCGCCCCCTGCTGGGGACTTGGCCCACAATGCAGGCATGTGCCCTGACTGGGAATCAAACCAGTGACTTTTTGGTTCATAGGCTGCTGCTCAATCCACTGAGCCACACCAGCCAGGGCTGATGTCCCTTTGTAAAAGTGCCATCACAGCGATGTGCAGATCTGTGTGGACCGAACAGCCGGGGACCAGGCCCAGCCCAATGGACAGTATGACTGCCCCTGGGCAGCACCCGCTGGTTCTTGCGGTTGCACTCCCGGAGCAGGGCCGGGCCTGATGGCCAGGCGACATCGGCAGGAGCAGGGGGCAGTGCACTCAGGTTAGCCTGAGGATGGGGCACTCTCCTGGCCCAGGGAACCTCCGGGGTTGGGCAATCCTGACGGGCAGGGGCAGGTGGGCTGCAGCCCAGGAGCCCAGGAGGGAGGACCTGGGTGGGGGGGGGCGAGCAGGTCCCACGGGAGTTGAGCCCTGTGCAGCCGAAGGCCGAGCGATTGCAGGCACTTTAACTTCGAGCCCCGAGGATCCCCCCCCCCCCCGTGGCAGAGGGTTCTTGTTAGGTGGTCCGCGGGAACCCCAGCACAGACAATGCAGTGCTCGTGGTGAGACTGAGCACTGCCGTTGCAGAGACAAAATAATTTTGTTTTGTTCTGGGTTAAAAAAAAATTCTTCAAGTGAGTTTGTCTATTTTTCTGCTGAGGCTTAAATTCCTCAGTCCTTTGACAGTGTCCCATCTTCCACGATGTCTAGTTTCCATGGCGACTCCAATGAACGGCAGCTGCAGCCTTTGGCTCCTCACCGCGGCAGCTCCACCGGGTTCATCCGAATGTGAGGTGTTCTGCCCGCCCCCAAGTGCATGGGCGGCCTGGCGTGGTCCGGTTGACTGGGCGCTCCCACCGTTGGTGAGCGTGTCTCCCGGTTTCCGTCGCTGCTTCGTGTGGGTTTCCGTGTTGCCGTCTGGGGGGACAAGCTGACCCAAGAGGCGCGGGGAGAAGAGCCGAGCTGCAGCCGTGACAGAGCGGTGGGCTCTGAGCACCAGGCGCAGGACCACGGGGACGACACACGGGGAGTCTGAGGACCGGACCCGGGACCCACGCTGGTGTCCGCCACCCTGCCGCTTCTGCGTTTGGCCCGGCCCCTCGGTCTGGGCCCCGTGTGCTTCTCTCTCCCCGGCTCAGGGGTCGTGTTCTCTGGGAGGCGTTCTGGGTGCAGCTGCCTCCGGAGCGAGGCTGCGTGCCGGAGCTCTGCACTCGGCCTGCCTGTGGCGCCAGTTTAGCTCAGGGGCGTCTCCTGCGATGCAGCTTCGCTCGCTGCCTCGTCTGAGCCTGTGCGACCAGGCGCAGCGACCTCAAAGCAGGTGCGCACCAGGAGGAGAGCTGGGCGCCCGCCGGCCCTGCCTGTGGGCGTCCCTCACCATGGACTCGGCGCGACCTGTCCTGCGTCTCAGGCGGCCAGGCCGGCATGACGCACGCTCATCCACCTGGGACGGGCGCTTCGTGGCCAGGTCCTCTGGGGCTGATGTGTGTTTAGAGAATACTGTCGTTATGACATTTTAAAGAGACTCTTTGAAGGCAAAAAGGAAGAAATAACCCAGATTCTCAGTGTTGCTAACATCCTGGCATTGAACTCTCTGAAAGTCTTATATGCCTTGAAATTTTCATTGGATTTGATCTTTCTTTTTAGAATTTGTAGTAACTGCCGAGAATTCTCCCAGAGTGCTTTTGGGAATTCGTGTTTTCCGTTCGCAGCTTGGAAACCCTCACAGGAATGACGGCACAGTGAGGAGCGCCCAGCTGCTCTGTGGCGGTCCCGTGGGCAGCAGGGAGGATTTGATTGTTTTCCAAGCCCTGGTCCGCCGAGTGCCAGACGTGTGCCCAGGGCCGTGCTGCAGGCGAATCGGACAGCAAAGTCCCAGCTGATGGGCCCTCAGGGAGCACACTCCTCTCCCCCACCCCCACCCGGGCCCCACACGCTTGACGTCATCAGTGCAGAGGAACTGTCCCTTCAGCAGAGGGTCCGGCTGTCGAGAGGTTTCCCCGTGGCACTGGGAGGCGTGATCCTGTGCCCGGCCGTCCACGGAACTGAGCCACCGGCTCGTTCCACACCAGCTGGTTCACCTGCCGGAAGCAGCCGACACCCAAGCCTTGATGGGTGAGAACAGCGTTTGGGGGCGGCCCAGGTCCCTTCGACTCAGCATCCGGCACAAGCAAAGCCCCTTGGTTGTTACAGAATCACCAGCGTGTAATTCTGTAACATACAGATCTCACGTTCAGGTGCACCATATGACATTTTAGGTGAAATGTTCAAGTTAAAACTGTCAATCATCACACCCTCATTATTCCTTAGCTGGCCACACTCAGGCCTCACTTCTGCCGGACCCTGCACACTAGACCAGTCTTTGGCACTTCGAAGGTATTTCACCCAAACTTAGGAACTCCCTTAACCCGCACAGACACGTGTCTGAAACCCTCATCTCAGTGACAGTGGGCTCTTGTCCTGTGTGCAGCCTCTCATGGTGGCGCCATGGTGACCCTCGAGCTGATCAGGTGCCGTTCACCTTCTGAAAACTCAGCCCCAGAGCGGGCAGCCCACGTGGAGGGGCCGGTGCCTCCCTCTGCTGGGGTGCGGACGGATGGGTGGACGGACGGACGGGGCTCAGAATGAACCACAGTGGCCAGAAAACTAGAACTTCTGGCCATGGGGCTGTTCTGTAGTTGGCCCACTTGACGCCTGAGAGGGGACGACGGTCAGACCAGGCGGCAGCCCCCGGGTGGGCGGGGTCGCACGCTCAGCCCATGTCCAGCAGGAGGAGCCCCCACAGACGCTGCGTTTGACACTGGAAGACGAGTCCCCACAGCGTTTGACACTGGAAGACGAGTCCCCACAGAGTCCCCAGGACGAGGCTCAAGCTGCGACTGGGGGCAGTTCCGGGACTGAGTGGGCCTGGGGTCCTCGTGACCCCTCGGGGCTGCGAGGGGCCCTGGTTGTCACTTGATCACGTCCTGGTAACACTCACCTTGCTCTGGTGGCCTCAGAGGTGCTGGGCGGTGGGCCCTTGTGGGGTTGGTGGACCAGCGACTCTGAGACCTGCGGGATTTCTCCCACACGTGCCGAGCCCGTTGCCTTGGCTGACGCTGGTTCTGGGGTCGAGGGAGGTCCCGGCACCTACAGTGCCCCGAGTAGGGACGCAGCGCCTGCTGCTGGACTGACAGCCGGCAGGAGGTCCTGTCCCTCCTGGAGACAGACGAGGGCCCCACGGTGGTGGCGGCTCCCCCTTCTCCCGAGGCACCTGCTGTCACTCCGGGGGGCAGAGCCAAGGGCCCCGCTGGGGGCGCCCGGTGACGCAGCCCTCTGCCTGGTGGCAGGGACGTACGCGTAACAGCAGGCGCAGCTCCTCACAAGTGGCCTGAGGCAGCGCTGTCCTTGTCACTGTCCTCAGTGGTTCTGAGACCAGCAGCAAACTGGAGCTGGCGCAGCACTGGTGACGGGGACCAGGCGGACGTGAGCGGCCACCCCGCTGCCAGCCGCCACGAAGGCACGAAGCTCAGGGACAGAACTGAGCGTGTGGGACGGTGTGGAACGAGTGAGCCGCTTTCTCTCACACACGTCCGCTGGGAGCTGGACCGGGCACCCCCACACCGGGCTCTGCCCCAGGAGCCAGAGCCGGGCAGGCACACGTGGGCTGGGGACCGGGGCCCTTCAGACCCAGCCCCACCTTCCTGTAGAAAACCAGCCCTGCCTGAGGTCATCACACCGCGGCCTCAGAGAAGAGCTGGGTCTCTCCAAAGAGCCTGCTTCCCTGGAAGGACTCAGACGTCCCCAGTCGGCTCACACTCACAGGAGTGGAGGAGCTTTATTTTGCAGGGAGCAGAGTCCCATCGGGTAATCGACTGGGTTGGTCCTAAACAAGGACGAGACCTCAGCCCCAGTGTGGACAAGTGGGCGGGTGACGGTGCGGGCAGTTAGCAGCTGGGCTGGGAGCTGGGTTTCCAACCTTTTGAGACTGACTCCAGTTTTGAAATGGGGGCGGAGTTTTCACTTAAGCATCCACTGCAACACGGAAAACACGTTTGGTCCATGTTGTTCTGCACCAAGACAGCGTGAATGCCGGTCGCCGCTTTGCTGAGGCCTCCGACTTGCAACTTGCAGACCTCCACTAGACAGGTGCACCAGGTGGGCTCTGGTCCTTGGTAGAAACAGTTCCCTTTCAAGCCACAGCTGTCGAAGTTATGTGAGGTTGACAGCTGTCGAAGTTATGTGAGGTTCTTGGTTCATATGCCAAATGCTTTCATCTCAAGTGTTTGACCAGAAAGGACCCTTGCTCACTCCTGGCCTCCCCCTCCCCCCCAGCACACACCTGGGGGAGGACTCGGGGGCGGACCAGGGGCTTTCATCCCGGTCTGTCCACAGCATCCCTTCTTCGCTTCCCTGCTGAGTGGTTCTGAGACCAGCAGCAAACTGGTCTCATCTGTTTGCATGTGGGGACAGGGAGGGGTGCAGACCCGGGACCCACCTTAGTACCTCAGTGCCAGGCTCCCGTCCCCCCAGGTTCCTCCGATTTCCCTCATCCTGAGAGAGATTGTGCTTCCAGGGGCAAACCAGACCACACTTCAGATATCATTGCTCTCCCATTTAAAAAAAAGCTCGTTTCTTTACTTTGATATTTTTGGCCTATTTAAAAAGGAGTAGCCAAAACTTAGCTACTTGCAGTTTTATACTCTCAGGACCCCGTGTTGGAAACCCGGAATCACGAGAACTAGTAACTTTTCCCAGGATCCTGAGATCCTCGCTGTGCCCAAGTCTTCCTCCGATGAGAGAACGTTACAGTCCGCTCGTTTCTGGAGCTGGAGGTCTGCTCTTTACCAAGTGTGATCAGTCAGTGTTGGGAACAAACCCGATGCAGGCTGTGGTCGTGCAAACACGAGGGTGAGTGTGAGTGTGAGTGGGGCTGCCCCTCGTGCGAGTGTGGACCCAGCAGGGCCGGCGCCGGTGCCCCCGTGTGGCTGTGGGGCCCTCGGGCGGCTGAGTGACAGGATCAGAACGGGCTGCGGATGGCACCTCGGGGGCCGGCACCTTCCTGCACCGACAGGGAAATCGCAGTGGTGTGTGTAAGACAGCTTTGAAAAAGTAAAATTGATTAAAAACCAAAGGCGATGTTGTGCTGTTTCAGAACTGAGGAAAACCCTGCCACTCACACTTAACACTGCAATTCTAATGAAATTCCCCGAACCGCCACCGGAGCCGGTGATGCCGCACTGACCCTGCGCCGCGGGGGCTCAGCTCCTCCCCGGCCGCCTCACCTGCAGGTGGGGCCGGCGCCCTGGGCAGGACAGTGCCCGACCTGGCGATTTCACTCTTGCCTCCTTTTCTCAGAGCAGCTGGATGGTGGCCCCTGTGACTGGGGGCGCAGGGGGCTTCAATTCGGGACACGCTCTATGTTTCCCGTGTGCATGTGCATGCGTGTGCATACCCTTCTACACTGCAACAGCGATGCCGCCGTGCCCCCAGGGCTGAGGTGTTCTTGTGTCGACGGCACATCTCACGGCACATCCGATTTGAGGCTGAGAGTGCGAACCTGGAGCCGCCAGGCCGAGAGCCCTCGGAGCCGCTGACCCCACGTCTGTAAAGTGAGGTGACCGTGGCTGCCTCCCGGGCGGCTGGCTGTCATCGCCGCTCACCCCAGATGTGCTCGGTGTGTGGGGGGCACGTCCTCTGAGCTCAGCGAGTGATGGTGAGCAGGTGCCCAAAGTCCACCGTCAGCTGCTCCCCCTGCATCTCGGCGTCCCCTCTGCCGCCTCGCTGGGCACCAGCGGGAGGGCGTGGCCGTGTGTGTGTGCGTGTGTGTGTGTGTGTACACATGTGTTTCTAGGGAAGTGAGTGGCTTCCACCCTCCACACTGCTTCACACGAAATGTAACGCTTTGCTGTGTGGCAGTGGCAAGACTGCCTGGTGTCAAAGGCAGCTTCCTGACTTCCGGGTGGTGAAGGGCTTTTATCAAGGGCGTGTCATACAGTTTATGCTCCTTGGGCGGCGTCCATTATAAGGGCAAGGTCTTCTCCGGGACTTATCAGCTATGCCGATGCATTGTCCATGGGGAATCGTGCGTCCACTGTGGAGTGGACCCCTTTGATCAGGGTGGGCTGTCACAACCTACTGGATCTGACTGACCGAATCAGACCTGACTGACTGATCGGATCCTACGGATCCGAATGTTTTATTCAGAATCTCTGCACATTTGCTCGGAAGGCAGACGGCGGTGATGCAGAGCATGCCCAGGGTACCTTGAACTTGGCCGGCATCACAAACTGCTGGCCGCACTCACCTGTCAAGGTGGACTGGAACTCGGAGAGGGGCCGCGCCCGTGTGGGGTCGGGAGGGTGGTGCCTCAGTTCATTAGAACGAGTGACTTTTTCATTGTGTTTACTGTGACATCCACACGTCACCACTGTGGGCGACCGCAACGTCTAAAACAGAAACTGCAGAAACAGCGATTTTTGGCAACTGACTTTTAGATTCCACAGTCTTTGCTTTGCTGTTGGCGGTTTTCACTGCAGAGTCTCTTAGGCACTCGGCTTGCGTTATAGCCGATGCCAAGCACAGCCCCCGGCCTGTAATGGGCCCTGATGGGGTCCGGGGGACACATGGAGCCGCATGGTGTCCCACACTGTGCCCCACGTCATTCAGGTGTCCTTTGGGTTAGAGGTCAGGGTCACTGCCGCCCAGACAAATCAGTGAGGGTCTTTGGCCGTCGGTGCTGACTAGGTGGTCTTCCTGGGCAACATACTTGTTTCTGGGAGGACAATGTTCTTAGACGATCATGAAGATGATTTTCTGCAAAAGCAGGAAGCTGCACACGGTGGTCATGATTCCTACATGTTGTTGGTAGGCGTGATGATGAGAAACCCATGTTCATATGTAACTCCCCAAAATCCTTTTTTTAAAACTTTTAAATGGGATGTCGAGTGACACCTAATACATACTCAGTTCCTGGAACACTGAGTCCGAGTCGGTCAGACGTGGGTTCTGGACCGAGCCCGCCCTGCCCAGCTCGAGAGCTGGCTGTGGGAGGAGAAGGGGCTGCGTGCGGCCCCCCGACCCCGAGCCTCACGGTGCCTGTGTGACGGTGGACCGGCCCGACTCCGTCCCCGAGTCGGACTCCCCCCCAGCGTCACCAGTGTCGGAAACTGCCACTCGTGTTAACGGCGCTGAGGTGAGCAGGGCGATTCAGGGCAAGGAACCTAAAGTGGGATTTTAATCAACCGACGGGAACGACTCTGTTTGATTAAAAACTTTGATTACCATCTTTAAGGCCAAAGAGCCTCCCGGCAAAATGACTCCATTACTCTTCACTTTAATTTGATGGAAACTTTCCATTTTCTCCAGTGCAGCCATTAAAGTATTTCCTTCCCCAAGGGTTTCAGTGCCTCCGCATAGAAAGCTTTCTCGGATTCCTGCTACAGCTTCAGTCAAGCTGTCGGCCACATAAAATGAGAGTGTAGGCGTGTGGCATAGACGCCCAGCGGGACACCGCTCGGCCATGAGAGGAATGACATCTGGCCGCTCGTCACAGTGTGGGGGGCCCCGGGGTTCTGCTGAGGGAGAGCGTGGGACCGAGGGAGGGAGGACTCCGTTCTCACTGACATGTGGGGTCTACAGCAGCCGGACTCCTGGGGGCAGACGGCAGCGTGTGGGACCAGGGGCGGGGGCGGGGCGTGTGGAGACGTCAGTCAAGGGGACAGCTCTTTATTAAGAGACAGAGGGTTCCAGGGATTGGATGCACAGTGTGGCCTGGAGCGGGGGACGCTGTGGTGTGTGCTGGAAACGTGCCAAGAGAAGAGAGGTTTTGTGCCCGCAACACGCCAAGTGACCGTGACTTCCTGTGCCCGCCCCGGACCAGGTGAAGCAACTTCCTTTCCAGTTCTCATCTGCTTAAAATGAGTTTCATACATTGAATTTTATCACATGCATTTCTACAGAAACGATCCCAGGATTTTCTGTGTTCTTTTTATCTGGTGCATATCAATGTTTGACCGATAAGCCACATCTGCATTCCTGAAACAAGCACTGTATTTTGGGCTGTTTACCCATTGAAATATTGCCTCGTGTTGGCTAATGTTGGCGTAGTACTTCTGCACGTACCTTCACGACAGAGTGCCTAGTGTCTTTTTAAAATGCCTTTGGTTTGGAATTAACAGTAATCCGATCTCAAAACACATTGAAGAGTGTTCTTTTTTTCCTCTACTCTAAAGAGTTCGATTAATTAGTATTATTTGGTCTCTAAAACATTGGAAATGTTTCTGGGGAAGCCATCTGCCTCTGCTGATTCTTTATAAAAAGATTTACAATTCCAGATTTGATTTCTTTCCTAGATATAGGAGTGTTGATCATTTTTATTCCTTCTTGTAGCGATTGTAAGTTGTGTTTGTCGAGGGAATTTCTGCATTTCAATTAACTTAAAAATCTGTGACGTGAAGTTGCTGTTTGCCCGGCCCTGCGAGACCTCCCGATGCCTGTGGACTTCCTGTTCCGTTGCCGACGTGGTCGCTCTGGCCCTTCTCTGTTTCGCTTCTTGATTAACGTCAATAGGGGTTTATGAATTCTATTAGTCTTTAAAGAAAACCAATTTTTTGGTTGTCGATTTTTCTCAACTGTTTTTTTTCCTGTTTAACTACTTTCTGCTTTTATCTCGATTGTTTTCCATTTGGTTTTTACATTCTATTTTATCTAACTTCTGAGACGTGGAGTAAAATCACTGATCTTTGGTCTCTAATGCATGTAAGTCTGCAGGGGTTTCTTACATGTAGTCTCGGTGACACTTTCACAAACACCCTTTGCGAAGTGCCTTCTTATTTTCATTCATTTCTCCCTGGACAAGGAATTTTTGGAAGTATGTTACTGAATTTTGGATCACTTGGCCACAGTTATCTGTCTTGTTACTGAGTTCAGATTCCATCCCACAGTGTCAGGGAGTTTCCTCTGTGCGTGCCCAGCCATGCGATCTGCGCCGGCACTTGGCGAAGTCGCGGCAGATGCCGACCTTGGCAGGTGCTCCGTGTGCGGTTGGGGGGATGGAACTGCCTGGATCTTGGATTCTGGGTTCTGCACAACTGATAGCTCAAGGTGACGAATCCTCTCATTCCTGTCTTTCAAATCCTTGCTGTCATTTTCTGATTAATCTGTCAGATTGATCTAGATTTCTTCGTTGTCTCTTAGAGGCTTGTCAGCTTTTGCTTCTTAAATCTTGAAGTAACACAGTGACACGTAAATTTAGGTCCTTCTACGTTCCATGAAAACGCATCCTTTTATCATCAGGAAATTCCCTCTCGTGGTGATTTGTGGCTTCACAGTCCTCATTGTCTGACATCGAACCAGCCAGCTCTCTTTGAGTTCACGTTGCCGAGCCGGTCTCTTTGCACGGCGCACGGCTGCCTTCACGGCTCTGGCCTGCCGGCCGCACCTGCACACGCCTGCGGTGGCGTTTACTCCAGCCAGGCCGCCTGTGCCAGGTGTCCCTGGTGATGCCTCCCTGGTCCTGGTCTGTCTGCAGCCTCCCCTCACTGGTTCGTCTTTCCTCCTTTCTGCTCTGTGAGCCACCGTTTATTTTGGTTCCCCGTCCCGTCCTCTCGACTCCTTGCACACCCTGTGGCAGTTCCGGCAGCTTCCGTCACAACCACCACAGTCACCAGCAGAAACGGAGTATTTGGATCACTTTGCAGAACACGCCACGACCTCACACTCGCCTCCTGTTGTGCGAGTCTGACACGTTTAAATCCCGCCCGTGTCTGTAAACCCGGGACGACAGTGCCCTCGGCATTTCCCGCAGCTGGTGTTAACTCGCGTTCACTCACCCCCGTGTTCTCCTCACTCAGCTCCCACCCGTTTGTTCATTGTCCTGTGTCTGTCTGGGAGCCTGTCCCTTCTCCCCAGAGAAGTGGCCAGATTTGGGGGCCCTGGCTTTGGTGTGCATCTATCGGCCACACGCTCCCTCGGTTTTCGTTTGCCCGGAAAGTCCTTGTCTCCCTCTTCCTTTTCGGGAATGTTCTCTCCACTCAGGGGCTGGTGGGTGGGAGGTTTTCCCTTCGGCCTCCCCACCTCCGGTGCCTCCTGGTGTCCGGCTGTCACAGGTTCGCCCCGTTGACAGAGGCCTCTGCGCAGCCCCGAGGCCAGACTGGAGAAGCTCGGCTCCCGTGGCCCCGGGCTGGGAGGGCTTAGCCCAGGAGGAGGCCGGCTCTCCCCCTTTCTGAAAACCCCAGGTGGGTGCACGGCCGGGGCTGCGGGGGGCTTTCGGGGAGAGGACGGTGGAGCTATTAATGTGCAGCTTCCTCAGAAGCAGGGGGGCGGGGTTCAGGTGGAAAGTGGAGGATCGTGGGTGACTGACGAAATACAGCGTGTTACTGAGTGTGCTGTTTGGCACCACGGTTTTCAAAGCTTAAAAATGACACAAATGTAAAACCGTAGGTAAGGGGACTAAAGGGTAACGTAAAAAGGACAGTAAAGGTTAAATAAAATACAAAAACGGGTAACATTACTTTCTGAAATAATTATCTATCAACCTGACACGATCCTCCTGTTTTTTCTCACTGTTTGCACACTCGTGTGTAACAAAACACATGCACACAGGCACACCCGCAGCCAGTGCTCTGCCTCCTGCCTCCAACACCCTGTGGTTAACGCTTTTGTATTTCTTTAATATTT
Organism: Artibeus jamaicensis; assembly: GCF_021234435.1. Lineage (NCBI taxonomy): Eukaryota > Metazoa > Chordata > Mammalia > Chiroptera > Phyllostomidae > Artibeus > Artibeus jamaicensis. The sequence continues at coordinate 171,069 of NW_026522022.1, forward strand.
CCGGAATCATCCTCGGAAGACTGGCTTGTCTTGCACCATGAATGGATCTTTATTAATTTAGACTGTATCTGTACAATCAAACACTTAGGTTGTCCTAGTTTTTATTTTTTAATTTTTACTTATTTCATTCCTTTTTAGAGACCAAAGGGAAGGGAAAGAGAGACATTAATTGGTTGTCTTCCACACATACCTCAACCAGAAACTGAGGCCGCCACCCAGGCACGTGCCCTGACCGGGAATTGAACCCACAACCTTTCCATTTGCAGGATGACGCCCAACCCACGGACCCACCGGGCCAGGGCAGGTCGCTCTAGTGTTTGGAACCTACCATTACCACAGTTGCTATAAGCCTCTTTTTTACACAAACCTTTGACTTCATTTCGGTTATCTCATTAGAATAGCTGAGTAGAAGTAAAATTATAAATCAGATGTTACAAAGTTTTCATGGCAAGGGCAGGCAAGTTACTTTTCTGACCACTGGGTCAGACTTGGTCACCAGGAGAAGTTTGATGCCTTTGTCACCAGGTCTCAGCAGCGTCACCGTTCATTTTTGGTCTTTCCCGGATTAAGAGCCAGGCTGGTTTCCAAGAGAGGCGCCGGGTGTGTTCAAACCTTTTCTGGCTCTTTCTACTTCTTTCGAGCATTTTATTTGCACACATGTGTTTGCTTTGCTAAGGGAGCGTTCATGATTTTGTTTTCCAAGAAGTCTTCTTGTAATAGTGACACAGCCATTTTTGGTCTCGAAATATGTTTCCAGTTGGACTGGGTGTGTTTATTATCTAACACCTGTGAGTTGTGCGTGGCCCGTAGGGGCCCAGCCGACATCCGGCCTCCTCCCCGGGCTGGTGTGGGCGGCGCCTGCGCCTTCCCTTGGAAGCCCGGTCTCGGGCAGCGCTCTCTTCGCCGTTCCCCGGACCAGAGCGGCGCGTCTCAGGGGCGAGTCTGAACCGCTCACTCGCCCGGTGGCGTCTCCTGCGTCCTCCCCCCGACACAGTTGTTTCAGTGGCTTGCACCCCCCGCCACTGCGGGGGACACAGAGCGGTGAGTGAGGTCGCGGCCGATCAGACAGAGCCTGAGGGGACCCAGAGCGCGGAGGGCAGACACTGCCACGAAGGACAGAGCGTGGCGAGGGGCCTGGGCAGACGGACAGAGGGACGGACAGCCGGATCAGCGGCCCTGGGCAGGACCCACCCCACCTGTCAGGAGCTCCACTGTCGGAGAGTTGCCGACATGCAGCAGTGTCCCTCCCGGGCGGTGCGCGTGTGTGGGGACACCCTGAGCCAGGTGGAGCGAGCCCCTGCCACGCCGGCTCTGCCGGCTCTGCCGGCTCTGGCTGGTGCCCCGCAGTGGCCACCCCCTGCTCTCCCCTCGAGTTTGAGAAGACGGCTCTGGCGGGGCAGCTCGTTCCCGGCTGTGGCAGCCGGCCCACTCGCTCTCCTCCTGGCGGTGCGTTCAGCTTCTACAGACACTCGAGCCATTTGAGGGAACTTAACATGGAACTTGCCTCCTTGACTCATCCTTCAGCTGCTTTTATGAAAAGGGGGTGGTTTGCTGTGGACGGTGTTGTGTGTGGAAAACACCTCCTCCCTCCAGGTTGTCTCCACGCTGCTGCCCTGGCGTCTGCGGGGAGGGGCCTCCACGCTCCGGCCCCTCGTGGACGCGCAGGCAGGATGGCCGGTCCCTGTCCCTGGGAGCAGACGGTCATGGGTCCTAACTCAGGGCTTGTCCGGATAATCGCCACCTTCCTCCGAAGGGAGAACCAGGCTTCTGGTGTGGCTGCGTCCACGTCAGAGCTCACCTGCCTCCCGAGTGGTGCACACAGCTCCGTCTGCTTGTGGACAAGCGGGAGCCGGTGTCCTCCCCGTCACGAGTTGTCATCCTGGGCGATGGCCGCTGCCGCTCTCAGGGGCGTGGATGGGACCCAGACCCTCCCTCCACCTCAGGGTCCCCAACAGCTGATGGACCTCCTTCCAATGGGACTCGCTTGCCTGGTTTTCCCTTCCTTTCCTGCTTCAGAGTGAACCGAGGAAGGGGCGACGTGGTCGAACGAGAACCAGGCCGTCCCCACGGGGCCCGTCTGGTGCTGAGTGGGCGGTCTCGGCACCGGCCTCTCTGCCCCGGCTGCACGTCTGCGGCCACCTGTGTTAAGGCGTTGCGTGACGTGGTGCAGACCTGTCTCAGTGGCACAGTTTTCCCGGGAAACGTGGGTCCCAAGGGCGTGTGTTCAGTGGACTCCGGGGTCCGTCCCCCGTTCTCCCCGGCTCTGCGGGGGCGGGGCTGACACGGAGGAGGGTGCCGCGCGGGGGGTGCCTGGCGCCGATCCGATCCACTCACGTCCTGCGGTGACCACTGCAGGTCTGTTCTCACCGCATCGGCGACCCTGGGGCACCATTCATCCTGGTTTTGGTTTTTAAAGACACCTTTTGAAAAAAAGGAAGCGGAAAGAAATAAGCGGAAAGAAGGAAAGAAGCAAGCCAGGGGGCAGGATGGAGAAGGAAGAACATGGTTAACGGAGTATTTAGTCAGTTTCTTCTCTGATGAATTTTCTTTGCTTTCATTTGGAATGAGACCGATTTCACATGCAAGTAACTTGCATTACAAGGGAGGCACACCCAGCGCTTCGGTCAATTAGAGCAGAAGGACGTGAGAACAAACGAAAGCTTGTTCGGTAGCTTTGTCCTGGGGCAAACATCTCTCTGGCGGGTGTCCCTCAGTGTTGTCTGGGGGGGAGGTGACGGGCCGTGTCCCCGGTGGAGGACAGTGACTCTGATGCTGAGCCCCCTGCCGTTTCCTTGGCCGTGAGTGGCTGCGGTGTCCGGAGCCCTGACCTTGGACCCTGGACCGTGCCATCCCCGCGCCGGTGCAGGCCTGCGTCCTGCAGCCGCGGGTGGACGGGCACCCGCGTGGGCGGGGCTGGGGGCGGGGTCCTCTCCACCGCCTTCAGACTCGGTTCCCTTTCTTTCTTCAGTGGAAATGACACGTCGCGTTTCAGCCTCTGGGACCCCGAGTCGTGGAATCGCTCCCGTGGTTGCTGTTATTCGGAAATGTCTGGCTGAGCGGAAGCCTGACCTTCAGTCCTGGCGCTGCGACCTTGGTGTTTCAGGTTTGAATACAGGCCGCTGTGTGAGCAAATCCGTAGCTGGGTGGTGGGCGACTTGGGTCGGTGGGGAGGGTGGCGGCGTGGACCCAGCGGCGTCGGGGGCGCCGGCCCCGGTCGCTCGTCCTGCCCGCCTTGGGCGCCTGCGGCACGGGAGGCGGGGGTGACCGCCTGCCTCGTTGCCAGGGCTGCGTTTGCTGCCACCGCCACCCTGTCCGGTCGGCCTCGATTCTGATTCCGAGCCTCTGTTGTGTTCTCCTGTTGACTCGGTCCGAACGCCGAGGGTCCTCAGCACTCGGGGTGGTGATGTCCCTGATCGAACACGTCACAGGCTCTCACTGGGAGCTCACACCGAATTCCCGCCTCCCTGGCACAGTCTTCCCTTTACTGCCTAACAGTTTTCTTTCCGTTTGCTTCATTCGTGAGGCTTTCAGGGGGTAACACCCCCAAAGGGCGGTGTGTTCTCCCACAGAGAGAGCCGGTCCTGGAGACATTGTGTGACTGGCTCCGTCCCAGAGCTGGGGGGTGGGGGGCACGGCAGGGACACACCGAGCAGCCCCGGTGTGAGCCGGGAAGCAGGGTGAGCCGAACACCTGTAACCACGGCACAGACCAGCCCTTGTCCGTCTCCAGGCGTCTCCGTGAGGGAGTCGGGCATCCGTCTCCCCCTGTCTGTCCGTCACCCGAGAGCCCGCAGGGCCGCGTGGGTCCAGAAACTGGTCTCCCCTGCCCCACAGGCTGGCAAGGCCTGCGGCTCCGTCTCTGTGTGGTACAGCAGGGACAGGTGGGGACGGCATTTTCGGCACATTTAGGGCCGACCCACCGACCTCCTGCAGCATCTGAATGGCGTTCGCTGTGGAGGAAGGAGAGTGGCGGAGTTTCCTAGTGGACACCGGTCCGGGGGTCCTGGATCTTAAACTCCTCGATGGCCTCTCCAAATCTTGGGGGGGATTTGGATTGTTGGCATGACCCCCAATTTCTCTGCCCTCTAGTGCTCAGGACCCCACCCCTTGGGGCCTCACTGCCCCCCGGACACTGTGCCTCAGCTCCGGTCCGACTCCCTGGGGGACTGCCCCACAGAGTCCCCGGGGGCCAGTGTGTCTCCTGCCCGGCCGGCACCCGCCGGGCTGTCAAATGGTTCCTGGACAGCTGCCCGTGGATGTGTTTGAACTGCATGTGGGTGTGTTTGAGCATGTGCGTGAGCATGTGCGTGTGACATGTATGTGTGTGAGCATGAGCATGTGTGTGCACGAATCATCCCCCCTTCCGCCCATTTCTTCTTGGCCCCGAGCATCTCCCGGAGGTGCTGCCTCTCTGCCTCTGGGAAGCACAGGGTGTCCGGTCCCAGGGGAGGCCGGGCTGGGTGAGGGGTGACTGCGGGGTGCTGGGCTCCCCCAGGGGCAGGCGGTGAGGGAGGGGCCGCCTCCCAGTGCCCGGGGCCACTCAGCAGCCTGGGGACATTCCTCCGGAACCCAGGCGGCCGGGCTTTCCGAGCAGCTTCGGTGGCAGGAGGGCATTGAAGGCAGCCGATCCTGGCGCAGTGTAGGCAGGTTGCTAGGCAACCACGGTGCGGGGCGGCTGGTAGTAGCATCTGCGACAGATGCGGCAGCCGGAACAGACCCGACCCAAGAGCTGGGAGGCAGCTGGCTCGGTCCCCAAACCCCACGGGGCTTCGGGGCGCGGGCAGCAGGACGTCCGGCTGGGAATCAATTTCCCGGCGGGATAAGCGGCACACGATGCCCTGTCTCCCACTCAGGAGTCTCCCTGTCTCTCGGAGCCGCACAGTCTCGGGGCCCACGGGGCAGGTCGTGGTGGCCCCTGGAGGGGACAGCCGGACTTGGCCGGTGTCCCTCCCAGCCCTCAGCCACCGAGCACTCAGGCTTGGAGGGCCGGCACCGTGGCCCCCGAGCCCTGTTACTGTGGCAGGGGGCTCGGGCAGAAGTGAGTGTGAGCGTGTCGGGTGGTGAACTCCAGTGTGGGGCACCTTTGTTCTTGATGGGATTCACTTGTTGTGAGTGTGCACAATTCAGTTTGGGGAGTGGCCGTGCTCAACACCAGGTCGTACGCTTCTGAGAACTGGAGGCCGCTCCCTGGCCCAGGTGTGGCTGCGGCCACACACCTGTGTAGCTCCCTCAGGCTGTCACCCACCCGGACGGATGGACAGCCAGTCTCCTTCCCTGAAATCAAGGCGCCGGTGGGTCCAGCCAGAGACGCCGCTGCTGTGTGACAGGTGGGACCCTCCGTGACCGTCTACTTTGTTTGCATTCATTTAGTGTCATTAGTACTGAGAATTGACACATTAACTTCCTTTTTGATTCAGGAGGTGAGATAAATATGGTCCTGCAGAATCACATCAACCCTCTTGTGCCTCAAAATTTTAAACAAGCCCATGTGTCTGTGTGATACCATCTCAACTTTTCAGGGTCCTCATGCAGGGATGTTCATTGACTTTAGAGAGAGAGTAAGTGGGGAGAGAGGAAGAGAGACAGACAGACATCCATCAACCGGGTGATCCTGTGGGTGCCCTGGGCAGGGAGCCAACCTGCCATCTTTGGTGCGTGGGACAGCGATCCATCCCGCGGAGCTGCCCAGCCAAGGGCTGCGGTACTTTTAACACAGAAGTTCGGTTCCAGTTTCTGTGTTGATATACTTGCACAGATCGGTAATGTTTTTATGAAATTAGTGTAATTTTCTTTACTCCACAGTAAAAATACTTGTGTGTCTATAACACACCCTTAAATGTGTTCCCAGTGGCAGCAAGAATACAATAAAAAGCACCCCACATACATGACCAGTTGTGTGGGACCAGCAGGGCCTTCCCGCCCCTGGAGAGATGGACGCTGGTCTGAGCCAATGCGGCGACAGCGTCTGGGGTTTGGTGCCAGCCAATCGGAGCGAGCCCTTCGTTGGCGTGTGCTCACGGGCCTGCAGATGCCCTTACCCATGGCTGCTGAGTGTTCGCCTCACGTTTTCGTCCCGTGCACAACGCCGAGTAAATAAATCACAACAGAAATGCTCTCTGCAACACAAATTTTCTTTTTTCCCAAGCTAATGAGGATGCAGATCATAATTTATTTTTTATGAAACCAGAAAGGTTCTCTTTTACTGGAGCAGAATTTAGACTCAGTGACCCGGCCGGGCACCGGAATACATGTGCCCACGCAGCCCGCATGCTGTGGCCAGGGGATGGACGCCGTCCACCCTCCGGAAAACTCCCTCCTGCCCTTCTAGGGCAGCCTCGGCCACCAGAGCAAACCGACTACTCGTTTCTGTCACCGTAGGTCACGCAGGTGTCACGTAAGGCCGTGTGTGGGCAGCATGTGAGGCACCGTCCTGTCCACAGGCGTCGGTACCAGAACGAGCAGGCGCTTGGTCTCGTCATTCAGTCTGTGAGTGTGCAGGACCCTTGAACCCACGGTGTGAAGGGGAGACGGCCTGGGCTGCAGGGACGGGACGGTGGCCTCCAAGGCCAGTGTGGCCGGAGCCCGTGCCCTGCCCGCCACGGACGACGTCAGGATCTTCCCTGCACTCCCGGCACACGCTTCGCTGTTCCCTGTACGCGAGGCATTGGCTGACGCGCATGTTTTCAGTGAGCGTCAGTCCTGCGGGGTAATTGAGGCGGACGGTGAGAAGGGCGGTTCATGTGCCACTTCCTCCCAGCCTGGGGGACAGGGGCCTGCGCACCGCGGCCGAGAGTCGCTCCCTCACGGGTGGATGGACCTTCAGCACAAGAGGATTTCTGCCCCAAGTTCTCGGTGTTCGGTGTTCGAGGTGCAGCGGTGAGTGAGCCGCTTTGTCCACACACGCAGCCTCTCTGCTGGGGTCGGACCACACCCGCATCCCCCGTGTGTCCCCAGCAGGGGGCGGAGCAGTGACCACCGTGTCCGGCCTCCCTGTTCGGGGACCCGTGTGAGAGGACACATCACATTCATCGCCTGCGGTCCCCGGCTCTTTGTGGCTACATGAAACCGGGTCTTCCTCCCGTGCACATCAGGCCCCGCCACACCTGGATTCAGAACCAGTTTCGGGGCCCGAACGGAGTCACATTGCCAGTGAGGCAGAGCTGAGTTTGGCGGCCCCGGTTCCCCTGGCTCTGTGACCGCTGCCCGGCAGGTCGGGCCCCTGGCACGGACGCTCTTGGTGGCGACGGCCCATGAAAACGTGAGCTTTTACTGGATTCGAACGGGCACAGAGAAAACGATGGGGCTGTGGCAGTTCCGTGACGGCCCGACTGGGACAGCTGGGTGGCAGCGGCCAGCCCGTCCTCGTGGCGTGTGGCGCGTGGGGAGGGAGGGCCCAGGTGCTCCGTCTCCCTGGTGTGAGTTCACACGCGACCGCGTTACAGAGCCGCCACGGGGGCTGCAGGGTCAGAGACGGCAGGGCAGTGAGCGTCGCTGGAGGGGCCCACGGGGGTCGGGGCCGTGGGACGGGTGCCCGGGGCTGTCAGGGGCTGCGTGCAGACTCGGTGGCCCAGCTCTGCTCTGAGACCCTCCTGGGCGACCGTCCCCTGCAGGTCTCGGTGCAGCGTCCTGTCTGTCCTTCTGCCACCAGGCAGCCCGGCTGCGGGCCGCCCCTCGCCCCCAGGCTCCGTGCCGGTGCAGCCTCCTTCCTCAAGGACGGCCACTCGCAGCTGCTCGAGATGATTCATGGTGTTTCTGTCCCCACCGGACGCTTATTCATCATCGCCCCCTCCGCCGGCCACCGGCTCCTGGGGGACAGCGTGGCTGGGACAGTCTGACGGTCCTCTGCTCCGCCTTGCCGAGTCCTTTACCGCCCCCTCCCACAGCTGTGAGCGCCCAGAGCTCCCGCCTCCTGGACACGCGAGTGGCCGTGCCGGGCCGGATGCGCCTCGGGGAGGCGAACAGTCCGTGACCTTCGGATCTGCGGCCTCTCTGAAGACACGTGAACTCGGGGCCGGGCGGGCGAGGACTGACGGGAGCAGCGGTTATTTTTGTAGCCCGTGTCCGGGCTTGGAAGGACCAAGGCTTCAGGGCGACTTGGACCTGCCGCTGTTGATTTATTTTTCTGCTCACGCTGCTTATTTCTGCCCTTGAAGGGCGGGTCGGCTGTGGGCTCCGAGCAGCGAATCGGTGCTCCACGGCGGTGCCTTCCCCCTGCCCTCCTCCTAGAGCAGCGACCGAGAGCCAGGGCGCGCCTCTGCCTCGGGGCCTGGGGCGAGGCGAGGACCAGCAGCCGCCAGGGCTGCTCCTCAAGGCACACACATCCCCCCTCCCCACCTGCACCCCGGAAGGCCCTCCTCCCTCCCTCCCTCCCTCCCCCCATGGCCCTGCTGCCTCCTGGGAGGGGTGGGGTCAGAGTCCCAGCCCCGCCCGTCCAGGGTCGGGGCGTGTTTCCTCCCGCAGGGCTCCAGAGGAGGGAGAGGATGGTTGCTGATGTGACTTCTTGTTGTGGACCACTCTGCCTGCTTCTGGAATTGTACCTTGACCCCTTGTGGCTAAGGGCGAGGGACGACCTCTGGAGTGCCAGCCGCAGGAGACAAAGTTTGTCTCTGGTAGCAAACGCTGACTCAGTTTCCTCTTTCTACCCCCAAAGCTTGGTCGGAAGTCAATGAAGGGTAAGACCCCTCACAGCCGGGGGCAACCTAAGCCAGACTCCATCACTTGGGAGGACTTCCTGGAAGGACTGGGGGGGCGGCAACAAAGAGGGATCAATGGACCCTCGCCCCCGGCTTTGACATAGCCCGAGTCCCCATGTTCTCTGGAAGAAGCGCTTCCTGGCTCTCATCCCCTTAAGCCTGAATACCTGATGGGGAGGGGTGCAGCTCCTTGCCTGGCCAGAGTGTGTCCTGGGGGAAAATCTGGCATCACAAAGACTTTCTGATAAACCTGTGAAATCTGCTCTGCTCAGTGCTTTTATTCATACGTTAAGGGTTCGAGCAGGAAACCCTAAAACTCTGTTCCTGACAGACTCTGACCATACTAAGCCCTCAGATTTCTTTGAAATGTTACCTACTGTTTGATCCTTGCCGCCCTGTGTTCCTGTGTATGGCAACCCAATAAAGGCCCCGGAGGCGGGGGCTCGAGGCCTTTGTCTCCCCCGAGAAACTGGCCACCAGCCCACGGCCTTTTCCCTCGGGGAAAATGGTCACTTCTCCTCCCCAAGCAGATCACATCGTGTCTCTGTCATACTTACTCTCATCCATGGCACAGGGGGGACTTGTGAAGAAAGTCGCCCCCACAACTTCTAGTCTTAGACGGTCGGTGCATTTTTCAAGCTGAGACTCTATTGTCACAGCTGCGTCGGATTCAGAGCAAAACTGAGGGGAGGGCACAGAGATTTCCCACGTGTGCCCCTCCCCTCAGCCACAGCCTCCCCCGCACCAGTGTCCCCACCAGGTAGGACACTTGTCACAACCGACGAACCTGCACTGACGTGTCAGCATCACCAGAGTCTGCAGGTGACGTCCCGGTCACTCTGGGTGTTGTACACTCTGCGGACAAGTGCACAGTGACATGTGTCTGTCATCACAGCATCTCACAGAGCAGGTTCACGGCCTGGAACCCTCTGGGCTCCCCTGTCCACCCCCCCAACCTCTGCAACCCCTGATCTGTCACTGTCCCCACAGTCTCCCCTTTTCCAGGAGTCACAGGCTTGGAGTCACACAGCATGTGGCCTTTTCAGACTGGCTCCTTCACTCAGTCAAGTGCATGTCCGGTTCCCCCACGTCTCTTCCCGGCTCGAAAGCTCATCTGTTCTCAGTGCTGACACTGTCCCACTGTCTGGAGGGACCGCAGTTTGTCTGTCACCCACTGACGGGTGTCCTGGTTGGTTCTGAGCGGTGGCCGTTCTGGGGGAAGCTGCGGTGCACACCTGTGCAGGTTTTGTGCTTCCGATTCCTTAGAGTCAATATCAGACAGTGTGGTTGCTGATGGAGGCTGAGAGCAGGGTTGGTTTTGTGAGAAACCTCAAACTGTCCCCGGGGTGGCCGTCCCGCTGCGTCCCACGGCCGCTCCGCGCCCTCCCAGCCCCCGGCGTGTGTTGCGTTTCTGATTCTTGGTGCTGTGTCCCTGGGAGTTGAGGTTGTCCAGCCACTTGGTTCCAGGGCACTGGGTCCCTGTGAGTGGCCAGGGCTCTGGGCTGGCCCGCACGGGTCCTGGTTCGTCCTCTAGTGAGGAGCAGGAGGAGAGGCACCTCCCTCCTGTGTCACCGAAAGGGCCCCCAGTGCTCTCTGCACCTCACACACCCTCCGTGCGTTCACAGTGACTGACGGGGAGGGAGGGGAACCAGAACCAACACAGAGGAGCCTGGGACAGAGCCGATGGGGACGGAGTGGAAGGGTGGAAAACTGCTGGCAGGCCTGGAGGGGCCGAGTCCAGGAGAAAACGCTTGGACTTGGGTCTGTGGAGAGTGAATGTCGCTAAGCTTTTCAGAGGAGGGGCCGTCAGACGTGCAAACTTTGTTTTGGGGGACGTCTGCCCCCTCTCCTGCTGACTCGGTCCTCAGGCTTGCTTCAAAGGAAAGGCTTTGAGGGGATGGGTCAGGAATACAGGGCGGCTCCTCCTCCTCCTGTTCCACAGGAGGCCCTCCAACCAGCGGCGTTTACTCATATCTGAGTTGGTCCAAAACCATGCAGAAGCCTGGAGCGTAGTTAACATGCATGTTGCATGTTAAACATCACAGGGGCAGAGTTACAGCGATGATCCGCAGTCTCCAGGCTCCAGGGCCTGTGTGACACCCTGAGGCCGACCCCGGGCAGCCCGGCTGTTTTCCCCACAAATGAAACGGGTTGGACTGTGTGTACAATAGCTATGAGAACACACAAATTCGAAAGAACTTTGTTCCAGTGACGGGTCTCGTAGGAGGTGGAGGCCGGTCTCCTCCGGGCACTGTCACCCTGTCAGAGGAAGAAAGGACAGAGCTCCAGCTGCGCCAGCTCTGAGCGGGGAGGGCGCCAGGAAGAGCGCTCTGTCTCTGAAGGCGGAGCGCAACGCACCCGCCGTCCTTACCGGCTGAGACCCGGGGCGTGACGAGGTGTGTCCGGATTCTACTGCTGACAGCACCTCCTTTCTGGTTTTTCACACCATTCCCTCCTGTAACGGAGATTTGTTTCATGTCTGTGTGGTTTGTACCAGTTTTCTGTGCCCCGGAGCCCTGGCCACGAAGAGATGAAGCATGAGATCCCTGCACCGGGCGCTTTGCAGGGTAGTTTAGAGGCCGACGTATCAAACACACTATGGCCTGAGTTACACAAAAGTGCGCCATCATGGAGGGCTGCCTGGAGGGGGTGACTTAGATCTGGGTTTCTAGGGACAGTTGGCTGCACCTGGTGTCCCACCTGATGGCATTTTCCTTAAGGAACTTTCTTATACCTTTATTTTTCCAGCACCATTTGGTCAAGACTTACCTTCATCCTGTAACTGGAGATTTGCTTGGTTTAGGGCACCTAAAATCACAGCATTCGGGAAGAATGACCACACGCACGACACTGACTCTTTTCTCCCAGCGTTTTCCTGTCTGTTAATTTACTGACCTCCTCGTCTGCAACCAACGTGAACTCTGAGTGTTCTCCAGAGCGGTGGTCACCATTCCCTGTTAGGTGCATCCCTTATCGGTGCATCATCTCCTAGGACAGAGAGACTGTCCATCAAACGCCCTCACTCACTGGCGAGGGCAGCTCGGGAAACGACGGAGTATGTGGCACCTCGGAACAAGGCGCCCCCCGCACAGGCGGCGCGCAGTGAGCCCACGAGACTGAGTGAATACATTTGCTGCTCTTGCTACTATCAAGACTTTCTAATTAGCCTTGGATTACAAATAATATTCTCTCGTGAATCGCAAACCATCTGCTACTGTTGCTGCTGCCCACTTGTCGCTCAGGCTCACAGAAATCCTCAAAAAAGCAAAGCGGAGTAAAACCTGCAGCCACGCAGGACGCAGCCAGTGCCACCGCCGGGGGAAGGACCCGAGGCTCTGGGAACACGCGGCGAAGGGTGGAGGGAGGGGAGCCATTGGTCATCACGGTGCAGGAAGGAGAAGGAAAATCACACCATCTACTGGGAATTCAGATAAAGAATTTGTGGGGGGACAGAGAAGTTCAAGTTCAAGGAACCGTCGTCCTCTGAGGTGGAGCCCCTGGCAGGATGACAGCGTGGGCACTAGCCTGTGGACAGCCCGTGTCCTGTCACCTGGAGACCGTGCTTCTGGTGACGGTGCCCCATCACCTGCCGCGTGGCTGTGTCCCGCAGGCCCGTCTCCGTGATTTGCGCCTTACGTACGAGGCATCCCCTCCGCTTTCTCTCTTTCTAAAGAGTCTGTGGGATTGTGGCCGTCCTGGGGGGCTGATGTGGGCACAGCCACCCCGGACCGGGGGGCAGGTGTTCTGGGGAACCGTCTGGGTCCCCGATGCCGTGCAGGGGCCACCAACCACCGTGTCTCCGCCTCCAGAGAGACGTGTCTCGTGAATCTGTTCTGATGGTTGTGGAGCCACCAATACGTTAAAAAAAATTCCTCCCTAAATGGCACCTTGTCACCCGATGGTCCCCACTCATGAGTGGACCAAGTAGTCCTCTCTTCCCCGGACCGAGCTCCCGCTGCCCTGAATGGGGCATAAAATGAATGGTTGGAGCGCACAGTAGGGACGTAATTGGGGCGAATTCCGTTCTGTCCTCATTGAAGGACTCCACCCCCGAGGTGAGCAGGGGCCCCGTCAGCACCGGCTCTGAGAATCGATTTCTGGTGAAAAGGACGAGTTTAACCAGCGACTCTGCCTGCAGGGGGGGAGGGGGGAGACGAGGCCTTGAGCACTTGGGGAGGGTGACCCTCCTCCTTCCTCCACAAGATGACCCACGTTTGACCTGTTTGGAGAAAAGGGCACCACACGGGAGGGGCTGCTGGAGCAGAAGTGGCCGGAACTGCTGGGCTGTTTCTCCTTCCGTGTGTGTGCCGGGGAGGAGAAATGCAACGTAAAACTGAGTTTGCAGACTGTCTCCCTGAGGGGCTGACAACGTTACAGGTGTGAGTCACTGAAAACCCCTGGGGCTCCGGCCAGGGCTTCGGCACGGACGCGGTTCCCTGGGAGCTGCAGGGGAAGGACTCTCATCCTTCTGCAGCTCCAGCCCCAGCACAGCCGCCCTCAGTGGTCCTTGCAGCCGATTCGCCGGACTGTCTGGATTCCCCAGGGGTGCGAGGACAGGGAATGTCCCCTCAGAAGTCCAGGAGAAGCAGGGGCCGGACGGCAGGGACACCTTGTGGAGCCCCAGCTGCCAGACTCGCGCCGTGTGCAGCGCGGGAGAGAGATAAGCAGCTGGAGGGACCGTCCTCACCACCAGAAACACTTGGGGCGTCTCCTCCACCTCGTGGCCTTGCTCCTTGGCTTCGGCTTCTCCTTTTTTTCTGTGTCCCCAAAACACGGACCCCCAGGCAGGCAGGTCTGAGCCAGCCAGGAACCGCAGCGGTGCTTTCAGGGCTGGAGGAGCAGGAGCCAGTGCGAGAGGCGGGTGTGACCGGCAGGACGATGAAGATGCTCACGGCCTCAGGGAAATGGCAAAGAAAATGACAGGAGATAAAAACAAGTTCCTCTTCCCTCTGCATTCACCGCACACCCGCCCAGCCATCACGCTGGGGCAGGAAGACGGAGCAGAAAGGTGAGCCGGGCGCCGTCCGTCCCGAGAGACCCTGCAGCCCTGCATGCGAGTGGCGGGGCACAGCCTCGAGCAGGCCTTCCCGGCCGCTCCCAGCACCCAGGGCAGAGCCGGCTCCGAGGGCGGAACCGAGCGGAGAAACAGCTACTGAACCGCAACCACTCGCACACAGGCTCCTTTCTAAAGGCCTTGCCCGTTCTGGGCTTTATTTTACATTTTACCCTCCCAACAACTCTGTGTATGTATAGAGCAGAAATTAATGAAACAGGGAATATAAAAATATCAGTGAAATCAAAACCTGATTTAAAAAAAATCAACCAGATTGTCAAGCCTTTTGCTCACTTGATAAAGGGGAGAACAGAGCGGATTTAACTCACAAACATTCAGAAGGAAAGAAGAGCTGGCCTTCGACTCTCAGAGCTGTGAGGAGGATTATACTGAGCACTGAGGCTGAATGAGGGACTCTCCCAGCTCAACAACAAACATGACAACTTATTCAAAAGTGCACGAAGGACTTTAGCAGACATTTTTCCGAAGAAGCTGCAAAATGCCCAGCGAGCACGTGGGGAGAAGTTCTCTGTCGTGGGGCATCTGGGGGACGCAAGACCAAGCCCTGTGAGCTGGCTCTTCCCGTCTCCGGGACGACTGTTTAAAAACGAGGAACCGAAAGGCCCAGGAACTGACGGGTGTTGCTAACGACCTGGAGAAGTTAAAATCCCCCTACATTTCCATTTGTAATGGAAGACGGTTTAGTCGTGATGGGAAACACTTTGTCCACACACAGACACACACAATCAAAGTACCGCATGACCCAGAAATTCCACCCCTGCATCTAAACCCGTAAGAACTAAAGGTACGAACAGCCTGTGTGTTCACGGCCAGATACACGAACAAACACACTTTGCCCCACACACACGTACAAGGGACTGTTTCCAGCTGTGATGCGGATGAAGAGGTGACACATGCTGCCGAGTGAAGAAGTCGGGCACAGGAGGTGGCACCTTGCGTGATGTCACTTACACAACATTTCCAGAACTGGTAGGTCCATGGATGTGAGGATGTTCCCGTGACGAAGGGGCCAGGGAGTTGGGGGCAGCGGCCCAGCAGCAGGGGCTTCCTCTGGGCGTGACAGAATGTTCCGGAACCAGACAGAGGTGGCGGTTGCACGGCACTGAGTGTGCTCAGGCCTCTGGATTTGCACTTTAAAATGGTTACCTTTACACGGTGCGAACTTCACCTCAATGTTAAAGAAAAGAAAGTACCGCAGGGATTGTGGTGGACAATGGTAAGCCAGTAGGTTAGGCAACTTAGCTGACAGACAAATTCCCGGACGGACAAGCCTGCCAAAACCGACTTAAGAAATAGCAGTTCGAGCAGATGTGTAAGAAGGAAAGACGGTACGTTGACGAGAAGGAACTACCCACAGAGGCCGCTGTGGTCCCGTTGCCCCCGTGGTGAATTCTCCCAAACACTAGAGAAGACAGATACCAGCCCCTCCCATATCAATTCTCCCGAAGTCGGACGGGGAGGGAGCCGCCCGCCCTCCACTGACCCAGGGCTGCTCTGGTCGCAGCCCCGTGGCCCTGATGTCACAGGAAGGCGAAGCGCTGACCGGGGTCCCTTAGGATCGTGGCCCCAAAGCCCCTCCACGCAGCCCGAGGGAGCTGGATCCCGACACCCAGTCAGTGGGGGTCCCCAAGGAATGCGAGGCCAGCCTGACCTTGGAAAGCGGACTCAGGCAGCGAGCTCCCTTAGTGGGACAAAAGGACGGAAAGGGCGGGAGCAGCTCGGCGGGTGCAGAAAAAGGATGTGACCAAGTTCAATGCCCTCCTAGTAAGAACACTCAACACACTAGGAACAGAGGGGACCCAGACCCTCGACTTGCTAATGGCCTCTGGACGACCCCGGGGGGGCGGGGCCCAGGCCGTGGCTCGTCCTTGGTCTACTCCGCACTGACCGGAGGTTCCAGCCCAGCCCTTGGGCAAGAAGAGAAAGCAAGACTGCAGCTACTTTCAGGCAACACGAAACTGTATGGAAAATCCTAAGGCATCCACTAGACATGCTTAGAAAGAATGACTGAGTTCGGCAAGTTCACAGGATATAAAATCAATGCACAAAAATGAATTGCATCTAACTACACTTCCAACGAACAATCTGGAAAGAAAACAGTCACTGGAGGAATACAGAAATGCGTGCTCTGAAAACCGTAACACTCCGTGGAAGAAAATGAGAGAATACTGAGCGACAGGGACACGGCCCCATGTTTGCGGGCAGGGTGGCTGCACTCCCGGGGTGATCGTGGGGAGAACGGACCCCGGTCGAGTCCGGGCTGTCTTCCTTCTCGGAAATCGACCTGTGGAGGCCCGGGGCACTCGGGCCGTCCCCACGGCCTTGAAGCAGAAGAGTTGCTGTCATTTTAACTTTTCAGAGTGAGGGTGCCTCTGATTTAAACTTGCCAAAGGAAACCCTGTGTAAATGTCAAGAAAGTCATCAATTCTGGATGTGTCCTGACAGCCTGAGTTTCCTCAAAGTTTGGTGCTGCTGAGACGGAAGACGTGACCCTCACGCCCAGGCGCACGGAACACACAGCTGTCACGCTCGCACACGCGGGCCGTCTGGTGGGTGCTCCCGCAGCCTCAGGGACAACCCGCGTCACGCAGGAACATTATCTCCATTTTACAGATTTCCTTGTGGTGGGGCGATCTCGGGGGCCGGGGTCTGCAGGGAAAGACAGGCGGCAAAGCCTTGCTTTGATTGACATTTCAGCATAATTTGGTAAAACGGGATTTAATTTGTTTGTAGATAAGCTTACCTAACGGGACCCTCACAGGAACAGAAATCCCCTAGCTTACACAAACAACAGAAATTAATTAACGCGGAAGCACTAATTAGTTTATCCAGTTGGCTGGCGGAGCTCCGGGTCTGGAGGGACCGAGCCAGGGCTGGGGGTGTGGGAGAGTTGGGCAGGGGTGGGGTTCAGGGGGAGGGGCTGTGAGCTATCGCAGAGCCTCCTCGGCCACCTGGGACCTAGAGAGGAACCAACTGGAGCAGAAGAGAAAACGCCGAAACCCAGGGTCCCCAGGCAGGTGACATCTGTAGGACAGGCGGCAGCTACGCTCCGATTTCATCTGCTCCTTGTAAGACGCTCCCTCTCTCCGGAAGCCAGGCTTCCCCTCAAGCCGCCCAGGCTCGGTCCCTCTGAGTGGCCAGGGCCCTCCCTCCTGAGGGACGGGGTCTTCCCGGCCCGGGAATGGTTACTTTTCTAGGAAATGGAAGGAGCAGCATAGCTCCATCTCCCGCCCGGTTTCCCCTCCGCACTCTGCGTGTCGGGTGAGCGAGTCTGGCGTGGAAGGAGCTGCAGCCCCTCCACGGCAGGGTGTTCGCTGCAGAGCCCCCTGCTGCTTGGCTGACCAGTTAAGACGCCTCGTATCTGCACCAGGGGCCCCTCGCCTCTGTGAGCAGCTCGCAGGTGGGGCCACATCTGGACCACCATGCACAGATGGACACTAGCTTTGGGGACCTTCCATGACACCAGCCCCGTCGGACTCCGTCCCTGCCCCCCAGCACTGACTTCACCCCACACACCCCGTCAAGTCGCCCCCAAGGGGCCTGTCCCAGTCCTGCCGGCTCTTTGCCTCCTGCTCCATCAGCCTTTCTGCGCTGGGAGCCGCTCCCCGGCCGGAAGTCGCCTTCCTCTTCTCCTAGTCCCGCCCCAAGGGTGGAGCCAGCCCGTGTTGGAAGTCCGGTGGCCTCGGTGGCCTCGGACTGCCTGGCAGCGCGAACCAGGCTCAGAGAGAGTTCCACGCTATGTTCTCCCAGTGACACGTTTCAGGGTCGTATTACACGCGTGTTCCATGCCAAGCGTGCGCAGGGATTTGGTGAAGGTGCCAGTCCCACTGCCTCCGGGAACTGTCTTTGCACCAAACGGCTGCGTTTGTGTGACGCTCCCCCGGGACTCAGGGAGCCCTGCGCATTGCGGGTGGAGACCCCACCGTGGGAAGGGCGGCCGTCGGAGTCGTGGGGACCCCGAGGTGGAGAGGGAGCCCGGGGAGGCCTGTGGCGCCAGCGCTTGCTCCGGAGACAGGCTCTGAGAGGCCAGGTCGGGAGTGCGGGGTGAAGGCCTTGACAGTGAGGCCAGAGGCACCGGCACCAGGGTCCCAACCAGGGCTGCATGTCGGGTTCTGGGACCGTACCCGGCAGCAGCTCGGACCATCTTCTTGAGGGGACGACTCTGGCCACCGGCCAGGGGCGCCCACCAGTCAGAACCTTAACACCTGCACCGGAGCCGTGGGCACCCGGGGTTCCGTGCTCCGGAAGTTGCCACTTCTGCTCAGAGTCCTCCTCCTGCCCCGCGTGCACCTGCTGGGAGGGGCTGCAGACCCTCTGCCTCTCCAGGGGTTTGCGGCTCCTCCCGGGAGGTCGGTGGCGACAGACCCTTCAGAGAAAGGCACCGTCAGGTTGTGGGACGCAGTGACCGGTCATCACCTCGTGCGCTGGACTCATAACCACAGGATGCCACTCTCTTTCATACCACCTCACGGGAGCTAATTTTTTAAAGGACGAGGCCCAGGTGTGTTACTAGTTGAATCTGCAACGGTGTTTGCTGGAGACTCTCGTCCCGGCGGAGTGAGCGCCTCTGTTTCTGATTGACCTTTGACCCCGGGGTTGGAAGCTGCCGAGGTCCTCGGTGTTCGTGCTGTGTTACCGTGCTGTCAGTGACTTTGAACTTGCTGGACAGTGTGGAACATGTAACTTGTCACAGAGCTTGAACCTCCTGGGAAAGGTTTGTCCTTGTGGGTCCATTTGGATGCAAATTCGGGTTAAGAGTCAGGCAAGTGATGAAAAGGCACAGATTCTGATTCCCGGTCCTGAGGGTGGGAACAGCCTGGGGCAGGGTCTCCGTGGGGGGGAGGCAGGGGCTGCGGGGGAGATGGGGCTGCGAGGGAGATGGGGCTGCCGGTTAGACCCAGTCTCCTGCGGGCACAGCCTCAACTCCCGGCCTCGCCCTGGTGTCCGGCAGGCCCGACGAGGCACCTCCTTGCTGCACTGGGAGGGTTTGGGTCTCGGCTCTGTTCCGTCAACACCAAAGAGCTGAGTCGGGGCCTTGGGCCCTGGTGTCACCGTGCCCTGGTATCGCCGTGCCACCTCAGGTCTCTGCCGTGGGGGTCGGGACTCCCGATCGCACGAGGCTGCCTGGGCTCCCTCACGCCGGACCCCGGGGGCTGATGGGAGCACACAGGCCACACTGAGCAGCCGCCCCCTCCCCTGTGGGACCAGTGGAGGCGGCCCTGAGCCCGAGGTCTCCTCGGGTGCCGGGTTCCCTCAGGAGGGCCCCGGTCTCTGCGTCTCAGTTCGACCACCGTGGGTTTCGTGACCGTAGCTCTCGCTGGGAGCCTGGCCGGCCGCTCCTCTGGGACAAGGAGGAGCCTGCAGTTTCTGGTAGAAGAAGTGTGGTGGCCTTGGAGCCCCGTCTGCTGTGGAGTTTCAGTTTCCACCGTCCATGCAGGTCCCTGGGCGGGTCCCGGGGTCCGCCGCCCCCGGGCAGGTGGCAGGGTCAGACCCCACACTTGTGTCTTCTGCGCCGCGGCCCCTCCCACAGGAGCATCCCTGTGCCCCCTGCAGCCAGATGCATCGGGGGAGGGGCTTTATCTTCAGTGAAGGTGACAGGCAGGACCCTGCGAACCCCAGAGTGGGCCCACCCTCCAACTACAGACCCGCAGGCGGGGTGTGCATTTCAGGCCCCTCAGCCCTGGTCTCTCCCCACCCCGCACGAGACCCCCTGCCGGAGGGATGACCGACACACTGCTGCTCCACAGACACCAGCGTGGGCCCCGAATATTGTCCCCAAAACCTCAGCTCCTTTCACAGAGTTCAGTTTCCTCGAGGTGTCCCCAGGGTAAGTCCCTGCCTCACCTGGCCTGTGTTCCAGCCAGATTCTCCACCTTTACTCGGGCCTGTCCCTGTCTCGGGGTGTCTTCACCCCGTGTTTTTACGAAAGCCCTGCTGTCCTCCGAGACTCCGCCCAGGTGACCTGTCTCCCGAGTGCCCTTGTGTGTGTTCGAGGCTTAGGAGGCGTCGTGGAAGGCGGGCCGGCTGTGACCTGGCTTCTCGAATGCCCTGTCCCCCCGCTCTCCCTGCCGATGTCCTCGTCTCCTTTGCCGAGCTGAGGGGGTGGGTCACTTACCCTAAGTGGCTCAGGAAGAGAGGAGTGGCTGACTGTGTCTCCCCAGCGGCCAGGCTGAGTTCTGCCCGGGAAGAGTTCGGGCTGCAACACTACGCCTGAGTCTGCCGTGTGCGCGGCGCCGTTTCTGTCCAGAGTGTGGTGCCGCGACCCCGACGCGCTCGGCCTGCTCTGCGGGCCCAATGCCAGGTCGGCCGCTGGTTGAGGACTCGGGCGACGCAGGCTGGTTTCTGTGTCTTTCCTGAAACGCGAAGTTATGCTTTTGCTAATTATCATTTGTGCTCAAAAGAAAACACAACAAACGTTGAAATTGATCAAATAGACCGCTTTGATTTCAGCAAAGAAATTTGTCTGTTGAGCTCTATACAGGTATGATAATATATTCATGAGGGGAGACCCCCAAATCCCGGAACTTATTCATAAAAAAACTGTGTATTTATTCTTACATGTTTAAACTTAAGTCACCTTCAAAGTGCTCTCATTTGATGCAATCCACCCATAGAGACATTTTTCCACTGATCAGAAGAGTTTTTAAACTTGTAGATTTTTAGGCCTTTTTGTGCTTCTGCCATTGTTTTGTTTTGCCTCTTCCACATCCACAGAAACGTTTCCCTCTGGGGACTTTTTCATCAGCGGAAATACAGAAAAGTCTCTCAGGGTGTGATCAGGTGAACAGTGGGTGGGGCACGGGAGTCATGCGGTTTTTGGTCAGAAACTGCTGACCACTCAGCGTGGCTTGGGCAGGTGTGCTCATAAATCACCCGTCGTGAGCTGGGCAAAGGCGTTGAGTCTTAAAAAAACATTCACTGAAGCCGAACGCAGCCTCTCACAACAACACCAGCTGGTGCACTGATCCAGGGGGGCTCCCAGAACACTCACCCAGCGGGGGAGCCTGTCCCACAAGGGGCCTGTCCTCTAGGAGATCACTCTGTTTTGGGGGGGTGTCTCCTCCTTGTAGTGTGTGCCCTTGACAGGACAGACAGATCGTTATTTTAGGAAAGCGTAGTGTCAAAAACATTTGCCCTGGTAGTTTCCATAAATGAGCTCGGGCGTGAGGTGGGAACTGGCTTCGTGGCTGAGATGCTGTCACCACAGGCGAGCGGCGAGTCCCCTTTGAGCTGCATGCGCGGTGGCCGTGGAGTGTGTGCGGGACGCAGCGGAGCCCTCGAGTAACGCCTCTCTCTGTCTCTCTCCGCAGAGTCGCAGTGCACGCTGTGCGGGGAGCCGGAAGGTGAGTGGGGCCCCCGACCCTGCGGGGGCGGGGCACCGGGGCTCTGCACACGCGTGGGGGGTGACGGAGGGCGAGCGTCGTGCCTGGGGCAGAGCGCGGGCGCGAGGGAGTCTCTGACGGGCGGCTGGCCTCGCAGCCGAGCCGCGGCTCCTCTTGTTTTGTGTCCGAAGTTTCGCACACACTTCCTGGCTGTGAGAACATCAGCCGGGGGAGGGGCGGCTGCCGACGAGCCTGGGGGAGGCGACCTCACAGACCCGCCCTGCGGTCTGCGCAGAGGCTGCGCTGGTCGCCTGAAGCTGGGGTGCGTGGCCACCGCTGCCGCCGCCGTGACAGCGGGCCAGGATTCGAACGCAGCAGAAGCTCCTTTTGCCTGACACTGTGCGGGGGCAGCGCCTGAGTGTGAACGTGTGATTTGCGGACACGTCCCAGATAGCGAGAGCCGGTCCGGGTCCCCTCTGCAGTGACCTGGTGGCAAAGAACAAAGGAAAAGGCAGACTGGCTGGGACGCTGGGCGGCCTCGGGGAGTCGGGGCCGGCCGGCCCGCGTCTGCCTGCGCTGGGACCCGGCACGGCCGCCCACCGTGTGGGCGACGGCGAGAGGTGCGGCGGAGGCACTGGGCCTGCAGTTAATTTGGGGCTTCCTCCGGACACACTGTCCACCGCGGCGTGGTTCCTGGCAGCCGGTGGGAGCTTTCACCTTCTTTCAAGGTCATTCACAGAGCACAGGCGCGGCCTCGGTCAAGTCGTTACCTTGCATGTCAAAGCTTCGGCTTCACTGTGGATCAAAGCGCAGAATGCGGAGGCCCCTGGCGTTTCCACGACCCTCGGGGACGTGGAGACAGATCGTGTTCTCCAACTGCGCGGTGCCCGCTGCACCCGGTGACTCCGTCACTGTTCATCGTCACATCTTTCCACTGTCGCCACCGCTGCCGCACGGGGAACAGGCACGTCCTGCTCTGTCTGCCACTGAGGTCTCCTGTCGTCCCTGCACATGTCACACCCTCACACACGCAGTCACACACTGACACCCTCACACACACCCTCACACACACTCGCAGCCTCTGCTGAGTCCCTGGCACTGTGTCACTAGCGACGAGTGGCTGGTCTGCACCACGTGGTCCCTGTCTGCTCGTTTCTGTCCCCAGATGTGCTCTGGCTGTGGCCCGTGTGCAGCCTGGGCCTCAGCAACTTGCTGTCACGGCGGGTCTGGGCCGAGAGCCAGCACGGCTTGGCTGTGAGGGGACAGTGAGGCAGAGTCAGGGCTGGTGACTTGCTGGGGTCGGCGCTCCCGCGGGGTGCTGGCTGCTTTCCGAGGTCGTCACGGTAGCCAGGCAGACCCCAGGGGCCGCAGGCCGACCTCGACGGCCACTTGGCCTTTGCTACCTGGGGGTCTTCCTGCCCAAGCATCTCGGCCCGGGTCCGGAGCCTGTGGGCCCCCCCAGTGGGGACGACAGGCTGGGCTGCCCACCCCGGACGGTCTCAGGGCTGCTGCCCTGGCATCCGGCTCCGGTGTGACCTCCAAGTACTGTCCACCCGCCCCGAAGGTGTGCGGGAGCAGGGGGAGGAAGGAGGAAGCGCAGCTGTGGTCACCGGGGCAGACTCACTTGGAAACGTTTAGCAGGAGGCGGAATGGGCTCCGTCTCATCTCTGTGCGGAGGGTCCCTGGGGCTGTGTCCTCTCCAGCCAGGGCGGGTGACCCTGGGGGGGCCTCCCCGCCCTGGTCTCTGCAGTGACCCTCGTCCTCTGGGGCCGGCTCCGCGGTTCAGATCTGCGGGTGGCGTTGCTCCAGATCAGAGGAAGGGAGGCGGGATGGCAGGGCCTCAGCTGCACTGCACTTGGTGAAAAGCACGAGGCATGAATATTCATCCACTTCCAAATCGTTTAAGTGATTAGTCCAAGTGAGAGCTGGCTGGGCGCAGTGAGCGGAATCTGAAACCAGCGCTGGGTTTGTTGGTTCTCCAGCAGCTGCCTTCAGTTCGCTCCTCAGCACTATCCTGGGAGGGGATCGGAGCCGGGGACCTGGGCACAGGGTGTTCTCACACCCAGGAGGTTACTGTGTCTTCGTGGGCACACTTAGCTTCCCGCTCTTGTCAGGAGCTGTTCGCAGCCTCTCACTGATGAACCAGGGAAGAAGGACACACCTATCTGCATGTTAATGATTAGTTCTGGGCCAGAGCCGAGAGCCGGGTGCTGATGCAGATGGGGTAATTAGCGTCTGTAATGTCTGCCAGGCAGCAAGCCGAGGAACACAGTTTATGGGCTGCCAAAGACCTCGGATCCTGCTGCCGTGGGTCCCTGTGAACGGTGCAGCCTGTGGGCCAGAGAACTTGAACTTTTGGTTGTGTATGAAACGTAGATCACAGTTTCAAAATGCAGATTGTCTGCACTTTGCACGTAGCAAGGTTCCCGCAGTTTGGACGGCTGTCTCACGAGGCGCATTGTTTAATGGGACATTGTTACATTTGTCACATCTTTCTTCCTATTCAGAATACACAGACAGTTCGGCTCTGGATTTTGAAAGAGAGGCACAGGGAGGCGGAGGAGACTTAGCTAATCAGACTCATTCCCCAAAGGCACCAAGAGAGAGACGCTGGAGCAGTCTCACTGGACAAGCTCCAGGAAAGAAAAAAGTGTGAAACTCACTAAGAACAATCTCATTTGTTCAAACAACTCGCTGCCGTAACATAATAGCAGGACTGTGTCGGGTTGTGTCATTTTCCTGCTGCTTCCTGTTACTTCCAGATTCCTGGCAGTAACTGGATATTATGTGTCAAGAAGACGGCTCGGCCCTTTTATCTCGACATTGCAATCACCACGGAAGGTCTTGTTGATGGAACCCAGTGGTTTTATGTGGGAAAATAGCTTAAGAGGCTGTGATCCATTTGGAGCCGCGCTGACAGGCCTGCCGGGCACCTGCCGTACACCACGGCCACAGGGAAGACTGGCATTGGGGGGACAGCCGGCCTCAGTCCAGGGGTTCGCGTGCCCGCTGACCTGTCTGGGGTCTGATCTGCCCTCCTGGCTGGCTCTCTGGTGTGGGAGGGTGGATAGTGACCTCTGGCAGGGTGAGGACAACTTACTGTAAATCCATGACAATGTAATAAGAATGTCTCAGATCTGCCTTACTTAAGCAAATTAAAAATAGGAAATAAAACCAGCCATTAAGATACATATTGGGCACAAAGGGGTACGCTACAGAATGTTAGGGTGGGTTTTAGCAGGAAAGATTTTTCTGTGAAAGAGGCCTGAGGATTTTAGCCTCCAACGCAGAGGACCGTTTGTGGAGACGCGGGCGTGCACCGGGCTGCCTGTTCCTTGTAGAAATCCCAACGCAAAAGTACAGGGCAGATTTAAAAATAAAACTTTACAGTAAGAGATTTTCTTTCTACGTGTGCTTTAGTTTTATAACTGGGATCCTCCAGGAACACCAGGCGTGTGCCCGCTGGGGGCATCCTGGACGGAGGGTCGTGTGTCACTGCAAATGGCAACAAAGCCTCATTCCCTGCGCTGGGATCAGGAGGGAGGAAGCGGAGATGCCTCTCCCGTGTTTCGTAACATTATGGTCTTGATTTTTAAATGCAAGCACTGAAGGCTTTCCCCACGGAGGACCCCAGACAATGGGAAGTTTCCACACTCTGCGGTGCAGCGAGTGAGCACCTGAAGGCCTGCGTCCTCCGCTGGGAGGCGTGGGGACGCTGCTTTCGGGGAACCGAGCGGCCGCGGCTCAGACGCCAGCCTCTCCCCGCGCCTTCCAGCTCTGTCCCCGGAGGGCTGGAGAGGGGGTCCCGCTTTCCAATACAGCAGATTCCCCCCTCGTTTTGAGGTCGTACCTTTTTAATTGTACGTTTTGGATAAAAAATCGTCCTTTCTGATCACTATTTGGATGGTTAGTGGACTATAACAAGCATTGGTGAAGGAAAATGAAACTGAAGAATTCGGCTGACTTTTGGGAGGGAGCAGAAATCCGCTCCAGCCAGCTGTCCGCTGGACCCGAGGGTGTTTTTGTGGGCGTGAGAAAACGCCTTCTGGGGCGGGAGACGGAGCGCACTGGGGAGCTCCGATCCGAGGAGGGCTGAGCCGGTGGGCAGACACGGCCCGGCGCCCACCGCGAGCCCCTCAGACTGCTACGTGTCCGTGTCAAAGATCACTCGCCCTGCGCGCTCGCGAGGCTCCGTGGGCGGAGGAAGAGAGGGACGGCGCCCTGCGTCCCAGGAGCTAAGCACGAGTTTTCACCAGCAGAGAAGTGTGACTCCAGTGCCCCTGAGAGGCCAAGCCCAGAGGGGGGGGGGGGGGGGAGGAAGCGGGGTGCAGATGCCGGAATGGGCCCCGGAGGGGCACTGGTGTCACTGTGAGTCCCAGGTGAGAGAAGGGCTGGGAGACTCTGGCCCAGGAAAGGGTCCGGGAGCTTCTCCCCTTCCCTGGGTGCTGGTGGACCCAGAGTTACGAACAAGAGCCGCACGCCCGGGCGTGGAGGAGTGGCCTGCAGCCCCCGGGTGTCCCAGACGGAGCCTGCGGTGCAGCCCACGGGACAGCCGCCACGACGACTGTCCCAACCCGGAGCTGCGGCAGGGCCCAGGTCGCCGGTCACCCCACCGCACACGAACAAACGCACGATGAAATGTCACAGCCTCTGTGCAGGAACACCGAGCTGTAAACATTGGGCGTGTTTAAAATTACCGAACAGATTTCCAAAGGAAAAGGGCCGTCCTAAAGGACGTGCCGGTGAAAAACACAGGGAACGTCTAGAAACAAGAAGCAAGAAACTCAACCTTGGGGCCGTGACGCGGCTGGGGCGGGGCTGGGGCGGGGCCGACACGGGAAGGGGCGGGGAGAGAACGGGTCAGGGTCGCGGCCCAGAGCCGCCCGCCCACAACGAGAACCCCTGCGGAGACAGGGGCTCCCGGGCCTGGCAGCGGCTGGTCGGGACCTCAGTGAACAATGAAAGGGAGGGAAGAGAACGGGAGAGGCTTTACTCAAAGAAACGAAGCCTGAGATTTTCCCAGAACCGAACACGTTTCTTGGGCTTCTGACCTGAAGAGCTTCGATACCGGAACCACGTGGACACACAGGTACATCGTAGGACTGGAACTTCAGGGTGAGAGGGACGTAAGTCACTGTGAGTGTCTCAGAAGAGAACGTGCAGATTCCTTACGGTGCGACCGGTTCCAGGACGCTTCTCGTCGTCAAAGCTGATGCCCGTCACCTTGGAATAACATCTGACAGAGAGAAAATAACCAAGGCAGGGAGACGCGGCATGCGGAACTCTGGGGGGCGGATGCACAAACAGAAGAGGCTCGGGGAACAGCGTGCGGGGCAGAAGCGGCTCACGCATTGGACAGGTAATGAAAGTCACCATCGAACGATAAGAGGACAGTACTCCTAGAAGCCGAATCATCATCTATTTCACAATAGATTCAAAATATTGACGGGGGTGGGGAGGGATACAAGAGAGCGAGTGAAAGCTCTGGGGGCCCCGTGTCCGCGCTGCCGACCGAGCGAAGGGCTCGGAGGCTTCCCGGGGCCGACGTCGCCATGGGAACAGTGCCGCCACGGGCCGAGGGTCCTGCCCAGTTCACACAGGCTCATTTCCGCCCGGACTCTGGCCTTTCGTGCTTGGGGCTGAAGTGGCATCTCAGGAGGTGCTCACCCACCTGATCGGCCGTCACTGGAAATGTGCGCGGGGTCCCAGGCCCCTCTCGGCTCCAGGGGACCACGTTCTCGGGTGGGGGTGTGACGCCGTCTGTGTGGCCACACTCACCGTCTGCCCTGGTTCTGTCCTCTCCTTCCACAGAGTCCTCATCGTCGAGGGTCCTCGTCCTCCCTCCCTCCAAGTCTCCCACAGACTTGCCTTCCCCATGGTGTCAAGCCTCGTGCAGCGCGGGCCCCTCTGAACTGGTCCCCACGTCCCCACAGAAAGTGGGGAAAAGGGCGGCTGGGACCCCACGGCCCGGCGGAGCCTGTGTCCGCCCTGTCGGGCCTTCCGCTGGGCTTCCAGCACCGACCCCTGCCGGCCACCCCCGGGCCAGCTCAGGAACCAGGTCGTCTTGGCCGTTGCTCTCCCCGTGTGCCTGAGCCCTCTGCATCTCCCGGCCCTGTATTCTCGACTCAGGGGCATCAAGCCGAGCACCTGGCGCGTGGGCTGACCCCGCAAAGGTGCGTCTGTCAGCTGCACTGGGCCTCAGAGGCGAGGCCACACCCACAACAGGGCAGAACAGGGTGCCCTTGGGGACAGAGCACGTGTTCCACCTGCTGAGACTCAGTCACAGTTCTGCAGAGTGGCGGAAAACTCACAAACGAGCCCCGATTCGCAGCTTTCTGCTTTTTGAGACTGTCCAATAACGGAGACTCACACATTTGCCCGGCACCAAAGCAGTTGCCCCTCATTAATTTGCTCATGGGATAAATACGTATTTTTCTGGTCACTGAGGAATTTCAATGCCAGTACCAGGTGTCAGGTTTGGCAAAGTCCCGTCTGTTTTCTTGTTGCTCAGTGAGGCCCGTCGGCTGCGTGTTGGAGCGTGTTTGGGAGATGGACGTGAGGGAGGAGCTGTCAGCGAATGCCAGGGAGGGCGGTCCTGGGTCCTCCTGGTGACTCACAGAAAGCTCCTCCACAATGTGGAGAAAAGGAGCAGGGAGAGAAGTGGGACGTGAGGACGGAGCCTGACGTTTGTCCTCACAGTCCCCACTGTGAAAGCGGGAATTTTGTTTTCTTTTTCTTTAAGATTTTGTTTATTTTTAGAGAAAGGGGAAGGAGAAACATCAATGTGTGGTCGTCTCTCTCGCGCCCCCTACTGGGGACTGGCCGCAACCCAGGCATGTGCCCTGACTGGGAATCAAACCAGGGACCCTTTGGTTCACAGGCCCGTGCTCAATCCACTGAGCCACAGCAGCCAGGGCAGGAACTCCGGTTTCAGAGTGAACATCATCCGTGTGCTCTCCTGACAGGTGCACGAAGCCCCCCAGAGGGGTGTCGCTTGGCGGATCTGCAGAGGGGTCTGCACCCTGCAGAGAGCTCTGGCCTCCTCGTCGGCCCCGGGGACGCAGGAAAGTCGAGTGCTTCTGTCTCCTGAGAACGAAATGTCTGCGCGGGGGCAGATGGTCGCCACTTCCTACTTGTTTTCCCGTAACTTTCTAATCCCATATTTCAGGGACAAAGGCCTTGGGCTCCGGCCTGTCAGCCCTGAGGCAGCTCTGTGCCCGGGGCTGCCCGTGCGAGTCACTCCTGCCCCACTGGGTCCCCGAGGCCCCGCTCACAGTCCCGACGAACCCGGAGGGAGCCGGCGGCCGGGAGACCAGGCCCCGAGTGCCCTGGAGGCTGGACCCCGGGCGCCTCCTCCGTCTTCCCCATCGACCCTCTTCCCGCCTCACTGCCCCCGCCTCCTTCGTGTCTGGCTGCCCTCTGCCAGCGCTCAGTGAGTCCCCGCCGCTGCCCCACAGTGGGAGAGGAGCTGGAGGTCCCCAGCCCGGAGGGAGCCCCCAGCCCGGCCAGCCTGCCCAGCACCCTAAGGACGTGCTGGGTGGTCCGCCCATCACAGGCTCTCACAGAACAGGCAGCGCAACCCCACGGCCACGGCGCCGGCCCATCTGGACCTCACGTGGGCGTGTCCTGTTCGTAAACACGGGCTCCTCGCAGGCAACGCTTGTCTCCAGGAGTGACGGGCGGCGGCGAGAGGTGTCCTGACCGACACGTCCTGTTACACTGGTGTGTCCCCGCTCCTGCTTCTCCCCCGGTGGTTCTGTCTCATCGGCCTGTCACGGATAACACGTGGTTGGGGTTTCCGCGGCGATTTTCTCTCAGAATGTCCTTGGCAGGAAGGTCTTCCCACTCCACCGCCGGGCCCTCCCCAGCAGGCGCCCGTGGGCCCCACGCCCAGCTGGGAGGAGGACGCCAGAGAGGGACGCCGTGTCGCTGGGCCGGGAGTCGCCGTGGTGCCACAGGCAGAGCTGCGGTCTGGGGACCGAGAACCAGTGGACGCGGAGCTGCTTTCCTGACAGTAGTGGACGCGGGTGGAAGTCCTCGTCCACCTCCGGGAGCCGCCACAGCCCCGCACGCCCGAGACTGGAGAATGCACAGACTTCAGTGCAGGAAAACTGAAGTCAGAGGAACAAAAAGAAAAGGTGACGAGCAAACGTGCGGAGTCTGCAGGGTCCGAGGAACCCGGGCACCAGGGAGACACACCCGCCCCCGAAGCAGAAGTGACGAGGGAAGGAGCAGAACGGTGGTGTGAAGGGATGATGGTGACATCCTCCAAAAATATCAGAAAAGCACAAATCCGCACATCTAAGAGTCATGAACCCCGAGTAGGGACACACAGAGACCCCCTGCAGGCACATGACACCCCTGAGGGAAAAACAATCCGTCTTAAAAAGAGCGAGAGTCACCATTCATCACCTGCAGGCACTTCCCGCCGGAAACCAAGGTGGCCAGCAGAGGCAGGGACAACGCTGAATGGCCAGGAGAAAACTGTCCCACGAGACTCTGCACCCACTAAACCTGGCCGTCCAACGCGAAGGGGAAGTGAAGACAGTCTCATGTAACAAAAAATCTGAGGGAGTTTGATGCTACACCTGCTCTAAAAATTTTTTTTAAACGCTAAAGGACATCGTCTGGATGACATGAAAGAGGAAATGTCCCCGCAAATGTGCGTACGCGGCCATGGAAGCCGGCGTCGCTGTGTTTGTGGTTTGTCTCCCCAGTTTTTATTTCCCGCGGTGATCAGGGAGGAGCGTCTGGAAGAGCCCCACAAGTCTGCGTTACAGAGCGAACAGTGGACCGGACGGTGCCTGTGAGAATGAGGAGTGGGCCTTCTGTGGGACCGGAGTTATTAATTCTGTGCTGATGTGAATGAGGCTGTTTTGAGTTCAGGATGATGCGCTGGACCCTAAATCCTAAGTTTATCAGCAAAGAAAATACCGGACAAATATCTACACAACAGGAAATGTTCACTGTGAAAAATCGATTGCCCACAGATGGCAGAAATGGAGGAGATGAGGGGCGACGGACATCTTTCTATCAATAAAAGTGCCAATTCACCGAGAACGTGTGACGATTTCGAATGTGTGTGCCCCAAACAACAGAACGTAACAGACATGAAGCCGATGTTTGCAGAATCAATGGCAGGAGCAGACACACTCAGCACCGCGTTTGGGGATGGGAGTCACTTTCCGTGACATGACGACCAGCAGACCGACGAGCGGGGAAAACACCAACTCCATGGAGCCGATGCACCCCCAGCGCCCTGCCCCGCCCAGCGAGAGGCTCCAGGGGCCGTTCTGCATCCAGGTGTTTGCAGGGGTCCAGGTGCACTGTGGTCAGACGACCAGGTGCGATCACACAGCATCTCTGAGGAGTGCAGTTGTGGTTGGGTTTTTTTGCCCTGCAAACTTCTGGGTTGAAGGCCCAACCCCCAGGACCTGGGAAGGGGCCCTCGGAAAGGGACCGAATGTGGAGAGAGGTCGCTGTGGATGCAGTTGGGGAGGAGGTCACCCGGGGTCAGGGTGGCCCTGACCCTACAGGACTGGGGTCCATAGGAATAGGGGGAACTGGAGAGCGGCCCGTGTGGGGGAGCCAGGCGCAGCGAGTCGTGCAGGCAGGCTGCCGCGGCTGCCCGGGGCTGGTATGGAGCGGGGACAGCACCCCGCCCCCCGCCCCCACCCCCTCTCCGAGCCAGAGCTGACCCGCTGACCCCTGCTCCCAGACTCGGGGGGAGCAGAAGGCATGTTTCTCTTGTTTGAGCCTCCCAGGCAGGGTATTTGCCATGGTGACTTCTAGCAAACTAATGTAAGGGCTTTTTTAAGAAATCATTTTTTTGCAATTACTTGAAGCGTCTTAAATTCGTAATCACTTTCATTGTTTTAACAGATTTCTCTTTTTCTGGTCCGTGGACAACAGCAAGACTTTCCTAATCACTTTATTCAACGTGACTATGCCCAGGGCACGTAGCCCGACTCTTGCCTGGGTTGACAAATGAAAACATGAGTTAATCACACAGACAACAACCGACCCACCAGCTGGGGAGGCGGCCGGGACGGCGCCTGATGGGGGCCTCGTAGCCCATCTGATCGCCTGGTTGAGCTCGGCCATCGAGGAAGGCGATTTTTCTCAAAATCCGTAATTCATGATTCAGTGATGTGCGTGCACAGGTACAAAAACTCTCGGAGTCTCCAGTTTTCATAAACTACAGAGGCCGCCGTTTTCTGAATCAGGGCTGTTCAAAATGTGTTCACCTTGATCGAACACAAATCACGTGGCCCTCACACCCGGTTTCTTCCCGCATCACGTGCTGAGTTGTTACGATGTTTATGAAAGGGTGAAGGAGCTACGACAACGTGGCTAGTAAACCACGAAAAAGACTATGGGGCAGCTCTGTGTGGTGGGCGTAGCAACAGGTTCAGCTCCGCAGGTCGCCGCATGAACTCGGCTCCGTCTCCAGGCTCCATCCCGTCCCGTGTCCATCACTCGCGGCGACTGCCTGATGGGCCACGCAACTGGCTGCCGAAAACACAGCTCATGTGTGTCCAGCGACGGCTCTCCTTCCTCCTGAACTAGCCCGATGTTAACAAAATGCACACGCACGTGCGTTTTGTGCATCAGGACCGGGGAGAGCAGCCCGGCGTCTTCCTTCTTCCCTGTGTCACCATCGGTCTCCCGGACGCCCCGGCCCCCAGGGTCTCCGGCGTCTTGTTCTCCAGCAGCTGCTCCAGCAGGTCTTCCTCAGATGCAAAATTGATTGTGTCTTTTACCACTTGTGAGGGTTCAGTGGGTCCCCGTAGGTTTTAGGATGAAGCCAAAACTGCGCATTGATTTTTCTTCCCTGCGAGGCGGAAATCGATGCGGCACCTCCTCTGCGGTTTCTCGGAGATTTAGGTGGTGCGTCGAGGGCTCGGGTCGGGCGGTGAGAGACCCTTGGCTAGTTTAGGCAGGGGGTGGGGGAGGGGAGGGCAGGGCTGGAGGTGTCCGGCGGCTGCCGGGCTCTCTCTGGGCCTGCAGTGACTCGGAAACCTCGTGGCCATGGCCTCGTCTTCAGCCTTGGCCAGGGGCTCTCTGCTGCTGCCGTGAGCAACACAGGTGTGAGCTCACCTGCCGGGAGTCAGGACTGCCCTCCCTGCTGCAGTCTGGGCCAGCAGGGTGACTCCAGTTCAGGTCAGACACTCATGCAGGAGCAGGTGACAGGGTGCGGGGAGGGGGCAGGAACCAGGTTTGGATGGAGCAGCCCAGGAAATGCCTCATCCCTGCGGACGAGGAGGCAGGAGGCCAGCAGAGTCGGCTGGTGGCTCAGTCCGAGTTCTTGGCAGAAGACGGTTTTGAAGATGCCCCAAAGATGCAGGCCCGTGTCTCTCAGACGAGACCGTTGGCTCTGTCTTCTGCTCCAGGTAAACCTGCTCTGTGCTCCCGCCTGCAGTCGAGACTCATGATAAATAGAAATCCTGATTTCGCCCTGGCTGTTAAAACCCAGAGAGACTATAAAAAGTTCTTCAAAATTCAAAATTGTAAGAGCGATTTCACCCCGGGTTACAGATAAGAGGACCTTCCTTCCTTGAAAATGGTTTCTGACGTTACTTGCATTTTCAAACGCCAGCTCTCTTGTTTTGTGCATTTTTATGTGATGAGCTGCCTCAGTTCTTGTAAGAAGATATGCAGGTCATAAACTGCAAAGTAATCTGGTTAAAAATGCACGGTCTCCCTCAGCAACGACGTGCAGAACAGCACCAGACTTCACGTGCGTGACTCTGCGGTCTCCGT
Source organism: Artibeus jamaicensis (assembly GCF_021234435.1). NCBI lineage: Eukaryota > Metazoa > Chordata > Mammalia > Chiroptera > Phyllostomidae > Artibeus > Artibeus jamaicensis. The sequence goes on from NW_026522022.1 coordinate 203,920, forward strand.
GGTCTGGGCATCAACTCCTCCGAAAACAGGAGCCCTGGGGGTTGAAGGGAAAGAGGGTCTTCACGTCCCCGCAGCACGGAGAGCCCCCAGTTAGGGGCGGGCGCAGGGTTCCGATCACAGACGCTTCAAATGCGAGTCATCTGTGGGGGACAGGGTGGGGGTCCGCATAACGGTGCCTCTGAGGGGCCTCGGGTGGTTGTGGACTAAGTGACCGTGTTTCCCGTGGGCTCCGGGTCGCTTCGGCTCCTGGCGGTCGTCCAGGAAGAAAGCCCTGTGTGGGCGGCGGTGACTCGCTGAGACGGGGAGGAACAGAGTCCGCAGCCCAGTGCTGGGCGCGTCTGCCTGGGGAAACAGCGCCCCGGTGCCGTCCCCGGCCAGCCCGAGCGGTCGGACTCGCCGTCCCAGGGCACACTCGGCTGTGCTCCCTGCCCACAGCGGGCGCCCCATGTGCTCGGCAGGTCCCCGGGTCCCCCGGCGGTGTGTCTGGGCCCACCCCGGGCTGAGGCCTGCTGCCCGGGTTCGCGGGGTGGTTCAGCAGGAAACACCAAAGGGCCGCCCCCTCTCTGCACAGCGGACAGTGAGGTAGCAGCTGGAGGGGCCGGCGCGGCCCTTGGAGACCCGGCGAGGTCAGTGCAGGACGCACCGCCCCAGGGACCCGGGTTTCCAGCCGAGAGCAGTCCCTTGCCGCTCACTCCCACATCAAATATTGAGACTTTAATATTGAAATGAGCGAGGCCGTCGCTGCGAGACCTGCCGCCCTGAGGCCGGAGGGAGGCGCTGTGCCCCCAGCGTGGGGACGGACGCCGGCCTGAGAGGTGGGCGTCCATGCGGCTTTATCACAAAATCCGTACACCAGTTAAATGGAATATTCCGCACACATCTGTCAAGTGTTCAAGAAAAACACATTTGCTTATGTCTCCGGGCGCATTCTCCGGAGCAGGCTGTATTTATGGGTGTTCTATTTTCCCCCAGCAACTGTAACAAATATAACCTTCAATCTAATATAAAGAGAAGAAAAATATGGCTTTCGGACGAAACAGGTTTCTTTATGAGGGGCAATATTTCCTTTATATGTGAAGTCAGCTGGTCGTTAAAAAGCAGGAGGAAGCGGCCTGGGCAGCGCTCCGGTGGCAGGGAAATGCCACCGAGGGCCCCGACTGCAGAGGGGGTGTCGGGCTGCTCCGGGGGGCGGCCCTGGACCTCAGGCCCCGGGGTCCCGCAGCCCCTGCCCGGCACAGGTGCTGCCCGGCGGGTAGAGGAGGTCGTGCGGGGTGATGGTCCTCACCCCTCGCAGTCCCTGCTCCCTTCAGGCCCTGCCTCCTGCCCAGGACCAGTGTGCTGGGCACTCGGCTCCCATCCCCCGAGGCTGGCCCACCCCCGGGGGCATCCCTGCTCCAGGCCCCCTCCCATCTGGAGGCCACCAAGTGCCCGTTTCCGTGTTGGGAGGGTGACCGAGGTCGCTAGGTGGCCCCTTGGGTCTGCGGGGGTGGGGCCGAGACGCACCGTCCATCTCAGCCCTGGACCACGGAGCCAGCATCAGCCACACGCCCCTCCCTTCTCTCTGAACAGCGCACACGCTCTGGGGGCCCGGCCGTGCACCCCACGTCCCTGGGTCACCTGGGCCCTGTGCCTGCCTTCCCTCCGGAGCCCACTCTGGTCAGTACCTGGTCCCTGTGACCAGAAGGCAGTGGCTGCTCCCACCAGGCTTGAGACGTTTCCTGCCCAGGGTACATGCTGTGCCTTCAAGGAGCGTGGGCGGTGACAAAAGTCCTGGGACCCTGGGGGCAGAAGCCAGTCAACACTGTTAATGGGAAAGGACACGGATTCGACTTTCTCAGGAACGTACGGAAACGGAGACACAGGGAAACCCACGTGTTGCCTTTAAAATCTGACTTCATCTCCCTGGGTTTCCGCCCTGGTGTGGCTGTTTGCAGGGCTGATCGGACGCACTGCTCGGCCGGGTGCACAAGCAGCTCCCGGCCCTTTGCTGGCTGTGTGGGCCGGTCGGCGCCGTGTCAGGTGAACGGTGCTGAACGAGCCAAGCGCTGGGTTTGGTGCTCCCGACTCAGGGTGAGAGGAGCCAGGGGCCCGGTGCCTCCCGTCCGCATCCGACCTCAGGTCCTCTGCTCAGTCGCGTCCGGCTTCTTCTCTGGCCCGAGTGGGGCGAGTCAGCGGGTGACATGATTTGTGCAGTGTGTCTGCTGCGGGACAGGGGGTCCTCCAGACCTCGCTTCCTCTCACAGGGCTCTAACGTGATGAGAGCGTGTTGCATCCAGGTGCACTTTCTTTGCGGACTCGTGAGGCAGGGGCAGGTGACTGCTGCAGAGGCGTCTTCTGTCCTGGTCGACCGGGTGCTCAGCCGCGGTCCTGCTGGTTCATTCTGTGCTCGAGTGACCGGCTTCCCAGCCTCGGAGTTTGGGGAGAATTAGGGAGAACGGGGGAAGAGCTGGGGGGACGTGCCTGGGATGTGGGCGGTGAAAGCCCGCCTGCCCCTCCCCGGGCACGGGGACCATCCTAAGGAGGTGACAGCAGTGGGAGAAAGCCCTGGGGGACCTGCCTGCGTCCTGTGCTGAGACCTGCGGCTCTGGGGTCAAGGACAATACCGCCGAGTGACAGGGTTGAAGGAAGGGACCTGGGTCTGCACCCAGACGGGGCCATCAGAGCCGTGACCACCGCCCTGAGGCTCACGTTCCTCAGAATCTCGGACGCAGGTGGCGCTTCCGACCTCGTGGAACCCCCTCGCCCAAGTTTGCATGGTTTTCTGTGTTTCTGTAGCTGCACACGTTTGCAGCGTTGGAGGTCTCCGTGTCCCGTCACCACAGACCGCGGGCCCCGCCGTTGGGCGAGTCGTCAGGTCCCCTGCTCCCCGTGTTTACCTGGCTCCACAGGTCTCAGCAGAGAAAGAACAGACGTGACAGGTTTTCCGAAGCAGATGCTGTGGGAGGAGGGAGGTGGGCCCGAGTCAGGAAGCAGCCTGTCAGTCCAGCGGGGGAAGCAGGAAAGATTGGCCGGTGGGTCCCACCTGGTCCCTGCGGGGCCGGCCCAGCCGGGGACACGGAGGTGAGTGAGCCAAGGGCCTGTGTGGGTCCCGGGATGTGAGACCCAGTGGACAGCTCACACTCAGAGCCCCGAAGAGCACGTGGGTCCCTGTCTCTGCCGGGGCGAGTGAGGCTCACCCGGAGCCCAGGGATTCTCTGCTCATGACCCGGAACGTGCAGGTCGTGGAGCGGGTGCTGCGGGAAGCCCCGGCCGGGCCCCTGGGAGCTGGCTTGCCCCACAGCACAGCTCTCGCTGAGCTGAACGCTGCTGCCTGAGCAGCCTGCAGCATGAGCGGCAGCAATCTGCCTCAGAGTCAAGTGCGCAGCATGCGAGACGGGCAAAACCCACCTTGGGTGCCCGCAGACCACGGCCACTGACTCGGTTTCCCGGGCCCCGGGACCCACGGGGACAGGAGGCTGCAAGTGGGACGGGTGCTCGGACAGACGTGGAGGGCCCAGACCCATTCTCCCCCGCCGGGAGCCCGCGCCAAAGCCGCCGCAGAGCTGGGCGCGGGTGCTCAGCGGCGACTGACCTTGTGAGAAGCCTGCCCTTGCCGCCCGCAGAGCCAGTCGGCCCCATAAATCCACACCTGCCCGGGGCGCGTCTGCCTCACGCAACGGTGCTCCCACTGCAAATGCGCGAGGCTCTGGGTGGGGGGACGTCCCCCATTTTCTTTTCTCTTCTCCTCCCTTTCCCCGTTTTAAAAGTGAATTCTAATAAGTCATTTTTAATTGTCAATACTGTTGTGCTTATTTCTTCATAAAATCAATGACTTAACACACACCAGGTTCAATGAAAATAAATCAGACGAATGTCCCCGTCCCTGAGCTCCATGCAGCAGGGCCACATGCCCGGTGCCTGGTCGTCAGCCTGCAGGGACCTGGTGTTGCGGTGACTGTGTCCTTGGTGCTGCAGGGAGAGGAGACGCATGTTGGGCCTGAGGAGAGGCAATCGGGAAGGGCTTCCTGGAAGAGGTGGTGCCTTGACACAGCTTCAGGGAGGACGGGTGGCCAGAGGAAAGGGCAGAATCATGGCGGGACAGACAGGCTCCAAGCTGCCATTTCCTGAAGCAGTGACGGGTGGTCGTCCAACCAAACTGTGGGGGCCTCTGCTCAGTTATTGTCCCAGAGACGCGCGGGTGGACATGGACCCAGACGCTCCCTCCAGGCGCCGACGTCCAGAGCTCCTCTTTGGACCCCAGCCAACAGTAAGGGTGAACCGCTCACCCCCCTGGAGGAATTCCGGGCCATCGACTCACACAGGTTGGGCGAGGACTCCCAGAGCCCAGTGGAGAGACCCAACGCCCGCCCACGGGGCTGGGGGGGCCCCAGGCCGCCCCTCCCGCAGCTGCCCTGGCCCTTCTGCAGGTCAGCGGGGCGGAGCTCACACGGCTGACAAGAGCCACCTTGGAGGGCGGTTCTGGTGGCCGCGCCTCAGAAGGACACCACCTCCGTGCCCGGTCACAACTCAGAGGACTCACTGTGGGCTCTGCCGGTCACAGCCTCTGAAACAGGCTTCAGCCGCACCCGACATCCAGTCTTAATCTGTGCTGGCGTCGGGCGCACGGCAGGGCGGTCAGTCATCGTCACTTCCGGAGTGGCCCCCGGTGTGTCCAGCACCCGCCCGGCGCCATCCCCAGTTACCACGGTATCGCCGGCTTGGTTCCCTGTGCCGCACCTCACGCCGGTGACGGTTCTGTGACTGCCTGTCTGTCCACGGTCCCTTCCCCCTTTTCTCCCAGCCCCCACCCTCCCCTTTCTGACAACCACCGCGTCTCTCTGAGTCTGTCTCAGTTTTGTTTGAGTTTATTTTGGTCCTCAGATCTCACGTATGAGTGAAACCCTGCGCTACTTGTCTTTCTCCCACTGGCTCATTTCACTTGTCACCCTGTCCTCTGGGTCATCTGTCCCTGCTGTCACCAAGGGCCACCAGATCGGCTGCTTCTCATGGCCGAGCTGTTCCATGGCGTGAATGGAACAGCTTTTTATCCGCTCGCCCACTGATGGGCACACGGGCCGCTGCCACGTGTGGCGACTGTGAAGTGTCCCTCTCTGTCTCTGAACCTGTCACACAGCCAATGTCTGTGGTCACCATCGGCTTCCAGGCGTGGGCCTTCGGTGCTGGCTGGGGTCCAGCTTGTGCCTCGGCCTGGTCAGCTGTCAGCCCCACAAAAGTCAAGCGCAGTTTCTGGACTTGGGACAAGAACCATGGACGTCGAGGGGAAAGCGGTTTGGGTGGGGGTCCCGCCCGGGATTCCGGTGGCCAGGCTGTGGTGGGGTTAGCGTCCGGCCAGCACTGGTGGCCCTGTCCCTGAAAGTCCACCCAGCTGACCTCTGACCCTCTCGCTCACACGGCTCGATGGGAAAGGGGGGCTGAAAGCCCTTCTGTGTTTTCTCCCGGTCGATGGTGATGACGGTGGGCATTGGACTCTGCGGTGAATGACCACCTGTGGGGCGTGTCCAGGCTGCACGAGGGGACAATAGAACTTGGCTGGGAGTGTCCAGCCTGCCTGGCCTGGCCGGGTGAGGGAGGAGGAGTGAAGGTTCGTGTATATTGGTCTTCTCGGTGGTTTATTTTGGATCGTGAACCCATCACATGAACCCTGGAAGAGGGGCCCCTTGTGGCCTCACAGCCCCGGTGGAGACACGGGTGTGGTGCTGCAGGACTCGGGGCGGGGGGCTGCCGGGTGGTCTTCTGACCAGAAGGTCTTCTGACCAGACCCCTTAGCTCCGGAGACGGGCGGAGGGAGAAGAGGGAAGAGTTTCTCGCCAGTAGGTGGCATGTTAATGCCGCAGGGAAGCTTCGTGCGACCGCCTCTGGACTCCGCAGGTGGGCTGCTGAGACACCCACTGGCCGGCAGGTGCTGAGGGCCGGGGACCTGGCCCCCCTGTCAGCCCCGCCTGGTCCTCTGGCCCCACGGTGTCCAGCAGGCTGTGTCCCGTCACCCCCATTTCTGCAGCTCGGTCACACTGTCGTACCTGAAATGGCTCGCTTTGCCTAAATACTTCAGGCGAGAGGCATTTTTAGTAACTTTTAGTTCAGAATAGACCATGAATAAGTGTCAGCCACTCACTAGGGAAGGCCACCCCTGTAATCAGGCATCTAGTGCAAACCTGGTGCCCCCTCTGCTTCTGCCCAGATACCAGGGCCCACGGAGGGCGTCACCTGCCTGCCTGTCTGTCTGTCTGCACTGACATCTGTCTGCCTCCGAGTGGGAGTGCAGCCGTCTGTCATCTCATCCGTCGTCTGTCATTTGCCTATGAAATCCCCTATCTCTTCGTCTACCGCCTATCATCTATCTACCCATCTCTCTATTTATTATCTATCTACTTATATGTGTAAATGGCATTGGGACACTCCCTGCTGGTCCAGAACAGGGGACTCCCAGGAATAATTCTGACCCTGTGCAGTCCTGCTCTCTGCCCTCGCTTTGGAACATGAAACCGGCTAACACAGACGGAAGGAGAAGCAGCCACGGGAGATGGGCCCAGCCTGGGCCAGCGCCGGGGCTCTGGGATCAACCCGAAAATCCTGGCAGGGGAGCGCAGGCTGCCACAGGGACGTGGCCGGGACGCTCCGGGGGCTGCACGAGGCCCCTGCTCACAGCTGTGGGACAGACCTGCTGGAAGCCAGGGCACAGACCGGCTTCCCTCCGAGGCAGCATCCAGACCTTCATCCTCTCCAGAGGCTCCAGAGACGAACCTGGACACGCGGCGTCACTGAGCTCCAGTCAGAAGTTGCCAGGTGCCCAGGTTCCTGTGGCTGCTCCAGCCTTTCGGCCCCTGGGTGATGCGGACAGTTCTTTGGTTCCCTGTCCCACTGGCGGGGCAACTCGGGCTGTGAGGGGGACAGAGGGATGGCTGCTTGGAGAAAAGTGACGTCAGAGTCCCCACCGCAGCTTGACTCCTGCGGGACTAAAGGTGTCAGCGCGAGAGAATGAACCACGGGACCCAGGGAGGGTGATTTCAGTTAGTGAGCGGGATTCAAAAAAAGAGAGACAGCATAAAAGAAAAAGGCTCTTGTATTTGGCTTCATGAAATAAGACTGGGGAAATTCTTCAGAATTAGAATGAAAGGCAACGGAGAAGTAGAGGAATCGCTGGACGATGCTGGGAAGGAGCTAATGTTTTCGACACTAAAAAACTGTGTGAGGTCCCCTAGACAGACGGGCAAGGCCGTGCACAACGACCCCCCGAAAACAGGGACCTGCAGCCCAGAGACGCTCGGCTTCGTGCCTGGGAAGTGAGCAGAGGCAGCTGCGCAGTCACGGTCCGTCCCGGAAGTTCCCTCCTCAGCGCTCGGGGATGGACGCTTGCTGTCCAGGCACAGGCAGCCACACAGAAAGGGACTGGCCCGTGCCCCAGCCTTTTGGGAAAATGCCTCCAGGGTCACCCGACGCAAGGTGAGGGTCATCGTGCTCACTCAGTTGTTCGGAGCCCTCGAAGGCTGAAATCACTGACTGTAACTCTTTAGCCATCAGCAGAGCCAGAACTTGACGTGTTTACCAGTTGGCTGCGTGGGAGAGGGCTGGATGGGCCCTGGGGAAGCAGGAGCAGGAGGAGGAGAGGCAGACAGGCCGAGACCTGTCGCCGTTTGGAGCCCTGGTCCTGAGGTCAGGGCAGGTTGGGGGGCCCGTGGTCCTGCCAGCGGGCAGATGTGGACGGGACGGAGCCGAGAACTTGGGGTGTAACTCCAGCCTGGAGGCCTGAGTGAGTGCTGGCTCCCAGCTTTCTCTCTTGGGGTTGGGGGCACCTGGGGACTCACCGAACCCCCCTTTCTTCGCATCGCTGTTTCCACCCACGACACAGGGTTACAGACGTGCCTCCTCTGCGGTCTGTGCTGATGCTTTGCGGTGCCCGAGACAGGGGACAGGGGCTGGCGTGGAGCGCCCGTGCTGGCTGGTCACCAGGACGCCCGCTCTCCGGCCCGGTTTCCACCGCAGGCTCGTCAGGCGAACAGCAGTGCGTCTCGCTGCTGCTCTTCCTCCGAGTCCCACCGGCATGGACAGCGGTCGGGGCCGGCGGCCAAGACCAAGGTCGCAGCTTTCAGAAATTCTTCACCGACGCCCTTTGCTTCCTCACAAAAGTCGCTGCCGAATCTGATCACGGACACTGCGACCACACCGAAGACAGGCCTTGGCCTGAGGTGGGGGAGGGGCGAGAGCGTCGACGGAATGGGGAGGAGGGGGCGTCGAGAGATCGGTCGACCAGGGAGACCTCAGTGCAGTCCAAACGTCTGTTTTAATTGTCCCATGAAGAGTCACAGGTCACGTTCTCCTCACACTGCCACTAACGTTGCCGACCGCAGGGAGGGGGGCTCGGCTGCCATCAGTGGGGGGGCACCGGGCGCTGAACTCCTGAAACTTCGTCCCTTTGTATTTCTGCTTCTAGGAAGCTGGGCTGTTTTTTCATTAACAGTGAAAGCACATTGGAAGCGCTCACAGTAAAAGCCCTTCCATGAAGCTGTCGTCTCTGCGTCTGCTGTATTTGGCAGCTGTGAGCTTTTGGAAATGAAAGGCTGGGCCGCGGTGGCCCGTCCACAGCCTGGTCCCTGGGAGAACACGCTGAATTCCCCCTCGGGAGTGTCTGTGTCCAGCCAGTCGGCGGGTCCAGTTCAGCGTGGGGGCCTGGGCCACTGGGTCCTGAGGCCTGAGTTCCGAGAGCACAGGGGCACGGAGGGGAGACCCCATAAAGGAGAGAGGCTTCGGGTGTGGGAACAGGAGAGCATGTGTGGAAACTCGGGGCAGATTCCCGGGGCGTGGGCCCTGTCCCCTCCTCACCTGAACACGGCGATGACCCCAGAGCCATTGCCGCTTCTTGACTCATGCAGGTCTTAGTCCACGGCTAAGTGGACTAAGCCGTGGGAGGCCCTGGTGGGCTCCAGGCTCCACGGTGACACTGTGGATGGAGGCCGGCGTGGAAAGAGCTGAGACGCAGGCTAGTGTCTCTGCAAACTCAGCAAGGAGCTCACCTTGAGGGTGGATCGTCGAAGACACAGCCCCCCCAAGTCCTCGCTGCGTGTGGGAATCTCCTCTTGCCCAGCCAGCCAGGAGAACAGCACTACGGGCTCTCCTTCCCCTCTGGAAGTGGCAGAATATCACGGAACACGCACTCTGGTGAGGCGGTGCACCTCCGACACCGGGGCCCAGTCTGGAGCCACGCAGTGGAAGCGTCTTCCCCGAAGCTCGTTCCAGGGCTGTGGGGTCGTCCGGGGTGGATGGGCTGCACCCATCCCGTGCACTAGCCCAGGAAACTCTTGCAGCTGGAGGACATGTTGGCAGCTCTGTTGAAATCATTATGGCAACGGATCCACAGACAGGGAGTGGTTCTGTGTCCACGAACACAGACCACCGAGCTCCCCGGAGGGGCCGAGAACCAGGCAGGATCCAGGAGTGAGAGTGGATGGGCACCCCCACTTCTGAGCTGGGGCTACACAACTCGGGGTAACAGCGAGCCGGGTGGGGTGTCGGCAGGAGCCGGATTTTACCAAAGTCTGCCGGTGTCCACGCACATGCTGTGTCCATCCCCACCGGCACATGTGGTCCACGGTGACAGGTCCTGCCCGTCCCTGGGGACACTGAGCTCTCAGACGCTGAGGGAAGAGCACGGTCCTGGGAGCACCGGCTCAGGCTCCTTCTGTGTGTGGTCGCAGAGCGGGAAGGGCCGGGCGAGACTGAGCCTCGCCGTCCCCCGGAACCAGCCATTCTCAGGCAGACCCGGGAGCAGCACCTGCGTGGGAGTCTGTCCCGTGAGGGCAGCCGCTCTGAGCAGAGCGTCGGGCTCGTCTCTGCAGCTACAGGATCAGGCAGACCCTCAGCTGGTCGGCCATGTTCTCCTCAGAAGGTCTTCTCCAGGAGGTGTCGGGCTTCCTGGGAGTGACCCTGAGGACGTCACAGTCACCTTCCCCTACAAACTGGAGACGGGGCTGTTGAGAGTTGCCCAGACAGACAGGACAAACCGGGTCAGACACGAAAGGGCCACGTGAGATGTGACTCCACACTCAGGCTGCAGGTGCCCTGCCCCGGGCCCATCTCCTCTTCCCTCAGAGGCGTTGGGACACTTTCCTCCGGTGGGTCTCTGGGCCATTGAAATCCCAGTGAATTAAAGGGAAGGCCACCTTGGAGTGTGCTTCCTGACCAGCCATCGTCAGGGCCGATCTGAGTCCCCCGTGGCACAAGTGGCCGAACCACGTAGATGCCAGTGCGTGGCTGTTGTGGAAGTCGCTGTGTCCTGAAGGGGAGACCCAGGGATGCAGCGGGCTGTTGCGGAACAGGCGCTCCCAAACCGAATGTGGAGTTGGGTGATGTTGTGAGAAACACCTCTTGGGGTCTCTTGAAAGAAGACGGAATCATGGAACCTGTGCCGCACGCCCCCCTCGGCCCCGGGTTGTACCATCTCCAGGCCGAGAGGGAGCGAAGCGGCCCCCGGGGCCGTGTGACCAGCCTGGCTGTGAGGGTCCGCGGCCACAAGCCTCATCTTAGCAACAGGTGCCTGGGATAAAGACCTCTCACCGCAGTTCACGTACCCCCAAACTGGAAAGCACCGGGCAGCAATTATGGGGAAAAAACCTCTCTCATTAGACAGTTCTTTTTGATTTCAGTCTCCATGGAAACTGGATACTCAGATGGTGAGATATTCTTGTCTTTGGAGTTTTGCATGTCTTGGAATTTGGGTGCGCACAGACAGCCAGACGCAGCGCCTGCCTGCGAGACAGGCAGAGGGGTCTCTCGCTGGGCGCTGACGCCCGCCCAGAGCTCGGTGCCCGGGTGGCTGCTATGGAAGGGCAGGTTCAAAGGTGAAACTGAGGCCTGATGAAACCACGGAGACTTCATAAAGAGAGACAATTCTAACACGTCCCGGCCCGGAGCGGGGGTAGGATGAGTGTGTATGTGTGTGTGCATGCACCCCCAGCCCCTGGTCCAGAGCCCACAGACGTGTGACCCTGGGCACCTCTGTTTGTGCCTGGCTGCGAGGCCCCGCCCCCATCCCCCGGCCCTGAACCCCAGGCTCTGCCTGGCACCAGCCTGTCTCAGCAGATGGCCGTTTTGGGTCCTGCTGGGACCGATCTCAGTGACCTGGCTGCCGCTGGGCCCGGAGAGCAGAGGGCTGGTCTCAGCAGCCTGTGCCGGTCCAGCCATGCAGGTGACGGAGGTGCCACAGAGGAAGGCCCAGCAATGTCTCCAGGGGCCCCCACCTGTCCTGGAGTCCTCGTCTTCGAGACCAGGCTTGGGGGGCGGGACTAGACACAAGGGAAGAGCGAGCGTGCGGGCAGAATGCAGCCAATGCCCTGGTGCCATTCTCTCCTGGGTTGGGGGACAGAAGCTGGGGCTCCACCCCGCAGATCCTCCGAGACAGAGCCACTTGCCGCACCTTCGCCCTCTGCCCAGGGCCACTGCTGGGCACAGGGCCTCCTTTGGCCCCACTCCGGTCCACCAGAGCCTCCTGTGGGCCATATGATCCCCCGGGGCCCAGAGACTTATCCTTCTGGATTAAATGTCATCTCAGGGAAGCTCGCCTTGACCCTGACCCTGACCCTGAGCCTAAGCTAACCTCGGGCTGAGTCAGTGTGCAAACCCTACCTCCCAGTCCTTCAGGGTCACTCCCTGCTGTTCTGCACAGACCCCTGCAGGCGGGTGCGGGTCTGTCTCCTTCCCCTCCCTCCCTGCACGGCCTGAGGTCAGTCCAGGGAGTGAGAAGTCCAGTCGGGACTCCGTGCCCCACTCATTCTGTCGCTGGCCAGCTGGCACACTGGGGGGACTTGCTGGGCAGACTGTCACCCAGGGTTCACTGGCGATCTCCCCGGTGGAGCCTGCTGGTGGCTGACGTGCCGTTTTCGAGGGGCACAGTTCCCTCTGTCCCCCACCTGTGTTTCGTGCAGCCGTGAGTCGGACGGCCTCGGGAAGCACCATGTTCCTGACAGAGCTGTCAGTCCGCTGGCCTCTGCAGGTGGGAAGCGTCTGCATCCTCCGGCAGAAACTCTGTGTGCAGAGCAGGGCACCACCCAGCCCGGACGGAGGATACGTCTGCTCCGCAACTCGGCCTCTCCAAGCTGCCGGCGCTGCTCCCGGTGACTTTGCCTTTTAAGCGATGCACAGGTTCGTCAGTCTCACCAGAGCAACACTGTGTTCACCAGCAGGCACCCGGCTGTTCCGAGGGGGCTCCTCGGGTGGTTACAGTGTAGCTCTGAAACGGCCAGCTTGCAAAGAGAGGCTGGCTTGTGAAAAGGAAGCGTCACCTGTTCACAGCAGGCTGTGCTTTTTCATTTAAAAAAAGTGCCACCAAAGAAACACAAGCTGCATTCATTAAAGAAAAACAATGAAAGACTGTTGACGACTGTCTGGAATGCTTATGCACTTAATAATTGCCAGATCGTGTCTCTGTGATGGAACGGAGCGGCCCTCGTCTTAGAGAAGGATCGAACGCGTTTTCAGAAGGATCTCCACCAAGAGCCGAGGGCCCGGCGTCTGCGGTCAGACCCGAGGAGCCAGCTGACACGCAGCAGGTGCCCAGCCTGCGGCGGCATCTGGCCTCCCACCTCTGAGAGCCCGGAGCGTGGTCCCGCTCCGGGGCCACCGATCAGACTTCACACCAATGGGGGTTTTGCTCTCTCAGCCTCAGGCATGATATTGTTCTGCATGTCTGAGCAGATGAAATATGTTAGACGGGGCATATCTGTGTGTTTGCCTTCACTCCTCATTCTTTTGCTTAGTTACACTTTTTTAATGCTGCCAAAGTTGTGGTCTCACAGCATAAAAATGGCCCTCGGTGGGCAAACACAGAAATAGTCTTGGGGAGGCGCCAGGGTTGGATGTCGTCTCGCTGTTCTTGTTCCAAAGAGGAGCTGGGACTCCTCTGTGGGGTGGGGGCGCGCGTCACCAAGACCACCGAAAAGCGGAAATGCGAGGGGAAGCCTGCCAGCCCGTCTGTCTGCAGCCGCCAGAAACATAGGCTTGTTCCCTTAATTAGCGGCTCAGAGATTCCTTGGGAACAGCACCGGGATGGGCCTGGGGCACCAGAGCCAAGCTCCGACTTCAGCAGGACAGGAGGGTCCTTGCCAACAGGGTTGCAACCGGCTTCCTCTTGAAATACACACCATCTCTGATCTTTGCTGAAGCGGCATCTTCTTGCTGTCGGTTGCTCCTTGTTCTCGGTCACGTGTGGTAATTCGTGCACACAGTGTCGCTTCCCGACGGAAGAGCCGGGCATTGAGGACCACACCCGTCATTCCCCCACCCCCGGCTCATCCTGAGTGGTCCTCCCTTCTCCCAAGTCCATCTTGGCGTCTCGAGGGGGCACCGGCGTGGGCAGGGGCTACGGCCTTCATGGCGGTCACTGGCGGTGCCGGTGGTGATGACTGACCCCTGTCAGGAGGAGCCGGGCTGGCCTGCCCTCCCAAGCCCCGAGTCTGCTCCTGCTGCGTTTGGAGGCCACGGAGTTTCTGAGTTTCTGTAACTCGGTCATTTAGCGTAGGCTGGGGTTCTGTTTCCCCACAGTGAGGGTAAACGCTTCCTGTGTTACTGGGACTTTTACGGGGTTACTCTAACACAGCTTCCCTTTTGTTACATTGAGTCTGATGAGCCGACTGATATTTCAGTGGTTTTGACCTTCAGAAATGTCAGTTTCCTGCAACTCCCTCTAACGTATTGAGATGACAGATGACGGTGTTGGCTGGCCTTGTGGGTGGGGCTAATGAAGCCCTAGAAATCTCTGCCCCACGGAGTGAGTGGCTCTGTGACTTTTTACCAGCCTGTTAGTGATCTCTGACTCTCCGACCGCACGCACCTGAGCGAGTGGAAATGTGGCATGGGGCTCAGGTCACAGCTGCTGCCCTGGGAAGGTGGAGTCTTTGCTGAGGCCACCAGGCGGTGGTGCTGTGGACCGAGGGGACACCAGGTATGTCCAGAGGTGCACAGAGCACCAATAGGGAGGGTGCTGGGGGCAACTCCGGGCCAAGTGGGGTGGGGCCTGCCCCCTCCCCTAGTGCTCTGGACCCTGTGCGCTGCCGGTGCTCCCCAGGTGCCGGTGATCGGAGCGCCTGTGCTGGGCAGGAGCAGCCGCCCACAGTGCAGACAACAGGCGGAGGAGGGCGCGGTGTTCTTCCCAGCGTCTGGTGTTCTAGGTGCCGCGGGGTTGTCGCTTGTCACAGGTGCCTTGTTCCTGTCTGAAGTCACAATCTTCATTAACCACAATTCATACTGCAGCGGAGGGATCCTGGGAAGATGTTCCGCTCCAACGCGCTTGTTTATCTCCGCCAGGGACACTTCACAGAGCTGGGACTCATTTCTCCCTCCAATTAGCCGCAGCGCCAAGCGCGTGCTATTGGTAAAGCTGACTAATGGCTGTGACACGGGAAAGAAGAGCCCCGTCCCCTCCCCTACGTGCCCGGCACTCGGTGCCTCTCCGGGCACTTCAGGTTCTGCGGCTTCTCCGCCGGAGCAGAGGGCGCCGTGACTCACCTGCGTTGGACAGTGACTCACCTGCGTTGGACAGAGGGACGGGAATAATCACTTTCGCTTTCTGGCATCCATGGGGTGACTCTCATAGCAACTGCCCCAGGGGCAAGAACACGCACCGTCGTGACAGGTTACCTAGCATAGCGCCTAAGTTTGGGGTTCTTGCCCCCCCCCTTTTTCCTTCGAAGCGGGGACTAGTGTGGGCTGAAAAACTCCGTGTCAATTCTAAGTTACTTTCCGGTTAAGACCACTGACACACACCACGCCGCTTACTATGGAACTATCTCATTACTGTTTTTGTGTAGCTGTAAAGTAACCAAACCCTTAGCTCTGGTCTTTTAAACACATGTTAGTAGAGTTTTAATTTTTTTAATTAAATTGCTTAAACAAAGTCATCCAAACATTTGCTAGGACTTTTTCATCTTCTCTCACAGGTCAGTGCATGGTTGTTAGCGCCAGTTCAACACCAACAGGAGTCCCCAGTGTGGGGCACAGCACAGAAGGAAACTTCTTTGGGTGCAAACAGCTCAGTGGTGACACAGACTCCCTGTGAGACCCTGGGGCCAGACCCCTGTCCAGCTGGGCAGCTCCAGCCAAGGAAACCCAGCCGTCAGTGGGAACAGAACAGGGCACCCAGAGCCCCAGTAGAGGCGGCTTATATGGGCAGAAGTCCCCCACCCTGGTCGCCGATTTGTCCATTGCCATGCAAATAAGGGCTCCAAGTCCATGCAGTTTGGTTGTCCAAAAGGCACTGTTCTAATTGGCCAGAAGAGATCCATTCTGATTGGTCAGAACTGTGCAGCTCTGCTTGGATGGGAAAAGCCTCAGTCCTATTGGTTGAAGTACAATTCCAAGAGCTCCTATGTAAGGGCTGCTCGGCAGAGAGACTCAGTGCAGGTGGGCGGTTCGGGGCTGGCTGCTTCCCAAGGTGCAGTTTTTGTGAGAGGCGCCTGGGCAGAGGTGGCTGCTAGGCTCTGTTTCCGTTTGGTTTAGTTTCAGTCTGAGCCCGGTTAGCCCACCAGGACTGGCAGCTTTAAACCATTTTGGCTGCAGCCCATTGTAAGAAGTGCTTTTTACTCGCAACCTGGACACAAGCACACACAACACACACAGGTGTAGGCACACTTGTGTGCCTCAACGTGGAGAGCGTCATAGCAACACTCGACACTGGAGACACGTCCTGGTCTTTCCTGTCGTGACCTGTCCTGGCTGCTTTGTCCTGTCCCCTCCTGTCTGCTGCTCTTTCAGAACCAGGTCACTGGGCACAGTGTGAGGCTCACGCTGGACAGCGTTTTGGGGACCAAGCCCCTGTCTGAGGTCGTCGGGGGGAGTCCTCCACCAGCATTTGCACCCCTGTTATGCCAATGAGCTCACACCTACATCTGAGCAAAGTCCCGGTCACCTCATTAATTCTGCGAGTTTGGTCAAAACTTGTGTCTGTGGGTGGGGCTGGCCAGCCCTGCTCCCTCGGGGGCCTGACCCCTGTCGTGCTGTCTTTTCCTTCTGGGCGGCGTTTCCATCCTCACAGCTGTGACTTAGCCCTCGGTTTGGTCTCCGACCTTGGAGCACCAGTCTGGCGAGGTTGCCTGCCAGCCCTCCTTCCTCATCCTCACCTGGTTTCTGTAAGCGGTGCTTTGAGGGCGGTGGGATCTCTGACGGAGGAAGCAGGTTTCAGCTGCCATTCCCATGCCTCTGCGGAGAGGTGACGCGGAACGGTTGCTGCCTCCATCCGAGTCGTGAGGTCACACAGCAGTGCCGATCGTGGTGGCCCTGGGTCCATCGGGGGGAGCGTGGTGCCCGGCAGTGTGGTTTGGAGGAGCCCTTTCATCTGTTGCTGGATATTTGGGAGGAGGGGTGAGGGGCGGGGTTAATCACCTCCATGCTGCCCTGGGTCACCCCTAGGGCAGCCCTAGCCCTTTGCAGCCCTGACCGTCCCCAGTGCCCGATGCCCTGTGGGGTCACGGGGGTCACGGGGCAGGAATCGGAGGTCAAGGTGTGTTTGTCAGCAGGGTCCTCTTCCACCGACTATTCGGTGATATTTCTACAGTTTGGTCTATAAGTCTTTATTTTGCTAACCACATGGAGAAAATCCAATTTTCAGGTTCCTTTATTTTTCTCTCTAGAAAATCTCAGCAGTACCTTTTCTTCGATAAAAGGAAAAACGTTTTCTGTGGTCCCTCTGGCAGAGTCGGACCGAGCAGAAGGCAGCGCTGGCCGATGTCCCTTCGGAACAAGGAAATCCTAGGACCCAAAGCCGCCTTCACGGGGCAGTCCCTGCCCTGTTGGGGTCCCGAAGGGGGTACAAATGCCCAATAGCAAGGCCCCCCACTGTGCGGAACCCGGGCACAGCTTGGTTCTCACTGCTGTCAGGAGTCAAGATGCTCCCCTGAAATTCCCCCCGCCCGCATGTGTCTTCAGCACAAAAGGCCGCCGCCGCTCGGCATCAGTGACTCTGCGAGGAGGCACCCAGACGGTCTTCGGGCCCTCCGGCAGCCTCAGCTGGGGGCGCGCCTGCGTGAGGAGGACAGTGCGGGCCCAGTGCCGTCCCTTCAGGGCCCGTACTACAGAGGGAATCTGCTCCTCGGAAGTTCCTGCGGCCCCTCCCCACCTTGGGGGCCTGGGGACCTCCGTGTCCCTCCCCTGTGCCCTCTGGTTCCCTGTGGCCTCGCTGGACACGGTGGGTGTGTTTCCAGCTGAGTCAGGCTGATTCCTGCTGAGACCCGCTGGGACTCTTGCTCACACCTGCTCTAGCTCCTCCCCCAGGGACACAGCGGTGGTCTCCCTGCAGGGACATCCCGAGACATCCGTCTTCCCCCTGGGGACTTCCCCTGAGTCAGACCCAAGCTGTGACGCACATGTCCTCGCCCAGCGTGTAGCCTGTGTTCCTGAGAGCAGCTGTGTGTCATCACCCTCGGGCAAAGGGAAACCTCATGGGGGGCCTGGGTTACATGGAGGAGGTGGCACCCTCAGCCCCCGGGGCTGCTGTCCAGTCTCTGGGGCTCTGAGAGGACACACTGTGGAGAGAGGCGTCATCCCCAGTGGTTCTGAGAGTGGTTGGTTGCCCTGGCAACGGAAGGCCCCTGTCTGGGAGGCTGTCTGCTCAGCGCCCTCCAGGACTGGGAGGGGGCGGCAGGGTCTGACGAGGGGCAGTGGCCTCAGAGTTGGGGTGCCTGTCCCTGCCCTTCCTCAGTCGGTGACGCCGCAGAGCCTCAGGCCGACGGGGTGAGGCGGCTGGGACTTCCTGTCCGAGGCTTGTCCCGTGGGCCCTGCCTGTCACCGTGGGCCCTGCCTGTCACCGTGGGCCCTGCCTGTCACCGTGGGCCCTGCCTGTCAGAATCCCCCATGGTGCCACCAGCGTGATGTTCATCTGGCATCTGTGGGGCTGCTGCCCCGTGACCCACGTAGGAGGGGAAACCAGGGTGACCCAGCTCAAGCATCGAGCTCTGTGCCCTGGGGGTCGCGGATCAAACTGCAGTGTCTCGGCCGAATAAGCCCGGCCATGGGTATGCAGGGGTCGGGGGTCCGGGACAACCAACCACAGGTCACACGGGAGGGACTTGTCCGTGGGACGCAAGGGGGTGGGCCAGGCTCCAGAGGCCCACCAGGTCGGGAAACGAAGGTCACGTGTCGAATAAAGGGTTTCAGAGTGTTTACAGTTGGCACTGAGCGTGCGTGTGCGTCAGGTGTGAACACATCTGGAGCATCTGTCTGGGAAGCAGGTGGAAGGGGGGCGGGGGGACAGGCAGGGCACCTGCGGCTGTGCACAGGAACCGGTGGTCCTGGGAGCGCCGGCCCCCCGCCCTGCCCCACCTGCCCACTGTCCCTGGGTGGTGGGTGGTCATGTCTCCTGTTTTAGTGAGAGGACAGAGGGGACTGAGAGCTTCAGTCAGTGGCTTTTGTTCACTGAGCTGGGGGCGGGATTGGGGGGATCTCAGCCTTGGGGAGGCCGCAGGCCCTGCACGGAGCCAGGCTTCCTGCCTGTGGGAACCGTCCTTCCAACCGAATCTCAGATAAACTGTGTGGGACACCACACACCGAAAGTCATCCTGCGTGCACCTGAGTGTCAGGTCTGACAGTGTGCGGCGCGGTGTCGGCAGCCTCACGGAACTTCGAGGGTGGCCGCCACTCGGAGGCGGAAGCGGGCTGGTTTCCACGCTGGACGCTCTGGCCGCTGAGGCGTGGCCGCGGCAGCGCCGAGCACGGAGCCCAGGTGCGTCGGAGCCGCGCAAAGAGCCCTTCCCCCCGCCTTAAAAATAGCATTTCCGGTTGAAACGTGGTGGACGCGTCCTCAGCAAAATCGGTGCAAAACCTTATTAAATGCAGATGGCGCGGCGACGGCGACGGAGCGAACTGCCCTCATTTGGAATTAGATTCAAAACATCTTATGTAAAATGTAATTAATGTCACTTCTGAAGTGACGCCTGTCCAAGTTTAACAGCAGACAGACAGTTTCATCGGGAAGCTTTCAGGTATTTAAATAAGAAACAGTCTGCTTTTTGCTTCAGCGTTTTTGTCTTTTTTGAGTCCAGAGAAATCTGAAATGAAGTGTGCGGTGCTCTTAGTTGGAACTGAAGTCCTTTGGAAGATGGTTTTGTGATTTATTTGAACGTGCGTTCGTTGATGGTTCACGAGACGGGGTCCCGGAAGCCTGGACACGGGGGACGTGGGGTGGCCACCCACCGAAGCCCGTGTGAGCGGACGCCACGCCTGCCCTCTGCCGCGTGGCTGCCACCTGTCCCGAGAGCCAGTCGTCTTTCCCGTTGGAGTGGAGCCACCTCATCAGTGACTTACAGTTTTCCTCTTTGATTGACTTAAGTGACATTTAAGTGTCAGTGAAAATTCTGCAGATTTAGGGGCAGCTTCTGCTGAGACTGGATCGTTGTTCCAAAATGAAATCATGCGCGTTTCTATAGCCGTCAAAGGAGAGCCATTAGCAGCCACCGCCGGGGTGGCAGGAGGCACAGCTGTGGCTGGGGTGGGGCGGAAGCACGGCGCGGGCTAATCAGAGCCTTTGTCCCCGCGGAGCCTAACGAGCCCTTAATTGAAGCCACTTCAGATGCTGTCATCAGGGAGGCGGCTGCCATGTGGGCTGGCGCGTGCCTTCTGTGGAAGTAAACTGGGAGGAGGAAAGGAATCTAGAAGCTGGGCGAACGGTCAGAGCATCCGGCTTTCAGAACCTGGGCTCCCTGCGCGTCCTGCAAGGCGCTGCCCCTCGCCCTGCCTGGGCCCGGCCCTCCCCCAGCACCCCCAGGACCCCACTGGCTCCTGGGCCTGTGCCCTTGCTGTCCACCAGGAGCAGTTTTCTGCTACAGTGACACTGTGGGGACACATTTCCACAGGTAAAAGGTGCCCCTTGACATTGTTGCCTCCGTCCTTCAGGCAGGTCATCTACGGAAATGGAGCGTCCTCACCCAGAGAGGAGACAGTGCTGGGTGGAGGGGCTGGGGAGGAGGCCTCCCGCAGCCCAGGGGGCGAGGCTGCCCCAGGGCATTGATGGAGCTTTGCTCCGGCGCCGACAGAGTCGGAGAAGGCAGGCGCGGGGCAGAGCGAAGGTGGGAAGCCCTGGCCTGACGGGCGCCTGCGTGGCAGCCGCAGCCTGGTGCTCTCAGGAGCGGCGGGCGGGTCTGCCTGGGGTCTGGCACGTGACTCGGCTCTGTGCAGGGGTGTGGGAACGAGCGTGAGGGCGCCTCTCGGGTTTGGGTGACCGGGGCGAAGCATGGTGAAGAGGTGCTGTGTGACTTGGGCCACAGCGGACACGTCCTAACCGGTGACTTTGTTTCTCTGTTTGCAGAAGAAGAGGGCGGGGACCTGGTCCAGCCGGGCATCAGCTTCCCGGGGCCGGCGGAGGAAGACCTAGGTAGGGCTCCGGGACCAGCCCCGTCTCCAACGGCGGTCGTGGCAGGCTCTGGGGCGCGGCCTCTGCTGGGCTGCAACCGTCACCCCTTCTGCTGACATGTCCGAGCGTGTGCCTGACTGCAGAGTGTCCCGTGAGACTGAGTGCGAGGTCCTAAAGCACGGTGGTCTGTCGGCATCATGGCATCTGGGTGGGCACGCGGTTCCTCCTGGTCACCGTGGATTCCTCTTTAAGGCAGATGGTTACTGCTAGTTAGGAAGGCAGACCACTGACCTTACTGACGCAGGCCTGCAAACGTAAACAACACCCTCTCCTTGTCTCCTTCGAGACTGAACCTCACTCCGCATGAGTCTCAGGATGTGAAAGTCCTTTCTTTGCATTTTTGCAAGCAGCTCTGCCCCTTGATGTCAAAGAGCTGATTTCTCTGGGCAAACCCAAAACCCAGGGAGCACGATCAGGTGGAGGCCGGCCCAGCGGGGCCCTGTCTCCCAGGGAGACCTGGGCCCTCCCGTGTTGTGTGTCCCTGATGCTGGAGAAACAGACGTGGACATCGTGGTTTTTCGCCACGTGGACATGGGAAAGCTGGTGCCATAGTGGCCCTTGTCCTCTGACCTGGAGCCGTGTTTGCATAAAAAGGCGAGAATCTGTTAGAAATGTCAGGTGTTGGGTGAACTCAACCTCAGACAGACAGTGAGAAAAGTCACCGTGCGGTAGCCCTGGGCTCTGTGTCCCCACCTTGCACCTGGGCCGATGGCCTCAGTCATCGAACACTCGGGGCTGCATTGCGTAAGTCGACTCGTGTTCAGATTTGAATCTTTCTCCATTTATTTCTCATTTTTAGCCAATCAACCTGTTGCCTGTAGGGTTGCCCGAAAGAATAATATTGAAAATTGAAGGAGTCCATTGTATAAAGCTGTGATTTCTTTTGAAGAAAACGAGAAACCAAAAAAGTTTGCTTTTCTGTTTAAAATGAGGACAACAAGAACAGCTTTAAAGGAAAGACACACTGTATGGTCCAGTGAGACAGGAATTTACGGGTGCTTCCCTGAGGCAAATTTCTGGAACTTTCAGGAAATAGCGTTCACTCAGGGCGTCCGTCGCGGAGCCGACCTCCGTCCCCACCTCCTCCCCCTCCGCCCCAAAGCCCGGCCCCAGGCGTGGCGGGCGGACTTACCGCCCCACTGTGGGGAAGGGGAGGAAGGTTAGCTGCCGGTTGTTCAAGGGACCGTCCAGGAAGGTGGACTTCATTTCAACAACGTCAGGTTAAAACTTTATTTCCACATAGGCAAATTAAAGCCAGCTTTCAAGCTACTAAATGCAGGTATTGGGGTTTTTCGTTTAAATTCCTGGAACACATCCCCTTGCTTCCCTTCTAACTGTCAGTCTCTAACTGGCATGCAGTCACTGGGCTTGCTGGCTGCCAGAGGGACTCCAGGGCCTGGCCCCTGGCGGGGCTCCCTCCTCGGACAGTGAGGTGACACAGTCCCTTCGAGCCCCCACACACGCGAGCTTCGCCCTCACCTGTGCGGGCTGTGACAGCAGAAGGTCCTGGCCTGGGTGGCGTTTAAACAGTCAATTCCTCGCAGTCTGGAGGCTGGAAGCAAAGCCAAGGCCGAGGTCAGGTTCGGCGAGGCCCCTTCCCGGGTCCTGGCTGGGTCCCCACAGAGGTGGGAAGGGGTCGAGGTATTTCCAGGTATTTATAGACACACAGACACGCACACACACATGCAGGTTGAGCAGCCACCTGTGAAGTCTTTCCCTCTCCTTCCAAATCTGTCCCCTTGAAATGACACTTCAACCGCAACAGTGAGGGAGGCTGATGACATCTAAAATGAGTGAGTGGCGATCGTCACACTGAAGTGGTCCCGGGTGGAAACAGGCGCTGGGAGCGTGTTTAATGGTGGTGCAGTTCCCTTAATCCGCCTTCTCACCCAGGAAGTGACTTCATTTTGTTTCACTGTCTGAGAGTTTACACACATATGTATTTTTGCTTTATTAACTTTTTCCTTGTGTAAAAGGAAAAAGTCGTGTCTGCTTTTCCGTGCCAGGTGACATGCATTATGGTGCTTGAGTCAGGGGTGCACACCAGTGACGAAGCTTCATGTGACCTGCTCAGCAGTCACCCCGACAGGTCTCGTCGGCACCTGATACCACACATCGGTGATTTTCAACCTTTTTCAGCTCACGGCTCACACATACTAGTTACTAAAATTCTGTGCACACCAAAAAGCATATTTTTTGCCAGTCTGACACAAAAAACAAGACTGCTAGTTTATATTTACATGACATAGATTTTGAAACTGCAGGTTGCAACTCAGTGGGCTATGAATTCACATTACTGAGTCACTATCAGAAATTTTTTTAATAAAAAAAAGATAGGATGGGAATGTATAGGCCTTACAGAATAGAAAATATCAAAGTACACCCCACAGAAGAATGAGTGTTGTGTGTGCATGTGTGTCCACACATGTGCCTGTGTGTTAGGCTCCCATGTAGGGTGCATGTCGTGCCGTGTAGCCCACAGACTCAGGAAGCCACCGGCAGGACAGGGTGTGCGGCTCCCGCGTGGCCCGGACGATGGGGACGAGGCCAGGTGTGCGTGGGCCCTGCCCGCCTGGGCACCGAGCAGTTTGCTTGATTCCCATGAGCCATTTTGGCTTGTTCGTTGAAAGAAAGCGAGTGGGTGATAACACTGATTCCTGACGCCCTGGCCGGGTGGCTCGGTTGGTGGGAACGTCATCCCGTGCGCCAAAAGGTGGTGGGTTCGATTCCCGGTCAGGTACGTACAGGGGGCGGCCCATCGCTGTTTCTCTCTTACATCAATGTATCCCTCTTCCTCTCCCTCCCTTCCTCTCCAAAATCAATGAACGTGTTTACTGATGTGTGCATGAGAGTTTGTGTGTGCGAAGTCAGCAGCATGCATGATACAGCATGAAACACTGTAAGCGTTCATAAATTCCTAATACTGGCTGAGGTTGGGGTTGGAGTGGATGGAGTCTTCCCTTTGGCTGTCAAGGTGAGAAGCGTCCAAGCCTGCAGAGAATTTCTGCACACTCAGCGAGCCGAACGGTCAACCCTTGCAGGGAAGCCAAGTCCCCACGGACGGAGGAAATGCTCCCGAGAGCAGTTTCACAGCTTGTTTTGCACATTGAACCAAAGAGGGTGTACGGACGGGGTTGCTTGGAACCTGTGGGGGGCAGAGCGGGGGGGAGGGGGGCAGGAGGAGCCGAGTGGGCAAACCTGTGGGACTGGCCCAGACGGAAGTGGGCGGCGCACCTCCTCTCACATGGGCGGGGACAGGGTGGTCAGCGGTCAACACTGGAGGCACAGAGAGGCGGCATCGGGGACACGATTGCAAGAGGGACCCTCTGGTCTCCACTCTGGGGGACCCTGAGCCCCAGGGGGCCTGGGACGGGGGTCACAGTGAGGTTCCAAAGGTGAGGCACGTGAGGGCCTCGGGGACAGGATCCTGACAGCCCCTGGCTGCTGCTGCTGCTGATGGGCCAGAGCCCCTGCCAAGTCCAGTGGTGGCCTCCGGATGACGGGCAGCTGGGACCCAAGGCTGCAGCCACGACCCCCTCCCGGACCTCAGCGTCCCATGTGGCCGCCGAGGTGTCCCCGATTTGCTGTGGCAGAATAGTCTTCCTCTGCATGCCTGAGGGGTCAAGTCCCTGAGAAAGAGGACGGGATTTATTCTGCCACCAGAGGCCCCACCGCTGTCTGTGCCGTTCTCCACGAGGCAGGTTCCCCTTTGCTGGTCGAGCCGCAGTGGCCGAGGCTCCAGCTCAGCAACAGGAACTGCTGCTTTTGACCCGAGGACCCCACCTCGGGCCCCGGACCTTGCTCTTCCTGGAGGCCCTCCCCGAGACCTCTGGGAGAGCCCCATACCTGCTTGCCTCCCACCTGCCTGTTGTCCCCAGGCTCGCCTGCCGGGAGTCAGGCTGTGGCGCCGGGCTGGCCCTTGCCGGCCTCACACCTGGCCGCAACGGGAGCTGCATGCATCCTGACTGAACAGCTGAACTCCCAGTTAGTGGGGACAGGGGGGACCCATGAGCCACTGTCTGGACACCCGCCAGGGGCTGTTGCTGCCGCTGCCGCCCGTGCGTGGCCGTGAGTCTGTGACCCCAAGGGACGGGCCCCTCCAGGCCGCGGCCTGCAGTTGGAGGAGCGGCCTGACGGCTCCGTTGCCTCCTGGGCGTCCAGCGGGGCGGACAGGTGGTGGGACAGCCGCAGGGACCGGCCCCTCGGCTGCCCCCCGAGGGTTTCAGGGTGTCAGAACCCACTGTGGACGCACAGCGGTGCCTCTGCCAGTGGCCTGAACCCACGAGGACTCGGAGGCCGTGACTCTGTGACAGAACTGAACGAGCCCCTGAAGGGACAAAGCAGACAGAGGCGACTGAAAGCACAGCAGGGCCCTGTGAGCTGAACTCAACTCCGCGCTCACCACTCAGAAGCGGTTCTTCAAAAGGCTCGGGAAGCTCAGGAAGCAGTTGCTGCTCCCAGCGACTCTCGCCTTGGAGTCGGGTCTGGGGTGGACGTGCGGCCAAGGGGCCTGGTGGGATCTCCAAGCAGACCCCCGACCCCCCGCCAGCACCCGTGCTCCCATCCTTTGTGCTGAGTCAGACCCACGTGGAGCCGATTGGTCACAAGGACGCTCAGGATCTGCTTCGAGGACATCTGCTAAGTGCCCACGTGACTCAGATTAGAGAGCTGGCCGGGAGGCGGAGCCACACTAGTCGGCCAAGGACATGACCCCGGAGGAGCAGCCGGCGTTGACAAAGGGACGGCCGGTCCACTGTGTCGGGGGGATGCTAGGGGTTGTCCTTGAAATGCACACACCCAGGTCTGAAGGCCTTTGAACTACTGATCATATAAAGGCAAAAGAGGAAACACAAGACACCAGTGAGCTGCACGGGGCCAGGTCCTGGGTGACCAGATCTTGGTGAGAGGTCCTGCCCCAGGTGTGGGGGTCCCGCCCCTGTGCTTGGGAGTGGCCCAAACACCCTGCTCCGCGGTCTTACAGCAACAACCAATCAGCTCTCAGCCCTTCCCTATGGAACTGCACCCGTATCATCGGATTGGCTGGTGAAAGTTAATTCATTTACTGAATGACACTTTGTTTTCTTTAATAAGAATGTAAAACAGCAACTGCCAGAAACCCGTGAAACTTGCTGTCGGCATGTAAGTCTGAATCACGACCCAGGAAACATAAATAGGAGTGGAGACACCGTGACGTCTTGAGGGCCCTGAAGGGGAGCCCAGACCTGCCTGGGCCTCTGGCCGCCTGCGTGGTGCGTGGTGCATGCGGACGGAGGACCGCAGAGGCAGGCGAGCCGCCCCCTGCACTGGACAGCGCCGGCCTCCCCTGAGCCCCGCAGCGCGGGGACAGGCGGTTTAGTTTGCGTCTTCCTGTGCTTGTCCCCCGGGTGAATCTATCTGTCTCTCAGCGCTTCCTGGGATCTAGGTCACAGGCCCTGCAGTCCGTGGCCCCGGCGCACTGACGGATGTGCGCGGCCATCCCTGCCATCGGTCTCCAACGTTTTCATCCCCGCCCCCTTGGCAGTCACCGCTGTCCTGCCCCGGCCCCTGCAGGCAGTGGTCTGCTCTGTGTCTGTGGACTTCCCTGTTCTACACTCTTCACGTACACGGACACAGCAGCTTCCTTCACTCGGCTAGTGATTCGAAGATTCGCCCACGCCATGGCACGTTTATGTGCTTAGCGGGTTTCTGTTGCACAGTGAGAGTCCACTGAGTGGAGGTGACCCCTTCCGCCTGTCCGTTCACCAGCCGGTGAGCGTCTGGCTAGAGCGCCATCTGGTGCTGGTCGGCAGGCTGCTGCCCCGAACGCTCACGTACAGGTTGCTGCGTGGTGCGTGCCTCCTTCTCTCCGGGGTGCACGCCAAGGATTCCTGGGGCGCGAGCTCACTCTGTTTCATCTTTGGGGAGCTGCCAGCGTGGTTTTCCAAGTGCGCTCCCCATCGTACACCCCCAGCAGTGTGGGGGTCCCACTTTCTCCATGTCCTCGCCAGCACGAGCCGCCATCTGTCTCCCCACAGCCGTCCCAGGGGGAGCAGGGTGGGAACTGCTGCCTTACATCCGGGGGCTGCTGACTGAGCATCGTCTTGTGGGCTCACTGGCTTTGTAAAAAAATCTCTTTGGAGAAATGTCTGCTCAGCTCCTTTGCCCATTTTTTATTTGACTTATTTGCCTTTTTATAATTGAGTCATATCAGTTGTTTTATACATTCCAGCTTCGATGTCCTTATCAGATATATGATTTACAAGAAATGTTCCCCATCCTATGGGTTATTTTTCCACTTCCTTGGGGAAATGCTTCAAAGCACAGAAGTCCTTAATTTTAGGGAGTTCATTTTTCTTTTTTTTTTCTTTCCTGTGCTTTGATGACATCGTCTAAGAAAACCTCACCTCATCCGCATTCACGGAGGAAGATGCTTGTTTTCATTGAAGGGCTTTATGCTGTTATTTCTCACCTCAGCTCTGTAGCCCACCTTGACTGCCTGTTTGCAGGTGGCGTTGGTAGGGGTGCAACTTGACCCTTTGGCACGTAGACATCAGCTGTCTCAGCGCTGTTTGTGAAAGAGACCATGGCTGCCCATCCAATGGTCTCACCGCCCTTCACAGAGCTGAGTGGGCCATGAGCACAGGCTTCCACTTCTGGACTCTCAGCTCCGTCCCCTTGGTGTCCAGGTGCCCCCCCGTACCGGCACCAACCTCTCTGTATGACTGTAGTTTACAGTAAGTTTGGGAATCAGGACGTGAGCCTTCCAACTCTGTCCTCCTTTTGCAAATAATCTTGGCTCTTTGGGGCCTGTTTCATTTCAGGATGCATTTGAGGATTGGCTTGTCCACTTCTGCAAAAAGCCAGCTGGATTTTGATAGGGATGTGTTGACTTCCTAGGCTATTTTGGGGAGTATAGAAATCTTAAAAAGGATTAAAGTCTTCCAGCCCAGGAACACAAGACGTCTTCCCATGTACGGAGGGCTTTAATTTCCTGTGTCCCCACTTTCTGGTTTTTCAGGCACAGCTCTCTCGCCTGCTTCGCCGATGCGGTCGGTGTGTTACTCTCTCCCAGGTTCCCGAGATTGTGGTGACTTCCTAGTTTCATGTTCGGATGGTTCCCTGTGGATGTGTAAAAGCACAACTGATTTCTGTGTTTTGCTTTGCAACCTGAAGTTTTGCTGAACTTGAGATCGGCTTGAACAGCGTCCTTGTGGGTTTGAAGAGCTTATCTCTGTAGAGGAACACACATCTCCAAACTGAGACAGACACACCCGCCTCTCTTCCTGGAAGCCTTTTATTCCTCTTCTGGCCCAGCTGCTGTGGCTGGACCACTGGTCCCTATGGATCAGCCGACGCAAAAGCAGGCTTCTGTAAAGGATGTTCTAAGGAGGGTGACAAGGCCAAACAGCACAAGCGGAGGGTCTGTCACCTCCCCCGCCAGGGGGCCCAGATGAATCAGATGAAACGCAGGCAGGCTGGTAACGGGGGTTACGTGGGCTTCAGGCAGAAGGAGGCGAGACCGGAGTCCTCAGCCGGGCAAGACTCCCAGGGGTCTGGCACAGCACGCCCCGAAGTGGGTAGAGGCACCACTCCACGGAGTCCTGGTTCTGGTGCAGCAGCCATGATGCCGCGTGTGCGCGGGCAGGTGCGCACCTGTGCGCTTCCGTGCGCGCCCGTGCGCGTGTAGGACCTCAGCAGCCTCACCGCTCTGCGCCCTCTAGCGCTGGTTTCCTGAGCCAGCAGAGGGGACCCCTGCCTCCCCCAAGGGCTGTGAGGGGCGCAGCAGGCCACCCACGCCAGCTGGTTGTAAGCTTTCAGTCCCGCACTCAAAGCGCACCTCCAGGACTGGGTTGGCCCGCAGCCGTGGGAAATCCAGTGGGAACCCGGACGGGAAACATGCATTTCCCTGGCAGCTTAAATCCGAGGTGGCGGTAGATGAACACCAACGGTCACTGCTGTTTTCTGTCGCTAATAACAAAAATGGCCTAGTGGAAGTTGGGAATTGGGAATCAAGACGCCTTCAGGTGGACATCTGTCATCCGTCTCACTAGGAGACCTAGCCAGTCCCCCTTTGTCATCCTGGTTTGTCCCGGCCTTTCCTGGGGAAACCCTTAGCACCCGCCCTCCCCACTGCGGGCACCCTAGCCTCACCATCGTCCCCAGCAAGCTGGTGCTGTGTGCACTGCGACCACCATTGTTTCCGGAGCTGCCGCGGGGTCTTGCACCCCCACCAGGAGTCAGTCCTTTGCGGCAGCAAAGGGCCTGAGTTACCAGCAAGCCGCATTTACAGACTGCACTCACTGCAGTGCAGGTTCAGTGCTTTTCCTGGCCACAGTCACGACAGAGCCCCTGGGCCAAACATCAGGCAGCCGCAGCGGATGACAGTGACGGGCCCCTGCGCAGGGAGGAAGACCGGGATCCGGTTAAATCACTCGTGAATGGAGAGATAAGCAGAAGCTGATCGATGGCCACGCCACACGGCCGTGAAATCCAGATGAAGCACGTGGTTTGGCTGTGTGTCGGTGGAATGTTGGGTACTTGGGAAACTTGTTTGTAATTACACTAAACTGTAATGTCATCCGTAGTGTCTTCTCCTACATCGAACAGCTCTGGTTACAATCTGGCTGCTGGGAAGGAGGGAATCGGCCACACAGCACACACACTCACTCAGTAGTGCCCACCGCCCCCACTCACTAGTACAGTGGAGTCGTCATTGTTCACACACACGCACTCCAGTCCACTCTCCTTGGCTGCCAGGTCACGTTCATGTTGTGCAAACGGTTCTCCTTATGTTACCAGTGGCTGGAATTTTCCAGACAGACCTCATACACTGAAACTATCGATGCACATTACATACATGTGCTGTGTAGCAGAGTCTGAGGATTTCCTCTGCATTCACATTATCCCTCATGTATGTACATGTTGCACATGATCCTCAAACCTCACTGAATGCAGCTCATTTCCCCCTCAAGTTGTGCATTTGTGTAACACCATGAAATCTCGCTGCCGAGGGGCCTGATAGAAGCAGGGACACCAGAGGCTTGTCCTTGTACAGCAGCATGCGGGGTCATGGGGGCTTATTCTCCCTGAGACCCTCATTCTGGGCAGCATCAGTCATGGCATAAAAAAGCACTGCCCACCAAACGCCCAGACCGAGTGACCACCGGCCCCCAGAGAGAACGGTTCCCGGGTGGGGTCCTTTCTCCAGCGCAAGAGGCTCACGGCACTTCTGCGTTCTCTCCACAGACCAGCAGCACTCGTGGTCACCCGCCCAGCACTTCAATGAGGACAGGTACTCCCCGGCCCCCAGGACCATGAAAGGGCTGTCAGGGAGCCGGAACCCACCCCCGCTGTGCTCAGGCCACACCTGCGGGCTCGCGCCCCCCGAGGACCTGCTGCTGGGGCCGGATGCCCGGCAGCCCTACCTGCTGAGCCCCGGGGACGGCTGCCCGCTGGACCACCGCCGCTGTTCGCCGCGCAGCTCCGTGCACTCGGAGTGCGTGATGCTGCCCCTGGTGCTGGCCGACCACGTGTCCAGCAGCACCTTCCCCAGGATGCACTACAGCTCCCACTACGACCCCAGGGACGACTGCGCCGGGCCCCACGCCAGCACCAAGGTCAACCGGATCCCGGCCAACCTCTTGGACCAGTTTGAGAAGCAGCTCCCACTGCACAGGGACGGCTTCCACACGCTGCAGTACCAGAGGACTTCCTCCGCCAACGAGCCGCGGGGCGAGAGCCCGGGGCGCATCCGGCACCTGGTGCACTCGGTGCAGAAGCTCTTCACCAAGTCCCACTCCCTGGAGGGCTCCTCCAAGGGCAACGTCAATGGAGCCAAGGGTGATGGCCGGGGCGAGGACCACCACGGCCACCACCCCAAGCACAGCAAGCGGAGCAAAAGCAAGGACCGGAAGCCCGAGAGCAAGCACAGGTCGGGCCTGAGCAGCTGGTGGAGCTCCGACGACAACCTGGACAGCGACAGCACCTGCCGGGCCTCCAGCGTGGTGCACAGGCAGCTGGCGGACCACGCCTCCCACTGCTTCCCAGAGCCGCTGCCCGGCCCCTTCGGGGACCTCTCCCTGAAGACGTCCCGGAGCAACAACGACGTCAAGTGCTCGGCCTGCGAGGGCCTGGCCCTGACGCCTGACGCCAAGTACATGAAGCGCAGCTCCTGGTCCACGCTGACCGTGAGCCAGGCCAAGGAGGCCTACCGCAAGAGCTCCCTGAACTTGGACAAGCCCCTGGTGCACCAGGAGATCAAGGCGCCCTTGAGGCCATGCCATTACCTCCAGGTAAGGGGGCCCCAGGGCAGCGGCCATGTGCCTTGAGGTCTTTGTGGCACCTCTTGAGGGGCCTTGGCTGGCCTGCTCCGAGAGAGGCACCCCTTGAACGTACCCGGAGGGCCTTCCCTTCACACCTCTCAGGCTGCCGAATTCAGCAGTAGTGGGATGGTCAGCCCACAGTCGAGTTTTCTGCTCCAAAGGCGGCCGGTTTGGCCCGGTGGAAGCGGGCTTGCAGCTTGGGTGAGTTCACTGACCCCCTTGACGATAACACCGTAGGTACGATTTTGGGAAGGCCCTACCCCCACTCCTCTGGGTGCACAGTGAAAGCACTCACCAAAGGTGAGAACAGGTGAGAGACCGTGGTGGCGAGAGGTGGCAGACTGTGGAACTCTGCGTTTCTCACGACGTCCCCTCGCTGCTTCTGCCAGTGGTGCCATCTGCCACGAGCGCAGCGGGGAGTCGCCTGCATCCCGTCACTCACACCCGCACCCCCACCCGACCCAAGTGGTTGCAGCTGCACCGCGGGCGAGAGGGGCCCTTGCAGGAGGGTCAGGAAGAGGCAGGCACTGGCTGAGTCCCCAGGGTCTGGCATCGGGGCCAAGCAGTTGCCTCAGGAGCCAGGGACCGCAGATCATTTCGGCAACTGCAGCCACTGTCCTGGCCGCTCGTCCCACACCCAGTGGCTCTGCTGTACGAGGCAGTGCTGGCCAAGCCACTTTCACAGGCGGGTTTCCTGAGAGACAAGTGTGTAGTTAGAGAAGAACATTATTTTTGTAGCAGAGGTAAGTTCTGCATGCCATTGACAAACCCTGACAACACGTAAACGTAAGGGCCACCTCACGTGTCAGGAGGGAGGGCGTGACCGGTGGCACCAGGCTCCTCCTAGTCGCTGTGAGAGAGGCGAAGCCCCGGCTGCGCTGCCTGTCCCTGCGAGTCTCCGACGCCACGTCCCCTGGACGTTCGAGGGCAGTGCCTCAGCCTGGCGTGTCCCCACTCGCCTCTCCGGGCGGAAGCCTCTCTGTCGGCTCTGCTTGTATCCTCCCTAACGTTTTCATCATGGAAAAGGCTAACCTGTGAAAAGGTGAGGCCGTCAGGTGACGAGCCCCACACTCTGGTCACACAGCTTCAGAGCCCATCAGTGCGTGGCCAGGCCTGTCTCCCGGGGATGAGCACGCCTGCCCGTGCAGGCCCGAGGCCCAGTAAGTGTTCCGTACCGCTGTGGGGAGCTGCCCGGGAGGGAAGGGCCCTTCCTCTGGGGTCGTACGTAGCCGCAGCTCCATTGCCAGACCCTGGACACAGTGTCAGCCCTGACGGCCGCAGACATGCAGCCCCGGCTCGAATCCCCTTGCTGCTCACGTTCCTCTTCACCTGCCTGTCTGAGCCAGGTGCCACGGGAGCCCAGGGCGCCAGGCAGTCGCTGCTCCGGAAGATCTGCTGGTCCCTCCACTGCGTGTCCTCGTGCCTCTGGGGGCCCTGGGGGGTCAGGAGCTGACCGTCTGCTGACACTTCCCTGCCTGCGCTGCGGCTCCGGTGCCCACTGTGAGGTCACTAAGTGTTTCACATCCCTGACACCCTTCTCCGCCAGGCTGCGAGACCATGCCACCCCTTCCCTGCTCTTCTGCAGATGGCACCCAGACAGGGACAGGGCTCCCAGGGGTGAGTGAGGGGCTCGGCTGAGTGGCAACCCTGCAGGGCACATCCTCCCAGGCCGGGACCCTCGCTCTGCACACAGTAATGGCAGAAAGTGCCACGCGGGTCTGACCCCGGCATGCGGTGACTCAGTGGACTGCACCTTCCACCAGAGCCTCCGAGGACGGGGACCCCGGCCTTGGCCTCCTGCAGAGACACACCTGTCGTGCCTGGCCTGGGCCTGCACCCCGTCCCCTACTCCCCCCCCCCCACAGCCTCTGGTTCCCTACGCTTTCTCGCTCCTGCCTTTCTCGGTGTCCTGTGCTCCAGAGGCACAGGTGACTTGCGTTCGGGGCTTTGTCCCTGGTGGGTTCCATCCACGCTACAGTTTGCGTGGGAAATGCTTCCACTCGCACTTTTGGGAACTTCGGAGGAAGTGGGGGGAGGGCGACAGGTGGTCAGAGCAATGAGAACTTCACCCACTGAAGCCCATGGGGCCAAAGCGGAGCACTGGTCACATCTGGGGTGACAGCCACTCGCTGACCAGGACTCTGGGCTGGACTTGGGGAGGCGGGGCAGCCCTGTCCCCAGAGCTCAGTGTCCCCGGTGAGCAGACCCGCACCTCGACCCCGCCAGGCTCCCCAACACTGTAGCTGCACAGGTCGTGTTAGGGGTTCAGAGAACACCCCTCCCCTACCAAGGGGCCAGCTTCCTGTTCTGTTCCCGCAGAAGCATCCAGAGGGGCACCCGGGAGACGCGGGCCCTGGCCAGGTGCTTCCCGTCAGGCAGGAAAGTGGGACTTCAGCCCGGAGAGGAGGGGCCTGCGGGCCCAGGACTGCCGACCTTCTGTGCCGTCCTGACTCCCCCTCCCTGGGGCCTTCTCAGGCGGCCCCCTCGACCTCCCCCGCAGGCTCTAGTCCAGGGGTGTCAGACTCATTTCCACCGGGGCCACGTCAGCCTCGTGGTTGCCTTCAAGGGCGGAATGTAACGTTAGGACTGTATAAATGTAACTACTCTAACTACTCCTTAACTCAGGGCAAGGAGCTCGGCGCGGCCACCGGGTAGAAACACGGTGCCAATTGGATACAAGGTGGAGGCCGGATTTGCCCAGCAGGCCCTGTGTTTGCCACCTGTGCTCCAGTCTGTTCAGTGGTCCCCAGTCTGCATCCCCAGCGAGATTCAGGCCCAAAGGCACCCTTGTCTCTGTGCTGGAGGCTGACAAGTATCCAAACACAGAAGCGAGCCCTGGCTGGTGCGGCTCAGTGGGCTGGGCGTCACCCGCACGGGGAAGAGTCCCCGGTTTGATTCCAGGTCAGGGCACCTCCTGGGCTGCTGCTTGGTCCCCACCCCGGTGCCACCACCACACATGGTCATTCAGTGTAAAACGAGGTGACTCGGGACCCAGTGCCCGGCTCTCCAGGGAGGGGTCCCCGGGGACAGTGGCGGCCCACGTGCTGTGCACCGGAAACAGCGCGGGGAAGGAGTGAGGGAGACCCTGCCCCAGGGACCACGGCATCCAGCGAGGTTTTGTCCCCTCATTCGAACCCCCGGGAGAGAACACTGGCACAAAACCTGGCCCTTCCCCGCCACCACTGCTCGAAAGCAAGACACTTCCTGCGCGGACCTGAGGTGTCCTTGCAGCCAGAAGCAGGACACACCAGCTCGAACCTTGTCACTCTCAGGAAGGTGGCAGCTCAGAAGCGGTGCCTGTCCCTGTCACTCTGTCAGGGGTGATGCAGGTCGTCCCTCCTCGTGGCAGGCAGCAGATTCCCTGTGCCTGGATGCCTGTGGGTTCGTCCACTCACCGCCAGCCGGCCGCACGGCAGCACCGGGGCACCTTGGGGTCACTCCTTGTCCCCGTGACAGTCCCCGCATGTGCTCTGGTTGACACTCCTGTACTGAAGCTGCTTCTGTCAAAGAGGCAGAATCGGCCCCTAAAGTCAAACGTAGGACAGTCCAGGCGTCTCTGTGCACAGGCTGCCGGTTAACAGTCTGCGCTTGTCTCTCACGGAAACATGTTTTGAATTCACAGAAATCCTGCAAGTTGCCAGCAGGGTGTCCTCTTGTGGCAGGCGGCCCACTGCCATCTGTTCCCACCCCCCCCCCCGGGGACGCCCCTCACAGGGAGCGGCCTCCCCCCCAACCCAGAAACCTGCCTGGTGACCGCCAAGCATCGGGTGTTTAAACCTCCCCCACCCCGGTCGGTCACCGTCACAACATGGGAGCCATTTCGTCACCTCCTGTTTGTTCTTCCTCTTCCTCGTCACAACATGGGAACCATTTTGTCACCTCCTGTTTGTTCTTCCTCTTCCTCGTCCTCCACGTGGGGAGACCCTTTTATCTTCCAGTTCTCTCCTGGTCTCAGTCCCACGGTGCCAGAGGGACGTCACCGTCGTCGCAGTTCTTCCCAGGTGCTGCAGTGACAGGGGACTCTTCACTTCACTGTCCCGACAGGTTCTCGCTTCTCCCCACGCTGATGTCCTCGTAGGGTTTCCTGGCAGAGCGCCTGCAGCGCCGATCTGGGCGTCTGCACTTCCACGAGGATCGGCCGTGACGCGCTGCACCTCCGAGGACCCTGGAGAACTCCTTCCCTCGGGGACCGACAGGCTGACCTGGTGTGTCTCTTCTCTCCCAGGTGCCGCAGGACGAGTGGGCCGGGTACCCGGTGGGGGGCAGGGACGAGATCCCCTGCCGGAGGATGCGGAGCGGCAGCTACATCAAAGCCATGGGCGACGAGGAGAGTGGGGAGTCAGACTCCAGCCCCAAGACGTCCCCGACGGCGGCCCTGCGGCCAGAGCCCCTGCTCGCCTCGCTGGCCGGGCTGCACACGTAAGACCCCCGCTGGTCCGAACACGCCTCCCACCCCAGACCCCTCCTGGTGCGGCTGGCTGTGGGCCCCCAGCAAAGACGGTTTCTGGGCTGAAAATGCCGGACTGCGTGGCCGCCAGCAAGCACGTGCTTTTAGAAAGAGCCAGGCTGGGGTGACCGAGTGACTACACAGCCACGAAGGGGCTGGACGGGGGCGACCGCTATGTCAAAGGGTCACTTGACAGCAGTCATCACGACCAGGGCAGTCCCTCCGTGTCTTCTCAGGCCATTGCAGGCGTGTTCATCAGGAGCACATCTGTGAGTGTGCGGGAGTGAGTGTGCGGGACTCCGCGTCACAGGCTGTTTTCTGCTGTGACTTCACAAGTGCATTTGGGGGCAGCCGGGTGAGGGTGGGAAACGGACTGCGTTGCAAGTGTAATAGCACCTGCTACCGTGTTATTGGCGAGTCTCCAAAACAGAGAAGCCATTCGGTAAATTGCTGTTCTTGTTCTCAGCGTCAGGCTGTGGGTGCACCAGGTGCCAGCAGCTCGGTTTGAGGCACGTGGGGAGCCCTGCGGGGCTCCTGGGTGGGTGGTCCGCTCTCCTGCGTGAAGGCCAGCAGTAGGGTGAGCTGGCCAGTTGGTGCTTTGCCTCCGCAGCCCCAACGTTTGGGTTGTCACACTTTCAGGAGACAGTGATGCCCAGCCAGGCTTGTTTTGGGGACATCCCCTTCGGTGCCTGGTGCACAGAGGGACCAGCAAAACGTCCGTGTGACTTCTGCAGTCATTCTGTCAGGTTAGCTCCCAGGGGGAAAACTAAAAATGTTGACATGCAGCCAGAGTCAAAGTTGTGAATTTAACAGGCGCGAACCCTGTCTTCTCCGAGTTCTGTGAAGTCCCACAGTGACTGCAGCAGAGAAGGTGGGGCCGACCCCCCATCACACTCCACTGTGCCTGCCGGGCAGGGGGCGGGGCAGGGAGGGCGGGGCGCAGAGCTGAGGCCCCGCCCTGCGGACACACACACGCGGAGGGCCGTGTGAGCAAAGAGACCGCTGGGAGCAGTGACCACCGGGCTGTGCCTGGTCTGTAAGAGGTGACAGAGAGAAAGCAGGAGCTGGTCAGCCGTGAGCCGGGGTGGGTGTTGGCGAGACCCTTGTCCTCCTGCCGCGCCTGACGACGCCAGGCTCCCTCACGCGCCCCGCGCCCACCCTGCACTCTTCACCTGCGGAGGTGAACTCACCTCCTTCCTTGGAGTGAGGGTTTGGCCTGCACCTCATCTCGGGGACACCCAGGCTCCCGCCCCCGGCGCGGATGCGGACTGTGTTCAGAAGACGCGGTTCAGATTTACTGAAATCTGCCCAGAGCAGGAAAAGGCCCTCAAACTGGCAGACTGAGGCCGAGGCCGCGGAGTCTGGGTACTGACGCAGCCCTTCGCCGCCGAGTGAGGAGATCAGGTCGGGCGCGTCCCGCACCGCACGGTTGCGGGTTGCTAGGCCCAGCGCGCACGCACATGGGCAGTGAGGGGTGGAGCCAGACTGCGGCCTCCGCAGCCGTGACCTCGGCGGGGCAGCTCTGCCTCCGCCCACTCCGCCCCCCCCCCTCCCCACTGGGCCTGCACAGCCATCCAGCAGTCAGGTCCGTTTTTCCGTCCACTCCGTAAGTTATCTATCACGGCAGCCAGCCAGCCAGCAGGGGAGGTGCAGGTGCCGGTGCCCGCCCATGGAGCCCTCTGCTAACTTGCGAAGCCCTCCCCGAGATCGTTGTGCTGAAATTTCTGTTTCCACCGAAGTTACGCTGCTGGGAAGTTGTGGTCACAGCTTCCTAGCACGCCCTGCGAGTGTTAGAGGTTTCGATGCGGTTTCACTCACTTTCGCTTTAAAGCCGCCACAGAAGCTCAGCTCGTTTCTCCGGAGCCGTAGCCTCGCCCGATCCGCAGAGCGGAGTCCTGACCTCGAGGTGCAGAAGGGCCTGTGGGCCCAGCGGAGGACGGAGGGCGGCGGTGCAGCCCCACGTCCAGTGCGAGCGGTTCCCCGCGGACCCGCAGCCACGTCCCACCCTCGGGCCCTGTGTGCACCACTCTCGCCCTTCAGCTCGGTCCCCTCTTCGTGGCCTGGTGGCACTCAGGCCAGGAGACACCTTCTTTGTCATTGCCCTGCATTTCCCAGTGTAGCGTGTCCCCGGTGCGGCTGACACAACGAATGAATGAACAGAAATCACATCCGCGAACCGCGTGTCGGGGGTGACAGCTGACCACCCTGACAGACGAGCGGCCACCAAGGCCTGTGACACAACCGCGTTCGGGCTCTAAAAATAAGACACTGAAAAGGCGAAGCTGACTCGGTCTCCCGGCTCCTCCGTGTCTCTGCTGTTAGTGCGAAGGGACTCGTGCCAGCCTCCTTGAAGAGGCCACATGCCTGAAATGGGTGTCATTCAGCCACAGGCCACCCCAGGCGCCAGCGGGGTCCCCTGTCACAGTCCCACCGCCCCCGTCTCCCAGAACAGCGGGAAGGACCGGGGCTGTTTGCCGCATTCGCTTAGAGCCTCGCCCCTGCCGGTTTGCCTCAGGTGCCTCTGCAGGGCAAGGCCGGTTCCATGAGCGGGTCAGGACTTCCTGCTCACCCAGCGGCCCTCGCTCCCTGCCGACTGTCCTGGGCCAGACGGGCGCCTGAGGCCCTCCGGTGATGAACGCGAATGCAGGCTCTGCAGGGAGACACCCCAGGTGTGCGTCCCGAGCCTGGGACCTTGGCTTCCTGCAATCTCGTCGTTCGTTCCAAGGCGGTGCAGCGGCTGGGCAGTGCTCAGTCCCTGCGGCTGCAGGTCCCCGATCCGCTGTCCACACATTCTGGGGCCATGTGGTCACCGCTAGCAGGTTCCCTGAGGACTTAGTGGCTGCGGGCGTCACAGGGACACCTTGAGCATCGGGAGGCTGATGCAGTGGCAATGTGGCTCTGTGAGCCTCTATTTTGGCCTCAGGGACAGGCTGAGAAGGGACACAGGCACTCGGCGGGCTGTGTCCCCACTGCAGTCTGAGGCTGACCGGCTTCCACGTGACAGGAACAAGCAGGCATGTCTCCACACTCAGGGCTGGGAGGACACTTGTGGTCTAAGGCACCATGTCAGACCAGGCAGTTGATTCAAGTTTAAGTGCAATGCGTGCGGCAGACAATAGTGTAATCTCCGTGTGGGCGAAGGAACACGGCACACACGTGCACACACGCATGCACCCCACACTGGCTAGAATATTCCACCTCTGTGGAACGCAGTAGCCCGCCGTTCACGTCGGGTCCCCTTCGTGAAAATGGAGAGACACCCCTGAGTGTGGAATCACACACTTAGTGTAAGAATAGCGTCTCCTGTTGCTCTGTCCTTCGGTCCACGTGAGCTCTCCACTGCTTTTCTAAGGTGACAGGGCTGGGGGCTTGGATTCGTCTGCTGTTCCAAGTTATCTCCCTCCACGTAGCCTCTGCCAGCAGCCCAGGGAGGCCCCTGCTTTGTTATGTAAATCTGATCTGGGGGGGACACCCTGGTGCTCCTCCAGCTGAATCCCAGGAAGGGAAAGCCGGGGAAGCCGGAGAAAACGGCTCCGAAGGGAGTGCGGGAGGAGCAGTGATGCTGATGATAGAGTGGGTCTAACTTCCCGGGCTGCCCCTCATCTGCCCAAACTGCCCAACCCGGACAACTCCCGCCTGGGTTAAGACTGGAGGCCTTGTATTTGTTTTTTTTTCTGAGCAGGCAGGGCTGCCAAAAGCTCGCCTGGCTTTTACGAGACGTCACACATTTCTGGCTTCGGCTCAGGAGCCCGACTCAGGAGCCCGGCTTTCTCAGCAGTCTCCGAAACACGTGGAAGTGACCCTAACGTCCTGCCTGTCCATAAAATGTCAGGCTCCAAAGCAGTTCCGCAAACGGCCTCCCCTGTTGCTTTCAATGAGATTCACATTCGTAAATGTGAACTTTGGGACCAGTTACAGGAGGCAAAGTATTTGTCAACAGACGAACCGGGGCTAGAAATCTCGCAGCAGCCTCTTGGCTTTGGCTCCCACGGTCACTGGCCCCCTCCCCCCTCCCCGGCCCCCCAGCGCCGCTCAGGGAACGTCTCTCTCCTCTTTTGTCTCTGCAGCCAGAGCTACCTGCAGGCGGCCAGCGACGGGCCTGCCAGCCACAGCCTGGACCCCGCCGCCAACTACAGCTCCCCGAAGTTTCGCTCCCGGAACCAGAGCTACATGAGAGCGGTCAGCACGCTGAGCCAGGCCAGCTGCGTGAGCCAGGTGGGGGCTCCTGTCTTCCCTTGTCCCCTGGGTTTAGTCGGTAGTTCCGCGTCACTCCGGGAGTTGTCCTGGGGGAGGGGGGCGAAGTCGAAGGCCTCGGGTCCGGGGAGGGGCTGAGGCAGACTTGGAGTTGCCTCTCCCTGAAGACAAACCTGGGGGCGTTGCGACAACCCGTGGTCCTGGCGGCCGTGACTACGGTTCTCCCGTTGCCGTCCTCCGACCTGCTGCCCATCCCCAGCTCCCCCGCTGACTGATGAGCTTGCCCAACCTTCCTCGTGAACAGCCACAAATTCGCCGTGGTGCCTGGTGTCGCTCCCAGAGCACCGGGGGCCGGGGGCACCGCCAGGTGCTAGACAGTCCACCTCGGGGCGGCCTGAGGAGAGGGGCCTGCTGGGGAGAATCAGGACCTGGGTGTTGTCAGTGCCGCATGCCATAGGACGCGAAAAACCGGATTTCCAGATTTTAAATTAAACACAGTGCTTAGCAACTTTAACTGTCCTTAAAAAGCAGCGCTTGAGCTCATGGGTGTTTCCGGGTTACACGGAACGCTTTCCCAGAGGCCGAGGCCGGGCCTGGGCGGGCCTGTCAGTCATCATCCCAGGTGACTGACACCTTCCCTCCAGGGCTGTGCTGGGACTGGGCACAGCGACGAGGCTTGGAGCCCTCGCCTGCCCCCCAGCAGATGGGGTCCGAGCCCTGGGCCCTCATCCTCAGGCCTGTGCCGCGGCCCAGGGCCCGCTTCTCATCCTTGCACCGTGTGCTTTCTCCCACCGCACACTCCCTCACCTCGTGCGATCCCATAGTTTGCTGCACTGGATTTCCTCTCCAAACCTCCCAACTGGGCGCGTGGAAAATGCACGAGGACCGCTGGCTAGAGTTCTCAGGAAAAGTGTGCCCCCCGCCCAGGGCGTGCACCCCCACCAGCCCACGCCCCACGCAGGGGCCAGCCCCTCTGTGTGCGAGGTCCCTCCGCAGTCCCAGCCAGGGTCCTTGCTTAAAATACCGCGGGAACTTTTAGGTTCCCAGGTGACTCCATACCTGGAAATTAAACCACAGACTCAAACATAATTACCTGGAAAACTACCACATAAGGTGCCTATGGGGAAATCCCGGGCTGAAGACGAGAAAGAAAAAAATAGAATTAGGTGAGGCCACCAGCTGGGTGCAGACACCTGCCCAGCTGTTGTGGGGACCAGCAGGAGCTCGTGGACAAATGAAGGTTAGTTTCTGTGGCGACCGGGAGAGGCAGCTGAAGTCCCTCATACTTTGAACAGGCCCTTTGCACCAGGTGGGGAGCCAGACCTTCAGACGCAGTCTCTCTCCAGTGCAGTGGTGAGGGTCGGCCACCCTTTAAGCGCCTTGCGGGCCCTCAGAACACCAGGGAATTCTTGGAACTGGCCGTTGCTGTCCTGTCAGAAATACCCCAGTAGCTGCGTCCCAGGCTCAGCAGGTCCCCGCGCTGCCGTCGAACTGGCCGCGGAGCGCAGGAGGCCACGGGAACGGGGGTGTGGGGGGTGGGGGGTCGGTCCGGCCGTCGTGCCGGGTCCCGCGGTGGCGGGAGAGCCGGGCCGATGACCTCTCGCCTGTTGCAGATGAGCGAGGCTGAGGTCAACGGGCAGTTCGAGTCGGTGTGCGAGTCCGTCTTTGGGGAGGTCGAGTCTCAGGCCATGGACGCCCTGGACCTGCCCGGCTGCTTCCGGACGCGCAGCCACAGCTACCTCCGGGCCATCCAGGCCGGCTACTCCCAGGACGACGAGTGCCTCCCCGCGCTGACGCCCTGCCCCGCCACCTCCACCGTCCGGCCCGCGGCAGGTGAGAGCGCCCCCCGCTGGCTGCTGGTGGAACCGCGCAGGTGCGTGCGCCACCCCCCCACCCTCCCCAGGTGGGAGCCGCGTGCCTTCCCCGCAGGTGAAGGGCACCCCAGGTGTCTGGTGACTTTCCCAAGTCGCACTTGTCATGTTGTCACATTGTCACACTGGCAGTGGCGTTTAGAAACATTCTTTCACAGGCGACCTTTCTTTCTCTTAGAGTGAAACCCATAATGGCTGGGTTTTTTAAACAGTCGTTGACTTCTGTCAGGTTTTGTATGGGGAAAGACAAAGGCAGCGGTATTTGGAAGGTGACTGCTTTTCAACTGTCAAAGTGGAACAGGCTGCGGCGAAGCAGCCGATGTGCAGAGACGCCCTGGCGCCTC
The DNA here is from genome assembly GCF_021234435.1 of Artibeus jamaicensis. NCBI lineage: Eukaryota > Metazoa > Chordata > Mammalia > Chiroptera > Phyllostomidae > Artibeus > Artibeus jamaicensis. Next base: position 245,463 of record NW_026522022.1, read on the forward strand.
CCCGGCAGCGTCCGGCCGGATCCTCGCGCTGGGGAAGCAGACCCATAACTGTGATTCACTGCTGCCAGCAGGCTGGCGGTGGGCATGAACCCTCGGCCGACTTTTGGGTGGCAGATTCAGTGTCTCCATTTCCTTCAGCGTCTGTGGAAACCGCATCCACCCCCTGAAAATTCACCACCTCCACCAAATGGCACTGCCCGGCATCTCTCCGCTTTGCTCTGGTTTTTGCGGCACCATGGATGCACCTGGCCCGGGGACACATGCAGAGCAGAGTGCAAAGCGGGCGGCAACGCGTGGCTGAGCCGCCAGGAGCCGGCTGCACTGGGGAGTGAGGTGGCCTGGGTTGAGGGCACCGTGGCGACAGGTCAGAAGAATTGAGGGCCATCCTGAGCAGCACAGGGAAGGGTGCTGTCTGCGGTTCCTGGCACTGGGACCCACTGTGGGGAAAGGGACATGATGCGGTCCTGGGAGGGTGTGGCCCTGTGGCAGGATCGGGTGTGTTGTGTGCCCACTGAAGGTGTTGGCAAGAACGGGCGGGGGGGCGCCTGGAATCACAAACTGCAGAACTGGCGCCGCTGGGAAAGCCCACGCCGGCCGGTGCTGGGAGAGGAAGTGCCTGAGGGGCAGCCCAGAGGCAGCGGAGCAGCCGGGACCGCACGGTGCCTCCATCCAGGGCCCGGGCCGGTTCCGGTCTCCGGGCCGTCCCACGGAACCAGGAGCTGAGCCTGCCTCCTCAGGCGGGACCCAGAGCCGTTTCCAAAGAGGCCGATGCCCGGGTGCGTGTTCTCTGTTCCTGGCTCCGGCGGAGGCTTCGTGATCCCCACGCGGAGCTGCAGGGCCTCGGTCGTGGGGGTGGGGGCGGAGGGCTGTCCCGGTGGCCTCTGCAGGGCTGAGAGCACCGTCCCTGTGCCATCGGGGCCCCGGGTGTGGGGCCCAGACTCCAAGCTGCCTTGTCGGCGAAGGCCTGCACCCGCTTCTGCCCTTCGTGGGAGGAAGGCACGAGATGGGCAGGTTAGAAACTCAGGGCAGTGATGGGCTTTTCACCCACCGCGTTAAACACAGACTTGAAGAGATCGTTACCGATAGACCCCCAACACTGGTTGGGGGTCTGTGAGGAGTGAGGGACAGCGAAGCGCTGCCGTGGTCTCCAGAAGTGCGCTGGAGCAGCAGTTACCTGGCAGGACAGGGCTGGACTGTCCACGGCGCCGTCCAGTAGAGCTGCTGTCGCAGTGGAGTCAAACTGAAACACTCGTGGAGGCCCTGTGAGGGTCGTGCGGAACGGAGGCTGGGACTCCAGTCCACGACGCCTCGCTTTGCCAAGGGTACTGCTCTCGTCCCTAAACGGGTGCGCCCCACACATCACAGCAGACGCCTCTCTCCGAAGTTTCCGGTGGGTCCCAGGCTAGTCCTGGAGTCCGGATTTCCTCCAGACGGTCGGAGGGGGGCCGAGAGTCGGGGCAGAGAGAGAGGGAAGCCGCAGGGGAGGCACCAGCCCTGCCCGTCCCTGTGAAGTGAGTGTCCAGCACACTCCCTCCTCAGTGGGGTCGGGACGGCAGGCAGCAGCCACAGCCTCGTGCACAGGAGTGTGAAAAACACCGGAGAAATGACGGAGCCCCGTCTGGAAGAGCAGACAGACACCAGGACGGAGAAGACCATCGCACCCGCACGAAGTCGCCACTGCCGCCCGTCAGTCAGTGGGGCCGCGCTTCCGACGCATGCAGAGCCTCCTGCCGCTGAATCTGGGCGGGACTTCAGTCGTTTTGTGTCAAAATATCCGGAGGTCGGATACTCGGAGGAACACTTCCTAGCCGTCCTTTGTCCGTCTGCAGCCTGGGGAGAGGGAGGTTAATCTGACAGATGCTTTCCTTTACAGTTCTAAAACGATCTCTAGAAAATAATTCCAAAAGAGATGTTGTCCAAAACACATCCCCAGTGCTTATTTTGAAAAATGGGATTTCTTTCAATGTTTCTCTCCGCACGCTTGAGAACGAAGTCCGAGCTGCTAGGTCGCCTCGCCTTGTATGAAATGCAAATATGCAATTTTAATATTCATCTAGCAGTCGTCAGATATAAAAACACCTGCGTGGGCAGTGTGCTGAGGATTCAGAAATGCGCTTTAAGCGCGGATCTGGAGCTCCCTCAGGCTGACGCTGCGGCTCAGCCCCTGCAGCCCCTGGGGACTCTGCCGCCCCGGCCTCTTTTCACCGAGTCTGCTGGGGCTCAGCCTGGCATCACTGCCCCGCGGCGTGACCCGCACCCCACAGTGCCTTTCATCATGAAAAACGCTGCGTATTGATCAGTGTCCTGTCTTTAATCGAAGTAGCTTTGAAAACATCTCACTTTCATTTCACACGTGGGCTCTTTCTCGCCTGGGGGATGATTTATCCATCAGAGTCACTTGTCTGAATGTGCGCACCACCCGATTCTTCAAGGGAGAGAGCGTCATGGACACCATGGAGGAAACCGCTGGAAAATTAGATCGTAATGATTTTTCTCTGGGTCAGAAACTTTCTGAGCAGAAGTCATTAAAACCAAGGAAAACCCCGCAGGGCCCGCGGCGGGCACAGCAGAGGAGCTGCCTCCCTCGTGCCGTTTCCTGTCCCAGCGAAGTGTCTGTCAAGGGCGTGCCATGGTTGCCGGTTTCCAGGGTAACCCGAGTCCCCGGTGCTGACTCTGAGCACCCCCACGCCACCCCCTCTGCTTGGGGCCCTGGTGACAGCCTGGGGCCCCTCACATGGCTCCGAGTGACTTTCCCACATGAAGATCCTGACCTTCGCTTGTGTCTGCAAGTGGCCTTCATGGAAGGCGACAGAGTCACAGGCAGCAGGGATTCCCACACGGAGATGGGGGGTGGGGCGCGGCTGAGTCTGCTGTAACAGGACTTCAGTGAGCGCCCTGGGAGTGCAGGAATGGGTGGACCAAGGGCGCCAGCCAGCGCTGATACAGCCTCAGACGGGGTGTGCGGACCCATCGCTCTCCTGGGCAGGCTAGGCCAGTTCTTGTAATAAAGTCAAGTTCATGCCGAGGACATGAAATCAGATTCAGGCGTCTCCTGAGGAGCCCCCACCTGTGGGGCCGGGTCGGAGCCCCGAGGTGAGGGGCAGGGTTTTGGTCCAGGCTTGTCAGAATCAGGCTCCCTGCTAGGGTCCCAGGCCTGAGTCTGCGTTGTGATTCAAGGAACCGGAAAATGACAGCCTCATGCCTCGGTCCATCCAAAATATCTGGAGAACGTCTGGGCCATTCAAGATGTCCCTGCGCTTGTCAGGCTCACCCAGGACTTCTCAGAAGACACCTAAGAAGGACCCCTGAGAAGCTCTCTGTCCTGAAGGAGCTGGGCCACAGCGTCCAAAGGCCCCCGGCCCCCGAGTCGGAGGTTTTGAGGACAGTTTTCCTGACGACCTCTGCCTCCTCAGATCCGAAGGCCAGAAAAAGGCTTCTGCACCAGCTGACCCGGTGGTTCCCCTGTGCACGTAGACCCGCATTTCAGACCAAGCGAGACGCGCAGCCCGGGTCTCAAGAATGTGAAACCCAGCCTGTGGCATTTTAATTGCCTGTGATTTCCTGCAACCGCAATCAAAGAATCAGCCACTGCTGTGTTCACTCCCCTGGACTCGGTCTCGGCCATCGGGGCCCCCGAGGGACACCACACAGGAAGCTGCCCCAGGGAAAGGAGGGCCACTGGAGGTGGGGCCCCTGAGAGCTGCTGAGGGACAGTGTGGGGACCGGCTGGGACAGGAGACACCAGGCTGCGTTGTGAAGAAGGGAGAGGAATTGCCAGCCTCCCGTACGGTTTCCAAGGTTAAATGCAGGACAAAGAACACTCCTGCGGGCTGTTCAGACCGAGAGGCTGCCACCGAGTAAGAGCCCCGTCCAGCTGGGGCTGCTCGGGCCAGAACAGATGTGCTCAGAAGGGCTCCCCGGAGCGGACAGCCGGCCTCCTCCTCCAGAAGCACCCGTTCCCCAGTGCTCCGTGCCCTCCCTTAGCCAGATGTGCCCGCCCACGTTCCCCGGCCCTGGGGTCTCCAGTGTCTCTGCGGTCGTGCAGCTGACCTCATCCAGGTGGACGTGTCCTGTGGCCAAAAAGTGGAACCTCAGGTTCCTGACACACAACCCGGGGTTCCCGCTCCTCACAGCCAGTCCTGCAGCAGTTTCTCACCCGAAACGAGGGTTCCCAGGGAGGGGACGGGGACCTGGTTGGAGACCCGAGCAGGAGAGCCCACAGTGTCACCACTGTACATGGCAGCTGGGATCAGTTACGCCAGGAAACAGCCGTCTAACTTACAAAAGGACACTGTCAGATCGTCCGCTTACCTCTGACGACCTGAGCGGCTGCAGGCGGGGTCCCCGGGCAGGTGAGTGGGTGAACGTTTCCTGAAAAGGTGTGGCGCCGCGGACTCGCCCTCCCGTGCCCACCATGTGCCCCGCCGGGCCTCGGCCTGGTCCTCAGAGAGATGGGCTGCAATGCAGCCTCGGGGCCCCAGCCCCTGGCAGGCAGGACGTCCATTCCTCTTGAAAGTGGCCCCCCGGAGCCACTCCCACCACTGCCCAGGAGCCTGGGCCGCATGTACGGCTCGGTCCTCACGCACCACTCACTGGACAGACCTGGGACCCAAGGGGCCACCTCCGACCAACGTGAGGTGCCGCGAACCCCCTAGCGGATGTCTTAGCCTCTGCTCGCCGCATCAGAAGTGTCTCCAGAGCAGCCCCGAAGCCTCCAGCTTCATTTGCCTGACGGTGCCGCCTCCTTCCGCCTGAGAACCGGCTTTCTCCCTGGTTCTCCACTCATCAGCAGGCGGGGACGCGGGTGTGGGGGTTTAAGGTGGGTTCTCTGACGGGCCACCCGCCTGCCACACTAGACCCGAGGCTCAGGCAGAGGAGCCGGCTGTGTGGTGGTTTTCCAGGCACTTGAGCTGAGCTGCACGTGGGGTCTGCCTGGAGCCCAGCGTGCCTGTCCTTTTCCAGCCGGGTGGGCACCTGGTGCTGATGTGGTTCTGTCCCCTCCTCCGCCCCCCTCCCTACCCCGGCTCCCCCAGAGCAGAAGCTCCCGGACCTGCCCAGAGTAGGGCCTGGCAGGTAGTGGACGTTCAGTAAGGACTTGCTGATTTTTTAGTGAAAAACAAGTGAATGAATGAGAACGAGCCTCCCTCCCAACGCCTGGCGGCTTGCAGATGGCTGTCCTCCTGGGATGCTTCCTCGGCGTCAAGAGGAGCAGAGGACACAGCGTCTCCTGCTGCATGGGCAGCGTCGCACTCCCACCCGGTGACCTGCCGGGGACAGAGGGCCCCCAGGGGCGAGGGAACTCCCAAACCGGCCCCCTGGGGTGGCTTGTCCGGTTTCTGGGAGTTGGCGGCAGGCGCTCTCCAGCCATCAGGCTCAGGGTATTTTTAACGCCGAGTGGGTGGTGGCTGGCACCCCGGAGTGCGAGTTGTTTCTGAAGAGGACAGTAATTGCCACTGTGGACTCAAGCCGTCTCCCCCGGGTCTCCGCCCCAGGCCATGCCGCAGGGTGAGTCACGGAGATTTGCCAGCCTCCCTTTGCCTCCGGACGTGGTGGCCCGGAGGGGCTGAGGGCTGCCGGTGGCATTCCCAGCAGGGATCTGGAGTGGACGCAGATCCGTGACAAGGACACAGCAGGGGATTCCAGTGGCTTGGTGTGTGCAGACCGTGCGTTCCTTGCTCTGGGTCGGAGTTTCGTTGGGAAGCAGTGACCAGATCCCTTTTGCAGAAGGTTGCCGGGCTCTGGAGGCCCCGCACCTCCTCAGGGTGCAGCCACAATGGTGTCCCCGAGTCCAGGTGGGGCTGTCCCTGCCCACCTCACTGCCCGCGTGGCCACACGAGGCCAGGCACTGACCATGCTTGGCCAGCACGACCAAAGGGGCGCGTGGGCCCAGCAGATTCTGGGCATCCGGGCTCCGCTGACGTCAGCCCTGAGAGGCCTCCGGCTGGGACTCACGCGCCGAGCGCAGGTCTCTGTGCCCGGTCCTTGTTTCGGGGACCGAGGACTGCGTTGTCCTTCCTGCTCTAGTCACCTGAGAGCATGGCTATGCCGCCCATATCGCAGGTCGGGGGGCCATCCCCCTTTCTTGTTGGACTGTATGGGAGACCCAGACAGGATGTCGGTGGGGCTCACTGGGCGTTGGTGACAGGGAGTAAGTCAGAAGTTATGTGGGGTTCCCGCTCTCTGCCAGTAGCCTTTGCTGGGTTATTTTACTAACTTTTTTCAGGGAAGGTCATTTTTCTCTTCCTCGAATAAAGAGACGGTAGCACCTCTCCAGGTATTAACTCAGTCGACAGCCACACACCCACTGCCTGCTGTGCACGGGTGTGAACATCGACGATTTCATCACCTGGTAACACACTGCCCGAGAGTGACCGCCCCTCCCCAAAATGTGGTCGTGAAAATGTGATTCCGACTCGACTGGAACAGACCTCGCGCACCGTCGGGCGGCTCAGAGGAAACCACACGCACACATTGCTTGTGAAGTCGTGTGACCACTGCCGTCTCCTGTGTGGTTGGCAGCTTCTCCAAGAACAGCGTAGTCATCATCGCCCAATTGCCACCCCGGTGTGTCACTGTCACCAAAAAAGAGTCTTCTTTTCAGAGCTGTCTTCAGTCTAAGTTTAAAGCTTCCCATGTGCTGAGACTGGGGACGAGACTGTGTCCTGAGAGCAGCGGGCTTGGCAGGGTAGCCGCCCCGCCTCGCGTCCCGTCCCCAGTGGCTGTTACCTCATCATCATGGCCCCTGGGCGGCGTCACCCCTACTTACCGCGTGGGCCTCGGAATGCCCCCACTCAGGGACTCTCATGACTGTTCACATCACGGAGAGTCGGTTTCCTGCAGAACGTCCGGGCTCTGATTGTGTGACGTGGTTTCCTTAACGTGTAAAGTGAAGACGGGAGCTGTCTGGAGCGGGGAAGCAGCTGCCGTCACTGCGCTCCATCTACAAGATGTTAAGTGCTGGACGCGCTACAATTCCCTGCTAATTAACACACTTGAAATTGATGTCTTTGCTGCTAATCCATCACCGCGGCCCCAGAGCTTGGGTGGCCCACGTAATTTCTTGTGACTTTAGGGAAATCACCGTGTGCTCGCCCGTGGGGTACGGTTTCTGTGTCCTGTTTCATTCATGCTTGCGTTCGGAGACTGACATTAATTAAAGTGTCAACACAGCTTTCATCTTTCAAGCCGCATCTTTTGCCTTCAAAGTTGGGTTTCTCCCACACTCAGGCTCTCGTGTAGACATTCTCGCACTTGATTACTGTAATTCCTTTTATATGGTTATCTTTGAAGTCCTAATTAAGAGAGTGCAATGGATTTAAGTGTCGCTGTTACATTCAAATAGAACTCGATGGCTGCCGTTCGAAATATATTTTGTCTTGATTACATATTTGTGCTTTATATGGTGGAAGGCTAATTTTAAAATTTCCTTTCTGGCTGCAAATGACTTCTGAGGACTGAATTCAGAAACGCTGTCCAGCCTTGCAGGTGTAGGCGGGCAATCAGGCGTGTGTTTAAAATAACGACGTAGCATTCCCAGTTGAGATCTCTGCGAGTCCCGTACAAGTGTGGGCGGTTTATGCACCTCAATCACGTTAGCTGGTCACAACTGAGAAAAGTGTGTTTCTCCAAATTCTGCCTCAGGAGATTTGCTAACCCAGCCCCCTGCGGACCCAGAGGCAAGTCTGCTGGCCAGCTCATTGGCTTTCCCATCACGATGGGGTCAGACGGAGGAGAGGACAGATGCAGAGGTTGCACGAGGTCTGCGATGCTGATGAGCTGCCCGTCCCTATGGTCACGTCAGCTGCAGCAACTGTCAAGCAGAGAAACTGGTTTTTAATTGCAGTTTAGCTACATGGCTATTTTGGAAGTTTGGGTCACTGAAATGTGGCTGGTGGCTGTGCTGTTGGATGGTGCAGTCTCGCCTGGGGCCTTGTGCTTATGATGGAGACAGATCCATGAGTTTGGGCACGTGTGTCCCCCCACACACACACACAGCTGCAGCTGCAGCCTCTTCCCACTTGCCTGCCCGTCAGCACTTTTGACCCAGGGCTTTGAGCTGTTCCCTCCAGAAGGGTCCAGTGATTTCAACTTGATCCTGGATACACAGAGAATGTCCCAGATACACAGGGAAGGTCCCGGATACCTCAGAAAAGACCCAGATCCACAGCGAAGGTGCCGGACACACAGGAAGTCCTGGATACACAGGAAGGCCCACCTTGCCCAGGCCCCTCTGCTCGGCTCTCACAGGGAAGAACTGACTACCGAGCAAATGTGCTTTCGGTACCTTGATGCCCAGTTCAATACGGTTTTCACAGAAATCTCCCTGAAATGTGCAGTGCACTCAGGCCCATCCGTGTTGGACAGTGGAGGGGACCAGGCCAGCGCAAAAGTTTGAGCTGGTGCTGGTTTGCCCAGGGAAGGGGGCAGTTTCCGAGCGGCTCCCGCCCGGCAGCAGCTCCCTCCAGTTGTCTGGTCAGAGAGGAAAACCAACCCCCAGTCGCTCGGCAACTGCGTTTGCAAACACAGGTGGGTTTTCTGCTCACTCCGGGGAGGCAGGGCGCCGCCGTGGTCTTCATCATGTCACAGAGAAGAAACCAGTGGCGGCTGGTGTTCGCGCCTGGACTCAGAAATAAAACTAAAATGAGTAGCCAGGACCTCAGCTACCTGAAGATACTAAGTAATCATTTAATGTGATGTTTAGAAATCCCTCTCCCTATTGACTCGTCTGCTTTTGGAGGATGTATACACGCCAGTAGAATTCCATCGCTAAACTAAATTTAGATTTTCCGTTTGCATTTCATGTGTGCCTGTCATGCGTACAGAAAATGATGTGTCACAACCTGTAACTGGTAAGTTTAGTTCGGGTGAGTTTATTTTCGAGCTATGTGCTCATGGACACAGAAGAAAAGCAATTATTTTTGCCCAGACTGTTCAACGGGATGATTGAATGCTTCTCTTGAATGGGTAAAATGATTCTTAAAAATTGTTTATTTTAATCCATGGCAGCAAATAAATATGATCAAATGATCATTTTAAATCCCTTTTCCACGACATTTCTGGGCTTCTGACCCTCCCCGAGGCAAGCCGTGCAGGGGTGCGCAGGGGGCGCCGGCGGATGTGGGTCACCACGCCAGTGAGGGAGGCGTTGATGCGCTTCAGTTTTTAAAAGCCCCTGTCTCCATGCTGCGTTCTCCAAGGTATTTCAGGTGCTGTAATTGCTGTTTACTCAGGAGTGACACCAGAGACTTAATTTTCAAATTAGGAAATCGAAGATGTTCACTTCACCATGAAAATAAGAGCCAAGTGTCGTGGTGCCACTGTGGGCCCCTCAGAGTGTGAGCAGCCCTGAGCGAGCGTCACGGGAGCAGGCGAACTGTGCAACACGCCCTCCTTCCACCTTCCTGGACAAGCCCCTTCTAGGGTCCCTGGCCCAGCGCAAGGGCAGGCCTGGCATCTGGGCGTCGGAAGTGATGTGCGTCTCTAGATCCGTGTCTTTAACACGTACGAAACTCATTGTGCTGGGGCGTGGGGCCTTGGCCATTTGTTTGTGTTAAATCCACTTGCTCGTTCATCCCTGGGCCATTACAGGCAGAATCACAGGGACAAGTGATGGATATTCTCGGGGACTTGGAAAGGTCCCTCCAGGGCACCTATTTCATGCCCCAAGAGGTTGGCGACAGGGGTGCTGTCGTGCAGATGGTCCCCAGGGCTCTCTGCTGAACGCCCCAGACGTCTTTGAGAGAACTAGGGCTGGGAGAGGCGTCCCCTCCAACACCCACGAGCAGAGAAACACGCTGCTCATCACGATGACCGGACAGGCAGGGGCTTCTGGGCCCGTGGAGCGGGGGTCGACTGTGTCAAAAATAACACCGTGGCGGGCACTCGGAGGGCGCTGGTCCAATAAGACCCTGTAGGAACAGGGCTATTCCTCATCACGTTCACTCAAGAATTAACGCCCTTCACTCCGAGCACCAGAGACCTCACGGGTCTGCTCCAAGCTGGGCCCCCTCTCCACCGTCCCAACCCCGCGGCCACCTCCTCGGCTTCAGTCCAGGTGGCCGGACGGCCTGCTGAGCAGGACGGTGGTGACACACCACCGCTGTTCGGCCGAGGCAGATGAGAGCCGCCCCTGCTTCTCTGGCTCCGGAATAACGCCACGAATGCGGGCTGCAGCCAGCCGCCCCTGGGTCCGCGGCGCCCCTGCCGGTCCTCCTTCCCGTTTCTACCTGTCGGGGCCCTGCATCCGTCTTCCTGCGCCCTTTTCGTGACTTCAGCTCAGGTCGTCCCGACGTGACAGACTCACTCTGTTTGTTTGCCAAAGCTTGTTGGAATTTTCACTAGAAACTCGTACACTCACGGGTTGGAGAAAGACCGCAGACCCGGGAGCAGGTCCAGTCCCCGAGGACAGAAGGCGGCGTGACGGACACGCCCGGGCGGTGACCAGACGGAGACTGCCAGCCCCCAAGGGTCCGGGGGGACGCCTGACCCTTCCGTACGTTGCAGGCCGGGCCGGTGCGCACGCGCGTCCGCTCCGCGCCCGGACCGGAGCCCGGGGTCCCCCGGAGCACGTGCGCGCGTTCTCCCCTCCCGGGGGAAGGGAATGGCCCGCGGCGACGGGAAACCCGCGGTGCCAACACGGAGTCCTGGGGGCAGCGCCTCCTCGCGGTAACAGCAGGGAACAGCCCGAGCCCGGCAAGCAGTTCCAGTGAATCCGGGGAGCTTCTAAGAGATTTTTGAAGCGATCTCATCTCTGAATGTATCTGTTCCTCTAGCGGATGCGCCGCACAGCTGACTGTGCAGACGTGCGCGGGGCGGGGTTAGGAGAGAGTGAAGGCCGGTGGGCGGGGTTAGGGGGAGTGTGGCTGTCGGTGGGCGGGGTTAGGGGAGCGTGAAGGCCGGTGGGCGGGGTTAGGAGATGTGGCTGCCCAGGGGCGTGAAGGCGGACACCCAGGCGGGATGGTTGGGGACCCTGTGCCCCTCCTCAGTGAACTCTACACTTGTACCCACTGGCGAATAAGCAGGCTCTGATGTCGCACATGTTCTCCATCGTAAAAACACCTATTATTAAGCATTTTTGGGCGACACAGAGGAGTGGAAGGGAAAACAGCCAGTCACCGTGTACCACCGCGATGACCGTGGTGGACGAGTTTGGGCGCCTCTAATCTTCACCAACAGATTCTGTCCTGGTACAGAAATGGTTTAATATCTTGCTTTTCAATGATGTTATAAAATGACCGTTTCCCCATGAGGCTGTGACTTGCATGAAAATGACGGCGTGGTCACCTTCTGCTAATTCAGAAGCCACCTGATGCCGCGGCCGCTGCTGGCTTTCTCAGCGTATTTACAGCTTTTCGCTGCTGAGAACTAGTCATGAGGACTGTCTCCGAGCGCACAGCAGCTCCCGATCTTGCCGTGCTGTTCTCAGACCTGACGCTGGGCCACGGGCCGTCCACCGACCTTTATGCTGGGGAGGCGGGGGAACGAGTTTGCATTGACATGGCACTTGCGTGTCTCTTGCAGCTGTCTCGTACACGAACTACAAGAAAACGCCACCGCCCGTGCCCCCTCGGACCACCTCCAAGCCCCTGATCTCGGTGACCGCGCAGAGCAGCACCGAGTCCACGCAGGACGCCTACCAGGACGGCCGCGCCCAGAGGGTGTCCCCGTGGCCCCAGGACAGCCGGGGCCTCTACAACTCCACGGACAGTCTGGACAGCAACAAGGCCATGAACCTGGCTCTAGAGACGGCTGCCGCCCAGCGCCACGCTGCCGACGGCCTGGGGCGGGTCAGCGACAAGGCCGAGGACTTCCTCCGGAGCCGGCACGCATCCATCGGGGTCCAGGTAGCCTCCCTCTGCCGCAGGAGCGCGAGTAGCGCCGATGCAGACACGGCGCCTGGTTCGCGGCCCAGCCACAGGCGGGCCTCCCCGTCCTGGTCCCGGTCCCGGTCCCAAGGGCGTCCTGCCAGTGCAGGCCACTCTGCCCCGTCCCTCACCTGCCCTGCTGCCCGTAGGCCCCTCCCCTGGCCTCCTCCCCAACCCAGGGCATTGTCTAGGGACCACAGACCGCTTAGAGTGCAAGGAATTTATTCTGATGCACAAGGAGGCATTTTTGTTGAAGTGGTTTTTCAAAGCCTTTCAATTGTTTCAGCCCCACAGCTGCGTGGGGGGTGGGCTCTGGGGACACAGGCAGAGAGGACATGGTGCCCCTGGTTCCCGCCCAGGCCAGTGCTCACAGCCACTCACAGGCCACCCAGGATGCCTCTTCGAGGACTCATGACGCCCAGCGCCTGCCAGGGACAACAGACCCGGCAACTCCCTCCTCCCTCCTGTGTGTCCCCTGCGGTGCATGGGACACTCACCTGGACGAAGCTGCCCTGATCTCTCTTGGGGACTGTCCCCTACCACACATGAGCCGTGGAGAGCAGTGATGGCATTGAGCCCTGTGGAGACAGACAGGGTCCCTGTCACTCCCCAGTCAGCCCCAGCCTGTGTCCAACAGAGACTTTTACAGTTGGGGCCCAGCTGCCGCTGGGGAGGAGGAGGGCGTGGAGCTGTGGCCCCAGGGATCCAGGGACACACTGGCATCGGGGACGGGGAGCAAGCTGCCCAGTGCCGTGAGCCGGGCCCCACACTGTGGTTCGTTGTTTTGTTTAGGACTCTGAGTTCCCAGAGCGCCTGCCCTACCCAAGGTCAGATGTAAGTACCAACCCTCACAGCCGCTCGCATGACTTTTACCTCTTCGCCCCTTCTCTGACCCCACACAGCCGCTCCTGTCCCCTTTCTGTCTGGATGCTAGATGCCAGGCACTGTGCTGGGAGCCTCGTTCGTTCAGGGGACCCTATCCCCCACGTGTCATCAGCCCCATTCCCCAGGACAGACAGGCTCACCCAGTCCAGTCGCGTCCTGGATCCCCTGCACAGGGCGGTGCCAGCTTCTGGACGCGGAGTTCCTGTTTTACCGGGAAGTCCTGGGCGTGCGTCTCAGACTCGCATGAGGTCAGGTCCCCCGGCTGCTGCACCCCCCCCCTGCCCCTCACACATAGTTCACATGGCCGCTCTCCCCAGAGGCCGGTCTGGACGCTGTGCCCCTGGACGCGTGTCCCTGGACGACCAGCCCCAGCGCAGTGCCTGGCACACAGCAGGTGCCCCGTCCACGTCGGTGTGCGAGTGGGCGCTGAGTGGGCTGGTGAAGGTGGTGAGTGTGCTGACCAGCGTGCGCGTGTGTGGCAGGCGGGACTGTCCTCTGCAGTCCTGTGTGAGCATGTGACACAGCAGCGGGCGGACTCCAGCGAGTCACACAGCTGAGGGTGAACGTTGTCACCTCTCGGGGAGGAGAGAGCCCAGGCCGAGGAGCAGGGGCGTGGGAGCCACAGTGAAAGGCGGCGCAGGCGCCGAAAGGCTGCCATGGGGCCAAGAGGACGGGGGGACATCGGCGCCATCAGCCCCAAGTCCATGTCCTGAGGACAGCAGTGAGCACACAGCAGGCAGTGACGTGCCGCTGTGCCCCGCTCCCACCAGGCCCACTCCTCGCCATAAGCCCAGGTGCCGGGTGTTGTCACGGGGAAACTGAGGCTCAGGGGTAAGTGACTTGCCTCCGCGCACATGGCGTCCGGGCCACAGCGGGGGGCCGGGCAGGTGGAACCCGCAGCCCAAGCACCAGAAGTGGAAGGGGGGCAGCGCAAGGTCCTGCGCGTCTGTCCCCAGGGCAACGCTCTGCCTCGCAGACAGTGGAGAAGTTGGGCCAGCGTTCCCTCTGCTGGGCCCAGGCGGGCCAGCTCCCCACCCCCGCAGACACGGCCCCCAGGGCGCCGCCCAGCCGGCGCTGGGACAGTGGCTTCCCGTACCTCCTGGCAGTCAGCGCCCCACCCGCCGGCTGCAGCTCACTCCGCTGCTCGAAGCCCCTTCAGGGTGGGGGCCTGATGCCCTGGGCGTCCGTGTACCACGAGGCCCTCCTCCCACTCCGGGCCCCCAGGTCACCGCCGCTGGGCCCTTTCTAACCAGTGGCAGCCAGAGCCGGTCCTCCCCCGACCCCCTGCCCTCCCTGCCGGCCCTTTCCTCACGCCCGTCGTGACGTTAACTACTTTCTTTGTGTTGGATTTTGTTGTTCTGTGTGGTTTGTTTTTGCAGAGCTGTTACGTGTGTGTGTGTGTGTGTGTGTGTGTGTGTGTGTGTGTGTGTGTTTGGGAAATGTGGGGTCTAACGTCCAGGAGCCCTTCAAGGCCATGTACCCTGGTCCCCGTCATCACAAAGGGAGTGGCCACATTCTGTGCTCTCCGCACGGCCTAGGGGTGCGTGGCAGTGGCCTAGGAAAGCCGTGTCCTTGCTCACTTCCAGAATGTGGGTCTACCCAAGAATCCAGCCAGAGCCAAGCCCCCCCAACTAGCGTCAGAGCACGTGGGCGGAGCCATGAGCCCCTCGCGGTGGCAGGGCTAGGACACAGAGCAGGTCCCTGAGGGACACACGGCGCCGCTGTGTCCAACCTGCCTGGTTGCGCATGAGTTTGTGAAGGCGGAGTGTGAGGTGCACTGTTCTCGGGGCACCAGTGCTGCGGCCAGCGTGCCAGGAGAGGCAGTGTCCCTCACCCAGCCCCCCGGCAGCGACTCCAGAGGCCGTGGTGGGTTTGCCGGCCCTTCTTTCTTCTCTGTGTCTGGAACGCGGGGGGTCTTGCAAAAACAAAGATAAGCTTGGATTTCTCAAGTCTTAGGTTCACGCACACGTGCATCCAGAATTTCCTCTTGGAAAAGGTTGCTCGAGCTCCTTTCCGCTGTGCAAAAAAGCACTTCCTCTCCTTTGTCCTGGATTTGGTGGGTGTTTTCCTATCTGTCTACCCCCAGGACTTCGGGTATGGGTAACTGTGGAGCACGTCCTGGTCCATGTGAATCACCCCAGACCTTCTCACACCTTCACTTTTCTTGGAAAGGTGTGTCCTGTGGATGTAATGCTGCGTCCTTGGAGCCGACGACCTTAGAGGCTGAGGCCAGGGGACGGGCATTGGCACTCGCCGTGGGTGGGGCTTCACTCACTCCAGCGTGGAGTTCGAGGTCCCCTGGGTTTTGAGATCAGGAAGAACGGCCTCGAGGAGATTTAACCACCTCCCCGATTTCTGCGGGCAGCAGTCACTGAATTTAACTGGCTCCAGAAGCTGCACGCTCCTCATCCACTGTGGAAATGCTGGCATTGTCGGAGGGACCCTGTGACGACGAGCGGAGGGAGAAACACCCCTTTGTTGTGTTCGTACAGCGTGTGTGGGCGTCCATGGCGTGTCTGTTCTGTGTGATTTCGGTGCTCGGCCTGCATCGCACCCTGAGCCCAGGCTGGTGTGGGAACTGCCCCTCACCGCGCTCCTCCCGGCCGCTCTGCAGCCCGGCTCACCCCCAGGCTGCACCTGCTGAATGGCCCTACGGTGGGAGCCTCTCCCTTGGTCCGAATTCACGGCCATCTCTGTAGACTAGGACCCTAACTGCTTAAAAAGTTAGGCAGGTGTTCTGAGTCCTCAGGGTAAAAATCAGTGCCCTGCCCACCCCCAGCACCTCTCTGACATCCAGTGCTCAGGCCGCCCCCGCCCGTGTCGTGAGTCCGTCGCCGTGACCACATCCACCCAAAGCGCAGAGCAGCAAGCCTCTGAACAGCAGCCCACGGCGAGGATGTGCACAGGAAGCCACGCACACATGCAGGCGAGTCCCCACCGCGGCAGCGTGGTGACAGGAAGCCAGCGGTGGCCCGGTCACCTCTCCGCAGCAGCTGGGGACTCAGTCGGGCCCTTTCCATAAGCGGGAGCCGCACCCTGACCGGGGCACCACCCCGAACCCCTGGGATTTTACCGCAGTCCCTGGTGTAAAGTAATGTGAACAGTGATTGCTACACCCCACACAGAAAGAAATAAAATTCTTTAAAGCCACATCTGCCTACAATAAAAAGAGGACAAACAGCCAGGTGAGGGTTTCCCTATGGGGTGTCCCTGCTTCAGGACACACCGCAAATGAGGTGTGACTTGTTTTCAGAGTTGTGCCAACAAAAGTGGGGTGTCCCCGGCCCTCCTCCACAGCTCTGCTCTCTGTGGCCAGAGAGATCTGGGCGGGAGTCCTGGCCCGGCCCCCGACAAGCTGTGCTCCCCAGGTCATTTTTCTTGCCTTCTCTGACCCCTCAGTCCGCCAGTGCGCCCAGGGACCACACAGCAGGGCGTCCTGTGACCGCGTGTTTACCGTGCTGTTCACTCGGCGCCTGGCGCGTGGCTGGCATGAAATGAACGCCAGCCCTCGGCGTCCCCACTCGTATGGGCCACGAGGGAGTCGGCCTCCGAGGGCCGTGGCGAGGCCTCAGGCCATCGTGGATTTCTGCCACGGGGGACAAGCGCACCTTTTCCCTTGACACTCATGGAAGACAGCGTCCCAATGGGGAGACACTCTGGCGAACGGGGCCACAGGGAGGATTCTGTGCTATGCCCTGCGTCCCCCTGCCGGGCACGGCCCTCCAGCAACAGGACGCAGCCATGTGCAGGACAGACGGATGCCTGCCTTGGCACCGCCTGGTCCCCCCTCAACGTCCCCTCCACGTGTCTCTCTGTGGCTGCAGACGTTGGTGTAACCCTGTTAAATCGCTTCCTTGTTGCTAGTGCCTTCTGGTCCATTCTCTGCTTACTTTGTCCGCTGTAGGGAGTGATAAGGGCTTGTAAGTCCTGCAGCAACTCGGCCCATGAAGCCTCTCTGTGCCTGAGCTGCACTGAGCAGTGTTACTAGCACACATAGGTTCAAACCCCTAAGTCTGAGCAGCTGCGTAAAACGTGGTGGAACACGGCAGCGCAGCGCAATCGCCAGGACAGTGCGGGTCCCTCTCTGTGTGGCGTCCCGGGGCCAGCGCGTGTCTGAGTTAGTTAAACAAACGCAGTTAATCGCAGCAAGTGAGCACACACACACGAAGACAGTCCTGTGCCCGGTCCTGTGTCTCAGCCCTAAAATGAGATGTTCTGTGTTGACCCAGGTGGAAATGGCGACCGACTCGGACACGGAGAGCCGCGGCCTGCGGGAGTACCACTCCGTGGGCGTGCAGGTGGAAGACGAGAAGCGGTAACTCCCCCCGCCCGCCCGGGCCCCCCACACGCGCTGCCGCTCAGGCCGACCCTCAGCTATTCACGGCCTTTGTGGAATCGGTCAACGCCCCTCTCATTACAAAACTTTGTACCAGGAAACCCTAAGCGTGTGACTCTAACAACAGTCGCACACTGTGACATTTTAGGTGAAATGTTCCAAGTGAAGCTACAAACCCTCGTGCCCTGCCAACCCCAGTGCAGCCGGCCTCACTCCACCGGGCCCTGTGTGTGCTCCCCATCCAGCCCTGCATTCGGGGACACTCAACACCTGCCCGGCTCCTGCTCTGGCAGAGGCAGGGGGGTGACACCTTGTGAAGCGATTCAGCCTCGGGAACCAGAGGGGCTGGCAGGCCAGGCCTGGTCCCTCACCCGAAGCAGGAGTCGGGCTGAGGGGCACAGACACCGGCTTTCCCACTGAGCGAGGGCAAAGGGAAAGAAAAACAGCCACGTGGCTGGGCTGGCTCGCTCTGGGGAGAGCATGCCCTCCAGCCACAGCACACGGGGCCGCCCGACCGCTGGTGTTACTTCTGTGATGAGAGCAGGGGCGTCGCTCCACTTCACGCTTAGATAGTGCGTCTGGTAAATTTTATGAAGACCCCTTTTAGTCACCCTGGCCTCTGGACCTCCTGCCCATCTCATCAGCCAGGTCCCAGGCGGGGAGATGGTGGGGCCGGCGTTCAGGGTCCAGCCTATGAGGGCTCCGACCGCAGGGAATCCAGACCACAAGCTGGTGGCGCGGGTCCCCAACAGAGCTCTTAGAGCCGAGGTCCTCTGCCCCCGGGGACCACCAGCCTGAGCTTCCTGCTCCCGCCAGCCGAGTGTGCCCAGGCCCTTTGCCCCCGGTGCACGTTTCCCTTCCCCCAGCGGTTGGCGGCCGGGAGCCGGGGCATCGCTGGATGTGCAGATGCACAGAGCCGCCCTGCCCCGCACGTCTGCGCTCGGGGCGGCCACCCCGCTCGCTAACGGGCTCTGAACCGGTGACGCCCGGTGAAGTCCGAGTCCACACTCCTGGTCCTGCAGAGCGGGCTCGCGGGAAGACGCTTAGTGGTTCGGGTGGGAGAGGAGAAGACCCTCGCGCCCTGGAACGGGATGCGAAGTGGCCGAGGCTCAGCAGGCTGCAGGCGCCATCACCCGAGAGCGGCCCCTCCGGGTGCAGTGCAGCCTCGCGCCCAGACGGCGGCGCCGCCGGGAAACGCGCGTCCCCGGGCCTGGGCGCGACACTGAGACTTGAGCAGACGTGCGGGGTTACGCGTTTGCGAAGCCCACTGCTCTCCCGCAGAGGAAACATCAGACGCTAGTGGGCGGGAAGCGCAATGAGCTTGCTTGGGCGGACTCGGGGCACCCGCACGCCACCGGTGGGGCGCGGGTTGGGGGCGCCCCGACTGAGCCAGGCCTCCCTGTCTCCTTCCCTCCTGCGCAGGCGCGGGCGGTTCAAGCGCTCCAACAGCGTGACGGCGGGTGTGCAGGCGGACTTGGAGCTGGAGGGCTTCCCGGGACACGTCCCGACGGAGGACAAGGGCCTGCAGTTCGGCTCGTCCTTCCAGCGGCACTCTGAGCCCAGCACCCCGACGCAGTACGGCGCCGTGCGGACGGTGCGCACGCAGGGCCTCTTCAGCTACCGGGAGGACTACCGGGCGCCGGCGGACACGGTAGTGCCGGCGCCCGAGCCCTGGCTGGAGCCCGCTGTGGACGCGGGGGACGGCGGGCGGGTGTCGCCGTGCCGCAGGGACGGCTCCTGGTTCCTGAAGCTGCTGCACACGGAGACGCAGAGGATGGAGGGCTGGTGCAAGGAGATGGAGCGGGAGGCGGAGGACAACGACCTCGCGGAGGAAAGTAAGAGCGGGGTGGGGCGCGCGTAGGGGTTCCCGGCGCGAATGCGCGCCGGGCAGGTACCGCCTGCTCCGTCTCAGCAGCGCTGCAGGTGGACGGGCGGAGAGAGGCGGCCGCACGAGCTGGGCCCATTCGAGGTCCCGTCGGGCCGGGTGGGTGGCGTGGCCGGCGGTGCCGGCAGTGCTGCTGGTCCCGTCCTTGATCTCAGAGGCCACGTGCCAGCTCTTGATTTCCGCAGCAGCTGGGCTGGGAGCATTTCCTCCGGTTTTTAGCATCGCGGCTATCTGGTGTTTGGCTCCATTTGGTTTGCCAAACCAAATGAGTAGGCGAGAAGACGAGCCCGCAGTCAGCAGTCCCCGAGGTGATGGTGAGCCCTTCGCTGTGCAGCCTCGGGATGAGGGGGCTTCTGTGCGACTCCGGCCCAGGGACGGGCAGCGGCGTCTGCGCCTAACCCCGCCCACTGGTGGACTGGGCCTCTGTGCAGGAAGGGACAGCACCCCTGCTCCGCC
Organism: Artibeus jamaicensis; assembly: GCF_021234435.1. Classification (NCBI taxonomy): domain Eukaryota; kingdom Metazoa; phylum Chordata; class Mammalia; order Chiroptera; family Phyllostomidae; genus Artibeus; species Artibeus jamaicensis. Next base: position 264,889 of record NW_026522022.1, read on the forward strand.
TCCCGTCTCCTGGCAGTGCCCCGAGTGGCCCCTCTGTGAACCGCTGGTGCGGTCTGCACGCACCTGCTGTCTGTTTGCAGACATGGTCCTTAACGACATGCACTTTCTCGAAGGCATTTCCGAAAGACTTCCCCGGCCCATCATGCTGTCCGTGTGTCCTTGTCCTTTCCTGTGAATTCCTTCGCCCACGCTCGGTCTCTGGAAAGGGCTGCAGCTCAGAAGCATAGCTGGTGTCCTTGGGGACCTAGCCCTGGACCCCAGACAGGGAAGCACCCCCACGAGGCCGTGACAGATGACACCTGGAGAGCTCAGGGCCAGCTCAGAGGCCCTGGGAACGATCGCCACTGTGTCGGTGTTTAGTTGTGCGCCCTGCGGAGTCGGCCCAGGCAGAGAGCCAGGGCGGCTCTCACAGGCTCCGCTCCCAGTGAGCTGCCCCACACCTGTAGGCCCGAGCTGACCCTTGACACGACCCCGGGGAAGTGCCGACCCCCCAGGTGACTGCACCACAGGAGCCTGCGGGCCAGGATGCAGGGGTTCTGCTGCCCTGGTCCCCGGCACCGTCCGTAGGGCGCATGTGCTGATGTGTCTGAACCACTCGTCTCCCTGCCGAGTTTTCTCGAGTGTTAGTGTGGTCCTCGACTTAGGGGACAGAATCACGTAATTGTAACAGAACTGATGACCTTCGTCACAAAGATAAAATACAAAAAACAGTCGTCTGCGTTCCCAGGAAACTGGACTGAAACAGTCCTGTGCAGGCGAGTGACAGAGAACCTGTCCCTCCGCTCCTCCGTGAGCTGCCTGCGAGGAGGCGGAGGTGAAAAGCGCTTGGCAGGAGATGCCACTGTCAGGCCCCACCCCGGGGCCCCCTGGGAAACGTGGCTCTGCCGTTGTTTCACCCCGAAAGCTCCAGGCTCCCCCGGATGTGGAGAAAGTGGGCACATCGCTGCTCCGCTGTTTCTCCAGCGACGCAAGGCCACGCTTACCTTCCCACCGCTTCCCAGGGCAGAGCTGTTTGCAGGGGGTGGGAGCAGCTGAGTGCAACAGGACGGCTGCAGAAAGTGCCGGAACATCACAGACGTGGGAGGGGTTCGGGGTTCACCAGCCTGTTCCCCCGGAGTCGGGTCTCCTCCCCCACCCCTGGCCGTGAGCTGGGGTGGGGGCAGGGCCAGCTCACTGGCTGTGCCTGGCCCAGGGGAGAGCAAGGACATGCACAGTCTGTCCTCAGCGTGGGGGTGGGGGCCAGGAGGACGCAGGCCTGTGGCAGCGGGTGGCCCCATGTCCCTGAGCAGTGGAGCGGCCAACAGAGAAGCGTCAGGAGCTCGGGCGATGGCTGTGAGCAGGACAGTTGCCGTGTGCACCTCAGCAGCTGCCGCCACGGGACGGAGCTCCACCTGGTGGACAGCTGCTGCCCCTGGAATTCCGGCGGGCACACGCGTCTCACCAGCCGAGGCTGTGGGGAGGCTGGAGCGTGAGAGACGTAAAGGGAGATCTGGCCATCGGGGTTCAGATGCCCGTTTGAAACCACCTGCAAACTACAAAAATCTTCTTCAAAATCCTAAAGGAAAGAACAGTGCGAGCATCGCCCTGAAGCGTCACAGCACAGTCAGAGAGAACTGGGGGGGGGGGGGCGGAAGTGAGCCGAAGGAGCAGGCAGGTCCAGGGAGTGCCCACACCCCCGGGCGGAGGCCTGCCCTGGGCAGCAGCGCAGCTGCGTGTCGAGAAGCCTCCCCCTGGTCTGCAGCTCTCGGAGGCTCACGTGGCTCAACAATGACGAACTCGGGGCGTCTAGGGGAGAAGAGTGACTTCCATCTGCACTTCCAGTTCGTGGCAGGTGTCAGAGAACCGTCCACCCTCAGCCGCCCTCCCCCTCTTCGAGGTCATTCTCTCCCCAGAGACCATCGGCTGCACCCCGTGTGAGTGGCTGCACCCCAGCAAATCTGCACCTGGACGCTGCCCGTCGCCCATGTTGTGCTGAAGCTGATGCACAGAAGCGTTTGCGTCGATCCTCCGTTGAACCCGTTTGGGAAGAGTGCGAGTCAGAGGGGTGGGCGCTCTCGAGACCTCAAACGGGGCGCTTGGGTGCCTCGGGCGGGAGTCTGCGCTCGGCAGGGACAAACGCGTCTGTCGGTTGCTTCTCCACGTCCCCTCAGCAGCGCCTTGGTCGAACCCAGTCCCTCCGAACGTCTGCGCCAGCCACGCAGGTTGCAGGGGCTCCCGGAGGGAGATCCCGTGTTTCAAACCAAAGCCGATCCCCACACTCGGCAGCAGGGAGACTGGTGCTGCGGAAACCTGTCCAGCTGGGGGCTAAGATCAGGGCTGAGGGCGGAGCAGCGCCTCCCCCGCCCAGCCTCCCGTCTGCGCACCTGGCCCCTGCCCGAGCAGCCCCTCCCTGCACCCTGTCCGCCGTTGGGGCTCTGCACCCCCCTCCCTGTCGGCTGCCCAGCAGGGAGGCGGCGGGTGGCTCAGGGGAGCGTACCCCCGGGAGTGCACTGCAGAGGACAGGAGGGCCCAGGGAGCAGGGTGCACGGTGACCCCTGTGGGCTCCTTTTCTGGGCCGGAAAGCCTACCAAGGCATCACACGATGCACGCGCTTTGAGAGTTACATTTTTTAATGCTGACCCTAGGCTGAGTGTATTGGTTTCAGAGAGGAGGGGAGAGAAAGAGAGAGAAAGAGAGGGAGAAAGAAATCGGTCGCCTCCCATACAAACCCCACCCAGGAATCAAACCCGCAATCTTTGGGTCCAGGGGATGAGGCTCCAACTGGCTGAGCCGCCACCTGGCCAGGGCTGAAAGTTACGTTTTTAAATTCTTAGTGTCTGGGATCGGTCTAGGTTTACATGATGTCGGGCGATGAACCCGTTGTCAGGGTGACATCCCGGCCGTGCCCACAGGGACAGCGGATGGGCTGGGACAGGCTGCGAGACTCCAAAGACAGATGAGCTCGGGTGGCAGATTCCCAGTGCTGGGCGTCAAGGCGCCTTGCACGCTTGCCTTTAGAATTTTCTGCATGTGTGTGGTTTTCGTGTTACGGCCCTGGAGAGCAGCGGTCGAGGTTCAGGACGGACGACCCGCCTGTAGTTCTCCTCATGAGGGAGAATGATGCTTCTAGGAGCAGGTGACATGGTACCACCCCCCTGCTTGCCCGAAGAAGGCGGCACCCGCTGCTCTGCTCTCTGGGTCCTCCCACGCCCGCTGGTCTGGGCGCCTCCCGGCAGCGGGCTCACATCTGGGCCACCAGGACCTGTCCCTGAGCGCGTGCGAAGGCCCCTGTACCCATCTCCCCAGACGGGCCTGGGACAAGGGACAGAGCCGAGTGCTGGGCTTCGAGGTGTCAGCCTCTAATGCGTGTTGGACGAGCCCCACAAATAAGCGGTTTGCAGACACCCTGCTCGGATCTCTGATGTGTGGGAAAACGGAGGGAAGGGAGAGGAACTGAGTTTTATTCTCGGGACCCCGGTTTCCGCCCCGCTAGACAGTCTCTCAGGCTTCGATGAGCTGTGGCCCCGAGGCCAGTGGGCGTCCCTGGGAGCTGGTGAAAAGGCCCCGGGTCAGGACCCACTGAGTCCCAGTCTGCCTCCTAACCAGACGCCTCACCTTCGGCTGGGGCACAAGTGTCTGAGCTCCACGGATGGAGCCCCGAGTCCATAAATGGTAAATCCCCATCAGCGCGCCGGTGGCGATGAGCTCTCTGCCTCACGATGGGCACCCTCGGCCCTTCCCGTGGCCGCCCCAGAGACCCTCCGAGCCTCAGGGGGTCTGGCGTGGTCCGCAGGCGCCTGCGTTCGGAGAGAGGAGTGGGCGGAGTCGGGCAGGTGGGACGATCTGCCCGAGGCTCCCAGGGGGACGGATGTCCGCAGACGCTGCGGAGTAATTTCGAGCGCAGCCGGGACAGGGGAGACTTTCCGTGGGGGAGGGGCCAGGGCACAGCAGTGGGAAACCTGCCTACCAGGGGTGCTTCTGAGGGTCCTGCGGGTTGGGATCGACCAGAGCTGCCATCTCTAAAATGCCGAGGGCGCTCCCAGCCGGCCCGGGATCCGACGCGTGAGCAGCAGGGGACGCGTGGGGGCAGTGGGGCGCTGGGAGGTGGCGGTGGGGGCTGTCCCCTACCTGTCGTGCACCAAGCATTTTACTTGCCAATTAAACCCGCAATGGTCACACCTACCCTCCTCTGAGCTGTTCGATTCGCTCCACGGTTGTTCACTTTTATACTCCACCTGTGGGTTTGCTGAGCACAGCGCGCCCCGCGTCTGGTGAGCGCCCCGGGAGCCCTGGCGATGTGGGCGAGCTGCGGTAGCGGGGACGCGGCTGACCCCCAGGAGGGTGTCGGCAGCGGGGGGAGGGGTGACGTGGGGAAACAGGAAAGCCAGTGTGGCCCCCGCGCCAGGGCCTCGGGTGCACCCTGCCTCGTGTCCGCGGTCCTGCGTGTGAGCCCTCGCGCCGCTTCGCTGGGACGTCCTTCCCCGTAGCGGCCGAACGTCAGTCATCCAATGGCAGTAAATTCGGGGTGCCCATCTCCGTGTCCCCTGGTGGAGTGTTCTTGATTTTGCTTTTCCTTGACGGCCTCTCGTTTGTTTCTTCCGAACAGTTCTCGGTAAAATCCGGAGCGCAGTGGGCAGCGCCCAGCTTCTGATGTCGCAGAAGTTCCAGCAGTTTTACTGGCTGTGCCAACAGAACATGGTAAGTGAGCGGCCGGTACCAGCCTCAGCTCTCCCTCCTGACACGCTCTCTGCTGCCTGGTTCCTCAAAGACTCCTGCCAGGCCCTGGCGGCTGTGGCTCAGTGGGTTGAGCACCTACCGGCAGGCGCAGGGTCACCGGTTCAACACCCAGTCAGGGCACACGCCTGGGTTGCAGGCCAGGTTCCCAGTAGGGGGCACACGAGAGGCAACCACACATTAATGTTTCCCTCCATCTCTTTCTCCCTCCCTTCCCCTCTCTAAAAAATAAACACAATAAAAATCTTTAAAAAATGCCTGTTTGCAGATAGTCGCATGGGGACAGGATACGCCCAGCTTTGGATGGTTCAGAGCAACTGAGGCCCAGAGGCGGCCAGGCGGGGTGTGTCGGTGGGCGAGGGGGCGGGGCCTGGGGCGGGGCCTGGGGCGGGGCCTGAAGGTGATAGGCGCCTGAGTGCATCCGCTGGAGCTGCTGCCTTGGCACCGGGACTGGCTGGGCCGAACCAACTAAAGTAAACGGCTGTCACCACCAACGTCACACATGAAGACAGCGATAAGAGATGGCTTGAATGAAAATGCACAAAGAACACGTTTAAGGAGATTTTAGGAGTAATCTGGGCTTTCTGGTTGACAGTCAGCAGTGAAATAAGTGTACCGTGGGCGGAAATCTGGCCCCCAGAACTCTTCCGTCCGCCGTGGGTGAGAAATAATTCGTCTGGGACAGAATCTTGCTGTTCTGGTGGGAAAGGGGGTGACGATTCCTTCTAGTGGAGAACGCTCTGAGCCCTTCTCTCAAATGGCTTTTATTGGGAATGGTATGTGTAGGTGTGTGTACATGGAGAGCTCAGCAATCAGTGTCAAAAAGGCTACAGTCATACAAAAACAGGTGTTATCTGTAGACAACAATGGAACACAGACATTTGTCATAGGTCAGGGTCTGTTAGTCACGCTGACGCCAGAGAGTCTTTAAGACATGTTTCGTGAGGTAAGGAGTTTACTCCTTATGCCTTGAACTTGAACATCTGGTTTATATCACCAGGGCAGAGCAAGCTTCAAAGGATACAGCGTATTTATCAGGCCGGATTCCCACAGGAACCCTCGGGGTTGGTGTCGGGTCCTGCCTGCCACCGTGCTTTCACTTGGTTTTCCAGGGGGACTTACCAGCCCCTTTCAGGGCTTGCTCTGGTGGGGCCGCAGTCTCCAAAACCGCACAGAGCGGTCCCCGACAGCACACCACTGAACTAGATCGGTGAATACAGTTGGCCTTGAGGTTGGCTCTGATCTCCCTGGCAATCAGCAGGAGAGAAAGACCGCATATCCATATGTGCACACACACGTGACGTTTACCTGTGCTCATTCACTGGCACCGCTCTGTGTCTGTGCATCTCCTGACCTGACTGCAGAAAGTGTGTGCTGACTGGCGTCTGGGGAGGGAACAGGACAGCAGGAACATCCCTGTCTGGGCCATGGCACAGGAATCCATTCCAGCCAGCCGTTTCCATTAACACGCAAATAGCTCCCTGCCGGGCCTTGCTCGGGGATTTGATTGTGGTTGGCTCTGGGCCTTTCATCTGCGAGGAGACAGCACATTTACCACCGAGTGGTCTTACACATCAGGGGAGGCACAGCTCCTTTCCGCCAGGACCGTGTACGAGGGTGCTTTCTCCAACAGTCCCCAGTTCGCCCCGTGCAAGTCCACCCTGACATCTGACCCGTCACCAGCACCGGGCTCTGGTGTGAAGTCACCATCAGTGTGTCAGAGGGGGAAATGGAGCCTGGAATTCCTGCAGAGGGACCGGCCACTGGAGGAAGGTCACGCTCGTGCACCCCCCCGGGTGTGTCCCCTCTGTAGCTGCCAGCTCTGAAGGGGTCGACCTGTGCACCCCGTTACCCCAGGACAGGCCAGCCTCACCCGTGGGGGCTCGTGTCTGCAGCTACCTCCTGCAGCAGAGCGACATTGCTGGGGACTGTCTCTGTCTTCTCTGCCGGAGTGACTGACGTCCCACCTGACGGCTCCCTCACCCTGACCCCAGCCTTCGGTGCCTCCAGCCCACGTCAGCTCACACCCCACGTCCACCTTTAAAACCCTCTGGTTTTGGAAGGTTTGCTGCGGCGGCTTCCCTTCCCATCTGTGTCACGGCCTCTTCCAACCACAGTGCTGTGGCCTCCCCCGCCACCTTGCTGGTAGCTGGGAGCTGTGGGTGGGTTAAGTCAGACAAATGACCCTAGAAAAACACCCCCGTCAGCCTGCAAGTGCCCTGAACAGAGCACTCCCTGTTCATGGGAAGGCCTGCGGGGAACTTATTGTGGGACAACCCTGGGAGGCGTCTGCCCCAGAGCGTGGGGACCACATGTGTGCCTCCAGGGCCGTGGCACAGGGCCCTGGGGGGCGGAGAGGCACGTGGCAGGAACTGGAACCGCGTGCACACCTGCCGGGCCGCCCTCTGGGATCTGGGCAGGCCTCCCAGCCCTCAGCACCCTTCGGGCACATGGAAAGACCAGGGTCCCCTCTGCCAGGGCCCTGGGGGCTGAGTGAGGATTCTCGCACCGCCCACTGTGCCTGGACAGGGCTGTGGCCATCGGCCCTGACATGCAGGGAACCTGGACGCCTGGTGGGGCAGACGGGCCACCTCCCAGGTCCTGGCTGTGCCTGGCTACGCAACACAGGGCCGCCTCTGCTCCAGGGAGCCCTGGGGACAACGGTCTGGTCAGCCTGGTGGAGTGACAGACGTCTGCCCACGGGGGACGTGCGCATGGACACAGACACTATGGGGTTCAACCGTCCACGCCTGGGACTTGCCAGCAGCAGCCCACATCGAGGTCACACCAAACTGATAAAAAAGAGGACTGTCCTTGCTCCTGGGGTGTCTTCCAGGGAACACACAGCCAGCTGCCCCACCGCTCAGACTGGGATGCAGCCCACCCTCGCCCGTGACCTTCCAAGGACCGCGGGCAGCTACGAGGGTAGCTGAGCAGAATCACTGGAGGGAGAAGACAGCCTGCGGCTCTGGCTGCGGTGGGCCGCGAGTGCCCTCTAGTGGCTCATCTTGGGAACAGCCTCAGACACAGAAAGGCTAGTTGCCTGCGCCTGGCTGCCCTGCGAAGAAGGGCTTGAGGCCCAACAGTGATCCTTTCCACGTGGATGTGAAGCCAGGCGGCTAGAGACTGAATACATGGAGCCAGGAGGGGCCCTTAGGGGGTCACTACGTCATGTGGGTGGAGCCCAGGGTGACGCACCCCACAGAGCTCCCTCCCCCTGGCGCCTCGGGGCACAGACAGTGGGGAACGCTGTCTGTACACCAGGAAGAGAGACCCCCCAGACCCAGAACCTGCCGGCCCCAGGCTGGGAGGGACCCCGTCTGGCTTGCTCTGTCGTCTGCACTGGGTCTGTTCCCACTGCCCCAGCCGACTAGGCACAGGTTATGGGAAGCTAAAACCAAAGCCAGCTGAAGTCCCTGTTGTGCTCTGTGTGAACGACTTATGAGTAAGCCGAAAATTGCACGTTGTGAGCCAAATCAGGTAAATATTTGCCCATGAGAAATTCCTGTTCAGTGAGAGGGGCCCTCACCGCACCGCGGAGCCACTTGTCCGAGCCCCTCGGCCTGGGCTGCAAACCCACGCACCTGTGGGTGGGCCAGGCGCCTCAGTGAAGCGGCCCACGGCCCTGGGGCCCTCGAGGTGGCCCGGGGCCCAGGCACTGGGCCCACACTGTGTGTGCCGGGGTGGGTGACCAATCAGCCGACTGAAGGGCATCCGTCGGGTCGTGCGTGGAGGACAAGACATGACCACGGGTCGTGCAGGTGTCCCCTCTGAGTGCCGGGCTGCGGCCCAAGAAGTCATCTCGGGCCTTCACGAGCCACGGGTCCTGTCTCTGCACGGGTGTTGCTGCCATCAGTGTCCAGCTGAGGGGCAGAGCTGGCCCACCCTCACGGCCACGCCGCAGACCGCGTGGGCCCGCACCACACCCGTCTGACCAAACCACGGGCCCGGGGCTTCCAGGAAGTGTCCAGCGTGGGAAAGCTTTTCTATTTGCCACCACGCCCAGGTGCTCAGAGAGCATTTTCAGGATGAAACAAGGAACAAGCACAGGGCAGATCTAGTTTTAATAAACTTTCTTTTTTAGAGCAGTTTTAGGTTTGCAGCTAAATTGAGAGGACATACAGAGATTTCTCACCCCCCAGCACCCCGCACGCACAGACTCCCCACCCACCATCAGCACCCCTACCAGACGGATGAACCTGCCCTGACCCGTCAGCGTCACCAGAGTCCACAGGTGGCATCAGGGTCACTCTGGGTGTTGCACATTTGGTGGGTTTGGACAAATGCACGATGACATGTGCCCATCATTACAGCACCTCACAGAGCAGACTCGCTGCCCCCAAACCCTCTGGGCTCCCCTGTGCATCCTTCCCCCCAGCCCCATGACACCCCTGACCTGTCACTGCCCCCAGTCTCCCTGTTCCAGGAAGTGACAGAGTTGGACTCACGCAGTGTGTGGCCTTTTCCTGTTTTAAACCGTCAGCAAATACTTGTGTAAACTTCTGTGGCTCCTGCGGGCCCTCGGGAATATTTACCTGAATTGGGGTTCAGCTCCTTCCCTCCCCACCGTGGCCAGGCCCCTCACCCCGCTGTGTGTCCGCAGGACCCCAGCGCCATGCCCAGACCCACGTCCCAGGACCTGGCCGGCTACTGGGACATGCTGCAGCTCTCGGTGGAGGATGTCAGCATGAAGTTCGACGAGCTGCACCAGCTGAAGCTCAACGACTGGAAGATGGCAGAGTCTCCGGACAGGAAGGTAACTGCGCCCCTAGGGCCGCCTCCCCGCACCAGGCTCTGCAGGCTCCCCCCTCCCAGGCAGCTCAGAGTGCGCACATGTTCGTGTGCGTCTGCGTGCACACACGTGAACATGCTTTTGCACACGTGTGTGCGCACGTGTACACATATAAACTGGAGCACAATTCAAGTCATGGGCCACATTCTTTCCTGCCGTGTCTCTGGGATACAATTTGAGGAAGATGCAAACCAAAGCTCACATCTTGTCTCATTTCTCGGCGGGATTCGTCCTCTGAGGACCCTTTGGGTCATTCTGAGGTTCCCACAGTCACAGGGCCGCCTCCTGTCTCCTGCACACACAGAATTTCTAGCTGGGTGTGTGCCATGAAAGACGAGACCCTTTGAACTGTACCCAACAGTTTAACTACAGAAACCTCCTGTCATCCATCAGCGCTGGGCCTTAGAAGGGCAGCAATGTCCCATGAAATCTGAAGCCTGTGATTTTATGTCTCCCCTTAGGGTATCATCTTCAGTGACCCCAGGGAGCTGTGTGTTAGCCATAAATACAGTGGTTTCCTAACACCCTTTAGAGAAGTCGGGAGTGAGGCTCACCTGGGTTTTCTGGCAGACACTGTCAGAATAGAAGGGTGAAGACAACCAACCTGGCAAACCCCGGGTGCTGCAGCGTGACTCTCAGCTGAGGACATGCACCCAGGCCCTCAGCAGGGACCCTGCCTCCACCCCCAGCTCCTGCGTCCAGAAGGGGACCCTGCCGGCCTCAGCAGAGCCAGGCTGGGGGCACAGGGGCCTCCTCGAAGACTGGCCAGTCCTCCCCAGGGGGCAGCACAGGGTGTGGGTCAGCCATTAGCCATGAGCCCCAGGTGACACTGAAGTGAAGGGGACATGAGTAATGAGTGTGAGCGAAAAGCTCGGTGGTTTCTTGGGACCCCCACGAAGGGCGGTTTTCATGAACCCCTTAGTCTGGTCCAAAGGTGGGGGCCCTGGCGGGTGTCCAGTGGCACCTTCCGAAACGCTGGGCACTGGAGCCCTGGGAACGGCAGGTGTGCACCCAGGTGAGTGGGCCGCGGAGGGCCACCTCCAAGTGGGCGTGAGACGCAGGAGGTGGAACTGCGAAGGAAGAACTTACCTCTTCCTTCCTCTGCCGACGCGGTGCCAAACTCCCCCCTCCCCTACCCGAGGCATTGGAGGGAAGTGCAAAGGCGGCCCCCGCCCACCGGTGGGAGGCAGAGCAGCGGCCGCCCTGGGTTCGGAGCAGGGCCGGCGTGAGTGCCCAGCTCCGGGCCTGGGCGACCTTGCCGGACGCCCCGAAACCACGTGCTTCTTGTGCTGCTTTTCAGGAGGAACGGAAGGCCCCCCCGCCAATACCAAAGAAGCCCCCCAAAGGGCGACTTCCGGTCACGCGAGAGAAGTCCCTGGACCTGCCCGACAGACAGCGGCAGGAGGCCCGCAGACGCCTGCTGGCCGCCAAGCGCGCCGCGTCCTTCCGCCAGAACTCGGCCGGCGAGCACGCGGACAGCATCGAGATCTACATCCCGGAGGCGCAGACTCGGCTCTAGGCCCCGCGCCGCCGCGCCCTCCCCTCCGCCCTCCCCACAACGCTTGTGCCGGTGCCCCACCCCGTGCCGTCCCATCCGCCGCCCTGCAGTCCGTTCTGGGTGCTGCCGGTCTCGGAGCCGGCCGCGCCTGCCGCCACAAGGACGTCTTTTTTATTCCCCGATGTCTGACTCACAGCCGGCCTGGGGGCGGCTGGCCACTCCGCTCTCCGGAAAGCGGGACACGCATCTGGAGGTGGGACCCGGCTCACCTTTTGTTATTTCTATTTTTTATAAACTGTGAGATAATTAGAGGCGAGAACAGCAAACGAGTACAAACGGGTGCGTCCCCCCACTCCCTAGAGTGTTAGCCCCTCCCACGTGGCAGACACTGCAGCTTGAAAGGGGGGCGATCCCCCCTCCCTTCACCCTGGCCTGGGGCTGCTTCCCCTGAACCCAGCTGCCCCGTCACTAGGTTCTGTGGGCCAAGTTCGCGGTAAGGAAAAGTCATCTGTCCAGCCACCAAGCACCCCACCACCTGCTTCTCCGTAACTCAGGGGCCCAGGCCTGACCCCTGGGGACGTCCTGCACCATCAAAACGTAAGTGAAACGTCCCTCCCCAGGAGCGAGGGGCGAAGAGCGGGGCGGGGTCGTGGCGAGAGCCGGCGCTTCCGTGGCCGGCGTGCGGACCACCAACGCGTCCTGACTCCGGGGAGGGGTCGCTGTGGGTCCCGGTCTCTCGGTGACTTCAGACCCCGCCCACAGTCCGTCCTTCAGTTCCATCATTCATGGGCTACGTGTGTTTTTTTTTATAGACGTGTGTATATATTCTCAGACGGCTCTATCAGTTGACTTTTCAGGGTGCCCTTACAAATGCAAAACGGCAGAGTTTGCCTGTGTCAGAGGACAGCGCCGTGCCGTGGAAAGTTTAAGAGCCTTGCGTGCGTGCCAGTGTGCGTGTATCCGGGTCCGAGCAGGGAGGCGATGCAGCCCGAGTGCGTGTTTCTCTGGGACCCTGCGCGCCAGGCAGCCCCGCTGCGCCGGCGTCTGCTTCGGAGGGTGACGGGGAAGAGGTCGCCCTGCCCCGCTGCGGGCCCCCACAGATGGGTTTCCGTGGCTCTGGTGGGCACCGGGCAACAGCAGGGAGGACGAAACCAAAGGCTCCTGTGTGCGTAACCGAAGCACGGTTTCCGAGGCAGAGCCTGTATCTGTTTGGCCCTGAACTCAGAGCCTGCCCAGTCACTCCGGGTGAAAGCAGGCCCTGGTCTTCCGCTCGCTGCTGCTCCGGGCAGGGCTCGGCCACGCAGAGCCACTTCCCCGTCCCCTACTGTAGCACTTTGTCCCCTCGGCCCCACCCGTGACTTGCACTTTAAGCCCTGCCCACCTCCGTCTGCGCCCGGCCCCACAGCTGAGCGCGGCGAGGCGGGCCGCTGGCCCTCGGCAAGCCCGCAGGTCCTTCCTCATCCCTCCACCCCGCCACGCATGGGGCTAGTCCGGGGCGCAGTGGACGCTCAAGCATGTCTAGCTTCAAAGTTTTACTTTTTTAAAGCTGAGTAGTTACGAATTCCCTGTAAGAACAACACCCTGTACACGGAACCTCATATCCAGTATATATTTTACCAAACAGCCTTAAAATATATTTGGAAGCAAAAATCAGTACGAATGTATATCCTTGAAAAATGCAAAAAAAAAAAGTTTCCCTGAAATATTCTTCTATATGAACCCTATTTCCCCAGAGTGTTCAAAGCATTTTTTTCTACCTAAATAAATTCCTAAATCCTGGGTAGTGTCCCACGCGATGCTTCTCCCTGCACCCACTGCAGTGTGTCACGGACACATGTATGTGCAAACACTGGCATTTAGACTTCAAAGATGGACTCTGCGACGGCCCGCCCTCTGGGGAAGACCCGCAGAGAACGTGGGGACACGGGTTCCCCGCAGAGCAGTGAAAACGCCGCCGCGCCCTCCGGCTCCCACGCCCGGCCCCCCAGCACCCAACAGGTCTTCTCTCCCTTCCTTCCACCTGTACGAAAACGCAAGACAAATTATAAAACTAGACAATAATTATTGATTTTGGATCCCAGACTCTCTCATCCTGACTTGAATGAAAGTATTCTCTGGATTGGGATTCTTTTTTTTTTTTTTTTTAATGTTTTGCATAGTCATTTTTATCCTGAAGTTCCCCAAAGTCTTGTCCTCACCCACCCCACAGCTCCACGTGACAGCAGCCACTGACTGGAAGTGGGGAAGGTGTAGGGACGCGCTTGGCCCTCCAAGCCCCAAAGAAGGTCGCGGCCGGCGGAGCGGACGCGGGACCCGATAGAATGTAACCTGCTCGCGCGACAGGACCCTGCGCAACAGCCCCGGTTCCCGAGCCGCGACCTTCCATCCCCGATGCAGAGATAAGCCATGTTTACATATTTCTATGTAAAGACAAATAAAACTGTTTAGAATACTCGCGGTGGTCAGCCCAGCGAATTCATTTCTGGCAGATGCACGATTCTGCGCTGGGGGTGGTCCCTGCAGCCCGGCAGGAGCCGGGCTTTCCTGGGAGATGGCTCACGTGTTTGAGAACACGTGCCATGCCGCGCTCCGTGAACGTGTCTGGAGCGGGGCGCAGCGTCCCCCGGGCTCCGGTGCCCGCGGTCCCTGAAGGGATGGCTGGTAAAGGCCCAGACGCAAGTGCTGCTCAGAAACCCTTCCCGTCGCAGCAGCCACGAGGCCGTGCGTAACCCCCAACGGCAAAGCGCGAGCACAGTGGGCAGGACCCCGAAGTCTCAGACGCCCCCGTGAGAGGCGGCTGGCGCTGGTTAGGGTGTAATTGGTCTTCCTCCCGCGCGCTTGTTGTCTTGTGTTTAACGGGAGGGAGTTTCTCTTGCCGGCCTGTTCCGCCTTGTTTTCCCAGCAGGTTCATGTGCCAGTCCCAGAATGGCAATCAGAAATCAAAGTTTTACATAATACCAAAAAAAACCCACACATTTTTTGTTTAAAAGAAAGTGCGATTAATGTTTTCACCTCAAGATCAATGCTAAAGACTTGCAGCATTAAACAGAACCATCTATTTTTAGGAAAAATTAAACAGGTCACCTTGAACTTTCCTCTTTTAGAAAAAAGTAGTCCTGAGTGTAGGGACCCAAAACATAGCGGGAACCTCTGGGCAGGCCCCCCTGGGCAAGGCCAAGTGCGTGCGGCACCGACACTGGACTGCAGCCCTGATTCTCACCTTTCCCGGCCGTGTGGAGCCTCAACTGCCCCTGTCACCTTCGTCATTAGATGCCCACTCCTGTGGCCCGTGTTTTTTTGCCCTGGGAGCCCTGCCGCCCCGCCCACTCCGGGGTGGACTTCCGCTGGGATTCCAGTCAGAGCGACCAGGGAGCAGCACTAGTGTGGTTTGGGCAAACCCGTGGGGGGCGAGCAGGGAGGGGACGGAGGGAGAATGTCCCTTCCCACTGGCTGTGCCTCAGTCAGACCGGCCCCGTGGCCAGGGACATGGAGGACCAGGGACACCATCAGGGGGACATGGCCAGTGGCCTGGTTCAGAGCTCCGGCAGGTTTTCAGAACTTCCGAGTGCCATGTCTGGGGTCCCTTGGGCACCTGTGGGTCCCCAGGCCCTGGGGGGAGCTCACAGAGGGGCAGCATGACCTGTCCCCACAAACGGGAGTGCATCGCCAGGACATGACAGCGCAGCGGGCAGCGGCGGGTCCCCGGGAACAGGCCGAAGGGTCCGTCCGAGTCTCCCCTCGAGCCCATTCCTGCCCCTCTCTCCTCCAGGCTCCAGCCTCCTTGTCGTTTCCCTCTTTACCGAAATTTGACCCTCTAACCAGGTGGGGTCCATGCCACACGGACCCCTCAGAACTTGCCGAGGGCTTTTTGTTTTTATCTGCACATTTGTTTACACTGGATTGAAAGTTTTGGTGGAAAACGGTTCCAAAGTGTGAAGATGAGGCAGAAGGCCACAGGTGCCTGGTCCGCTGCTGGCCAGCGAGCGGCTGAGCCTCGGGGGAGGGGCAGAGGACAGGCAGGTGGGGCAAGGTCCTCCACCCCTGGATCCCTCAACCTCTCCACCCAGACCTCGGTGCCTCGGCCCTGGGGGAGGGGGGGGAAGGGTCCGCATCTGCCCTCACAGCAGGAGGGCATCGGCAGTTGCCATGTTTCGTGGCCTCGAAGACAACAGTCCCGGGCACCGCCGCCTTCCCCGCCGTGGCCAAACACCCAGCAGCACGGTGGCCGCAGAACGATTTGTAAGCTCATGGGGTGCCCAGAAACCTGCAGCCCAGCCGGCCATCAGACCCCTGGGCATCCAGTCACACGTCGGTCAGCCACCGAACTCCACGGTGTGGCGCTCCTGTCCCTGGTTCCGGCCACAGAGCACGCAGACCAGTAACACCTGGCTCTCAAGTCCTTTGTGCACCTGGGGAGCAGGTGGCTCCTCAAGGTGCCCGGATCCTCTTCTCTAGTGCTGTCCCCCCTCAGCTGTATCGTGCAAGGTCGAGTCAGGTCGCAGCCCCTTGGAATTAGAGCCAGCAGGCTCAGGGCTCAGGTCTCAGCCCCAGCGGGCGGCGGATGAGGGCCTTGCAGGCCTGGGGGTGGAGAGACACCCCCGGGCCACCCCTCGGTTCCTTCCGGCTGAGTCATCATGTGTTTCTAGCTGCTTCCGTGAGCAAGAAGCAGGTGCCAGCAGGAATTAGGCGATGTTTTCACCGTCACTTGAGCTCAGCGGCGTCAGAGCAGAACGGAAGGGTGTGGAGCTGAACGCTGACGTGAGGAGCAGAGGCGATTTGAAGCAGAAAGCTGGGCCGGGACACGTCCCACTGACAGAACGCACTGCGGGCCACGGGATCTGGCCCGTCACCAGCTCTCGGTCAGCCCACATCACACTGCAGAGATTGCGAGGGTCTGTGGGGACCTGACGCCGGCGAACACCAGGGACGGTGCCGGCCACTGTCCCAGCCCCGCCTATCTGCCCCAAGGAAGGAAAGTGTTTTGCGTCTCAGTCCCAGCACCCGATGCACTTCTCCGCAGAGGGAGCGCCCGTCACCTCCCTGCCCTGGCTGGCGCAGCCCGAACCCTACTGTTTAAAAGGTCTTGTACGTGCTCACCTGAGGCACGGGATCGCCGGCCCGCTCGCGTAGCTTTTTCCTGACCCTTCGTCACAGGTGCTTATTCCAAACCCACTGTCCAGGAGCCTGGCTCCTGAGTCTGCTGGAGGGACGTCCAGTAGAGGAAAAGGCCATGCCAGGCTCCTGTGCAGACTCCAGTGCCCAGGCTCCCCCACGGCGACCGCCATCCTGTAGATAGGACGCCGCCCCAGAAGGGAGCAGCGAGGCCGCCGCCGCCACCGCCACCGAGTGCCTGACGACGCCACCACCAGCCATTCTCACCCCAACTCCCGCCAGGACCCAGCCCCAGTGGGTCCGATATTAGGGTCGTCTCACTTTTGAAGGGCTCAGCGTGTGGGTCGGATCTGCAGCTGGTTTGCTACCTTTGGAAAGGCTGCCCCTCCCAAGCCGCAGGTCCTGGCGTGCCCTTGACCTTGGACTTCCGGAGGCTGAGCCACTGTCCTCTACCCGGCCTTCCTGCAGGGACCAGTTCAGACCCCTGCCCGTCACGTGCCAAAGCACCCTGGTGTGACCGAGCACCCACGGGGGTGCCTCCTTAGACTTCAAGGAATGTCTTAGAACCAGGAAACCAGCTGTTTTGTTAACGTTTTAAAAAACTATTTAAATACTTATATAAGTATACACACACATGAAATTCCATCAACAAAGAGGGAGAACCGAGGGCCAAATCCTCCCCATGCGTAGGAAGCCCGGCCGTGCTGCGTCCCTCTCCGTCACGCGGTCACCGTTCTCTGGATGTCTCTGTCGTGCAGCGGGGGGGGGGGGCGGCCTGCTCCGTGTTACTCTGGGCCGTTTCAGGGTGGCCTGGCTTGAGCTCCTTGTCCCCAGTGAGTCTGTCCCCTCCCAGCCGAGGACACAAACTCTGCTACAGTAATGCCTCGTGCTGGGGTTCTGTGCAGCTCACGCTCACTCCTGTACACAGTCCCGCGGTTAAATTTTTTGAGGAAGTTACTGTTTCCTTTCTACTGGAGTGAATTCTCCTGTTATCTTAAACTCTGAAAAACTATACAGACCAAAGAGTTTTATCCGGAAAACCATGGCACCCTCCCTCTACTGTCCATTTCACCGTTGAAAATCCTCGATTTCTCTAACTACCAAGAAAAAATAGACATTTACTATGGCTACAGTTTCCTATATACGCAAAAATGGCAGAGACTAAAAATGAGTTTAATAAACACTCCGGTATCTAGTTCATGTCTGTTCCAGGTTCTCCTGAGTGGCAGTGAGAAGGGACACCTGTCAGGTGGCCAGTCCTGGAGGTGGGCCCGGCAGCTGCTCACTGCCCTGGCCGGGCCTGCGTCCCCTTCTCTGTGAGCGCGGTTGTCCCTGCCTGAGCACCTGCTCTCACCATTGCCAGGAGCCTGGCCACTTCCGCGGGAACGTCCACTCTCTCTCTCAGCCTCCACTGCCTTCTTCCTGCCGGTCCTGTAGCTGTCACCACAGGTGGCTCCCTTTCCAGTCCCTCCCTCCAGCCCCCGGGGAAGTGTGGTCACCAGGGCCCGTGGACACCAGGGCCCGTGGACACCAGGGCCAGCGGACACCAGGGCCAGCTCCCTGTGCTTTCCTCCGGGTGCCCTGGCCTGTGGGGCATTGAGAGGCGTGGAGGAAGTGTGAGGTGAAGAAAAAGTCTCTAGTTGGGGTCTGTTTTCTAATTTCCCCCTAGTGAGTGACATACAACCAGCCGAGAATTCGTGCCGGGTTCACCAACGCCGTATGAGGGCTGCTCGGCGGGCCGGCTCCTTTCCTTTGAACTCACTCGGCAGCAGCGGCGGCGGCACCCGTAAGGTGCTCGGTGAGGGGAAGCCTCAGCCGAGTAACCGAGAACGCAGGGCTCACGTTTTAATCTTCCACTGACCCCAGGTCTTTCTACGACACACTTAAAGCTAGCAAAAAGAAGGCTTTGTGTGGTTTTCTGCTTTTGAGCCGATAATCCTTCAGTGAGAGCTTTACATTGCTCGGCATTTCCTGGAAAACTGCACACTTTTACCCAGGGGTCAGCTCAAGTCCACAGGACGGACGGTGTTCGTTTCCAATGGGAAACGCCAATGGCAAACCCGTGACGTGAGGACTCTGTCCTCGCCTCTCCCTCCGACTGACAACCAGCACAGCCCCCAACAGGCTGCACACAGGACACGGGGCCACATCCAAGCAAGAAGCAACGCTCAGAAGCCGTCAGAAGCCGTGACGTGGGTGTCGGCAGCTTGCCTCCCACAATTCGACTTGGTAAATGAGCCCCCCCTTACGAGTTTGGATGTGGGAAGGTTCTGCTCCTGTTTCTGGTGGTGAGTGTGGGTTCGCGTCCCTTCTCACATGCAGAGAACTGCCACCTGCTTCTTCATGAAGGAGAAGAGCAAGTCTCGGTCTCAGAAGCAGAGCTGGAGACCAGCCTGGCGCCCGCATCCCTCTGTCCGCCTGGCCCAGCCGGCTCCCAGGAGGCCCCGAGCACGTTTGTTGCGGTTTAGGTCGACCCGGTGGGTTTTCCTGGGCGAGCGCAGACACAGCCGATGGGGACCCACTTCCTGACGACCCCAAGGCCCTGCTCTGGTTGCCCACAGTTCAGGGTGTGAAATGTCTCATTTCCTACCAACAAACCTTTGCAAAGTGGAGATTCCGACCGCGCACACCCCTCTGCGTGTGACCCCAACCCAGCGGCCTCCCCCTCGGCCTCTGTGACGGGCACCCCTGTGCCAAGAAGCCCTCGGGGACGTGGCTGCCACAGCCTTCTCTCTGGAGGTCTCCTCAGTCCTTCCTGCCCTTCCTGCCCGTCCTGATAGCTCTGGGCACCCTCACCCGCCTGCCTCTCCAATGCAGAGCCCTGCCCACCGCGCCAGCCCCCAGGGGCTCCCTGCCTCCTGAGCTGGCGTCTTCTGGCACCAACTTGGCTTCAGGGACAGCTGGTGTTCCTCTCTCTCCCCAGTGACCCCCTCGTCACAAGCGCACAAGCAGGATCCTCCACCCAGCGTCCACCCCCAAGCCCCGGCTGCTCCTGCTGCGGCCGGGGTGCCACCTCCAAAGTCAGCCCTGCCTGGCTGCTCACCAGACTCCTCCTCGTCCCCTGATCCCGGTGCCACCTCCGGCTGAGTGTCTTTTCACTGCTGCTGACTGTGCAGCCGAAGTCCCCCAGCCCGAGGTGGTGGCCCACGGAGCCGGAACTCACGCACCAGTCAGTGCGCTCGGCCGGAATGCACACTCTGACGAAGACGTCACGTGGCCTGCCCACCGCGGACATCCCCGAGTCACTGTCACCCCAGAGGGCCCCCTTGTCCTTCTCCAGTGCGCTGGGCACAATCTCCTCTCTGCTTCCCCCGAGATGCCAACCTTGTACCTATCGCCATGCGCCACACTGGGCACAAGGTATTTGCCCCCTGGTTCGGGGTCAGATTGTGAGCCTTCGGAGCACGAGAAATAGGGTGCATTCTTGTTTCTGTCTCTGGCTCCAGATGAGACCAGGGATGCTGGGACACCTTCAAGTGTTCTCACAGACACTCTGGTGGCCAGCGTCGGGGAGGGGTGGGCCCACTGTGTCTCCTGGTGGTTTGCTGACTCAGCAAATACGATTGCACAGGGTTTACACACTGGACACCGTACTGGGACCCTCTGGGGGGACACAGGGAGCACAGGTCACGTCTTTTTGGGGTTTATTATTATTTTTACTTCCTGTGCAGTCTAAAGCTAGGCTGTTGTGTTGGGTGGACACCGGTCAGAGATGGCACGTCATGCACAAGAAACCCTGACTCCAGGGACTGTGCTAGACTGCGTGCGCATGGGCGCGGGGGCCCGGCACAGTGAGGAACCCTGGGCCGGGGGAGGCTTCCGCCCTTCCGGGTCTCTGACAAGAGTGCGGTCTGGAGGACCGCCGGCCACCGCTGGGCTCCTGCCACACCCGCAGTGGCCCGGAGGAGGGGACCGCCGAGCACGGAGGACGTCTTCCCGGCAGCAGGTAAGTTTGTCCTGAAGCTGCAGGGACACCAGGTGCCCCTGCCGCGCGGGAGTTTGTCTTGGACTCTGCGTCGATATCGCTTTTCCGCTCCCAACCCCCTGCTCAGTTCTTCCTGAGCTGGCGGTCACGGCTGCACCCAGTCTGCAGGCCACTGTGACCTGGGCCCCACGGCGGGGGGGAGGCCAGACCCTCGAGGGCCCGCCAGGGCCGCTGGCCCAGGGCTGGAAGGCCCCCCAGGACACGTGGGGCTCCCTGCACAGGGCTGACTTCCTCCTGAACTCGGGGACTGAATGCCAGGCTGGACCCCCCCCAGGCCCCCACCTTCTCCAAGCCTGGCCTTGGAGGGGATCTGCCCTCATGCAGAGAATCCAATCTGTGGTTTTGTCAGAATGTACGCAGGGTTTCCAGTGCTCAGCTTGTCTTTATTCAGAGAAGGCGGTTTTGTGCGATAGTCCGGGCAAGCCAGGGTCCTGGGGGCTGACGCAGCCCCGACCCCGCAGGGCTGACAGCGGGGAGGTCAGCAGTGCCCACACCCCAGCCCCTCGGGGCAGCGACCCGCTGTCACCGGAAGCGGCACACATGTTGACAGGGAGCCCTCACACGACAAAGCAGCTGGCACCCAGCCAATCGGTCTGTGGAGTTTTGCGTCAACCCGGCCAAGGGACTTCAGAACCCACTTGTCTCTGAAGGAAACACATCTCCTAGTTGCGTGGGGAGTAACTGGCTCCAGGCAAATGTAATCAGATCCCTCCCCCTCCCCCCAGCCCCCAGGGGGTGCCAGAGAAGCGCTTTGCAGCACCCAGACTGCCCACCAGGGGGCAGCCCGCCAGCACTGAAGACTGTGGGTCTCAGGCATTTTTGTTCAGGGATGTTGATTAAATAGGGACTGGAAAAACCTCCCCAGCATTTTGATAGTTCCATACAAGGCTACAGTTGCTCTTCTAAACGTGAAACAGTTACATTGCGTAATGAGAGATCCCTCTCTGAACTAGCAGGAAATGGCTCAGAAAGTCAGAAAGTAACAATTAATAACAGATAGGACGCCTAGCCTAGGAAGCAACAAATCTGTTTTTTTTAAACCTTAGTTTAACAAAAAAACATAAACATGCTTCTAACCAGCTACTTCTTGTGTGCCAAATAATCGCTGGCGGGCGCTGGACCGTGGACGGAGGAGCGTCTGCACCCACGCACCCTCTCCGAGAGCATCCGCTCACTTCTGTTCCCCGACCGCAGGGGGTGAGCAGCGGGCGGAGGACAAGGCCGAGTGCCAGGCGGTGCGGCCCCGCGGGTAAGTCAGGCCCAGCTGTGTGCGGGCCCTGCGGGGTTTCCCACAGCAGTTTCCGGTGATTCACAGGTTTCAGCCTCGTGCTGACACCTGCCACCGACCCCCTCCTCTGCCCTTGCTTTCTGGGCTTCTCAGTTTCTCTCTCTGCCTGAACCTCTGCTGTGATGGATGCTGGGGGCCGGGTGCTGGCCCTCGGAGGGGGCGGGGCTTCAGGTCTTTCATAAATGTTCTGCTAAGAGAGTCCGTTCAAATCGACGACTGTCCGGCTTCTGCTTCCACAGTTTATGCCAATTGCCCTCCCCTCTTAGGGGACAGGGAGCCATCGGGAAGGGGACTGGGAGAGACGAAGGCAGTCACTACGGGGCGAAGGCAGCTGAGTTGTTTTCCTGAGGAGTGAGGACAGTGACCTAAAAGGGCAGGGAGGACCCGGAGAAGGCCGTGCCAGGCAGCACCAGGACAGACTAGGTGACGTAGGACAAAGGCAGCCCTGAGGCTGAGTCTCAGTGACCAGCAGGAACGTCAGGAGAGGCAGCAGCATGAACAGATGTTCACAGACGAGGGTCACACACGAGTGTGAAGGTCAGCCAGCCCTGAGGCCGGGGGCAGAGGCCCCGGGGCGTGGACGGAGGGAGACCTCTGGAAGCGGTGCAGGAGGTGCAGCAGGGCTCAGGGATCCCCGGGCAGGGTCCGGTGGGCAGTGACCGGTATGGGAGCCCCTTCAGCATCCAGTCTCGGCCACGTGGTGACGTGTCCTCGTCCCCACCTCTACCAAGGGCCTGGCGCACGTGGGCATGTGCAGAAGGGGACTCAGGACAGCCAGCAGGTTCCTGTGGCACCGAGCTTGCCCCAGGAAGCCCCGGCCCTCCTCGGAGGGAGGACTCCATGACTGGGAGCCTGGAGCCCACCCGCTCCCCCGCTCCAGGGCAGAAAGTGCCTCGCACGGAGGCGAGGGGGCAGGTTCAGCCCCAACACGGAGCCCCAAACCTGAGGCCCCGTGGGCCGAGTTGGCTGCTGATCGCCCCACTGAGAAAGGAGGATGGCGTGGGCACCGTCCCCTGAGCCTTTTCTCACCAGACACAGTCGAGGGAGGACAAACGCCCTGGTTTCAGGTGCTGACGCGATGGTCTGTGTGCATTCACCTGTGACTCCCACCGCAAGTCTGGCTGACCTCTGTCATCACCACCCGTGGCTGCAATGTTCTTCTCGTCAAGGTGACTTCTAAGATCTGCTCTCTTCCCACCTCTCAAGAACGCAGGCCATGTCGTCAGTGACCTGTTCAGACTGGAGCCTTCTTGCTTCTGCACTCTGACCAGGGGCCCCGAATTTGTCACGGGAGGTCGTGATAAGGCACCACTGCCAACCTCGTGCTGCCTGCAGAGACGAAGCCAGCCTGCCTGACTCCTGGAGGGCCGGCCCGGGGCCCGAACCCTCGGCACTGCAGGGGCAGCCCAAGGGCACCAGCCCCGGGGACAGGCGCCCTCCGCCCTGAGCCTGAGCGGAGGCAAACCCAGGTCCTGAGGCTGCGTTCCCGAAAACACTCATCAAAGTGCGGGCTTTCTCCTCTCCTTCTCACTTCCTCCCAGCTGAGCTGTTCCCCCAGATGGGGCGAAACTGCCTGAAAAGAAGGTGACAGAGGTAGAGCTGTGGGAAGGGACCACGCAGACCCACCATGTCCGAAGTCACCGGGTGTTGTACAAACGCCCACATCCTATTCTGCTGTGACTTCCCCAGAGGTGCTTTCTGCCCAAACCTGGGGGAGCCCCCGACCCAACAATGAACTGCAAAGTGCATTCCTGAGGTTGGGCCCACACGGGGCCCTGGGTCTGCGGCTTCTGCTGGGATGAACTTAGTGGCGTGGGGGCCACTGTCCCTGCTCAGAGCCCTCCCCTCACAAGGGCACACAGTGGAGAGATGTGGTGGGCGAGTCAGGTCCCCTCCCGCTCCTGTGGCACAGGGGCCCCTCTGGGCCTCTCCCCTCACAGATGTCCGGAGCAGACGCTGCCTAGACACCAGTGAGCTGTTCCCTGGTGAGGACAGCAGCGTGGGCCAGGAACAGGACACGGTCACTTACCCAGCCCTACTCTCTGGAGCTCCTCCGCCTCCTGGGGGCTGACAGGTGATGGGGGCTCAGGACCACCCGGTGAGGGCGCCAGTGCTGCCCGGGTCTTCCTGCCACACAGCAGGGGACTTGTGCATCTCAGGAGGTGGCTGTCCTGCTGCTTCTTCATAAACCCTGAGGCACAGGTCTGACGATGCCATTGTCCGTGTCAGAAAGTGAGTTCCGAAAGCATTGTGCCTTCAGAGTTGGGCACTGCTCGGATACAGTGGCAAGTGTCTTTTGCACTGTCTTCTGATGTGCTTAGGAGACACACCATGTAGCCCTGGCTGGTGTTGCTCAGTGGGTTGAACACTGGCCAGCAAACCAAAGGGCCACGATTCCCAGTCAAGGCACGTGCCTGGGTTGCAGCCCAGGTCCCCAGTAGGGGGCGCTCGAGAGGCAACCACTCACTGATGTTTCTCCCCTTCCCCTCTCTCTAAAAATAGATAAATAAAATCTTAAAAACATCACACTATGTAAGATGAAAGCTTTACATACATGGGAATGTTTTCTACAATATATAGCCACCACCCCAACATTCATCTTGGTCTCTTTTCTTGCTATTTGTAAACACAGGCACCGACTCTTTTGTTTCCTGTTGGCAAACTGTGGGGAAGTAAGAGCCGGGCTCCTCGCTGCCGGAGGTCGGAAGCTGACTGATGGGCCCGTCACACTGAGCGTGAGGGAACATGCTGAGCGTGTCCTGGTAAAATGAGCCCAGAGCTGCCACGCCCGTGTGCGGACAGGCGGCGGGAGGGTGCGTCCCACACGGGGGTGGCCGTCCCCCCAGTGAGGACCCAGCAGTGCCTTCTCACCTGGGGGCCTCAGTCATCTGCGCAGTGACAGGCGTGCCCCTGGGTGTTCACAAGGCCCCATCTCAAGGCCTCACATCAGGTGTGACCGGGCATCAGAGCCCGTGGGTGTCCTGTGGGACTGGGTCACGCCCTCCTCGTGGTGAGTGACTCAGACCTCGTTTGCCAGCCAAGTGATTATTGGAGTCAGCTCCATCCCGGCTGCCCCAATTCCTCCCTCGGGAGCCGACCGGGAGGCCTGGTGGCCGGTGTCCTGCCCACCTTGGCTGGTGGCTGGGCCCAGGACTGGGGACTGTCCCCAAGGAGCAACTTTAAGGGGAGGGACAGGGAGGGCCCGGGGGCTTCCTCAGCGTCGTTTGAGGTTCCTCATCAGCTGATCTGGGGTTTCACATCCTTGTCTCTAAATCGAACCTCCTGCGGTTGCCCAAGAGGAAAACTGGAAAGAAAACTCCCCGGTAGGTAAGTTTTCCCTGGCAGTTTCGCAGACCGGCACTTCTGGTCCTTCTGGACTGGCCCCCCCTGGACTTTTCGCTACACTTCTGTTTCAGGTCTCCGCCTGTGCCTTATGGTTTAGGAACCCGGTCTGCTTTGCGCTGCGGGCGGGGCACGTGGGGAGCCTGCGAAGTGGCTCCTGAAATAGCGCCGCCCGGCTGAGGGGCCCGCAAAGGGCGCCGCCCCCATGGAAAGGAGCCCGGCGTCGCTCCAGTTGCGCTTCAGGTCGCCCGAGTGCCATTTGCTGCATTCCGGGGGTGGGGACCGAACTGGACGGGCCTGACTGGGCGTGAGTCAGTACGTAGGCTGTGACCGGGGAGCCTTCTGAGCCCTCTCAGCATCCCGGTCTCTTTTTTGTGGGCGGCAGGGCCCAGGCATCGGAGACCTGGGGCGGCATCTCCCGCCCCCATCAGCTGCGGAAACCGACCTGGGCCAAACGCTGCCCACCCCCCACCCCCGTTAGGAGCGGCTGGTTTAGGGTGTGCAGGGTCTGGTAGCCCTGGAGCTGACCCGATCTAATCGAGACGTTTTATAAAACCTGATTGTTGTGCTGATGTTGAGGATTCTTCGCATTCCAGAGCATTGAAGCCATCAGGTCCTGGGGCATGGGTTTGAGCCCAGAGAACCCGCTCTCCGGGCTGACACTCACTTGGCCGCCCAGCCTTGGGGGTGAGAGAGGTTGATGCTTTGAGAGACTTTGGAGAGCAATGACATCTGTTTCCGTGGTGGCTCAGTGAGAGTCACAGACCACCTGCAGCCGCAGCCGCAGCTGGGAGCCAGGCCCCCGACCGTGGGAGAACAAGCACTGAGAGAGAACTCAGAGCCTTCCCCACACTCTGAGAGTCTTAGATCCCACCCAGAGGCACCGTGCTTTGCGGTTCAAAGCTGGTTTTTTGAAAAGAGAAATGGAACAATGAATACTCATACAAGCAAGAATCGTTCTAAGAAGATGCATTCTTCTGACAAATTGTTTTCTTTCTGAAAAGCTCTTGTTCTGCCGCATTGTTAGGGGGAACATTATTCCTGACACTTGCTGAAGAGCTGTAAGGCAGATTTTATTGGGGAACTAGAGGCGGGGCCAGGGACCACACAGTGGGTGTGTGGCCAGCACAGCCAGGACCAGGGGGACTCAGCGCTGGAGCTGGCGCGTTGGAGGGGGTGGGTGGCTAATGACTGGGAGGAGGCATCAGGCCCAGGGCCAGCCTGCCAGACCAACTCAGCAGCATTCTAGTGCGGGGTTCGGGTTTGGTCAGGCATCCGGATTGGGGGCTAACGCTGCAAGGACAGTCCCCAGGTCGGCTGGGGCAGAGAGGGGCCCGCTGGAGTTGGGTCAGGGTGTTGCAGGGCGCTTCCTGTTTCTGGTCCTCTGTGGGTTGAGCATGAACTTGGCCCTGCTTCAGCTGCGTCTGGACACGCAGGCTGAGGAACGCCCGTCCCAGGGAGCCCTGCTCTCTCTCTGCCTGGCGTTCCCCCACCACCATCTGACTTGTTTTTAGAAAGAACTGGGCAGAGGAGAATTCTCACCCCCCTCTGCCAATGTCTTTTAAATATCGGTCTTTTTCTCAATTCAATGAACAATGAACGTGTGTTACTGATGTCATCAGAAAAAATACAATGGCAGAACTGTCCCTCGCCACCTCCTCTGAAAAGGCTGCTTCGGTTGTCCTGGAAGCCCTGGCGGGCTCTGGTTGCAAGCCCAGCTTCTCCTTCCATGGGGCAGGGAGCTGGTTTCTTACCTGTGGAAGATGGGCCGCAGGGCCCCAGTGCCCGGAGGTGCCAGGGCAACGGGAAGGTGCATGTCCCTGCTGGGAGAGAGAGGGGGTGAGAGGCCAGGGGACACCTGGCACCTGGCTGGGGAGGAGAGCGGGTGAGCAGGAGTCAGGCGGCTCAGGCCACGTGGGTGTTCATCACCCCGGACACCTTTTTACAGGGTTGTGTTTATTACTGTCCTTTCAAGGTAGCAGAGGGCAAAGACTCAGCCCTGAATCTGGGCCACGGAAGTCACCGGCTCTCTGAGCGAACCAGTGCTTAGCTCAGCCCAGCTCAACTCTCGTTTGTGAGGCAGAACACCAGCCCCCCACCCCCACCCCCCGGGAACAGAGGGCAAGGTGAGGGACCTGAGGGGGGGGGGGGGCGCTGCCAGTACCAGGCCTGCGCACAGCAGCATCCTGGTGCATTTGGTGCCAGAAAGGAGGCTGGGCCTGGAGCGGGTCTGCCTTGGGCCAGCCAGTAGTCTGTGGGCTCTTCATGCAGGAAGGATGTCACACCACGGGTCCCGGGGACCGTGAGGGTTTGTTTGTTAGAGCTGGGGGTGCTGAAAGGAGGAAGGGATTGAGAAAGAAGAACCAACAGGAGAGCCTGGGCGGGGGGCTGCTTTGGCCCCTAGAAACTTAAAAGAAGTGAGCCGCACCGGGCCGGGCCGGGCCGCTGTCAGTTCCCTGGAGAGTCAGAGGAAAGAGGGCTGTGGGTTCAGCTCTCTTGGTGGCAAGTCTCGAAAGGCCCTTAGAGTTTAGGAGACGCAGGCTTGTGGGGGACGAAGAGGGCGAGGGGAAAGGCCCGGGCATGCTCCCTGGAGGGGGAGGTCCCAGGGGACATCTCAATCAGCTCTGTCCTTTCAGGGTCCTGGGCTCCACCAACTGGTCAGCGCCAGGGCAGAAGGTCACTGGTCATTGCAGCTGGTCCTGGGGGCAACTGCCTGGTTCTGCTGCTCTTCGGGGCCTTCAGCTGAAACACAGCTGAGCTCCGAACGTCAACTCTGGGGGGAGGAGGTCAGGGGAGGATCCGGACCGCATGACCAGCCATGCGAAAGGTCAGGGGGCCGACACTGCCTGGCCAATGATCTGCCAGGGGAGGAACGGCCACCCCGGGGTGAGTTCTGGCCCGGGTTTCGCCTGCTACTAGGCACCTGGGGCTTTCACCCTGGTGACCTGTATGTGGCTGTAAATTCCTCAGCCAGTTTGTTCAGTTGTCCCAGCTTCCCCATTGCACTTTCCAAGGAATTTTCTGAACTTCGTGCCATTCTGCCTCAAGTTGATGCAATACTTAGGGTCAGGGCGTGACCTCCCCCAGAGAAACAGCTGGTCTGCCACAAATGGAAGCCTCTCCCAGCTTGCTGGCCTGACAGAATAATTTTAGGATCCTTTATTTTCAAAGGGCGTTCAGCATGGAAACCTCTCATCCTATCTCCTGAGACGTAGGTAAGAACACCACGTCCCAGCAAAGACAAGCCAGGTATCTCAGGTCTGTTGTATTTTTAACTCAATTCACTGAACCGTTAGAGGCCTCGGGGTGGCCCGGGGGTGGGTACAGAGGCAGGGTGGAAGGTCACTTCAGTCCAAGTGCTCCTCACTGGGGACCTCCCATCACTGGTCACCAGCTGTGTGCCAGGTGCTTTTCTGAGTGCTGGCAGTGGAAAACTGGACAAGGCCAAGTCCCACTCTCTTGCAGCTTACATTTTTTTAGTTAGAAGCAAACAAAAAAACAAAACAAAGACGTAAAACTCCACAATGCCCAGGGTGCTGACTGCCTCAAGGAAAGAGGAGCCTCAGGGTGAAGCTCCTAACACTCTGTGACTCGGGAGCAGTCCCCAGTCCCAGGCCAGCTGCTCCTCTGCACCCCAACCAGGAAGGCCCAGAGGCCCAACACCCCTCCAGGTATGGCTGCCACGGGTCTCCAGGGAGGTCTGCCTGGGAGGCAGAGCAAGGTCTGACTCCAAAACGAGGCTTTTACTGCGAGGGGATGAGGCTCCTGGCTCTCCAAGGCCTGGCCACCTACGCTGCAAATCAAAGCCCTGGGCCAGGCTGCTGGGCCATCATCCCCACCTCCTGGGCTGGCTGGACAGGAGGGCTGACCCAGGCGGGGGGCGTGGGCACCAACTACTCCCACTCGAGATATCTCCTCATGGGGTGGTGGGCGGGACACCTGACCTTGTAAACCTCGATCACAGTTTATAAAGCTGGCTCACGATAGGATGTCACAATTACTATTTTTTATTAAGTAATATGCACTCGATGCGAACTGCCATCCACGTCACACCATGAATTCTCTGGGCAGTGCGCGGAGTGCGCGCCGTGTCCTCCGCCTCTGTGCACGTGCCCCCCCCCCCAACTCAAGTCAGGTGGGGCCCCTCGCGGCCCAACGGTGGCTGAAGCACATCTGCGCGCCAGAAGAGGCCGGGGACCTGCCCGCCCGAGCCTCAGGCAGGCACCACCAGCCGGTGTATTCGCGTTTCTCGGGGTCCAGCTGGAGAGGGGAGGCACCCCCTCGGTGCTCCGCTCAGTGCTTTTTAGGGAGTTTTGTGTACTCAGCCTCGGGGGCCTGCGGAACAGAAACTGGGGTCCACAGCTCTTGGGTCATCTGCCTGAGCCCACGGGGTCACCCGGGAAGTGAAACTCGCGCTTGAATGCTCAGGCGCCTCCAGGGTTTGCGTCTGCCGCCGGCTTCCAGGGTTACCGAAGCTGCAGGCCGAGTCACCGAGGTCCCCGTGGGGCCAGGGCAGCCCTGGGTGCAGCTGGGCCGCTGTCTTAACCGGGTCTCTGCGCGGGCTCCAGGGGACTCAGCGAGATGTCACTGGGGTCCCGGCGGGGTCGGCTCCGGCTCTGCTGGGGACGAGGACCAGAAGCAGAGGTTTGGGTGGTGGAATGCGCTCCCTGGGGGCCCGAGCTCACCCGCGCCCGTGGTTCCGCCCGAGGAGCCGCCGCTCCCCCACGCGGCGCAATGGGCTCGCCCGGCCGCCGCGCGCAGGCCCCGCCCCCGAGGGTGCGCATGCGCGTCCGCGTTAGCGGTGGGGTCGCGATGGCCGCGGTCTGTGGGGTTCGGGGAGAGGCGGGGCCGGGGGCGGGTGACAGACGCCTGTCGGGGACCGCGGTCGCTCGTTCGGTGTCTGTAGTGCGAGATGCCCGCAGGTGAGGGCGAAGGGCGAGTTTGCAATGGGCCGGCCGGGGGCGAGCGGGGTGGGCAGTGCTGTGGGTGGTTCGTGCCCGGGGCCGTCAGGCTCCTCCTCCCGCCCCGCGAGACCGCGTGGTCTGGGGGCGCGACCCCGGCGGACCCCCGCCCGCCTGGGCCGCGCGGCGAGACGGCGCTGTCGGCACCGCACGGCCGCTGCGTCTGCAGAGGACCCAGCGCGTGGGGCCCGGGTGTTGGGGGGTCCGGGGGCCGAAGCGGGGTCGAGGGGTTCCGCGCCGCGGGACTGGGGCCGCGGGGGGTCGGTGGGCCCGGTTCTGGCAGGTTCGGGTCCGTGGTTCTGCGCCGGACGATCGGGGCCGGGATGGGGGCGAGAGCTCCGGGGATCCTGGGGTGGGTGGGGCCGGGAAAGGCCGCAGCGCTGGACCGAGGGACTGGCCAGTGCCGCCTCCGCCGGCGGCGACAGCCCCGCGGGGTGCCTTCCGCGGAGAAGCAGCGCCCCCTGGGGCAGTTCTGAGCCACTGCAGCTGAAACAGCCGGCTGTCGGTCTGCGGGGACGCTGGGCACGCACCTGGGGCAGTAGGTACAAAGGGCCCGTGCCGCCTCCCGGGACACCGACCCCGGGTCACTGGAGCGGAGGCTTCACGGGGCAGCCTCGTCGTGGATGCCGTCAAGGCGGCATGTGTCCGCGGACCCCTTCCCCTAAAAAAAGTTAGAGTTTCCATTTAGGAGACCCAGTAGGCGGCAAGGGATAGTAATAGTTCGAAGAGCTGAGCGGGACCACAGGTTTCTACGTTTCTGTTTCTGGGCTTGCTTTTGTTTCCTGAATGTTGTTCACTGAGCATGTATTTCTTTGGTTTGGCAAGATATGTTGTTGCCCGCTGCCCGAGTTAACTGTCCGAATGCCAGAAACAGAGCTCCTCGGGCAGCTGCGAGCTCCTGTTGGGCGCTGGTAGCTCCTTGGGGAAGCGCCCAGCAGGAGGACAGAGCAGGTGGTCAGAGGGGGGTCAGAGGGGGGCTGAGATGAGGCTCCTGGGGGACTGGGATGCTGAGGAGCCCCTGTGGGCATCTCCTTCTGGACAGAAGGCAGTCACACCTTGTGCCCAGGTGAACCCCTGATCGCACAGGCACAGACCAAGTCTGCTGGCTCAGTTGGTGGTCAGTTGTGTGGGTGGGCAATTTCCCCAACAAGCCAGGTTATCCTGGGGGTGTTGAACAGTCCTTTGGGGGGACTTAGAGCACACAACCCTTCTTCCTGGGTTTCACTTCATTCCCAAGTTTGGGATCAGTTATGTTACCTAACACACTGGTGTCCACAGCGATTGAGGCTCACAGATGTGTGTCAGGGTGAGCCCCGTCCTGGAGGCGAGGGCCCCGGTCACACTGCAACTCTGGAACTGAAGCTCTCACTAGTTGTAGCAGTGCTGTGTGTAGGGCAGCCCACGGCTTAAACCACCAAAGGTTACCGAAGAGGGCCGTGCGTCCTGTAGCAAACTCTTCCCAAAGAAAAGTTGGGGTCGGGACTTCCGCCCGCCTGCCTTCATGTCCCTCTCCGCTGAGATGAGGGGCCCTGGGTTTGAAGCCTGCACAGCGAAGGCATAGGATGAGCCGGTGCTGCTGGGTCTGTGGGTTCCCGGGGAGGGGACAGTGAGAACTGTGCGTCAGCCTTCAGGGTGAGGAGCCTAGCAGGAAGAGGCCCTTAACTCTGGGTCTTGAGGCAAGGCCCTCGTGGCGGTGACCCATGTCCCTGTGACCCGTGTGCCTGAGAGGGATGTGGTCGGGTGAGTGCCTAGAGCAGGAGGAGGAACTGGGGCTCTGCCTCTCCCGGATGGCCGGCCGCTTCCACGGGTGCGTGCCTGAGACGCGGCCCCGCAGCACAGGGCCTCCTGAGGCCCAGGCCAGGTTCCAGAGGGGCTGCCCCTGTGGCCCTGGCTCCTGCCACGTGTGCCTCCCTGGTCGGGTTGCCAACCAGACCCCAAGAGACCCGCAGCGACAGCACCAGCTCACCCGAAAACGCGTGTGTGGGGCCCACGCAGGGAGGAGGTTTGAGCAGGTATCTGAGTGGGGGGGCAGCTATGGGGTGTGAAGGGGTAACAAGTGTTGGCTTTTTGGAGAGAGTTGTTTCCCTTTGCCTGCTTGGCCCCCTCCACCCGCCCAGTGGGTGGGCCCTTCCCGGCAGTGGCTCGCCTGTATCTCTGCTTCCGAGTCAGACCCGCCCCGGCCTGCAGTGGTTGAGATAGGGCACTGCCTTCCGCACGGTGACCCAGAGGCCAGAGGACCCGGAAGCCCATCTCGCTTTTTCACAGCCGTATGCCTTTGGGAGGACATGTTTCTCCCGAATTTCTGAGGCTTGGGAGCCCATTCTGTGAGCCACTGAGAGTGCTGGCACCATCTGCCACCCGCCCTTCCTGGGCCTCACCACTGTGCCCTGGCCCTCCCACCCTCGTCTAGGGGCATCTGGCCACCCGGCAACCACTCCTGGTCCAGAAGCAAGCAGACCAGAGACAGGATCCACGTTCTATCCCTTTCCCGCATCCTCAGGAGTCAGGGCGGTCCGTCAGTGTTCCTCGTCTTGTGGGCTCCGCTCTTCCACCCCTCACCTGGGTGGTCCACTCAGCCACCCCTCCCTGCCCTCTGCCCCTGCCCCCAGCGCCCCACTGGCTTGTGCTGCTGGGTGGAGAGAAGAGGCTCACAGAGGCGTGTTCTCAGGTCCCTGCGGGGTAACTGGGCGCTTGGTTGGCTGTGGCATCTGGCTGACATTTGAGGCTCTGGGGAAGACTCTGGGTGCTGTGGGTCAACTAGGCTGGCCTGGAGGAGGGAGGGGCTGGACCACCCTCTCGGAGTCACAAGGTTTAAGGTCCAGGGGCGACTGGAGGTCATGCCAGTCCGGCAGTTTGTACCCACCCAAGCACCTGGGCACCACCCAAGTGCTCAAGTACCCCAGCCAGGCCGCCGCCGCACTCCTGGGCAGTGAAGGCAGAGGCCCTGGAGGCGGCCCCGCAAGGGCACATCCCACAGGTGTGGGGAGCGAAGGAGAGACAGCAGCAGCTATGCAGGGAGGCGGACGCACTGGGACAGAAATCCTCGCCACGCCACCATGCAGGCCCCCTGGAAGCAGCTTTGTGATTTGGCAAATGACCAAGCCTCAGTTCTCCAGGCAGATGAGAAGCAGAGCATTGCGTGTTAATGGAGATAGAATGGCCTGGGCGGGCGTGCCAGGCATGCAGCCGATGTTTCATGTCAGCAACCGGGGCCTCGCTCTACGTGCTTGGTTCTGGTTCCTGGGGGCAGGCCTGGGGGCCCGTGCGTGAAGAAACCTGGTTTCTTAGTTCCTAAGTGGCAGAACCACGATCCGGAATTCCCAGGGCTGGACCAGCCTTGATTCTTGGCCCCCGCCCCGCAGCCCCTCCCACCGCAACACGCCACAGCCCAGTGCTCAGTGCTGTCCCTGGCATAGCTGGTGTCGAGGTTTTAGTCTGCTTTTCAGAGTCCCGGGGATGCTCCCATTATTTGTTTTATTTTTTAAAGTGTATTTTTTGAGCCTCACTCGAGGATATTCTTACTGATTTTGGAGAGAGGGGAAGGAAAAGAATGGGAGACAAACATCGATCCTGGGCTTGTGTCCTGACCAGGATCGAACCTGCACCCTTTGGAGCGCGGGCCGATGCTCCAACCCACCGAGCCCCGTGCAGAGCAGGGCTCTCCCGTGGTAGGCAGAGGCTCCACAGATGCTCGGTGGCTTGGCCAAGAGCTGTTGATGCAGTTGTGGCAAAATGGGAACTGCCCAATCTCGTGACTGACTTGGGGAGGGGCACAGGAAGAGGAGTCGGGAGGAGTGGTGTCTGGGCCCAGGGCAC
This sequence comes from Artibeus jamaicensis, assembly GCF_021234435.1. NCBI lineage: Eukaryota > Metazoa > Chordata > Mammalia > Chiroptera > Phyllostomidae > Artibeus > Artibeus jamaicensis. The sequence continues at coordinate 298,396 of NW_026522022.1, forward strand.
GGTTCTGCACAGGGCAGGCAGCCCTGTTAGCGTCACTGTCCAGCTCCTAAGGGTGAAGTGCCTTTGCGTGCAGCGCTGGAAGGCTGCCTCCCCTCCCGGCTTCGGACCTTCACGGAAGGTTCTCCGAACCCTGGGCCTTGGCGGGGGCTGAGAGCAGAAGCAGGGGGTCGTGTGTTCTCCTGTGAGAGGGTCCTCAGGGCAGCCACAGGCGGGTGCTGCACATCGCACTCTGGGGGGCCACAGCCCAGGGCCCCAGCGGACCACATGGGGGCACACAGGGGTTGGGGACAGAGTAAGGGGAGACAGGCCACAGTGGTTTCTGGGGTTCTCAGGAAGGCAGGCGGGGCTCCTGGGACGACCTCACCTGGAGGCCAGCAACATCCTCGGTGTTTTGGAAAGAAACCGTGACGCCCGTGTCCCACACGTCCGTGCTTCTCAGACCCCGGTCACGGGGAGGAGTGTGTGGCGTGTGCTGGCAGAAATACTAGAAGGGCAGCGAGAGAGCCAGCGTCTGTGTTGACGCTGTTGGGAAGGAGCGTTACTGACTCCTGGAGTTGAGTGGATTTTGAGACGAGGTAAACACGCCCCCAGGATTTTCCTGGTTGGCGGGCAGCCACCGGGAGAAACTGAGACGGTACCGGTGCAGTGTCTGTGTGGCCCCGAGCCAGGTCCTCCTTTGTGTGCTTAGTCCAGGGGCCAGTTGGCAGAGACAGCCATCGAGTTACGTGGTCTGGGGAGGGGCAGGGGTCCCTGGCAAGGACGTGGCCAGGGGTGGCGGTATCTGCATGGGGATGAGGGCAGGGGTGGCGGGACGCCCTGCATCGACGTCTGTCCCCTCTCTGCCAACAACCCGCAGCTGGGCAGCCTCGCCCTTCGAGGTCCGGCCGTGCACTGCCTGTGGTGGGCACTGAGCTAGGGCGGGTAGCTGGTTCACAGATGAGCCTGCCCTTCACCGGGACTCCTGTGGCGGCACCAAAGGGCGGGAACACCTACTGCGTGCCAGGCCTGCTTTCAGCCCCGGGTACCTGTTCCTCCACGGTGCTCAGGCCGGCTTTCGGGCACGTCTGAGGCTGGGGTGCAGCCACAGGACCTGCAGGCCCCCCCAGGCTGGCTGGCTGTGTCCATTGTTGGCCTAAGGGGACCCTGGTGCTGTTATTCAGCAGCTTTGCCATGCAGACTGGGCCGCCGGGCTACAGGGCTCTCGTCCTGGGTTCTGGCTGCAAAGGCTTACGTTCTGACATGGTCGTCAGGCAGGTTGTCATCCTGCCCTGGGTCAGAACCATGTGCCTGCCGTGCTCATGGCCACGCCACATGCCTGTGCTTTTCTTTCTTGCATGTTACCAGGGAGCAGCTCCCTGCCACGTTCGAGCATCTGTGACCGTGTGTGGGAACAGGGAACAGCCAGATCTGTCCTTGACTGGAGTGGGCTCGGGGCTGGGCCGCGCACTGTGCCCGCGTCCGCTCAGAGCCCGGCAGTGAGCTGTCCTTCCGCCCCCTTTGCAGGTCGGAGGCGGACGTGTGAGGGCCCAAGAGACGGCTGCTCCCTTGGACCCGACGCAGCAGGGGCCCCCAGCTCCACGTCGGCCACGGGACGCCTTTGATGGCTGCGACAATGGACCCTGCGAGTGACAGAGGGGCGTCCGAGAGTGTTTTCGACCTGGACTATACCTCGTGGAAGGTCCGCTCGACGCTGGCGGTCGCCGGCTTTGCCTCCTACCTGGGCGTCTTCCTCGTGTGCCACCAGCTGTCCTCCTCCCTGAGCGCCACCTACCGCGCTCTGGTGGCCAAGGAGAAGGTCTTCTGGAACCTGGCGGCCACCCGGGCCGTCTTTGGGGTGCAGAGCACGGCAGCAGGCTTGTGGGCGCTGCTGGGGGACCCCGTCCTGCACGCTGACAAAGCGCATGCCCAGCAGGGCTGGTCCTGGTTCCACATCGCCACGGCCACCGGCTTCTTCTTCTTCGAGAACTCGGCCCTCCACCTCTCCAACCTGCGCTTCCGCACCTTCGACCCCTTCCTGGCCTTGCACCATCTCTTCGCCTTCCTGGGGTTCCTGGGGCTGCTGGTCAACCTCCAGGCCGGCCACTACCTGGCCATGGCCACCCTGCTGCTAGAGATGAGCACCCCCTTCACCTGCGTGTCCTGGATGCTCCTGAAGGTGAGTGTGCTGTGCTTGGGGCAGCTCCTGTGGCGTCAACAGTGGAGGAGTGGGAGCCGCGGGCTCCTGTCCAGCTTTTAGCATCACCTGTGAGCGTCCGCAGACAGCCCTGGCCAGCGGCTCAGTCCCTGGGAGCCTCGTCCTGTGCCCCAGAGGGCCGCTCACCCCTCCCCGGTCAGGGTACATTCCATCCCCAGTCAGGGCGGGTGTGGGAGGCGACCAGTCAATGTTTTCCTCTCTGCCTCTAAAACCAGTAAACGGGTCCTTGGGTGAGGACTGAAAAAACAGAAGAAGGCGCCGTCCGCAGACTGGGTGCTGTGTCAGAACCAGCCCCGCTCTGGGAGTTCCACTTGACTCATTGCAGACGAGTTGTTCAGGCTTCTGGCCTCAGGACCAAAGACACTCGGCGACCCTGGGGCCCCATGGACAGTGTTTGTGGGTCCTAGAAGGCTCAGCTTTTCCTTTCTTTGAAATGCTTTTTTAAAAAATCAAAATGGCATCTCTGTCTACACCTGTCTGTGACGAGTGCCGCACTCTGCACTGTGTGTTAAACCTGCGGCCTGCCCTGGTGGCCACACTGCAGGAACACACGGTGGATGACAGCCACGTCCAGACGTCAGGCCCCTGCTCTGCATGGGGTTCTGTGCCTCCCTGCTGGCAGCTCACTGCCACCCCCTCCCTGCCCCGACCTGTCCCTGTCCCCTGGGAACTGCTGGGCCCGGCTGGGATGCTGGGACCTTGGCTGCTGCAGGCCCCCGGTGAGCACCGGCACGTGGCACTGCCTTCCAGGGCCACGCTCGGCCCCAAGCCCTGTGTCCTAATGGTTCACCCGTGTTGTCCGAGTTGCAGTGACTCCTTCCTGCATCTGGGGAGTTCTCCGTGCGGCAGGCACCCTGCGTTCTCTCTACTCCTCCCTGTCGGCGCGCCCTGAGGCCATGGGCTCATCCCTTGGCCGTGAATGTGTCTGTGTTGAGCCTAGCGGCCCTGGTCATTCTTCACCATCCTGGCCCCAGTTGCTTTTATAACTGGTAACCCATCCTTATTGTAAATCGCAGTTACTTCTGGAATTGAAAACCTCTGCACACAAAAAAGTTAGACTGTCACTGACGCGGGGACAGAGTCGCAACGGAAGGGATGGGTTCACATCACATGTCAGGACACAGGAGACTCGCCTTCATCCCCAGTTGCCGATGAGACACTCAGTACGCAGGGCAGAACCCGGTAGCAGCCCAGTGCCCACCACACAGCCACGGCCTGAGCGGGCAGTGCCGCGTGGACGGCCTGCGTCCCAGCTCACACCGTGTCCACTCCAGGGACACTCAGTCAGCTGAATTCCATCTGGGTGTTTTTTGTGGTGAAAACAATGGCCCTTTCAAGGGTCGTGATTTCCAACAATTTCTGTACTCAGATGTAAAAATCTGCTATAAAAAAGTGATTTTCCATGGCCGGTCGGCTCAGCTGCCACCCTGTGCACCAATAGGTGGCAGGTGTGAGCCTGGGTCAGGGCACACGCCTGGGCTGCGTGTCCAACCCCTGTCCGGGCACACGTGGGAGCCAGCCACGCGACCCCGTTTCTCCCTCTCCCTCTAAAAGCAATGACAGAGAATGTCGTCAGGTCAGGAGCAGGACAGCCAATAGTAGAAAAAAATCCTCAGCTGAGGGTAAAACGAGGAACTTAGGACTTAGTGGTAAATTCAGCTGAAATGTGACACGTGGTCAGCGTGAGTCCGCTGTGAGCCCTTGCCTCCTTACCAGCGAGCTGGGCCTGGAGCCGGGTAGAGCCCGTAACCGAAGAGGGACTTTCCCTCCCTGTTCGTTCGACGGTGGAAATGCCGACTCGTTTCGTCCATCACTGGAAGGTGGGGAATCTTGGAAAGTGTCCTCTCGCCCTCATCCAAGGGGGATGAGGCGAGACGGCTGGCTTCCTTTCCGTGAGCTGAAAACTTGACCCGGGGTTGTTCTGCCTCTTCCAGTCCCCAGGGGACTCATTTTCAGTCCGAGTCCTGTTGGTGGTTCAGGCCCATGTCCCCAGTTTGGTCGGGAGGGACCGGCTCATACGACGTGACACAGGCCCCACGACCGGCCAGAGACCCAGCCCGCCCATGTCACGGTGCTTCAGTGCCACACTTGAAGGACGGAAGTCCAGGTCCCATGGTGGTGGCTGGAATTAGTTCACAGGAATTTGGGGACAGCGGGAAACATTTAGGCAAGGGCAGGAAGTGAGGTCAGGCTCTCTCTGAGCTGGCCCTGAGCTCTGTGGCTCGTTTCAGGGGAGCAGTAGGGGTGCAAATGCTGATCTTCAAGTCCACCAGAAGTGTGATGGCTGTGTGTGGTGATGGCTGTTCCCTGGACTCACTGTGGGCACCGTTTTGTGACAGAGGGTCCGTGGTGCAGGCCTTCATGACAGCGAGACAGTGGCACGCGCCCAGCAGAGACCAGACCTCAGGGTCGGACCGGCGGTGGCCCCCTGGCGAGTGCTGCGGTCCCGCCCTCTGCGTGCCGCTGGCAGCCCCCACCACCAGCGCAGATGCCCTGACTGCATGGCACACAGTGCGGCCACCGGGTGGGATGCTGTGTCCCCGGCATCTTTAGGGTGGGCGAGGCCGGGCTGCCTGAATTCCCAGCTCACGCCAGGTGTGTCGGGTGTGGCCCCACGCATGTCGAGGAGCATCTGTGTGGATGAGCACCCCACAAGTGTGCCGTGTCCCCGACACTCAAGATGGCGTGTCCAGTGACCTCTCTCCATGAGTCGTCACGAACGTGGCACAGAGACAGCCGTGGAGAGCCACGCTCTATTAGAAAAAGTCCTGAAAGAGTCCCTGTCGTCCCTGGCCACTGTGCCGTAGGCACCTGCTGCCAGCTGCCACGTCACCAGGGCCGGCAGCACCTCCGGACTGGGCCCCACAGCCCCCAGGAGCCTGCCTGCCGCTTTGGCTGCTTGCGGAACGCTGCTGTGGGTGGGAGGCACCTGCACCTCACAGCAGAGCCCACGGTACCATGGGCACGGTGGTGCCGTGTCACCAAGTCTGGGCCTCGCCGGCCACTGCCAGCTTGTGGGTCTGAACTCAGCTGTCTCTCCCCGAGACTGGCACCTCTGGGGGAGGGGGGTGCCAGGTGTGGGACGGAACAAGTGACAGCGGCAGCTGGGAGTGTTCCCACTGTCACAGTCTCAGCTTGGCCTCCTTCCACGTCTGTCCCCTTCAAGCAGGTGCTGTGCTCTGTGGGGGTTTGAGTCACATCGCAGCCGTGCAGGGCACACAGGAGGCCTGCAGTCCTAACCCACCCAGGGCTGGAGCCCAGGACAAGCCGTCATGTTGTTTTCCTATTCAGTGTGTAGTTGCCTCTCCTGCGTCCCCTACTGGGGACCTGGCCTGCAACCCAGGCATGAGCCCTGACTGGGAATTGAACTGGTGACTCTGGTTTGCAGACTGGTGCTCAACCCACTGAGCCATACCAGCCATGGCAGGCCCATCATGTTTTACTGTGACCTGTGCCAGCCAAACTCAGCACTGGCATCCGGGGGAAGCACCTGGTGGTTGGGAGACGGCGTGTGCCAACTTAACATGAATGTAGAGTGAGGGTAAGGCAGGTTCGTTGTGGCCTGTGTCGGGGCCGCCAGGGTTGCAGGAACAGGAGTGCCTCTCACCCTGCGCGCCTGGCCTCTGAGCCTCGTCTCTGGCTGCAGCCCGGGAGCTGGGGCCGCAAGCCCAGCCGCCTGGCCTGGGAGCGCTCAGTGCCTGGAGACGGAGCAGGGTGCTGAGCGGCAGGCCGGGTGGGGAGCCTGGCAGCGGCCCGGGTGCCGGCTGACGCCACGCTGATGCTGTGTCCTGTCCCCACAGGCTGGCTGGTCGGACTCACTGCTCTGGAGGGCGAACCAGTGGCTGATGATCCACATGTTCCACTGCCGCATGGTGCTGTCCTACCACATGTGGTGGGTGTGCCTTCGGCACTGGGATGGCCTGCGCCGCAGCCTGCACCCGCCGCACCTGGCGCTCTTCCTGTGCGGCATGGGGCTGCTGACGCTCGTCCTCAACCCGTACTGGACCCACAAGAAGACGCAGCAGCTCCTCCACCCGGTGGACTGGAACTTTGCGCCGCCGCAGCCTGGGAACAGCATGCTCCCCAAAACCAACGGCCACGGACCCCAGAAGAAGGGGCAGTAGCCACTTGGGCAGGGCGGTCACGTCCCCCCTTTGTCCCGCAGGGCAACGGCGTGGCAAGGAGCCGTGGGTGCTGTGTGTCCAGCAGCGGGTCCGAGAGACTGCAGACTGACTCGCTGTTTCACTGGCGTGGGTTTCCCAGGTGCCACCGAATGCCTTCGGGGCCCTGCCGTGCCGATGCCGCTGTCTGTTCTGGGCGCTCACCCACGGTGGCCTGCTGCTCGTCAGGAAGGGCGAGGGCCCCGAGGGCAGCTGTCCTGCCGCTCCTGCCTGCTGCAGTGCTCTGGGACCCAGCCTGCCGGGCCTGAAGGTCAGCCTGGACCGGGTGACCACAGGCCAGAATTGCCAGCTGCGGGTGTGGTCAAGCTGGCTGGATCCTTCCCAGTCACACCTTCAGCTGCTACAAGTCTTATCCAGAAGTCACGGTTGGGAAGAATTGCCCTAAGGTAGAAACTGCTGTGACCAGTCAACTTGCCAGCACTTCCCAGGTGGGCGGGTCCAGGCCGGGCAGCAGCTCCCCATCTGGTGGGAGGAGCTTCCCGTCTGGTGGGAGGAGCTTCCTGTCTGGTGGGAGGAGCTCCCCAGGGAGCAGCCAGCCTGGAAGTGGCTCATCCGCCTGTGGAGCTTGGGAGGAGACGAGAGGGAAATCCTGTTACACTTTTTGTCAAGGAGGCCGCCGTAAAACAAGAATTTTTATTCAGATTGTATTGCTCAGTCAACAGAGTAAGGAGGATATTTACTAACCGGGACTGCCTGCCTTTCAGAGCCGTTTCCATTGACTTAAGTTGCCAGCAGGTGCCCAGATAGGCCCCAGCTCCAGGCTGGTTTTCTCGTGGGTTTCAGGACAAGGGAGTGAGCTGCCCGGCTGGGCTGCAGCCCTGAGCTCCCTGCACCTTCAGCAGGCACCCCCCCCCCCAATACACACTCTTCTCACTGCCTGGTGGCCAGCCCGGGTGGGCTTTGCACACCCACCCAGCACCTGTATGCAAGCACTGTTCTTGCCACAAGTGTGCAGTTAAAACCAAGAGTTTATTTATTGAAAGCGCCTTCAAAGCGTTTTTGGAGACACGTGTTGGTGATGAAATCAATGGGGCCTGTGCCCGTCACATGGCAGGAGGCTCTCAAAACACTGCCTCCTCGTCACCCCTTCGCTGGACTGGACTGACCACGTGACCCCTATTTATCGCACCCAGAGAAGTGACTGGGATCTTCCCCAGAGAAGTCTGCCCCTGTGGAGATCCCTGTGCTTCCCCATCGGGGGGGTTGGGGGGTGGGGAGGGACAGCTGCCCTGGAGACAGACAGGAAACAAAGTAAAATAAAGTGGCTGATGTTTATGGCACCTGAGAACAGTGTCTGCTCCTGCCTATCAGGGCCGCTCCCTGCACTGTGAGTGTGGACACACTGTGAGCCTTCTCAGTCTGGACGTGTGGGCGTGGCGGCCGGGCCTGTGCGCAGTTCGGGGTACAGTTTGGATGCGCAGCCAGGTCTTCATCCGACCTGCAGAAGGACTGTGCCACCCGCCCACGTCCCAGTGCTGACCCAGTGCGGCCGGGGCAGGAGGACGGCAGTGCCCGAGCAGGCGAGCTGATGCCGCCCACCTTCATGTCGCTGGGCTCCCTCCGGCCTGCACTGCTGTCCTGGGGCCCCTGGGCACAGCGCTGCTCACTCCCACCTGGCCCAGGTGACTGGGCCCGCTGCGCGCATGGAGGGGGCCGCAGAGGACAGGAGACACCGGCACATCGGTGCGTCTGAGACCCTGTGGGAGAGTCGGGTGCGAGGCCCCAGCCGTCCCCTCGCTGTGCTGCCCCTGACTTGTGCTCCCCGATGGGCACACCTGCCGTGGGGGCAGAGCCAGGCTGGGCAGGTCCTCTGATGCAGGGACTTCCAGTTCTCTTGCCTTCCGCAGTGGGAGCGCCCTGCCGGGACTGGGTGGTCCTCTAACTCGGCCCCTGGTTGGGTGTGCCACTGGCCAGAGTCAGGGTCCCTCACGCTCATCCCACGTGGTTCCGGTCCAGCTCGCAGCCTCCTGCTTGGGCCAGTGGGGGGTTAGAAGAGCCTCCAGCCGCAGCTGGGCCCCAGGGTGGCATGCAGAGTGGGGGCTGGCCCTTCCTCTTGGGGTAAGGAGTTAAGGTGACTTTGAGGGGGCACAGACAGACCGTAGCAGGACTCCCGCTAAACTGACTTCAAGGACCCTTGCCAAGAGCGGACGGGGCAGCAGACCTTGCCTGGGCTGCAGGGGTGTGATCAGATTGCGGTGGCCAGTGGGGACTCCAGCTGAGCTGGCGCAGTGAGGGCTTCGCTCGGTTTGAACAGGCAGCCCTGACCCCAGAGTCGGGGCCAGTTGGCAGGGCTTTTGAGGACCCTGGTTCAAGTTCTGTCTGGGAGAGCCTGACCTTTCTCCTGACCAAAGGGCGGCATGTCCTCAACTCCCAGTCCTGCTCCCTAGGTCCCACAGCTGACTCCTGGGGGGCCTGTCTCGCTCCCAGAGACCTGCTTCCCACACAGGCGCAGCTCCCTTTGAAGGACGAGAGTTGGCTCAGCTGACCCAGTGTGGGTGCCCTGGGCTCACAGTGACACGCCCACAGCCCGCCCGGACCCCAGCATGCACCCCTGTCTACGAGGTGGAGCGGGGCCTCACCTGCGGGGCAGCGAGGAGACAGCCACTCTGCCCTCTGCTCCACAGGCCCCAGGGCCTCTGTGTTCCGCCAGGACCCTGGGGGACCCGGCCCTCCTGTCTGCAGGCTGTGCTGGCTACCCTGAGGGCATCCGGCCCTCCTGACCTCTACCCTGGGCCCTTCTCCTGCAGGAGTCTGGAGGAAAGTCAGACTCCTGGTGCTGATGGCCCTGCTTCTCTTCCTGTGTGACCGGCAGGCATTTTGGAGAGGCAGCCCAGCAGGGCTGTGACCTCCCTGCCAAGTCTCTGCCCCTGAAGCAGGGTCCTGAGGTCAGCCCCTGGGGATAGTGGTCCTGTCTGAGACACGTCCTTCTGCTTGAGGAGCTGGAGGCGGGCCAGTCTCTTCCTCACGTGCTGCTTCGGCTGTGTCACGGTGTGAGCGTCACCCGTTTTCTCCCCGCTGTGGGCACATGCGTCTCAGCATGACACCGGCAGCTCTGAGTTAGAGCGCCAGCAGGGACAGGACAGTGATATCTGGCAAGGAAAATGCCACGGTCTCATGGCAGAAGACGTCTTGGAGACAAAGACGGCGCTCGGTCCCCTGAGTCACAGACGGCACCTGGGGGCGCCTGGCTCCCGCAGCTGCCCTGGGCCTCTGCCCTCCCCTCGCTGGCTGGGCCAGTGCTGGGGTGACCCCTTGGGGCTGTGTCCTCTGGGGCCCCGCAGCCTCCAGCCCTCCGCGAGTGCAGACAGACAGATGGCAAGAATAGCAGATACGACCTGGTTTGTGTCGTCTGTGCAGGGCCTACTGACGAGGTAGCTGAAAAGTCACAGGTAGGTCCGACCTCAGGCGAGCCACCCACAGCAGGTGACCGCATTCCCTGGATGCAGCCCCCTCCATCTGCGGGGCTGCCCGCTGCGGAGACAGCAGCCTCGCTTCCCCAGGTGAGCTAGCGGTCAGGTCTGGTGACTGGTTCTGTCTCTGCCGCCAGCTGCAGCTTCCATTTTGCTCAGGCACCTCCTTACCACAGGTCTGCGCCCCTCCCTGCAGAAGGAGGGGCCTGGCCGTTCACCAGACTCTGTGTCTGCCCTGCCTGGGCGCCAGCAACCCCAGGAGACAGTGGCCGTGGCCAGGTTCCGGGCAAGCAGGATTGGTATCCTGGCCTCCCGCCCTCCTCCACTCAGACCGAAGGGAAGACCAAACAGCTGGGGAACTCGAACTATTTCCTGTAAGTTGTTGCCTGTGTCCCACACCAGGGCCGACAGGGATGCCTGGCGTGTCCGGCCCCAGTGGATTTTTCATGTGGAGCATCCAGTGCCCGTCCCAGTGGGGTGTCACATCACACAGAGACTCACGAGGAGCATGCTGGCCCTGAGGGGCTTCTGAAGTGTGGTGAGTGGGCACCGGACCGGCCACCAGAGCTCCGACTGCTCACGGCCGCTGTCCCCGCTGGGAACCGGTCCTCCCACCAACCAGCCAGCCTGTGAGGACCCAGCAGGGCCCACACCCACGTCCCCCAAACCAGCCCTGTGCCGCCCACAGAAACGTCATGCCGCTGTGTGTGGGGTCGGTGCTTCTGCCTGGCCGGTCACTTCAGAGGACAGGAGCAGAGAACTGGCATCTCGGCAGCAGAGGTGGCCTCGTGCGTGCAGCACTTTCCCGGCAGGCCGCCTCGTGCCCAGCGAACATTTCCCAGGTGACATGGGCTCCTAGGTCTGCAGTGCCGCTCCCTGGGCCCCAGCCGTCCCTGCAGGGGGGGCAGAGGAGCCTCCCGTCACCAGACGTGTCGTGTGCTGACGCGATGCTCCGTGGTAAGCGCCCTGGGCGGCGCGTAGCAGGCAGAGTCTGGAGCGGGTCTGAGTCCCTCGGGTGCGTCCCCGGAACACCTGGACTTCTCCCGGACACTGTTCTCACTGCTCTAGTGTTGGGCCTGTTCCGTTGCTTCCTGTTTACCTAACTTCACATTTGTTTCCAGGTACCTGCCCGTGACCTTTAAAAGTTGCGTGTTCTGTGGGCTCCACAGGAAAATCGGGGCCTGCTGCCTCGTGGGGGCCACTCCCCTGGACCACCACTTTCACCTCCCTGCCCTTTCTCCTGACACGCGCCCCCCGCTGCACCTGAAGGACAGTTTCCGTGAGTTCTGTGGCTGGTCCAGTGTCCTGAGCTCCCTCCACCAGGTCGGTCGCCGTTCATGTCTCCTGTCCTCAGACCGGTCCTCGTGGTCCTGCGGGCTGGGGGCGTGGCCTGCTGTCCCGTGTGTGGAGTGTCCTGCCCAGGCCCCTCCCGGCTTCGTCCCCTGTGTGTGTCCATCACCTTTCCCTGGTCGGCCTCCCACCTGCCCACCACGCAGGCGCCAGCCCCCCGGCTGGGCTGTGGCCTCCTGCTCCTTGTGTCTTTGTTCCACAGGTGTGTCCTCTCTGCACAGTGTGAACGCGGCGTTTCAGCTGCGTTTCAGGAAGGAGTGGGAGTGAACCGGTGTCCAGTCTCCACATTTAACCACACCCCGGACCCTTCTGCTAGGGCCCCTGCCTTATTTCCTGTTGCTGACAAAGCCGACCTCTCAGCCCCAACATTTAACGCTAAATACATCCCCAGTCTTCCAACAAAAAGGGACCTCTGCCCTGGCTGGTGTGGCTCAGTGGACTGAGTGCCGGCCTGCAAACCAAAGGGTTGGTGGTTCCATTCCTGGTCAGGGCACATGCCCGGGTTGCTGGCCAGGTCCCTAGTAGGGGGCGCAGGAGAGGCAACCACACATTGATGTTTCTATCCCTTTCTTTTTCCTCTTCCTCTCTCTCTAAAAGTAAATAAATAAAATCATTTAAAAAAACCATGATTTCTTGGGAGTGGGAAGCATGGGCTCATGAGGGAGCTTCTAGGCGTATGACGTCGGGACAGGAACTGGCAACAGGCATCTGAGAAAAGAAAAGCATTTTGGGCTGCAAAGAGTTTCCTGTAGAAACAGTGGGTCAGCCCCCTGGTGCTCTGGGGTGCTCTCAGAGTATGAAGTAGGTCTGTGGCTTTGCTTGCGAATAAAACCAAACTCAATCCCAGTGGGGGAGAAGGGGTTTGGGGTTTCAGGGGGGCCTGACCTTGGCTCTGGCCGCGCCGCCGTGGGAGTCAAGGTCTAGGGCTTTCTTTCCCTGAACAAACACTGCACTTCACAGTAAAAGGCCACAGCCCAGGGAACGACAGTGCAGTGTGATTTCCTTGGAAAACTTTCTCAGGAGCGCCTTACGGTGGCCGACAGAAAAGTGCGTTTGATTATCGCTGTTTCTGAGTATTGTGACAAGGCCTTACGTGCATCACTCAGTGAATGGATCTGTTGGGTAACGGCCACAGTGCATTCCCCCGGTCAGCTTGTGCCCCTCTGAAAGCGCCCTGGCATGCCCAGAGACCAGCGTTTCCATCAGCTAATGGCAATTTACATGTCAAAAACGGGCGAGTTTAAAACCATGGCAGTCACAGGCTGAAAAATCTCAGACTTCAGGTCTTAAAGACCCGACAGTGCGGAGCTTCTGTTTTGTGCAGGCCGATCTGCCCGCCGCCCTCGGGGCTCCAGCGCAGGGTTGGGGACGCGCCGGGCTCCAGGCGCGTCTCCGACAGGAACTCTTGGGCTTTTCCTGAGCGGGCTGTTGTAGCTTCGAGACGGAGTCACCTTCTAGCAAGTTGGCCGCGCTCTGAAGTCACTGCGAGCGCGCCGGCAGGCGGAACCCGGGCTGAGCGGTCGCTCCAGCCGCCAGGGCCGCAGAGTCCCCAAGGAGGTGGGCAGGCCTGGGGAGCCCAGCACCACGCACCCCCGGCCCTGGGGGACAGAAGCACCCCTGAGCGAGCCCCCCCCCCCCCCCCCCCCCCCCCACCGACCTGCAGGGTTTGAAGAAAGGAGCGGTCCTGGGCGGAGGGGCGGCCGCAGAGCGGGGTGAGAGACGGGTGACCCTCGTGGATGAACCGCGAGGGGCGCTGGTCAGCCAGGTGGGGGTACAGGCTGTCGGCTGCACGGGAGCCTTGGGGGCCGAGGTCCGAGCGGCCTGCGCCCAGGCCCGCGCGCCGCATGCGGACTGCGGCGCCGGCCGGAGGCGGCACAGCGGTGAGCCTCCGAAACCAATAGCGGGGCGTCGGGAAGGGCTGAAGCGTCCTGGGAACCGACACTTGGGGGTTCAGCCCCAGGCGGTATTGGAACGAGCCCGGCTCTACTAGCGCACAGGACAGATGCGGCCTCTCGCCCACCCCCGCCCCCCGACTCCACGCCGCCCCCGCAGATCCTGACGCGGGTCGGCAGTGACGCCCCCTCCCCCGCCCATTGCGTGGTTGCAGGTGAGCAGCGTAACGATTCGGTGTGTACATGAATCGCGCGTCCATCACCCGCGGGGTTGGTTGATGTCGGTCACCACGCGTAGAGACACATTTTCTCCTGTGATGAGGGCTTTCAAGATCTACTCTCTAACCAACTTTCAAGTATGTGATAAAGTGTAGTTAATTTTGGTCGCCCTGCTGGGCGTGATACCCTCTGTGCCCGGCCCGGGCGACGAGAACAACGAGTGCGGCCAGCTGCGTGGAACGCGTCCCCCTGCCTGGCGTGGACTGAGGGCGAGAGGACCCGAGGAGCTCCGGCTGCGCCCGGAAGGGCAGCTGCGCCCTCAGCGGCCGAGAATTGACGAGGAGAGCCGGTGGTGGCGGGGAGGGCCGAGCGTTGCGGCCGGAAAGACCCGAGGGTGGACGGGCGCAGCCGAGGGCTTGCGGAGCAGAGGCGGAGCCCGCCGAGGGCTGGCTGCCGGGGGAGGTGCGGAGAGACCAGTCTAGTCCCAGGAGGCCGCGCAGCCGCCGGGCGCGCCCTGGCGACTCCCTGGAGTCCTTAGGAACTCGGGACTGCGGCGGCGGGACCCGAGTGAGGCTGGGCCCCGTCCCGCGGGTGCGCGGCGCGGAGACTTGGCTCAGTGCCCCGCGCAGCCCCCACGCAACCCGCGGTCCGCCCGGGCCGCCTTGAGAGTCAGAGGACCCGCGAGTCCTTGCTGTGCTTCGGCAGCTCGCGTTGAACTGCGAGGGGAGAACCGAGTTGGTTTCAGCGCTTTCAGAGTGTTCTTCGGTCGTGGACGGACGTCGAAATCTCTGCTGTTTGCCCAAACTTGTCCAAACACACGCGTCGCATAATGAACACTTAGGTCGTAATTGTTCCCATTCTCTTCAATTAGGATGAAGGGACCCTTTCAGGGAAGGTGGAAGTATGTGATATTTGTGTTTAATTACATTTAATTTTTTTACCATGCAGAACACTAAACTTTATTCATTTTACTTATACATTTAACAGTTCTATTTACTTCCTGCTTTGACCAAAAAAAAAAGGAAAATACAGGAGCTGGGGAGGCTTGCTTTTTTTGAGAAAGGGTTGTGTACAGTTGGGGAGAGTGGGCCCCACCCCTCAGAGGCACAGCTCAGCCCCACGTGGTCACCCGAGCATCCCCTTCAATGTCCCCAGGTGCAGGTCACAGGTCCCCAGTCCCTTCCTGGGTCTGGCTGATTTGCTGCAGGGGAAACACCTGTGTTTACTGGCGAATGCAAGGCCGAGCTGAAGGGCACAGGTGAGCCACCTGCATGAGGAGGGGCACAGGGCAGGGCTGGAGTGGCCCGCCTGCTGCTTCTGCCCCTGGATGGAGGTGGGCTTTGTCACCTCCCACGGGGAGGCGCCCACCTGCCCAAATGCCTGCTACTGGGATTTCCTGGGGCTTCCTCACAATCCATGGTTACCTCCATCTCCAGCCCTTTCTGGTGGCCACATCCTGCCGGGTAGCCACCCAGAGTCCCCTCATTAGACCAACACTCTCCTGTCACCCAGAAAGTCCCTCCGGGCTCCGGAGCTGGGTGTTGGGGCCCAGCTCCGCACGAGGTCCCACATGTTCAGAGAGGGCTGGAAAGGTACAGGGCCACTGGGAGGCAGGGACACCCACCCAGTGGTCATTCCTGTGAAGGCCCAGGAGCCGGCTGCACACTGGGAGCTGGCCTGCATGTTCCCACGGGCTCCAGGGCCCCTGCTGTGCAGTGCTGGCCACGCAGGTTTATGGAACCAAGGGCAGACTGCAGAGGGGAAGTCCCGCCCCACCTCACGGGGGAGCCAGGAGCTGGAACCCCAAGTCCCCAAGACAAGAGCCTGGGACACGGGTTCTAGTGCCCTGGATGTGGGCGGGGTGGGCGGCAGGGGCCACCCTGGGGCTCAGAATTGACAGATAACACTGGAGGGAGGCAGCGTCACCTGGGAGGAGAAGGAAGTTCATGGTCAGCCCAGCGGGCTGGGTCAAGGTTAGCAACTACTGAGGAGACAAAAGTGGATCAAGGAAAACGCGCTCCCAATGGTGGGTTAGCAGCTCACTGTGAGCTCACCACAGCCACCTCGGCACCAGCCTCCGGCCCCTCCTGCTCAGCACCCTCCCTCCGTGTCTACGTCCATCCATCCATCCCTCCCTTCCCCACCCCCAGGGCCCTCCCTGAGTGTCCTCAGAGGACGATGAGGCCTCAGTCCACTGCTGGCCCTCAGGAGTGCCGGCCTCTTCATAGCCCGGCCCCATCCGTCCTGCTCTCTGATGGGGACCTGCAGACACATCCACCCATGGTCTGTGTCCCTGGCACCACAGTGCCGTCCCGTCTGTCGTGCTCCCAGGTGCTGAGAGTTAGAGCTGGTTGTGGCAGGAGCGGGAAAGAACCTTCTGAAACACCCACGGAGCCCAGTCCCTCCGTCCCATTGAAGGCCCTTCCCAGACTCTGTGGGGTCCGGGGAGGAGAGGCGGTGGGGGCTGGCAGGGGAGGAAGGTGGAGGGAACAAACAAGGCCCTTCTGGTCACCCTCTGTTCTCCCCACTCAGCCTGCGGGGCCCCAGGGAGTCCGCACGCCCCTCGTTTCTGTTCAGGCCTCTCCGACCTGCTCTGGCCTGCACTGTGCTGGTCCCTCACTGGGGGAGCTGCCTTCCTTTCTGAGCGCCACCCCCCCCCACCCCGCCCACTGAAGAAGGAGCAAAGCAAGAAAACAGGCCCATTGTTGGTGCGGGGGAACAAAAGGGCCCCTGTGCGGAGCTGGGACAATGCCTCCTCCTCCAGCCTCTGCGGTCGGTCAGCCCCCCAGCTTGGGCTCCCTGCAGGCCTGGGCTCTGCACCTTCCCCGCCCCTCTTATCTCTTTGGCTTCCCCTCCTCTGTCCCTGAACTTGTCCCTTCGGCCTGCTCTCCATCGTTCACCCAAGGGGCTTGGACAGGCAAAGGAAGCAGAAATGTTTGGGACAAGCAGAGGAAGGGGCCGAGAAAGCAGCTTCTGTGCTGGGGCCTTGGCCTGAGTGCCTGTCCCGTCCTCTGTCCCGTCCACTGCTTCGGGCGACCCTCTTCTAGTTCGGCGGGCCCTGGGACGCTCGATGCCTCCACCGGCTGTGTCTGTTGAGATGGACTCGCTGGTGTCTGGGTAGTAAGGTGCAGGCACCATGGCCACCAGCAGCGCCGTGGGCGAGGGGCGGGGCTGGGAGTCCGCTGGGAGCCCCGGCAGGGCACGGACCACCGTGCGCTGGTAAGGGGGGGCTGGCCCAGGGGGTGGCGGTGTGTTTTACCTGCCTCGCTGCTTCTCTATCTTTTGCACCCCTTTTCCTGGAGATACTTCCCCATTGTTTCCTCCGGCTGGAAGTTTTGTGAATGTGTCTGAAGGCAAGGGACTTCCTGTCGGCTTGTGAAGCCAGAAAGCCGCAGGGCCCGCCCCCGGGTGGCTTCCCTGAGCAAAGCAGGAGAGCAGTCCCTGCCAGGACACAGGGGCCTGTCTGGGGACAACTGGGGGCTCCGGGGGACATCTGGTGTCCACGTGGGCATTCAGCTGGTGGATCACAGTTCACAGCTCATGGCAGTGTTTCGACGGCCAGTGTCCGTTCCCGCCTGCACTGCTGACCAGTGTCCCCGCACTGTCCCACCTGTGGGAAGCTCTTGGGTCCTGACCCCTAGCTCCGTCTTACCTGTGAGCACGCAGGCCGGGGTCCCCATGAACGGGGCCGGGAAAGCCAAAGGAACTCGGCCTGGCGTCGTGTGTGAGACGAGGCAGCTGTGGTGGGCTCAGGCAGGCGCGCACCACAGGCTGGCTGCTGGGTGGTCCTCAGCGAGTTAGTGGGAACGGCTTCGCTTCGGTGCAGCTGTTCCCGGACTGCACGCACAGACAGGAGGGCACTGCCTGTACGTCCTCGGTCCGCACTGCCACCATCCCACCCCGACTCAGGACCACCCGCCCGTCCTTCAGCAGCCAGTCCTGCCTTGCCTTGTTCACGCTAACGGAGTTGCTTGTTTTTGTTTCCTTTTGGACCTTCGTAAAGGCACATGCAGATCAGCTGAGTGGAAAGGAACCCGCCACCAGTGAACCCTGAGTGTTAGCTGAGCGGTCGCCTCAGGGTGTGTCTGGAACTCTGTCCTCGGGCGGCGGATGTGCTTTGCAGGGTGGCTGTCCCCAGTCTGCCTCCTCTCAGGGCCAGGCCTGTGCCCTGGTGAGTGGGGCGAGGGTGGGCAGCGTGGTGCAGAGGAGAGCGGAACGGGGCTGGGTTGTGGAGGGAGTGTTAGTTCACGTTTACCCCCAGGTGCCCCTCGGCACAGCCCGCATTTGGTGTCAGAGGGGCTGGTGCTTTCTGGGATTGCCTGGGGAGGGGCCCGCAGACACATGGGGGGTGCCGCAGGGGTGGCCCTGTGGTCTCAAAGCTCTGAAAGCACAGCCAGGTCACCAGAGCACACGCCTGTCTCAGAGACTCCCCGGAGTAGTGGCTGCCATCCCCTCGCTTCACTTGGGACTGAGACTGAGTGGCACAGGGTGAGGGGCACACTGTCGACCAGTCTGCCATCACCCATGCGCACAGTCACTCAGCTGAGGCCGCAACTGACTGCAGACACTTCACCTGCCGCTCTGGGCGCAGGACGGTGCCCCCGGCACAGTCCCCCCTAAAGCTCGGTGCCTGTGTTGGGACAGTGGTAAACCCTGTCCACATGGGAGGCCTCGGGCTAAGTGTGGCGGGGCTAGGCGGTCAGCAGATAAACCCAGAGGTCAAGTTCCCAAGCCCGTTACTGTGTTCGCCAGTGGACAGAGCCGTCTATCGAGTCAGCGCATCTGTGAGCCGGCCTCTCTCTCTGCCGGTGTTGCCTCAACTCTGGCGATGTCTGTGGCGTGGCCGCTGGCCAGGGGCAGGAGATGTGCAGTCATCAGGAGGTGCTGAGATTTATGGCACAGGATGGGCCTGTGGGGCGTGCGGGCTGACGTGGAGCTCAGAAATGCAGGAGGCATGTGCAGGGCAGAGCTGCCATCGTAGGAAAAGGAAAACCAGAAAGTCCCTGAATGTTGGGAGGTTGAATCTAACTTTCCCACTGTCTCACGGGACAGAGAGGGAAGGCAGTGGACATCCACACATTCCCGCAGCTGGGCAGGCAGAAAATGGTGATGCGTCTCAGGGAGAAACTAATGACCCGGGTGGATCTGAGTCTCCTGCCTGACATGTGGCCTCGGGGCCCCACTATCCTTCCTGGTGGCCCTGAGCTTACGGGCCGCATGGCCACTGGGAAATGTGGGTGCTGCGCTCTGTGCTTCTCCGTGTGACGGGCTTTCTGTCTTGTCCCCATGGGACCCAGAACAACACGATTTCTTGGTAATAAGCAATGACACAACAGCAGATTGTTGACCGTAAGTTTTTGAAAACAATCTTGTGAACCAATTAGGAGAAACACTGGCTCGATCTGTTTTCTTTCTTCTGAAAAGAAAAAAATATGGACCGAAGTTATTATTCGGCGTACTGAGCACGCACTCTTCCCAGACACCCCGGTGGGGTTTGTACAGTTGTCCCTTTCAAACTCACCCAGGCTCTGGCAGAGTGTCCGACCTCGGCGTCTCCCGGCCACGCTGGAAGACGCAGAGTCGTCTGGGCCACGCGTTACAGACACAAACACTAACGGAAACTGATGAGCAAGAAAAAGGTCTGCGCATAATTTTCGTGAGATCCGTCACCATGGATACGCAAAAAAAGCCCTTACGTAATAACCCTAATTACGCAGTGGCCCTTTCCATAATCTTTTAAACTTGTTGAGTAGGTCCCAAGTTTGTGATTTCTAATATAGAAAATGTACATATCTAAGTAATAAAACTAGGTAATATCGGTAAATTTACGGTTTTGTGTCTGGGATCACGTTCATAGTCATCCCGGGCCGCATGGGGCCCAAAGGTCGGACACCCCCGTTTACTAGTCATTTTGTAGATGGTGAGGCGGAAACTCAGGGGCTTGTATAAGTCACACAGGTTTATACGTCTCAGAAACCGAAACAGGATCCCCACACTGAGTCCAAGTCCCTAGCTGGGTTTATACGTGGTACTACGTGCATTTCCTTCTTATTTCTGCTGCTTGACCAGAAAACATAACAATTATCAGGGTGTTCTTGTGTGGCACACTACAGCAAATGTCATTCACCTCTCTTTACCTGTCGGCCGGGACGACTGTGATAACTGGGTAGAAGAGCTTAGAACAAAATAGTCAAAGAGCACTCAGAATAGGGACTAGAACCATTTTTCTGATGTGCAAGTCACTGAGAGGGAAGGTCTTTTCTAACCTCTGGTGTCTCTGCGGTGGGTTGTAAAATAGGTCTGAAATAATATTTAAAAGTAGCTCAGCCAGTTTCCATAAACTGTGCAAATGCCAATAATAAACACCTCTGAAATGTTGCCTCATTTATGGACTTAATGATACTTATTTGCTAACCTTTGAAGCCTTTATGTGTGAGCTACGATTTATATTAGTCAACATTTGCAGGAAAGAACTCAGCATAGGCGCTTTAAGGGCACTTGATGTTTAAGTTCGTCCTGTGACATTTCACTGTTTTGTTTTTATGCAGTTCTGACTTCATGTTACTTGCAGGTTGAGACTGAGAGATGGGTGTAGCCTCTTCGACACACCTGCTTGGCTGACCAGGGAACCGGTAACATTCCTGAGTTGTCCTTTTGGTTTCTTTGTATTGTTGCTGAAGTTGCTTTGTCTGGCTTCTCTCCCTTTAGCAGTAACGGTAGCAATATTTTGCTTCCTTTATACTTATAAAATAAATAAAGGGTTCTGGGCACGGAAGGGTGGCTTCTCGCGCAGTCTGGCCCTGGCCCTTGGCTTCTGTTTGGATCCACGCACGCATCACCCTGTTGCCCGGCTGGGCTGGGCGCTGTGCACTGCGGGGATGGGGGACGTGCATCGGGGTGGGGGGATGGGGAGCAGGAAGGTGAGGCTGTGCCTCCCGTGACATCACCTTCTGGCCTGGCCAAGCCACAAAAGGCTACAACGGATGTTCCCTGGGGAGGTACCCGGGGAAAATGAGCTTCCGGCTACAGCAAGCTTTAAAAATCGCCTCGGAAATGCAGGGAATCGGTGCTTTTCCTAAGGCCCGGGACTTGGCGGGACAAGCGCAGCGGACCTTCCCAGGAGCCAAGACCATTCCATCGGCAAGGCGGGTCGTGGAGGGAAGGGGCGGCGCCCTCGAGTGGTCTGTCCCGCGCCCCCCGCCCACGCGTGCGCGGCCGGGCGGGGCGTTGGGCCACGGGTGGGGGGGGGCGCGGGCAGCCACGTGTCTCCTTAGGAATGCGCGGGCGTGGGGGCGGGGCGCGGCCGAAGAACGGGCAGTTACTTCAGCCAATGGGCTCCTGGTGTCGTCCAGGCAGGCCAATCAGGACATAGGGGTGGAGCTGCCTCCCTGTGGGCGGGGCCCGCGCGCATCCCGGGGCGGTGGACGCGGGGCGGGGAGAGGGGCGCTCGGAGGTACGGCGGCGGGGGTCCGGGCGGGGTGAGTGCGGGCCAGGAGGGAGGGGGAGTGGGAGTCTCTGCCGGTTGGTCGCGGGCTCGGGCCTCCCCCAACTTTAGCGGGGTGCCCCCTGTTCCCACCAAAAACAGTGCAGGTAACGGGGCCGCGAGCAGCCCCCCAACTTCAGCTGGTGGCCCCTGTCTTCCGGGCACGGTGCAGGTAATGGGTCAGGCCCTGTGAGTAGCCCCCCATTTTCAGCGGGGTGTCCTAGTCACCCGGGGACCACGGCGATGGGCCCGAGACTCCACGAAGAGTCGGGAAGGTGCAGTCGGGACCGGCGCCGGACGCGGGAGAAAGCGCGAGCCCACCGGCGCGCCGTGGGGATGAGTTGAGGCGTTTGGGTGGGGAGCAGGCACTGGAAGTTCCCCGCGAAGGCACAGTCCGAGGCCCACTTGGGGACGGAGGTAGTTACTGAAACTCCTGTGTGCCAAGCGTCCCCTCCCAGGAACCTGCCGCTGAAGCCAAAGGGGTGCAGCCGCTGGCCGGCAGGTGCCCTGGTGCCCCCGCCCCAGGCACTGAGCCCTCTGGGCGACCCCAAGTGTTGGACCTAGAAATCCGAGTGGATGCCTCGGCTTTTCATAGGATGTCAGTGCCCTGCGAAAGCAGCAGATGAGTTCTCTGCAGTGACTTGTGCTGGAGGTGAAAAGCGCTCGTTACCCGGTGCAGGGGGCTTCTGTTCCTCCCTGTGGCTGACCCGCAGAGCAAGCTAAGTCGCCGCGGTTCTTCTGGAATTCCTGAGTGGCCCTCCAGGGGGAACACTGCAGGAGATAACGTTTTCACGGTTCACGAATGGCTTAAAATATAGTTTAAATATCTCTTTTATAGGAAGTGACTCGTACTGGACAAGAAAGCTGCGGTTAACTGTTTGTGTGTTTTAAAATATAATTTGCCCCCTCAGCCCTGACGGCATTTATTTGCTTGGCCCCGGGTCATGACCGAGTGGCCATTATCTGCGGTTCCGGACCCCGTGGCCTTGGAGTCAGACTTAGGCCTCTATGCTTGGCTTCTTGGCAGTAAGACAAGTCACTCAGCGCCGGTTTCATAATTGATGAGTGTCTCCCTCGCAGTTTAGATGATCAGGCAAGAGGTACAACAATGCACTTATTCAAAAGAGCTTTTAATCTTATAAAAGTTGAGCCTGACTTTGTAGTTTTACCAAATTCATCATCTTGATATTTGGGGATGCACATTTTCTCTGTTTTGGGGTGGGGCGGGGGGAGTTAGAGGAAAGCTCTTTGGAATATTCTGGAAGGAGGCCTCCTGGGCACTGGGGTGGGGAGTGGGGGGGAGGGGGCGGCAGCCTGGGCGGAGGTCCTGTCACTCTGGGTCACTCGCAGGGTGGCTGGGAGTCCAGGGCACAGAAAGTCTCTGTCCCCTGAAAGTGCTCGGTGTAAGTGAGAGCGAGAGAACAACACGGTGATTTGGGCTGTGCCACTCCGTGAATAATCACTCCGGAAAACGTCGCCATAAAAACTGAGAAGCCCTGATGTACGGGACACTCTTCTTGCACGCAGATCATAGACGTACAGCAATGGAAAGTTCAGATCGCCAGGCACCGGGCATGTGAACATTTAATTCACGCGCTCGCGTTTGCACAGGTGGAGGGCGAGTAGAGGGGAACAGGACAGATGGGGAGGGGGGGTGCGGGTGTTAAACATTTATGAGGCAGGGTCACCGCTCTCTGCAAAGCCTCTGGGAAGTGTGATTTTGGAAGAACAAGGGGATGACGTTCTGAGAGCTTTGCAGGTGAGGGGGATTCCGGGTCTAGGGAAACTGGGCAAGGTCTCAGAGATGAGGCCATGGTTTCGCTCAGCAGGGGGTGTGGCTCAGGGCCAGGCCCAGAGGGTGGCCCTGCCTGTCCTGTGTCTCAGGTGCAGACTCAGGTGTCCTGTGTCGTGCGTGCATGAGTGGGTCCTGCCTGAGAACAGGTGCGGCGCAGGTGCACGCTGGCACGGGACCTTCTCTTGGCACCTCCCTCTTGCCTGTTCTTCCTAACCCCAGGTCAGCCTTTCCAAAGTTGCTGGGCCTAGGAGGTCGCGCTTGCTTCTTTGTTTGCTTTTGTGTGTGAGTTTTCAAAAGGACCAGTCGTTTTATGGAAGTGACCGGTCCCAGGCACGCCAGCCGTTCTTCTGCTTCCCGCCCGGCTTTGGATTGTGGCAGGTGCGCACCTGCTAGCAGACAGGGCTCTCTGTGTGTTGTCGATGTTTTCTGTTTTCATTAAACAATGTTTTAAAAATGTTTAAATAGTAAGAGGAATTTTTTTTTAAGATTTAAACTTTTTCTCTTCTGTGAACCTCCTTCCGACACTAGAAGTGGCTTTTTAGAGTGGAAGTCCTCTCCACCCTGATGGCTGGGCGGCGAGGCCTCGGGGTGCCCCGGGTCCAGGCCGTGCTTCCGATCTGGACCAGGCGCATGGTGTCTGCAGTGGGGACCAGACCATCACCCTCGGTCGTCATTGTCGGTTTTAAATAAAGCAGCGCGCACATTCAAATTCCAGAGCCCTACACGTGCATGCGTGTTGGCCTTCTGTGACCCCTCACTGGGATAGATGAAGAGCTGAGGAGACCAGAGAGGTCAAGGGCTGCGTTTGGTGAGCGTATGCGGTGCAAAGCTGCTGTGTGCATTATTTGCCTTGTTTCTCTGATGGGGAAGGAGCCGCGGCTTCGGCCAGGGTTCTGATTGTTGGAACCCGTGGGAGTGTTTGGAGTGAAAGGATTGATGCTAGAGTGGTCCTCACACCCATGTGCGGCCCCTCGGGCCTGGGTCTCCAGAAGGCATGGTCGGGGTCGAGCACACCGGGTTGAGTACACGGGGTTGCTTGGCCAGGGTCCGATGGACTTCAAGCCTGAGAGTGTGGGGCACCTGCTGGGCAGAGCAGCCAGGATGGGGTTCCTGTGGGGTCTGCGTGTCGGCTCAGCCCACGCCTCACGTGGAGCTCACACAGCTCAGAGGCCAGAGCGCCTTGGCTTCCAGGTGCTGCGCTCTGGCGGAAGGCACGTGTTGTGCAGGCCTGAGCCTGGGCCCCTGCCAGCCCGGGCAGCTGTCAGGTGACGACGGGCCAGGTCAGTGGCGTGCGGCAGGTAGAGTTCAGCCTCCTGTTCATCAGGTGACAGCAGCTTGCTGGGCTGGCGGGCACCCAGACCCAGGTGGGCTGCCCAGGACTCCAGAGCAGCGTGCAGATGGGGGCTGAGGGCGCAGGCGGGCCTGTGGCAGGTGGGGGTCAGTGCCCTCCCACCTGGCCCTCTGTGCTTCCCCTCACCCCCTGCGGCTGTGCCATCGGGATCCCTGCAGGTCTGGGAGGGCAGCCTCGGTGGCCGAGGCTACCGGAGCAGACTGCCGGTCACTGCTGGGAGCTGGGCAGGTACGATGGTGCAGCCCCGAAAGCAGGGAGCTGCCCGTCTTCATGACAGCAGCAGCCAAGGGGCCTTCTCCTCCTGATGCTGCCGGCATTGCCCTTAATGCTCAGACCCGGTTTTCCTGCCGGCATTCAGGGAGACGATGTGCAGGAAAGAGGGGATGAAGCAGACGCACAGAGAGCGGTTGAAGAAAGGGCTCGGTCTTGGTCTAATCAGTCCTTCCCTCGAAACCCAGAATTTTGGTCGGAGGAGGAAGAGGACGCAGGTGTAACTTGTGGCCTGGAGTGGGGCACAGGAGGCTTGGGGTGTGAGATGGTAGGGATCCGGCCGTGACCCCAGGGGCAGAAGTCAGGCCCTGGCTCCCACGCCCGGTGGAGGCCGGTTTGGTGAAGACTCGCTGCTGGGACCCTGTTGGGTTTTGCCCCCAGGTTATATATGGGAGGTTCGAAGTCCTTGTGACTCAGAACCAGCGTCTCCCCCCGGCTGTCCCTGGGGCGCCCTGCCGGCCTCGGGCAGCTCCCCCACCTGCTCTGACCACCTGTCCCCTCCCGCAGGGCTGCCCTGGGCCCAGGCTTCAGAGCTGCGGCATGGACCCTCCGGAGCCGCCCACCCCCGCGCCCGAAGGTAAGGACTCAGAGGGCTGGAGGTCTACAAGCAGAGACTATGACGGTGACGGTGTGGTGATGGTGAGGTGGCAGTGGCTGTGACATGAGAGGACATGGCCTTGGCTTCTCTCTGGGGACTCCCTGCCCTCGGGTCAGCAGGCCGTGGGGCTGGGCTCACTGCTTCCCGTTTCTGAGCCGTGAGTCCCCAGCTCTCATCCTGTCCCGTCGGCCGGTGTGTCTGTGTCCACGCCAGGATCGCACTGCAGGGGACGCTGGCACCTCGCCCGTGAGCCTCAGAGACACAGGTGATGGGGACAGAAGGGGGTGAGCCGACCCCCGGGGAGTGGCCTCGGAGGGAGTGGCATTGTTCTGGGGGATGTCGCTGTTCAGCACACGCCACGGCCACCCCAGTGACACCCAGAGCCGGGGGGTGGCTGGGAGGGACTTGTGAGCAGCCTCTTGTTGGAGGAGCTGTGGCAGCTGCCGCCTCTGAAACGCTTTTTCTTCTCGTCGTCTCTGCCTTTAAACAATGAGAGATGAAAAACAAATGCCCTGCGTGGGAAGCCAGAGCAGCACCCTGTCGCAGACGAAGCAGTCACATTGTAACCACAGCTTTCTAGGGCCCGGGAACAAAATGCGTAGCTTTTATCTCTGACCTTGGCGGTGGATGTCCTTTCACCCTCTTCTCACGGTGTTTCTCGGGGGCATGTCTTTCGAGGCTGTTCCCGGTTGGGGCAGTTCTGGGGTGGTGTGTGCCCAAGCCCTGCAGCCTGTTCTCCCGTGTGGGGGCTGGGCCCGTGTCACTTGGGTGGACTGGGGGCTGCAGGTCCTGCGGCCTGAGGCGCTGCGGGCGGTCAGGACGGGCTCAGGGCAGAGGATGGGGCTCGCTCCTCCTCGCCGCTCCCGCTGCTCTCACAGCCTGGGATCCCTGCAGACTCGTGTCAGACAGGGTGGGAAACTTTGTAACTTGTGTGACTTACAGTGAGAAGGGAGAACCTTCGCCACTAAACAGGCCACCTGAATTTCCTTTCCTTGGGCACCGTGCGGGGCACTCCAGCTTGTGGGTCCTAGTTGGGCTCTGGCTGCACCGTCTGCAGTGTTACGGGTCTGAGGGAGGCCGGCACCCGCGTCCCTGGAGCCGTGCTGGGCAAACGAGCTCAGGGTGCAGCTGGTGTGTCTGGAGGGGAGCGGCAGGGACCGCAGCGTGAGGCGGGGAGAGAACGGGACTGGGGCTGGGAAGGGGACCCCTGGGTCTAACTCTGAGGGTCCGTGGAAGGACTGCGAGTGTTGGCGTCTGGAGGCTGGGCTGACCCTCGGGGCCAGGCTGGGTCCTGCAACCTGGGAACCGTGGGAGCCACGCCAGGCGGCAGGGCCAGAGCTGAGTGGTCGCTGTGATGTCACAGACTGCCGGGCACCCGGGATGGGGGACTCTTTGGGCATCAGAAGCAGAAGGACTGGAGATCAGCTGGTGCCTGGTGCTGGGGTCACTAAGTCCAGAGGGTGGTCAGGGGAGCGAAGTTTCCGGCCGCCAGAGGAAGGTCATTCCCGGGAGGGACAGAGGAGAACGGGCGGTGCTGCCGGGGCCCGTGGTCCCACCAGGGGCGGCTGGAGGCTTCCGGTCACTCCCTCGCTGCTTCCTCCCTGTGCAGCCGCGGGGTCAGCGAGGGCTTTGCCTGTCCTGTGCAGGCTCAGCCACGTCAGCCTGCCTCACACGCGTGATTTAGAAGCAAACCTCACAGAAAACCCACCACCAGATGACCACAGAATTGCAGATCCACCAAAAGCCTTTGTACCAAAATGAAGATTGTCAGCCACCCCAGCGAGGATGGCGCCCTGAGAGCCTGTGTGCACCGCCTCATCGCTGTCCTGCTCCGGTGGCGGCCGTCAACCCTCGGTGTCCCTTGGCCTTTTTTTAGAAAGGAACAAGATTTTTTTAAAAAAGCAAATTTCATAAAAATCACTTCTAGGTGTATTGATGTAATTGTTAAAGTTTAGCATCAAAACGTGACTTCCGAAGGCGAGCACGTGACTCTGAGTCGGGCTTGCGGCTGGTGGGACCTGGGCCAGCGTCTGGCTCAGCCAGCACTTTTCCCATCAGCTCCCCGGGCGTGTTTCCCGGTCACCAGTGCCTGGCCACGTGGACTTACGAAGAAGGAACGTCCTGGACGCTTTTCTTCCGTTGAAGAGAGTGATCGTCCCGACGTTTGTCCACCGGTGTCTTTAGTGAAGAAGTTGGCTGCCGAGTGACACAGGGCAGAGCGTCAGCCACAACCAGCGTCGCTCACCCCATCTGGGGCTCGGTCGGGTCCCTCGCCAAGTGCGGGAGGCAGCGGCTGAAACGGCGGTTCCCTCCTGCAGGTTCCTTCCCTAGGTGCTTGGGCTGGAGTTCAAGCTCACAGGACAGACTTTCTCTTCTAGGGAATGGGAGGTTTTTATAGTTTAATTAAATATGAACGTCAGTGGGTGAATAGGCTCCGAGAAGTAGAGACTGGTTCTTAAAGCACAACCAGCAGTGAAAGATAAAAAGTGTGTTTGTTGTGGAAAACTTGCAAAACGTGGACACGCACAAAGAAGAAAATGCTCGTATTTGGCAGCAGTTGAGGCGTAGCCTTTGCTAAATGGACATTTCCGTCTGGTGAGGAGCAGGGGGTTAAACGGTCAACGCCAAGGCCGGCGCCGCCAGGAGTCTGGCGCCAAAAGTGCCTCTTCCTCTCGGGCGTCGGTGGGAGGGCAGGCCTGGGTGACAGTTTGTGGGGACCCCCATCACAGCATCACAGGGCAGGTGCGTCTGGGGGACAGACGCCCCGGCCACAGCCCCCACTTGGTACTTTCTGATTGTTTACCGTCTAGTGTACAGTTACCATGGAAACGGCTGGGGGAAGTGCAGGTTGTCCGACCAGCTCTGCCTGCTTGTCAGTGAACCCATTGACCCCTCCACCCCTGTCTTAACGAAAGTACTGATAATTTCAAAGCATTTTTAAATACAGAAAAACACAGCTCAGCATAGAGGATTTTAATACCATTTTATAACATTTTAATTCCAGCTGTGTATTTTTTCCTCATAAAATTTGAGAGAGAAACATCACTTTGTTGCTCCTCTTACTGAAGCATCATTGGTTGAGTCATGTATGAGCCCCGACCAGGAATCGAACCCCCAACCTTGGCGCATTGGGGATGATGCTCTAACCCGCTGAGCCACCTGGCCAGGGCTAAAGCATTTGTGGAAGATAGTGCCCCCGGCAGGTGGTTTGGGGTCACAGCCCCCGGGAAACCACACTGTGTGGGACTGAAAGCCCTCACATCCAGGCCTCGTCCCCTCCGCCCTCCCCAGGAGAGCATTCTAGGACGCAGTTGTCCCCGGTGGTGACAGGAAGCTCGCAGCCCCCAAGTGCCTGTCGGTGGGGTCCTTGTGTCGGGACCAGAAGCAGGGCCTTGGCCACCTGCTCCCCAGTGGTGCGGCACCCCGCTGGGATGTGAGCGATCTCGGGGTTCACGGTGTCAGCGTCCCCGGTGTGGAAAGAGCTTTTCTGTCCTCCTTCCGCTTCCTTCCCTGACCGTGAGCTGCAGGTCTTCCAAGAGGAAGCCGAGCCGCTGACCGCCAGCCGGACCCGGCGGGAAGTGCTCCGGCCGGCACAGTGGGGTGGCTCGGTCACCTCGCGGGCGTGTTTTCAGGAGTGGGAAGATGGTTTTGCTGGTAATGAGTGTGAACGCTGTCGTTTCTTTATCTTAAACTGTGGAAGGTGAAGCCAAATTCGACGCTAACAATAATGAGGAAGAGGAGGAGGAGGGAGAGGAGTTCGACTTCGACAGCGGAGATGAGGCTCCTGAGGCCGACAGGCGTGTGCCGGGCGCCCCTGTGGCCAGTCCTGTGGGGGCTGCAGCCACCGCCAGCTCAGGTGAGTGCGGGGGACCGGGCCACCCACCCCTCACCTCCCTGCAGGTGGAACTCCGCTGGGGAGGGGGTGTGTGTCCCCAGCAAGGGCTGTGACGCGGCTGGAGCAGAAGTGACTTTGTGTGACTTGGCGGAGTTCCTGTGAGTTGTACTGTCCCCGGGGTTTTTGTCTTGTCCATTTTCCTTTTTCTCTGTTTGGAGGGAACAGGGGTCCCTGTCTCGGAAACACGGCCTCAGCGGTGCCCCCCTGGGGCCCCTGAGATGGTCTCAGACCGACCTGGTTGGAGACCAGTTTAGTGCCGGAGTTAGTTTCTGTGTCAGCGGTACGAGAGGGGACCTGGCTGCTGCACTCGCGGCCGAGTGAGGGGCCAGCTGAGGCCAGCGCTGCAGGAGCCGGTGGGCCTGATCCCCTGTTTGCCTCTAGGAGGGGAAGCCGGGCCAGGAGCAGACGGGGGCCTGCCGGTGGAGCCCACCAAACCTGGGGTCCCGGCGAGAGTCAACCCCTACTCCGTCATCGACATCACGCCCTTCCAGGAGGAGCAGCCATCACCGCCCTCCCCCGAGGCCCAGGAGGAGGGCGCCAGCCCCGCGGTGCCCAGCGGGTACTCTGTGCCCGTGCCCTGCGGCTACGCCGTGCCCTCCAGCCTGCCCGCGCTCCTGCCCGCCTACTCCAGCCCCGTGGTGGTGCGCGCTGAGTCCCTGGACGAGGAAGGTAGGGCCCCCGTCCCCCTGCGACCCGAGCCTGTCCTGTCCTTACAAAGGTGGCCGCTGGGCCCGGATCACAGTGCAGGGGGGTCTCGGAGCCCGTTGTCTGGGAAACTCTGAGGCAGAGTCTGACCTGGGAGTCCCCCCACCCTGCCTTCCGCCCCCCCATTGTCCCCAAGCCTGTGCACCTGGGTGCGTGTATCTCCTTTTATTGTACCTTACGTGTGCCCTCCCTCACCGTTCCCTGACCGGGCATCTGCCTGCCTGGGCCAGACTGCGGGGCCGGGGTCTTTGTTCACAGGACCACGGGGCCCAGAAGGCTGTGTCTCCCCCGAGGCCTTTCTTCTGAAAGACCTGTGCTCCCTGGGAGACGCCCGACCACTCGGGGGCCTCGAGAAACGTCCGGTTAACGCCCTGAGCTTCCCGGTGGGCCGCCTGGCAGATCCCCGCTGCTGAGGACGAGTGCCCCCCCTCACTGGGCACAGGGGGTCTCTGTGGGTGGGCCTTCCGAGCTCTCCTGGACCCGGGTCACCTGGGGAGCAGGCCCAGAACAGCCAAGAATGGCTCTTAGCGCAGAATAGAGTCCTTCTGAGAGGCCTGTGGGACGGCGTCGCCAGTGTGGCAGCCAGTCGGCGAGCACCACGGCCTTTGTCCCGAGCTGTCCCTGTCACCGACGTGAGACAGACTTCGTGTGTGCACGGTGTGTGCGTGGGTAGAACTGCGTGTGCCAGCGTGTGCGTGCCCACAGGAGAGCAGGGACACGTCTTGTTGTCAAACATCACAAACGTGGGTGTTTCTCCCTGAAAATCTGAGGTTGCTAAGCAGACGCTTTCAAATTAATCACCGTCGCACTTTCCTGGAAAACGTCGGAAACGGGGCTGGGGGCGTGGTTCCAACTCTCCGTCAGTTCACTAGGCGATGCATCAGACCTTCAGAAATCGGTCTTCGCTGTAATCCCATTGGGAAAACATTTTATCCAGAAGCTGAAAACCTGGGCTCTAGCACTTCACATCCTTTTCTTAGGATTCGCTTATCGTCGATGCAAGTCGAACGTCAATCGTTTTAAAGATGAAAACCGACTTGCTGAGCCCTTGCATCAGCGTCGAGTGATACACATTTTTGTTTCTTAGCAGAGACCCCTGATGTGGCAGAAGACGGCCAGTTTAACTCTTTGAGTTCCGAGGACCCCGCGAACAGGTACCTGCTGATTCCACCGGGACACTCTGAGCGCCGACGGCTCCTCTGGTGGCCCTCGCCTTTCTGTGCGCCCGACACTCGGCCCTCTCGCCCCGCCCCCGGCGCTCCTCCGGAGCACCAGGACCCCGAGAGACACTCAGAGTGTCTCCGCGTGGGAACAAGGGGCGGGCCCAGGGCTCCCTGTGGCCCTTCGACAGGGAGCACCTTTCTGACTGTCGGAGCCAGGGCTCGCCTGGAACCCTCGGCCGGAGGTGACTGCGGGCCAGTCGCCTTTGCTGCTTCCTCTGCTGGCTGTGCCCAGGAAGGTCCCAGCCCCAGGCTGGGTTTCCTGCTGTCCCCTGGAAGCCCCGCCTCAGCGGTTCCTGAAATGTCCTCCTCTCTGCTCCCATGGCCGCGGGCAGGGGCGCCGTGTCCGATTTCGTTGGGCTCTTGCTGTGGTTTCCCGTGACCTTTCTGCCACTAGACCGTGAGGTCTCCAGAGACAAAGATTAGGTTTTACCAGGTCTTAGAACACGCACCTCCCAGTGTGGCAGGTGTGCCTGGCCTGGTGCACGTGGGTGTGCCCGGAGCGAGGCGGGTGTGTGGCCCAGGAAGGAGCCGCTGCAAGGCCCTGTGGAGACGAGGGGACGGTTCGGGCCTTTGGAACGGGGGCCCATCTCTTTGTTCTCCGGGGGACAGACACAGTGCCGGGCACTCGGATGGGGCCAGAGTGCCTGCTCACTCGGGGACGGTTGTGCGTGAAAACTTGAATGTGGGACGTCGGAACCCTGTCTGGGAAAACACGCAGCCTGCAGGTGTGGGAGCATCCGTGTCCTCTGGGGACCCGCAGCGGCCCGGTGAGGGGACGGGTCGCCGGGCGGTGGTTGACGGTCTGCTTTCCCGCAGCGAGGACCAGGCCCCCGCGGAGGACAGCGCCCTCGCCCGCTGGGTGGCGGACCCGGCCAACACCGCCTGGATGGAGAGTAAGCAGCCTGCCTGGGGGGCCGCCGCGGCACGGCCCCGAGCAGCCTGCGCCCTGTGTCCTGGCTCAGAGCGCCGCAGTCGGGCGCTCGCCTGCCACGCTGTGTACAACACTCCGCAGCCCCTGGAGGCCCCACCCAGGCCCCTCCGCCGGCTGCGGAGGGCGCTCCCACTTTTATTTAAGAAAACCAGCATTTCACGTAACAAACACTGATGGAGAAATTTTGTCCTGAGAGTTCAACACTTCTATACGTCTGTGTGGCTGTCTTCTGTCCCCAGGTCACAAAGCCTCAGGGTCACGGTCTGTGGGACGTTTCCCCTTTGCATTGCCCCTCGGGGGCCACCCCTTGGTTTCTGACACTGTGTTTTCTACGTCAGGACACGTTAATGCCAGAAACGTAAGGTTACTGAGAGAACCACACAGAGGTGCCACCGAACGTCACATAGTGGACACAATCCCCCGGACGCCGCACGGCTCCCTGTTGGACACGTTTCACCACAGGCCCCTTTAGAGCAGTTTCCTTCCGTCCCAGGAGGACGTCCCGCCCCAGGAAGAGCACTGCGCTTTGGGGACTGTGAGGTGGTGGGGGTGGCGGCCCTGCGGCGGGGCCTGGTGCTCGAGGGGCCTGCTCGGTTCTGAGAGCTTTGCCTCCTCTCGTTCCAGACCCAGAAGAGGCCGTTTACGACGACGTGCCGCGGGAGACTTCGGACTCGGAGCCAGGTTTGCTTTTCCTGGGACGCGAGGTGGGGCCGCAGCCCTGCAGCTGTTCCCTCTGGGCACCCGGACACACCTGTGTGCTGCGTGCGTGTTCTGTGTGCATTACCGCGTCTCGGTGCCGCTGAGTGCTGTGTGCGCACGCGTGCCTGTTTACGTCACAACACTCCCTCGAGGGTCTTTGCTTCAGTCGCCCCAAAGGGGCAGAAGGAAGAAGGAGGGACAGAGAAGGTGAGAGACCTGGGCCCCGAGAAGCACCGGCCTGCGTCTCATCAGCGAGAAAGCGGAAGACGGGCTCCCTGAGCCTTTCTAGAGCTGGAGACGCGCGTCCCCAGGTTGTGGAGACACGCAGTGCAGAGCCACTCGGGCTGCCCCTCGGTCTGCCCCACCCTGGGCCTGCTCAGTCGGCGCTTCGGGCTCCGCCCCCACGGGGCCACCGCAGAGGATGCGGGCTGCCCTCAAAGGGGCCGGAACTTGGGAGGACGAGCAGCACGGGGGGGGGCCACGCCATGACGTTTGCCGAGCGCGGGAGAGAATGTGCGTCTCAGCCCAGGTTCCCACGTCCAGCCGAGGCACAGTTTGTGAAGAAGGTGGGGGTGGGGAGCTTTTCCACTCACAGACCCTAGAGGAACGTGTACTGTTGGATTTCAAGGAAAAGGGGGCTGATCATGTTGGGAAGCGGAAAAGAACGGCGAGCGGGCGAACTGGGGGGTGTGTGGGGAAGCGGGGACCAGCGCTGGCCCAGGGCGGAGTGTGCAGCGGCGAGGGGCTGGGCTCCGGTGGGTGACGGCCGATGTGGCGGCTGCCCCTGGGTCCTCGGGTGTGCGTCTTTCGGGAGGAGGGCGTAGGGTTGATTTTGTGACGGTCGTTCAGGTGTGCGTATCATGGGTCATCACTAGGAGAACAGAAACAGATCAGCTTCTGAACTAGCGGATCAAAGCCCGGTGGCAGACAGAAAGAAAACATAAAATAAGAAAGCGTGGCATATTGTAGGGAAAAAAGGCAGCGGAATTAGTCCAGCGGCGTCCGTCCTCACAGGACCTGTAGACTGACCGCAGTCGCCAGTACGGAGTTCTGAGGTCGGACAATGTGGCAAAGCCAGGCATGTGCTGCCGAGGCTGCGTGAGCACACGGTGCGTTTGTGCAAAGGGAGTGTGGGCGGGTCCTGCCCGCAGCGCAGCCGGGGGACTGTGCAGTGTGAGCACAGGACGTTGCTGGGGCCCTGCACAAGGGGCGTCGCAGCCTCAACTCGGTGCACCTGGCAACACTGCCTGAAGTGCATGAAGCACACGGGGCAGGTGGAGCCAGGAGCCGGTGAGTCCGTCACTGGAAGCTGTCTCCGGCGTCAGGGGTCCGGGTACCAAGTCAGTAAACTTCAGAAGGGCAAAGTGCAAGGTCGACTTACAAGACGCACACAGAGTCCTGGAGCTGGCAGTTTAGGACACACACGTTTTCCAAATGCACGGGACACTTCTAACCCTTACCTGTGCAATCAGGTGCCCCAGGGCAGGTACTAACAGACGTCGAACACGCAGGACTCAGGCCTCACTCCTTGGGGAAAACCCGATCTGTGAAACTAAGCCCAAACGTGAGACAGATGAAAAGCCAGTCCACGACACCACTCACAGCCAAAGGCGACGCCAGAGCAGAAGCTGGAAAGCGTTTCCACTTGAACGATGATGAAAACATCACATAAAAACTCACGGGTAGGTTTTGGTGGGTAAGGAACCAGAGCGGTCGCTGCGCCTGCTCAGAAGAGAAGGTGGAAAGTGAGGAGTTCGGCCTCGGACTCGGCCAGGGGAGAGGCGCCGAGTCAGAGCGTGGAGGGAGGGAATAAGGGTGACCCAGCTCTGAACCGGGAGGCGAAGCCCACGGGCCACCAGCTGGGGGAGGAGTGGTTCCCGGGAGGAGCCCTCAGGGCGTTAGGGGCATGGGGGTGTCAGGGAGGGGTCGACCGGGAGCGGGTAACTGCGGGAGGAATGTAGGAAACCCAGGAGACAGGATGCCGTGAACTTTTCATTGATAAATTAAAACACTTAGCAAACAAGATGCTTCCAAACAACTCAAGGTATCGCATCCATCGCTCAGCCCGTCAGCCAGCAGTTGACCTTCCCGGACCCGAGTGGCCACCCGGAGGCCACAGCCTGCAGGGGGCAGGTGGCCCCTCTGTGACCCCGGCCGCTGTGACAGGAAGGGGACACCCATCCCCCACATCAGGATGTCGGCGTAACTCAAACTCAACCCCGTCGCCGGAAGCCTGATGCTGAATTTCCCAAACAATGCCAGGAAGTCTGGTCCAGCTTTCCCCACGCCAACCGGGGGGAACCCTCTGAATACTGGGTCCCCCCTGCCCACACCGGCAGGCACCGTCCCGGCAGAGCCCCCAGGAGCCGGCCGCCAGTGGGAATCCATGACCTCATCGCAGTGTCCCCTACAATTCGGGGGCCCCTTGGAGTCAGGGCTTGAGAGGAAACGGCCTAGTGGCTGTCACGGGCCCGAAACCTGCCGCAGACTTTCCGGCAGAAGCCTGCACTCCAGCACTCGTTCCGCAAGGCCGTGGGCACCGCCCCGGGGAGGACGGACACTGGCCCTCGGGCCTCTTCCCCAGCAGAACGCCCAGGTGCTCGCCAGTCAGTGCGCTGCCAGTGTGGTGCGACCAAGGCCGGCGCCCTGCCC
Organism: Artibeus jamaicensis; assembly: GCF_021234435.1. Lineage (NCBI taxonomy): Eukaryota > Metazoa > Chordata > Mammalia > Chiroptera > Phyllostomidae > Artibeus > Artibeus jamaicensis. Next base: position 333,244 of record NW_026522022.1, read on the forward strand.
GGGAGGCCTCGGTCAGCAGAGGGTGACTGGGGCCAGGACACAGAGGAGGGTCTGCAGTTGTGCGCCTGCCGGAGCCGACGGGTCCCCTCGGCCTTTGTCACCGGGCTGGGTGTGTTCGTCACCAGTTCTGAAGTGCCTGGTGCGATGCGGCCCTTTCCATAAGATCATAGGTTACCCACAAGGCTTGGTAGGTCTTCCTTTTTGCACAAAAACAAGATTTGCAGTCGGTCTGTAGGAGCCTCTCTGTTCATGTTTGAATCCATCCGTCTATCCATCTACCTGTCCATCCATCCAGTATGCTTTCTTCCATCTATCTAAACAAATCGTTCTTTGCGGAAAGTTCTCTGTGGCCAGCAGGTCACGTGGCACAGCTGTGGCTTCTGGGGAGCACCCGGGGCTCGGGGTGCACCCGGGCAGGGCTCTCAGAGCCTCGTGAAGCCGCAGCCGAGCCCCGCAGGCCCACCTAACGCCCTTCTCTCCGGGGAGGCGGGCCTGTGGCTGCCCCTCTGATCTGCTGACTCACTTGCACACCCCGCCCGTGTGTGTGTGTGTGTGTGTGTGTGTGAGATGATAAGTGGGCATGAACAGTAGCGAGTGGTTGTAGCTGCTCACGCCACTGGGGCCTCCGACCCCCAGGTGAGCTGATCTATGACGACGTGGAGAACGGGGACGACGGCGGGAACAGCTCCCTGGAGTACGGGTGGAGCTCCAGCGAGTTCGAGAGTTACGAGGAGCAGAGCGACCCCGAGTGCAGGAACGGGGTCCCCAGGTCCTTCCTGCGCAGCAGCCACCGGAAGCAGGTGAGTGCGCTGTCGGCTGCAGGCGTGAGACCGGGCGTCCAACGGCATTGCTTCTCGTGGCGTTTAAATAAGTGTTTCTTACGGTGTGGCCTGTGGTCCGCGGGGAGGTGCCCCTGTTTCGCGGGATGAGTGTGGGAGGGAGGTTCAGGCTTCGCTGTGACTGACGGACTCGGAGGCCCTAAGAACGCATTCGGTCCTCAGGGTTTTAACAAAGTACCATGTTTTTCAGACTGTAAGACGCACTTTGCCCCCAAATTTGGGAGGGGTGCGTCTTACAGTCCAGCTGTAACCTGCCTGGCTTGTTGGGGGTGCGGTGCTGGAACGTGGTCAGAGGAGGCAGGAACGGGGAGGTGCTGCATTTTCCTCCCAAATTTGGTGGGGGGAGTGCATCTTATAGTCCAAAAAATTTTGCAAATAGCTCTTCTCTGAGTGTGTGCTGTGGACACAGATCCCACTTTACTCGATGACAGACCCTTGCTGGTCTGCCCAGGAGGACCTGCCCAGGCCGCGGTCCTCCAAGGGGTGCTTTGGACTCAGGGTTTCCAGCACTCACAACCAGTGACACTGGTCATGAAGGATGGAAGCTCCGGCCTGCCCTTCAACGGGGCGGGAGCGGCACCCCTGAGCTGAAGGCCTGGTGAGGAGCGTGGAGCTGAGTGTGAGCTCTGGACGCGGCGGTGCTTGTCCCCAAGGCCAGGGTCAGAGTGAGGCCCCCGGCCCTCCACGGGGACTGGCTGTCCCCCCCACACTGTCACTGTGGGTCTCGGCAGCTGCAGGGGCGTTGGTGTGCTCGGCCCTTCCCTGCAGGGTGCGAGGCAGCCACGGGCAGCCGGGCGAGCCGGCCTGGTTGTGCTGGACGCGGCCTGCGACCTGATGCCTCGCCGTCACGGCGGAATCGGCGTGTAAGCTCCGCCCTGCGCGCCCTCAGGAGCCAGACCGTGTGCTGGTGGAGGTGGCCTCCCGTCGTCCGCCCTGGTAGGTTGGGTGGGTGGCTGGGCACCATCCTGTCCCGTAAACTGGCTTCGCGAACCTCCAGCAGGTCGAGCATGTGTGGTGGTCCGTCCAACCGCTCAGTGTCCCGACACGCCTCTCCTGGGACCTTAGGTGTCTTCTGTCCCTAGAATTGTCACAGGCGAGTCTTGGTCGGGGAGGGGTAACTGCAGTCAAACTCGACGCCGTGCAGCCGGGCCCCCACTCCGGGTTTGTATTGAGATTTGAAGGTAACGCTTTGGGTCCAACTTCAGCAGGACAGAGTGGTCAGCGGGTGCCTTAGGAGAGTGGTCAGAACACCCTTAAGTTTCGTCTTCAGTCGGCCTGGTTGTCTGTAGGCCAAACTAGGCTGGGTTAGCGTCGGCCACCAAGTGGACTGCTGGGTGGTTATCGAACAGACCATGCCATTCGGCTGGACCCCGGTGCCCGACACCCCACCGCAAGGGCCAGTGAGCTGCCGGCAGGCGTGGCCCCTCCCCACGGGAGACCAGTGCGAGGCCGGCACAGAGCTGGCCGAAGACCAGGGGTGCGTGTCACCGGGCACCGTCCGGGAAGGGGTGGGGAGCCCAGGGGTGGGGAGCTCACAGCTGAGGTGCCATGAGAAGTACTGTGTGTGTCGCCGTTGAAGAGGTCAGACTGTAAAAACTGCCAAATAACACTAAGTTTTTGGAGAGTCGTCTCGGAAACAGCCTCGCTTTTTATCAAAAACACTTTCCATGGCCTTGTCCCGGGTGGCGCAGGCAACATTTCCTTGCGGAGCAGAGGGGCCCGTTGCGTATCTGGGACATTGGTGGTCCCACAGCCGTGACCTGTGCGGTGGTGCTTGGTCTCGCTAGCTGTGGAGGACACGTCAGGTCAGGCTGGGGACTGCCAGAGGTCCACACAGGCTGTCCCCAGGGCTGCCGCCCTCAGCACGGTCCTGAGTTCGAGTTTGTGCTGTGGCACAGGAATCATTTCATGTGCATTTTAGGCAGTTGATCCTTCCAATTTCATCGCAGTGGGAAAGGCACGAGGGCCCAGCTTGTCTTGCGTGTTTGCACGTTTGGCATGGAAGAGCCCCCTGACCAGCTCACCGGGGGTCGCGTCCGTCTTTCGGTGCTGCCTTTCTCACTAACGTTTGTTTTCCCAGAGCTGGTGGGCTAGAGAGGGGCTCCGTGTGTGGGTCTGGGGAGCCTGTGGCCCCGGGCTGGCGGCCACCGAAGCCCTCTCGGTGCACGAGTGTCGGGAGTGCCGAGGGGCATGTTGGTGAGCAGACCGTGTCCCTCTGTGCTGTCGCTGTCCCATGGCCTCGCCCGGGTAAAGACGCTCTATGACAGAAAGATGAGCGAGCTGGTGGCCGGCGCCATGGGTGCGGCAGAGATGCAGCAGCTACAGCAGACGCAGGCACTGAAGGCAGAGCGGCCCCTCCCCTGCACTCCGCTGGCCGCGCCCATTCGCAGCAGGTGCCGGGGCACCCGGTGGACCCCTCGCCAGAGTGGTGGTTCTCGGAGCCGGTCCAGGGGCCCTGGTGTCACCAGACGCTGCCCGCGGGTTCCTGCCGATTCTGGGACGTGACCGGTCTGGCCCTTTCCTCTCACACGAGCAGAGGGACTCCCAGGGCGCCACGCAGCGTGACCTCACAGTTGATTGAAGGCAGGATCCGGCCATCTTCGACCCAGCCCGGGAGCAGTTGCCAAAATGCAGAGAACTCTGCCTGCTATTTTTGTTTCGGGAATACTATAATTTTTCATAAATGTGCTAGCTCAGGTAGCGCTAATAGGTTCACTATTACTTTTCAGTGAGTATTAGTTAAAAGTACTCCGAGTTTCTCTCAGCTTTCACTCGCCAGGCGGGAAACACAGACAAGATCGCTGTCCTGAGCAGAAAGGTTCTGAGACCCAGTGTGCGGGAGCTGCCGGGCCTGGACGTGGTGACGGCCAGTCCCTGACTGTGTGTCGCAGGGGCCGCCGTCGAGTGACGCCCCCTTTAACCTTTCACTCGCCTGACGCCCGTGACGTGTGTGCGTGTGTGTGGCATGTCGCCAGCCTGGAAGCACGCGCGTACAAACGCCTCCCACTGCTTTATTCTGGGGGCTTCTGAGCTCGGCTCTCAGCGCGGAGCAAAGCACACACATCAGCGTGTCCGTCCCTTCCCCGGTGGTGGGGGGTGAGCCCGGGCGGTCTGCAGTCCTGGCTCTCCTTGGAGGGAGCCGGGGCGGGGTCCGGATGAAGATGAGGCGCAGCCGACAGGTCTGGGGTGGCGAGTGAGGCGGGGGCCCGGTGGGGGGGGCGGCCTGTCTGCAGGGTGCTGTGGTTCAGGCTGAAGGGCTGCTGGGTCGGAGGGACCCAGGCGGCTTTGCAGTATGAGGAGGTAGCAGGGAGCGGCCCCGGGGCTGACAGGTGCAGGGGGTCCCTCTGGGAACTGATTGGGCTCAGTGGGTAGAGCACACTCTCGGGGGACATTTTGGAGAAGCGCCTGAGGCGTGGGAAGTAGGGGGCTCGCCCAGACGGTCAGGCTGGGGTGCAATGTGTGACATCACCTGGAAGCCGCTCCCCAGGGGCGACAGGGAGCAAACCGCATCCCTGAGCCCACACCTGACCCCACAGACTCAGGCCCGGGACAGGGCACCGTGCACCGCACGCCCCTGAAGGTGCTGGCTCCTCCGGGCACGAGGCCACCGGAGCTTCGCTGCCCCGGACGTTGGGTGTTCTCAGGACCGGAAGTGACCTGGGGCCCCAGCAGCCAGTCTGGGACCTGGGCTTCTGGGAAGCGCAGTCAGCAAACTGCATGGTAGTGGGCGTGGGCTTCCCGACACAGAGGGTCCCCGGGGGGCAGTCTGCCGGGTCCTGCACCCCTCCACTGTCCCTCCGTCTGTCTGCAGCCACTGAGCTCTGTCTCGTTACTGCGGTGGGTGCTGGCACTCCATGACTGAAGCCCCCAGGGGCGGGCGTGGCCGGTGTCTGCAGCGTCCTCCCTTTCCTGGGACGTGGTTCGTGGTTCGTCACCTGGGGCTTCCGTGCCTCTCCCTGCAGTCTGCAGAGCTGTTTGTGTTGGTCGGAGCCCTGATAAAGATAAGGACTGAACTGTGACGGAGCAGGAACTTCTGTAACCGTGTCAGAGAAGGGCTCTGTCGTTCTGCAGTTACCCACTACCCCCCGATTTAAAAACCAGCCTACCAACCGCAAACCACACACGTGCAGCCACAGAGGTTCCCCGACCAAACAGCCAGTGTCGGGGGGCTTCTCAGACCGCACCCCTTGACCGTGCTCTGTCCAGAGTGGAAGAGCGTGCAGGCTGGTGCAGAGCTGCCTGGCCCCTCACGCTGTTGCCCCCCCAGATGCAGAAGCTGGTGAAGGCTGCCAAGGAGGGCACCAGGGACGGGCTGGAGAAGACCAAGGCTGCGGTGAAGAGGGGCCGCTCCTTCATCAGGACCAAGTCCTTCATTGCTCAAGGTCTGCGGCTGCCCCCAGACCTTGGGGGTCTGCTCTCCACACAGGGGGCCCGCTGGGGGGCAGCTGCTGCCCTTGCCCCCTTGGGAGCCCGCTCACCGCTGGGCCAGGGTGCAGGGGCTGGGATGCGGGGCCCCGCGTCCTAACCAGACAGTTGATCTGGTCAGTCTTCCTCTACACGTGGTGATTCGGGCAGCCCGAGCTTTTTCAGACTTGCACTGGGACAGGTCAGGAGATGCAGTGCGTCCCCGACCCCGAGGGCGGTCGGCTCTCCGACTCCCCCCGTAGCCTTTCTCGGTCCCTGGCTGTGGGAGTCAGGTCACGTAAACGGGAAGTGGTCATCCCCACTTTTCCATCCAGACGTTCAAATGGCACCTCTGCCCTTTGAACTCAGACTGAGAACACTTCGGGCACTGGCCAGCGCCTCTCGGGTGGGGAGGGCGTTTCCTCGGGTCCCTGGAAGTTGCCCGTCGGCTACGGCCGGCGGGAGGAAGCACGGAAACCTACGGCTCCTTCGAGGGCGCAGGCGACGTCGGGGGGTCCTGCTTGTGTGTCGGACCAGCGCCTGCCTGTCTCGCAGACCGCAGCCCCGGCCGGGAGGACGAGCAGAGCCTGTTCATCGACGTGGACTGCCGGCACCCGGAGGCCGTGCTGACCCCGATGCCCGACGGCCTGTCTCAGCAGCAGGTGGGACCGCACGGCGGGCCCTCGGGCCTCGCGCAGTGTCTGCGTGTCCGAGTGCTGGCTGGTGACCCCTGCTGTCCCAGCTCCCACTCCTCTGTCCCTTCCCCCGGGCTCCTCCGCCTGCCACTCCTGCCCGGCAGGAAAGGGGTTGACCCGGCAGGGGCCTCGGGCGCCCTGGTCAGCGCGGGTCCACCCGACCCGGCCCTTCCATGTTTTGAGGGCCGCTCCCCGAGTGACTGTGTGTGAGCATGTGCGTTGGGACTTCGGTTCTGGGGGAGGCTGGGTACACAGTGGTGCGTGCTTTAGAAGGAACGTGTGTAGGCCGATTTCTTTGGTTTGGATTTTGTATTTTTGTTACATGGTCTTATACCAATTTCAGGTCCTTTAACCGGATGTGTTAGCACTGTCTCAGGACTTTAAAAAATAAATGTAATTCCTAGATCAGACCCCCAAACAGTCTCACCCCAGACTTGAGGTAGATAGTCTGGAACTTGAAACTGGGGGGAGGGCTGGCCTAGATTTGACCCTCTGCCAGTGTCGGGGAGCGACTCGGCCTGGGGCTGACTCCTGTCCCAGGGGACGTGTCTCTGCCTGCTGCCTAGCAGGGTGACGTGGGGTGTGGCTTGTGTGCGTGGCTTTCAACCCCAGACACAGCCACCCTGTCTAAAGCACATCACTTTCTTCCCGAAGTGTTCAGAGGGTTGCTTTTTCCTTAACTTTGTGACGAGTAAAGAAAAACCCCTCTGCCTTGTCAATAATCGTTTGTGCGAGGTGCTGCCCCTGCCACTAGGTGGCGCTGGGACACTGTGAGGGGCGAACACTCCCCGAGGTGGCTGTGCCTGTGCATGTGGTTTAGCACCAGCCTGGTTGTGACTTTATCCATTTTCCATTTATTGGCACAATTCACTCGCCACACTGCTGAGCCCTGATGATAGTGACACGTGTCATCATTGGCCAGAAACGTGTGCTCTTCGGCAGGGAAATCGGAGCCCAAAGTGCGGTCGGCGTTTTAAAGTCCTGTATCTGCGGCCACCGCGAGCTCAGCACCTGGGGGGGGCATGTTTGTGAGGTCAGAGGTCGTCGCAAGAGCGTGTCCCCCGCCTCCCGAGAGGTCTGTTTCCCTGCAGCTGTGGTGCAGTGGTTCTGTTGGACAGGTGTCTCCAGCAGCATGGCTCCGGTCGGGACAAGACGAGCAGTTTTTAATGCTTGTTTACACACAAACCGTGTAATTCGGTGTGGGCATCGATGTGACGACCAGTGAATTCAGCTTGTCACGGTTGCATTAGTGAGTGAATCCGTCGGGGCTGCTGTGGCCACACGTGTCCTGCTGCTGTCACAGTTTATAGTCTGGGGTTGAAAATCACGTAACTGTAGCACATGGCTGGGCCTGTGATGCGAGTTACTTACGCCGTTGGAGAGTTGACTTACCTGCTGTTTTGAGAACAGAACCCGAAACACTCTGTCAACAAGCCTCGAGCAGGGGTGCATGGGTCTGGGTGAGGCAGCCCCGCCTGTGCTTCCCACTCCCGGCAGGTGGTGAGGAGGTGCGTCCTGGCCTCCATCGTCGACAGCGAGAAGAGCTACGTGGACGCCCTCACCAGGATCCTGGAGGTACTGCATGTCCTGCGTGTAGTTACACGTGTGAGTCATGAAATACTCGAGTTTGCAGGATTCTCAAGAGAATTTAGATATTGTGCCTGTACACCAGGGGTCTCGAACTCATTTTCCCCGGGGGCCACATCAGCCTCGCAGTTGCCCTCGAAGAGCCGAGTGTAACATTTGGACTGTATACATGTAACTGCTCCTTAACTCGGGGCAAAGAGCTCGGCGCTGCCGCCGGGTGGAAACAAGGTGGAGGCTGGATTCGGCCTGTGCCCTGTGTTTGCCATCTGTGCTGTATAGTGGTGTCAAAAGTCAAGTGATATCAATAGAAAGCTCACAGATGTGCAGGCACAAGGACACCGACGTCATGAGCGTGTTAAAACATTCCTGTCACTTCTTCTGGGACGGGGGCTGCTCCCCGGGGCCGCGGTGGCCAGGGGCACTTCTAGAAAGACTCCTGTGCAGCATGTCCTCACCAGTCCAAACTGGGGGGGCCCAACTGTCCCTCACAGGGAACCCTTGGTTTGCAGTGGCTCTTTTATTTTTGCATTTAAATGAGACACGTTCACTGAAAAAATGTTCTGAAAAACGAAACACTTAAGCCTGTTGAAATGGTTCCCCTCATAGACACACTCTGATTGACGTGTTTGGTCTGAAATGTAGGCCCGGTGACAGAGTGAGTAACTGCGCCTCGCACCTGGGTGCCTCCACCTCCCAGCTCTGTCCCCTGTCCCCTGTCCCCACCAGCAGTACGAGCGGCCACTGGCCGAGATGGAGCCGCGGATCCTGAGCGACCGGAAGCTGAAGGTGGTGTTCCACCGCCTCCGGGAGGTGCTGCAGTGCCACCGCCTGTTCCAGATGGCGCTGGCGAGCCGCGTGGCCGAGTGGGACGCCGTGGAGACCATCGGCGACGTCTTCGTGGCCTCGGTGAGTCAGCCCCCGCGTCTCCGGGGAGTCAGGCCCCTCTGTGCTGCCCTGAGGGGAGGTGCGCCCCGGGAGGTGGGTCGGGGGGATTTGCGGAGGGCGTTGCAGTCCCCACCTCTGCTCGCAGCTGCCACGGTTCAGAACCAGGATGCCGCGGGGCGCTGGGCTCAGCAGAGGGAGGTCCCCAGCCACTTGACGCCCAGCAAGCTTGCTTAGGAAGTCACACGCAGCTGTGGTGAAGTGTGTCTCGGGGCCGTCACGGCGGCGGAGGCCATGCTGGGTCAGGACGGGCCTGCGCGGACCTCGAGTGGCTGACACCGGTCGGCTCCTCCTGTGTTTCAGTTCTCCAAGTCCATGGTGCTGGACGCCTACAGCGAGTACGTGAACAACTTCAGCACCGCCGTGGCCGTGCTCAGGAAAACCTGCACCACGAAGCCCGCTCTCCTGGAGTTTCTGAAGGCAAGCAGCTCCCCCCCACTCGGGGGTTTAACAGCGCCTGATATCGGGTTCCGTGTCACAACGCGTGATGAGGAAGTTTTACGCAACCTGACGTCTCTGTGGAACCTGCTCATTATAAAGATGTTACTTCCAGCAGTGCCCTAAGTATTGGGTCGATGCTGTAGATGACGATGAGTTTTTAGTGATAGCACAGCCTTTACGAACAACCTTTATTGTCGAATCCTAAAAACAGGTGGCGAAATGCAGGGACAACAGAAGTAGCCCTTGGGCTTCCGGTGCCTGGCTGCCTTCCAGGCCTGCAGCCCCGACTTGCGGTTCTTGTTTTTCCTCCCCTCCCCTCTTCTCCTCGGCCCTTCCCGTCCTCACTGCCCTTTTTCTGTGGTTGTCCAATGTCAGAAAGGAACTCAGTCCCGAGGGGACTGGAACTAACTCACAGAAGGACAAGCCCTGCCAGCCGTCAGAGGCGCCCTTAACACGGCAGCCAGGCCCCGTGGCCCAGGTGGCGTGAGGGCACGGAAGGTGGGCGCGTGTGTGCACAGTGGGGCCAGGCCCTCCGGACAGGGGCGCGGGTCCTCGGGCAGCACTGAGCCCCTCGGGAGGGGCCGTGTGTGGGCGTCACGGCTGGGGCGTCCCGGTCCACTGCCCGGAGGTGAGTGTGGCCAACGTCCCCGCAGCAGGCCCAGGAGTCCAGCCCAGACCGCGTCACGCTCTACAGCCTGATGACGAGGCCCATCCAGAGGTTCCCGCAGTTCATCCTGCTGCTCCAGGTACCGCATCCGCCCTGCGGCTCAGCTTGGGCACCCAGTCCCTGGGCAGTGGCCAACCCGGGGGTTCAGGGCCCTGCCCTGCTTCAGATGCCAGAGGCAGTGGCGGGTTCCAGGTCAGCGGGTCTGTCCAGCACGGCCTCCACGCTGGGGCCCCTGCACCCCTCCTCCAGCTGGAAGGGCCCCCAGGACTCAGGAAGGCACCGACCTTCACGGGTTTGTTGCAGGGGCTGCCCCTCGGGGCCACGGCTGTGTGGGCGAGGAGTGGGCAGGGCCCGTGGCTGCCAGCGCCTGTGCGGCCCCCCAGCCCCAAACCCCGCCAGACCCTTCCTGTGGGGTTGTCTCGGGGGCTCCCCGATGGAGGCGTGTGACTGAGACATACATCACTGGCCACTGCGGTCACTTCAGTTCCCCCCACCAGCTCCCTACCCTGAAGCCACCGAGGGCCCTTCAAGAGTCGCCGCATCTGCGCGAACTGGGTTGTGGTTGGAAGGGGCCCCTCCCCTCCCTGCTGAGAAACCCCAGGGGCTCAGGGGCTCTGCCTGGAGCTGCCCTGGGGTGAAGCCGAGGGTGGTTTTCACAGGATAGCGGCTTGGGGCACAGGGCAGCTGCCTGGACACGGGGACCAGGCACGCGGCTGTCCCCTCCCTCGGTCCTGGTGCCGTCAGGTGGGAGGCTCCGCCCCCGGGCCTGACTCGCCCACTGTGCCCGCCCGGGTCAGGCCCACGCCCTCTGGGGACCCTTCGTCAGCAGGGCCGAGCAGTGACTGAGCTTTGTTTCTGCAGAAGGAGCCGCTGAAGTGTTGGGCCAGGTCGTGTTTCACGTAGTGTGTGCCCTGCCCCAGAGTCTTCTTTCTCTCCCAGAAGTAGCTGAGTCATTGTCCCCCTCCTCGGCCACGCAGAGGTCACTGGTGGGGCTGGGCGTCTGCCCGGGAAGATGGCCCCTCCCCCACACAGGTGGTCACTTCTCCGTTCTGCCTCATTTCTCCCGAAGGACATGCTGAAGAACACGTCCCCAGGACACCCAGACAGGCTGCCTCTGCAGATGGCGCTGACGGAGCTCGAGACGTTAGCGGAGAAATTGAATGAGAGGAAGAGAGACGCAGATCAACGCTGTGAAATCAAGCAAATAGCAAAAGCCGTCAACGAGAGATACCTGAACAAGGTGGCCGGGCGCGTCCATCTCTGGGCCGAGGCTGCTTCTGCTTCTTCTTACAGGCCACTGATTCTCTGGGGCAGTGGGGACAGCTCCCTCGGCCCGGGGCCCCCGGAGCGGATGGAGCTGCAGGCCGGTCCCGGCACCAGGCGCGGCTTCCGCTCCAGGGTCTGTGGGTTCCCCAGAAGAGGGGTCCACGGGTTCGTCAGCTCCTCAGATGGACCCAGGACCCCTCAAAGGGTTAAGAGCAACTCTTTCAGCCAAACTGTGCTTTCAAATGCAGGGCCTCTGTTTAGATTCTCACGAGTGACGCACCGCACACATTTTTGTTGGTGCCGGTCCGTGCGTGGGCTAAGCGGGCTGACCGTGCGAAACCAGGCACAGTGCAGGGTGAACGCGGCTCCCAAGTGAAGCTGGGCGCCAGCTTCCTGTTCGCCGAGTCGCTTTTCTGGGACGGTGACGCTTTGCTGTGTGGTTTGCGGGGCCAAGGAAGGAGCTGGTTTATGTGAGCGGCGCTAAATAATTCTGTAGAGTGTCCACTGTTGCCAGATGGCCCTTCTTCTGTCAGAAGGGTCCATTTCCCACCAGGTGGTGGGTTCAGGGATTTCAATGTAAGAACTTTAGCAGCAGCAGGGGGTTTCTGTAGCACTTTCCATGAGCAGACGCTCACGTTCAGAGGCGGTGTCTGTCTAGTTCACGCCTCCCTGCGGTCCTGGGGTGTCGGGGGGCCGTGCAGGGGGGAGCATGCACCTTGGGGGAGCCAGGGTGGCTGTGCAGGGTGAGAGCCGGAGGGTCTGCCCTGAGGCTTCCGGACTTCCTAGGGCCAATAGTGCCAATAGTCTGACTGTCCACGGCCTGTCATTTAACCGGGGAACATGGAGCACCTCTCCAGAGAGCCGAGGGTGTTTTGGGGGCTCAGGGAAGTAAGACCGGACTGGGCCGAGGTGTCTGCCTCACTATGCAGTCTGCAAGGAAGGGAGCGCTTTCGCTCCGAACCCTGTTACCAAGCGGGTGGGCTTTAGCCGCGGGCCAGGTGGGAAGAAGGGCGAGTTTCCTGGGAGTGCTGCCCACGTTCCGAGACAGACAGCGGGGAGAGCCCCCGTCTGCAGGCCTGGCTCGACCCCCCGAGTGTGTTCGCAGGAAGTTAGATTCCGCCCGTTTGGAGTTGCTGAGCCATCTGTAAACTTTGGGTTACAAAAAGCTGCCTTCCCAGCTCTCTAGTTCTCGCGTGGCGTGCGGGCGGGAGCGTGCAGGTCGAGGTAAAGAGACGCCTGTGAAACCCCTGCCGCTGCCGGCGTAGACCGTGTGGGGCTGCGCCCGTCCTCTCGCGCTTCCGATAAGCTCGTGGTGCTCACAGTGTCCGCTCTGCAGCTCCTCAGCAGTGGGAACCGATACCTCATCCGATCCGACGACGTGATTGAAACCGTGTACAACGACCGAGGGGAGATCACTAAAACCAAGGAGCGCCGGCTGCTCATGCTGAACGACGTGCTGATGTGCGTCACGGTCGGCGCCCGGTAAGGACGGGGGTCTGTCCTCGCGTGGTCCGAGCCCCTGTGTGCAGACGCAGGAACCGGCTGCGATGGGGGGCACACGCCCGGACCAGCCTGGCTTATTTCCAGTGGCCCAGCCTGGGCCACCCGGTCGGTGCCGGCAGGAACTGGGGGCGTTCGGGTGGTTTCTCTGTAAACTGGGGGCCGAGGTCCCCTTCCTGCTGTCCTCGGTGTCTGGGTCTCTCTCCTTGGCTGCTTCCCCGTAACTGGGCTTGGTGAGTGTGTTTCCCACGCATCCAAGTGGCATCCAAGTGGGCGCGTTCACACCGTGTAAACCAGGGAATGAGCATGTGCCCTTCAGCAGTCCTTGAACGGGACACGGCTCCACGGCTGAACTGCTCTCCAGCACATGGGGCGCTGTCGTCGGTGGGGGACAGCTGAGAAATGAAGTCTCCAGACCTGGGGAATGACAGGGGTTCAAGGAGAACGGAAAGCTCGCTGGTGGTGCTGCCTTGGGGACCCAGCCGAAGGCTGTTAGGGCCCCACGGGATGGTGGCGAGGGCCAGCTCAGCCTCTGGGAGGTTTGGGAGCCAGACCGGGGAGCGTGAAACCGCCTCCAGTGAGAGCATTTCTGCTGTGGGAGCTGGCAGCTGGTCGGAGCCCCGGGCTGCAGTGAGAGCTGGTGGTTAGGCGTTTGCCACTGAAAACACCTTTGCGCCCCTGCAGACCTGGCTCTGCCACCTACCACGGTGGCATCCAGCCGATGGTGGCTGGTCACCCTGAGCAGCTGGGCTTCTGAGAGTTTGATCCCAGTGCCTCCTTCCCGTGAGTTCGTAAAAACAGTTGTCCAGCCTGGGAGGAGTGGAGACCCGGGAGCCCCACAGGCACCGGGCCCCTGTTCATGCAGGAGGAAAGCCGTGTCTGAACAAGCACGCACGTTCAGACGCAGCCCACGCTGCTGGGGCTCCGTGTCTGAGCGGCACCACCTCCTCTCCGCCTCCTGCGTGGACTGGGAGTGGCCCTGGGAGCCGGGCCCTGTGCTCTCAGAGGGGGTGGTGGCTGATGCCAACGACTCCCAGCCAGTCAGGTGTGCGGCACCCAGCATGCTGGTGCTCTCTCTACTTTTTTACTAAAACACACACACCCTGAAGAAAAATCGGGTGTCATTGTCACACAAAGAAAGAATGGAGATGCCTCTCCCCCGGCCGGCCCCCCGACCGTGCAGTGAGTTTCACATTTCTCTGCTTGAGGCTCCGTGTGCGACAGGAGAAAGTGATCTGTATGGGCCGTGGTTTTTTTTCACTTAATTTCTACACTTCCGATGTGTGTGTTAGCTGTGGTAGGATTCGGATTTATTGTAAGGGCTGCCCCGTGCCCGGGGGTGAAGAAGGGGCTTCAGAGTGAACCCACGTGAAGCCACACTGGGCGTTTCCTGTTGGCAGAGTTTGCTGGGACGCTGGGCGTCTGCTCACATAGTCACCGGGCAGCAGCCGGCCTGCGTCCCTCAAGCTCCGGGGGGGGGGGGCTGGTCCGGCCAGCGCGTCTCTCTGGCACAGACGGTGCACAGAGCTGCCCCCAGCTCTAAGTGGGGGCCTCCCGGTGAGCAGGTGGCCGCCTGTGTCCTGAAGAGAGAGAGAGGCGTGATGGCTGGACAGCTCGGAGTTCCCACGGGAGGTCGAAGGTCAGGGAGTCCCGTGTGTTCATGCTACCGCCCGCGGTTGTCTGTTGCAGCGCCTCGCACGACGGCCACACGCTCCTCTCGGCCGGCCAGAGGCACCTGCTGAAGTGGAGCGTGCCCCTGGGGCAGGCGGCGGTCCTGGAGTACGGCAGCACCGAGGGCCCCGCCGAGCACCCGCCCGAGAGCCTGGCCGTGGTGGCCACCGCGAAGCCGCGTAAGTGATGCCACCGGTGCCCCGCCCCATGGTGACCCGGGATGGAAGGGGCCTCCAACACCACACGCGGACCCCATGGAAGTGGGGAGCCGCGGGCCCCCGTGGGTGCGACGCCCCTGCACCTGGGCCGGTTCCGTCTCCCGGTTCCGGTTCTGCCCTGCGCTCCCATGAGCAGCTAGGAGCCAGGTTCTCGTCCTGAGGGGGCACTGACTGTGCCCAGTGAGGCCTGGGTGGCAGGCAGCTCAGCCGTGTGCCCCCCGGTGCCTTCTCTCCCTCGCCCGGTGGCGGCGGCGGAGGTGGCGGCTGTGAACCTGCCGAGGTGACAGGAGAGAGACAGGTGTCAGGGTGCCTGGAGCTGCTTCCGCAGCTCCAAGACTTCCGGGAAGTCTGCTGGGGAGGGTGCGAGGGCGGTGGGCTGCCCAGAGCCCGCTCCGCAGGGGCCCTCAGTGCAGGCGGTGGGAGCCGGGGTCCGAGGGTAGGGCCTGGGAACCTTCCTCCTCATCTCAGCCCGAGGAAGGGCAGTTGTCCCTGTGCCCAGAAGTGGGCCGAGCTGAACATGTGTGCCCGGGGCCCCGTGCAGGTGCCGATGCATGTAATTCAGCCAATCACAGCATGAGACACAGCTCAGGAAAGCAGCGGTCATTCAGCTTGAGGGGCCGCTCCCCTGCCAGATCCGAGCCCAGTGTTCTCCGCCAGCGCCATCTTCTCCCAGGGGATGACGATGGCAGTGCCTTGTCCCCAAGCCAATGCTGAGCTGTCCCCGTGGGGGCACTTAGCAGCCAGCAAATCACTGCAGGCCTGGCTTCACCCATTTTACTTTGCTTGAGAGAAGGACCCCTGTGTATTCGTTTTCCTGTTGAGTGACCCTCGTCACTGGAAGTTTGGTTCAGATTAAACGTCGTGTCTAGAGACCTCACCAACATCAACAACCTCTGAAAAGCACTAGAAGTGATGAACATCAGGCAAATGCAGGTCTCGAAACATAACTCACCAGCGTCCTTCACACACGCCAAGGTCTGAAAGACAGAGAAGGCCCCAGGGGCCGACCTCCAATGGGGGCCTTTCAGGAGGAGGAACCTCAGCTCAGGGGCCAGAGAACCGACGCGCGGGCTGGTGCGCTGACCAGGCGGCTCCCGCGGTGACGGAGCTGCTCAGGTTCTGCAAGTTCCACCTTCGGGGCGTGGGGGAGGGGTGTTGGAGAGGACCTCTGCTGTTCCTGCGCCTTTTCTGTACATCCACAATTACTTCAGAATGAAGAGCTGCCAAAAAATTCTAAATGCTGAGAAATACTCACTTTTTGAAAACTCCAGGTTCCCTGGAGGTGGTTCTGCACCGCCGCCCCGCGCGCTGGCCTGAGCGCGGCACCTCTGTTTGCTTGCAGACAAGGTCCACGTGGGGCCCGGGCAGCTGTACCAGGACCTGCAGAACCTGCTGCACGACCTCAACGTGGTCGGCCAGATCGCGCAGCTCGTCGGGGACCTGAAGGGGCACTACCAGGTAGCCGCCGCCCAGCCACCGGCTCTTGCCGCCTCTGACTCAGTGCCAGCTCACATGTGCTGCTGGCACTGGATGCGGTGCCGTTTCCCACACTGGACGGGGTGGGACAGCATCTCAGTGGAACCTCCCGCCCTTGTGCAGGCCTGAGGGTCGGTGCTGTCACGGGAGCGGCTGGCTGGGTGCGCACTGCGCGGCCCTTCCCCCAGGGCTGCTTTCTCGTCCTCGGACACGGGCTTCCCGCGTGACAGGGCTGCCTGCGGTCCCCACCCCCGTGCGCTTCCTGTTTCCTTTGCAGAACTTGAACCAGGCCGTGGTCCACGACTGGACAGCGGGGCTGCAGCGGCTCGTCCTGCAGAAGGAGGAGGAGATCCGTGCGGCCGACTGCTGCCGGCTGCAGCTGCAGCTGCCGGGCAAGCAGGACAAGTGAGTGCCCGGTACAGAGCTGCCGGCGTTGCCCGCAGGGGGCGCTTGCTCACTCCTTGGATGGCCCACAGAGCTTGCCGGGGGCACATCCCCTGTGACACGCGCCCTCTGCAGGTCTGGGAGGCCCACCTTCTTCACTGCTGTGTTCAGCACCTTCACGCCAGCCGTCAAGGAGTCCTGGCTAAGCAGCCTGCAGCTGGCCAAGCTCGCCCTGGGTAAGAGCAGCGGTGCCTCCCCGAGGGCGGGCATTTGTGGGGGGACGGGGCAGGTCTCAGTCCCTTGCAGGGCTCTGCGTGAGGGTGGACCGCGTGCCCGAGAGAAGGAGGTAGTGCTGGGGAGGTAAACCGACAAGTCAGCCCCTGGGCTCCAGGAACGCTTCCAAACAAGAAGAGTAGTTCCAGCCCAAGACATCAGCCGGGGTTTATGAGATAATTGGTGGGGTGCAGGGAAAAGCCCGCCCTGGTGTTGTAATGAAACAGCCACCGCAGCTGAGGCTGCTCACAGCCAGGAGCCCTGGGCCCAGCAGGTCAGGTCCTCGCACCAGAGGGTGGAGAGCCAGGGCTCGTCCCGGCCTCTGCTGTCCCCTCCCCCTGTGAGCCGAGGTGCAGGTGGGACCGACTGGTCCAGCGGCATCGGGGGTGGCTTCATTCTATTCCTGCTCCCACCTTCGTTAGCTTTGCCCTTTTGTGGGTATACGCATGTAACAAGCTGACGTGTATTGACGTATTAGTTCGGTAATGTGTGCTCTCAGATCTGAGGACTTGGGACACTGGGTGTGCCTGCGTGTACGGAGTTCTTTCAGAAGCACAGGGTCACACGCACTGATAATAAACTGCTAACGGAGGATAAAGTCCAGAGGAGCAGGGGCCGCGGGAGCGGTGGCCAGTGGGAGGGGCAGCCACACGCCCTCCTCTCCCCTGGACGGGTCAGGGCTGCACCAGCCGGGCTGAGGTGGCTCAGCAGGCGGGGGGACGGCCGCTCTGCAGGGGGAGTCAGCGGAGTCTGAGAATGAGCCCCTTTTCCCCGCACGGACTCCGGGCCCGCGGCTGAGGGACGGCTCGCCCTGCGGGTGGAGTCTCGCCCCGCGTTAGAAAGCTTCTTTCCGCGTCTTTGAGTGAAAGCGTGTCCGTCGCTTCACAAAACTGAAAAAGACGAACGGTAGCCCCGGGTGCTCACGCAGGAAGGTCGGGGCCTGCGCGTTGGTGCCCCCATCCCTCCCGGCGGCCACAGCGCGGTCCCAAGTAGGGAGGCCGTGCGCAGCTCCAGGGGCGGGGCAGCCAGCCCTCCCGCCTCCTGCCACGTGGGGCCGAGTCACTGCCCCCTGAGTCACTGCTGTCCCTGCCCCCTCCCCGCACGTGGCCAGAGGAGGACAACCACATGGGCTGGCTCTGCGTGGAGGATGACGGGAACCACACTAAGAAGGAGAGACACCCCCTCCTCGTGGGCCACATGCCAGTGACGGTGGCCAAGCAGCCGGAGTTCAAGGTGATGGGCGGGAGGTCCTCGTCCAGCGGGGGAAGCGAGTGACCAGCGAGGGTCGGGGCCCCTCCTGCTCCGGGGTCCTTAGCTGGGGCCGGTGCTGGGGCCGTGTGTGAAGCATGTGTGAAGTGGGCACATGTTTATGGAGTGTGGGATGTGTGTGTGAAGTGGTGTGTGCGTGAAGCGGGTACACTTCACGTGTGGGTTCACGTGTATGGAGCAGAGTGCACGTCATGTTGTCAGCGCCCTCGTGAGAGTGACGGGCTCCAGTCCCTTGGAGTTGGAACTCCAACACAGTTGGAGGCCTGGCGTTGCCTGACGTGCGTGCTGTCTCCAGGGTGGCGCTTCCTTCACGTCCCTGTGTGTGGGCTCGGGCACGCAGTGTGTCCGCAAGAAACAAGAGGCCTTAATTCCTCCTCTGCTCTGTGGGACACCCACGCCCGGGGCGGAGGGGTCCCCTCCTGGAGGGAGGGAAGGGTGGTCGGTTGGGGGGCCGGGGACTCACCACCTCCCTCCGGGAACCGAGCCCAGGACACGTGCTGGGAGCCCATCCCCTCGGGCGCTGCCGTCCGGAGGTAAAATACTAAAGGCCGAAGCAGCGCACTTGGGTGTTTGTGTCTAAAAGTCTGGTTCCTAAGACCGTGCCCTCGTCTTTGTCTTCTGCTGCTGGATAAGTTCTGACCTGACGCGGGAACGTTGTCCCTCGTGTACACGCGGCGTCTGGGACGCCTCCTGGTCCCGCTTCACCGCAGCCGCTTCCTTCTCGTCCCCGCAGATCGAGTGTGCCGTCTACAACCCCGAGCCCCTGCTGGGCCGTGGGGGCCGGCCGGACCCGACAGCCGCCGCCCGGGGCTCCCTGTGGGTGAGACCCCCTCGCTTGCTTCCCCGCAGCCTCGGGGGTCAGCGTCCGTCCGGGTGCGGGGAGCACAGGCCGGGGGCTAGGGCGTGTCGCCCTGGCCGACACGTCCCAGGTCACGTGTCTAAACACGAAGTCACGGGCCCTGACGCGGAGCCGTCGCTGTTGGAGAAGTGGGGTTCTCGGGAGTTCGCGTGTTGCTCTCTTTCTTTTTCCACCGAAAGCTTTGCCAGGTTAAGTTCAGTCTCGAGACGGCCAGTGGGCCGATGTGAGAGGAACTTCAGTGTTTCTTCAGTCTGGGCCGCTCAGCTGCACGGGCCCCCCGCCCCCCAAGGCCCTGCTGGCGTTTCTCGCTGGCAACAGCCGTAAAGTGAATTTGTTCCCCCCAAAATACTGCAATTGAATTACGCCACATTTCCGGTGGGCGTTTCTGGTTGGTGCCAACCAAAGGGATTCCTCCCCTGGTGTGTGTTCCCATGTCCCCCCCAGGGGTCCCCCGAGGGCCCCCTCCCCGAGGACCCCCAGTGTCCTGCCCCTCGGCCGTCCCCTGCTGGGTCAGAGCTGCTGGGTGAGGGGACAGGAAGGCGGAACCCGTCACCCGAGGCTGCTGCCCTCCAGCGAGAATGAGGGGTTGGGCACGCCGCCCTCAGGGTTCGAGACTTCTAAGAGAGACGCCGTCTTGGCTCACTGCGCCTGAACTGGGGCCCCTTCCCTCTGCTGGTCACACGCCCTGTCCCCAGAGCGCAGCGGGCAGTGTGCCGTCCTGCCCCCGAGCGGCCTCAAAGCAGGAAGCTTTCGTAATGGGGAGAGAACACGGCAGGAGTGAGGAGGGGTCAGCGCACTCCCAGAGCCGGCTGGCACGAGGGGCAGACTGTGCAGAACAGCCGCCTCCTGACCCCGCAGCTCCCTGGTACCCCAGCTGGGCGCTGCCTTTCCGTCCAGTCCTTTCCATTAACCAGCTCTGACTCCTCCCCCCCTTAGAAAGAGTTAAATCTAAGTTTAATGGCCTCGGTGACCCAGGGAATGGGAGGCTCGGGGTCATGGGCACTGGGCAGCAAGGCCCATGGGAGGGAAGGACAGCAGCGCCTGGTGGGGTGGGTGCCGAGCCCGCGGGGACCATGGTCACCACTGGTGTCGGGCACAGCCGGTGGGAGGGGCTGAGCGCCAACGCCGTGCACTGTGTAAGACTGTGCCCTGTGTGTGAGAGCCCTCGTGCAGGGCGAGGAGTGTGGATTTAAAAAGATTCAAAACTCCATTTTTATCAAAACGAAAAGAAAAAATGACCTGAGAACATGCAGAGAAGGGGGCTCTGGTAGCAGATGTTTGGGCCTCACTCACGTCCGGGTGAGGCGGCCGTGGCCGGGCCTGGCGGGCCGTGCGGGGCTCCCGCGGGCCGCGGCCCACCCTGCGGGCCTTTCTCCCTCCCCCGGCCCCGGCCAGGTCGGAAGCTGCACCAGTCAGATGGGCCAGATCGCCATCGTCTCGCTGCACAGTTCCAGCCCCAAAGTCATCGAGTGCTTCAACGTGGAGTCGCGCGTCCTGTGCATGGTGCACGTCCCCGAGCAGCAGAGTCCGGAGCGCAGCCCCGCTGCGGAGCCGGGGAGCCCCGCCGGGAGCACGCTGGGCGTCCCCACTGTCTGCCTGGGGACAGAGGAGGGAAGGTGGGTCACGTTCTCCGGCGCTGGTCCAGTGCGGGCAGCAGTCCCTTCCACCTGAGGGGACAGATGTGGCGAGGGTCCCCCGTGTGCTGGTGACGTGTGTGGCTCCCGAGTCTGGGGACAGACAGGGTTTCAGCCTGGTCGTAACTGAGCCCACAGACGTGCCTCAAAGGGGCTGACGTGGTTTTCCTGGTGTGAATTTCCCAGTCTGAAGGAAGGACTAGCTTCTTTATAACCCAGAATTTTTCCTTTGAAATGCAAGGAAGAGGTCAGAGGGCTAGAGTGTTCCAGGTGTAGCTCGCGTTTGTCCAAGGGCTGGGCGTGGGACGCAGGGTGGGATGCC
The DNA here is from genome assembly GCF_021234435.1 of Artibeus jamaicensis. Classification (NCBI taxonomy): domain Eukaryota; kingdom Metazoa; phylum Chordata; class Mammalia; order Chiroptera; family Phyllostomidae; genus Artibeus; species Artibeus jamaicensis. The sequence continues at coordinate 353,691 of NW_026522022.1, forward strand.
AGGTGGGACTTGGGGCCGGCCAGGCGTCCGCACCGGGATGGGTGCAGTTCCAGCAGCAGGCACCTGGCCCCCCCGCCCCACCGCACGGCAGCCGTGTCCACAGCGGGCCCTTCTCTTCCAGCATCTCCGTCTACAAAAGCTGCCCTGGCGCCAAGAAGGTGCGGCTGCAGCACTTCTTCGCCCCCGACAAGGCCACGGTCATGAGCCTGGCCTGCACGCCTCGCCACCTGTACGCAGGCCTGGTCGACGGGGCCGTGGCCATCTACGCAAAGGCACAAGGTGAGGGCTCTCGAGGTGGGGTGCTGCCACACCAGTGCCGCGGGTGCCCTCTGCCACAGCTCTGCATCTAGGGGACCTCTCCATATGCCGGGGTCCAGCCTCGGCCGGTCTCAGGGCTTCCAAAGGATGGACGGTGCAGGTGACGGATGAAGAGTCAGACGCCTGATCGGATGCTGGAGAACAGCCAGCCTCTGTGGGTCTGACCCAACTCGCAGAGTTTGATTTAAGGTTTATTTTTATAGAGATTGTAACATAATAGGTATATGACGTGACCAGTTAAGCAGAAAAATTAATACAGAGGTAACTAGAAAAAGTACAGGAAATTCCGTAGATTCAGTTATGTTAAACAAAGGTTATTTTGACTAGGAGAGTCATCAATCAGATGATTAGAAATAGCTGTATGTACAGAGCTTTAGATGTGCTATTATTTATTAAAGGTCTTAGAATTTGGCACGGGGCAAAAGAATATGCTAGACTGAGCAGAGGTTGTAGGAAATTTATTATAAGGCCTTTGTGATGTCTAACTTAGTTATCTGTCTTTCCGTCTAAAATATTTCCTTATGTATTATGAGCTCTGACTCCTTGGTAATTGTTTCTATGGGCTCAGTTTGTAATAGTTAACCAGCTTCTCCTGCCTCTTTACCTAATTCCATTAATATATATTCCTGTCCAAGGCAGAGGAGGGGCTGTTACTCCATCAACTTTTAGACGTTCAGGGGCTACCCCATCAGGGGGGACTTTGCTCTATAGCCAAGAAATCATTTTGTACAACTTCATTGGAACTCTGTAGATCACTGGGGCTGAAACACAGGTGTCTAAAAATCCCACCTATTCATCTCAAAGACAGACATGCAGGGAGAGACAGACAGGAAGTCCAGCCACAGCTGCCTCTGCTGTCCCGACTGTGTCGAGGGACGGCTGCTGGTCACAGGTTCAGGTACCACAGGTGTGGTGTCTGGCCGCTTCCCGCCTGCAGACGGGCCTTCTCCTGGCACCCTCAGGTGGCGGTGAGGGCTGGGTCTCCGTCTGTGCATCCAAGGGCTCCCATCCCATCGGGGCCCCACCCTCATGACCTCAGCCAGCCCACATCACCTCCTGTGGGCCCTCCCGTCCCGCCACACAGGAATCAGGGCTTCAGCAGGTGCATGGGGCGCACCTGTGGCCTCTGTGACCCACTCCCAGAGTGGCCACGGCCAGGCCTGCTGCCCTGCCCCCCACCCAGCCGTCTGTCTGGGGCCTCCACCTGACCCTGAGTGGGACCGCAGTGCTGTCGTTGCCAAGCTGGACACCTGGTGCTCCCTCTGCCTGTGCGTCCAGCTGTCCCACTCACCTCGGCAGCTGCCTTCTCGGAGGAGGCCTTCCCACCCACGCCTGCCGTGTGTCCCTCCTGTCTCCCACACCGACACCGTCCCTCCTCCGTCAGGAACGCCCACCCCCACCCCACGTGAGCAGATGAAATCCCATTCCTGTGCCCCGGGGAGCTGCTGTGTGGCACTCGGCCACCCGCCAGGTCGCTGGCCCCTCCTCCCCGTCCCTCTGCCCCAGGCACGTGGCTGCTGTCTGTCAGTCAGACACACCAGTCCATTCCCACCCGAGAAGTGAGCCCTGGCCACCTGGTCCCTTTGCCTGGAAGGCTTTCGTGGCCTTGACTTTTGACCTTCAGCCTCACTTCCTTGGAGGTTCCGTGGGTTGGGTCCAGGCCACCACGGCAGATGGCGTGGCGACCTGTCTGCAGGTGCGGGTCTCGCCCTCAGTGGCAGGAAAGGCAGCACCTGCCAGGCACAAGGTCATCAGGCGTCTTATTGAAGCTGAACCTCAACTTCAAAGTGTGTCCCTTGGTGTCTGCTCTCCTGAGTCTGACTGATTGTCCCCCAGCTGAGTCGGATGAAAGAAAGGCTGCGAGCAGAGAAGGGACAACAGCTGGGGACCCGGCCTGGACCCCTTCTCCCTAGGAAGGGGTCGGAGACACTGGTGGATGAGCAGTCAGTCTGTAGACGTGGTTGCTTAGTCAACGGTCAGTTTGGAAGTTAAAGAATTGATTTTAACTATTCACAGGGCAGTTACATCAGCCGCTGTTAAGATGTGGGTTGAACCTCGGTTTCACTGGCGTTGTTCTGCTTCTCCGAGTTGTGTGTCGGCTCACACCCCGTGCAAACTGTGATACACCTCATCGGGGAGCCCTGAAGACACTTTCAAACCAGCATGCGTAGCGTACCAGTTGCTGGGTTTTAGGAAGCGAGCAAGTTGATAATATTGAGTGAAGCCCTATTTTCTCCTTATAATAATAAATCAAGGGGTATTTTAAAGTACAAGCAGAGATGGGGCTATTTAAAAATTTGCCCCATTATTTTGGGTATGGTTCCTTTAACGACGACTCGATCCTTTTGTACATTATCACCGTGAACAGTGGTGTTCGTCAGCCCTCTGCCTGCCAGGGGCCCTGCTGGGTGTTGAATGGCGTCCTCACGGTGTAGGTTCCCATGACCACCTTTGAGGCCCGCAGCACCATTGTCCCCATTTCGCTGAGAGGGAAGCTGAGGCTTGGGGTGAATAATCTGCGTGGGGCGCACCGACCGCCGGGCCGGGGTCTGCGTGCCCCGTCACTGGGTTGCCAGGGAGATGCGCACACTCTGGGAGCTCTGGACCCCAGAACCGATCGGAGCATCACAGCTGCGGGGGATACTCCGGTCATCTGGGATGAGGGTCGTCCGCGGTCCTTTCCTCTGTCCCTGTGCAGGGGTCACTGCACGTGAACGAGACTAAAATAAATGTTTCCTTTGAAGATGGGTCCTGGGGTCCCGAGCCGCAGAACGTGGTGAGGTTGGGTGTGCTGCCGGTCAGGAGTCTGCTGACCACGGAGGACACCCTGTGGGCCGCGTCCGGGGGCCAGGTTTTCATCATTGGCGCGGAGACCCACGCCATGCAGGTGAGTGTCGGAGGGGCGAGCCGCGTGGGGACCGAGCCCTGGGACCAGCCCGATGACCATCCAGGGCTGGCGTTCCGCCTCCATACCAGGTCCCTCCTCAGCCTCTGTGAGGCTTAGAGAAAGTTCCTTCCAAGTTTGCCTTAGAAAGACAGCATTACCTAGAAAATTCCACTTAGCGTGGGAATAATTGTTCCCTGTTTACGTGAAAGACTACTCAGCGTGAATGTAGCAGAGTCTCCGAGGATGCGCGGAAAGCTAGCATTTGATGAAAGTGGGATTTCAGGCCGGGGGATACATGGGTCATCCAGCCAACAGCGGTGAGACGGTTGCCATTCGGAAAAAGGGAGCTTGTCTCAGGCCCAGCTCTGCTCCTCTAAACATCCGGGTGAACGCGATGTTCAGACACAAACTTACAAAATGCAGAGGAAGGGTTTTATGACCTTGCCACTCGGGAGACTGGGCACAGATGGCTCGGGCGAGAGGCCAGTCCCGGCGGCGTTGCTGCGGCAGAGAGAGCGCTGAGTTCGGCAGCTTTAGAACCGGATTCCCACGTGATGCGTGTGCATCGGGATTCACCTGAAGTAAAGGCTGGCGAGGTGCACGCTGTGGCTGCACCTGTGAGGAAGAGTGGGAGGAGCGGAAGGAGAATTCTTACTAGGCTTTAAGAAGGGAAACCAAGTGGCTACGAGTGTGGAGAGGCAGTTCACAAAGAAGTGCAAACAGGCCCACACTCACAGACATGCGCACAGACGACTGACGCAGAAATACGGACGGGTGAGTGCACACGTGTGCATTTCTACACACACGCACACACCCTTTAGCCTCATCAACAGCTACCAGTCCCTCGTAGAAACAAGGAGCCAATTTGCAGATGGCGCTGTGAAGGCGCTGGCGTGTGCTGGGCAGGGGCTCCAGGACGGGGTGGGGCTGCCGGGGCAGGTGTCCAGTGTGGCCCGTTGGCTCTGAAGCCTCCCCCCGCACCCCCGCCAGTGGTTCCCTTGACAAGTCAGCTCACACCAGCACGCCGGGAGGTGTGCCGCGATGCCGTCCGGTCGCACTGGACACACCCCAGTGAGCCCAGCGGGGGAGACCGGTCAACGAGGGGCGTGCCCCCCGCTGTGGCTGAGGTAGCAGGGAGGGCTCCGCTGGGGGAGGGAGGCAGATGCAGTGCCGCGTGACCGTGCTGCATGTGTTAGCGGTCGTGGAGCTTGTGCCGGCGGCACCCGTGGTGCAGGCCCCTCCTGGAGGCCAGCAGAAGCCTTCACTTCTGAGCAGGGGAGAGGGCGTGGCAGACGGCAGTGTCGGTTTTCACTGTCCTTTGGAAGGTTTCGGTTACATCGCATGTTTCATTGTTAAAGAAACTTTACCAAAGAACCTAGCAGAAATGTAGCCTTTAGTGGCTATCACTCATTAGTGCAATAAATTATCATTTGAATAAATGTAACAGGGAAGAGCCAGAAATAACATGTTAGCCTGTAGTTGGGTTTCTTTTCACAGAGAAGAAAGTATGATACAATGGTCTCTCTTTGAAACATTTCTGCAAAAACAGTGCCTCGGTTTTCCACAGTTCGTACCAAACAGCTGAAGGGCGGTTTCCATCCCTCCCACCGGGGTGCTGCCCAGTGGACGGAACGTCTCCTTGTGCCCTTATTCCAACCCAAACGGCACTTCCTCGTGCTCCGGCGGCTTCCTACACCGTAAATCTTGAAGACTCAGAAGTAGTCAGTTTGGATCTAAATAAAAGTCTCCTTTCTGTGCACTTTTAGTACCAAAACAAGCGAATGCATTTACGGAGAGAGGAGCAGAAATCTGCTCCTTAAAAAAACGAAATGGGGGTGAGTCCCTGTTGTGCAGGAAGATGGCCGTGCAGGGTGGGCACAGCATTCAGAGTCTTACGGCCCAAGCCGTCCCCACGGGTGGGGGTGCTGAGGGGGACGCCCGGAACAAGCTGAGTGGGGCAGGGCGGGGTGGGCCTGGGCAGAGCAGGAGGCCAGGTGCCAGCACCCTTGGGAGAAGCAGTTCGGAGCCTGACGGTGTCGGTGTGACTTCAGTGCAACAGGTGGTACTTTGCGGTGGGGACACCGGGTGTGGCCTGGCAGGCCTGGGCCTGCCACCCGGAGGTGCCGGGCCTGGTGGGCTATCCAAGCAAAAGGGCAGGAGCGAAACTCGCTGTACCTGCTCCTCCTCCCCACGCCCCTGCCAGGACCGCAGGGGCAGACAGAAAACGGAGAGATGCTGAATTGCCTCGCGGAGACAGCTTCAAGCCCCTGGGTTTTGGGGACGGGGGCTTCTTTTTTCTCTCCCGGCTACTTATGGCTCTCTGCCCCGGGCTTATTCAGTGCCCTTCTCCCAAAACAAAGTGCCTGAAGTTGCCACGTGGGTGCAGTTCTGCATGTACACCGCCGGCATTTAGGACGAGAACTTCTTCCCGCGTCCCTCACCCAGCAGACAGGTGCCAGACGCTTCCTCAGGCCCGAGGAAACCCCCAGGCGTGTGCGGGCTCTGAGCTCAGGCCCCGTGGGCGTCAGCCTGGCCCCGCAGAGCTGCTCGGGGGGCGGGCCGGTGTGAGAGCCGCGCACGCAGGCCCGCAGGTGGCGGTTCCTGCCTGTCCCTGCCGATCGGCCCCTCTCTGCTCTGAGATCCCTGAGGATTTGGTGACAGTCTGAAGCCCAACAGAAGGCTGGAGCCTCCTCTGTCCTGTGGGGACCTTGGTGTGGGGTGGTCCAAACCGCTCTGGAGGCCCCGGGTCCTCCTGTCCCCCTAGGGCCCTGCCCCTGTCCGGGGTCTCTCAGGTATGGTGTCCTGGCTGCAACAGCCCCTCTCAGGTCTGAGTCGCAGGTGCCACCTGCAGAGCCACTGCTCTTTCCAGATGGAAGCAGAGGTTGGCAGCAGGTGTTTGTGCTGGGCGAACCGGTTTGATGTGCCTCCTGAAGTTTGGTCTGTCGACCAGCATGAAATCTCAGGCCACAGGGAAGAATAAAGTACTTACTGGAACAAAAGGATCACAGTTGAGGGGCTCAGACTCAGGTTGGAACCCAAACCATGCAGGTTAATGCAGGGGACCCAAGCAGTGTGATGCTTCTTGCAAATGAGGATGGCGGCTGGTGAACAGGGATTGGCTAATTCCATATGCAAATGAGGTCAAGTCCTTGTGGGTCCATGGGGTAGCTGTTCTGGGTGTTTACAGCCTGGAGCTGGGGTTTCAGCTGGTCAGCAACTCAGCAGCAGCTCCGGGAACCGAGGCTCAAGACGGCACAGGACCCCTCCCTGTGGCCTTGGACTTGATCTTCAGTGACCGTCCTGGGATGCTGATTCTATTCTAATTGTTTTCTTAACAAGACCCACTGCCCTCAGGTGGTTCAGGAACCAGAAGGTGCCTCGGGGGTTCAGGCCCAGGGCTGTGGCAGGTGGCCACCCAGGGTGCTGGGTGCTGACCTAGGGAGGACAGGAGGGCCTGGGGCCTCAGCGGGAAGGGCCTGCGATCTGGGGAAGGGCCCGGTGGGGCTGCACCCAGTGCCAGGGACACTGGTGCTCCTCCCTGGGCCACAGCGACTGCGTCCCACGGGCCCCTGTGCCTGCTGCCATGTCCCTCCTCTCGGGCGTTTGAAGTGCAGCTTTTTCAGCTGCTGACCTCCTGGGGTGGGTGGGGAGGGTGATACAAATGAGGTGGGTATTATGTTTCCACCTCTGCGGAGGGTGGAGTTCCGGAGGGCGTGCCCCTGCGGAGACCCCCGAGGGTGCAGGGAGTGGACGCCTGCCAGCTGTGGGTAGTCAGGGGAGTCGCACGAAGGACCCAGGCTCCACGCAGGTTGGGGGGCGGGACTCAGCTGGCCGCCGCAGTCCAGCGCCTCTGCTTGCCTCCGCAGGGTCAGCTGGAGGCCCACCAGGAGGAGGGCATGGTGGTCTCGCACATGGCCATCGCTGGCGTGGGGATCTGGATCGCCTTCACCTCGGGGTCCACGCTGCGCCTGTTTCACACAGAGACCCTCGAACACCTGCAGGACATCAACATAGCCACCCCTGTGCACCACATGTTGCCAGGTAACCAGCAGGGGCGGGGCCCGGAGACAGGGGCGCAGGCTGTCTCTCGGTTTTGGGTGGACTCTTGCTGTGCGCCTTCGGGGCCAGACGCAGTATTTGGCAGGCGACCGTGGGTCAGGCTAAAGCACCGTCTCATAGTCTGGTCCAGGGCGTTCCTCTGCGTCAAACCTGGCCGGCTGGGCCCTGGGCAAGGCCCTGAAGCTGGAGACAGGCCAGGAGGCTCCCTGGGGTGGGTGCTTGGGTCCCTGTGTGTCCGGAGGGCGCCCACATGGGTGGTTGCGTGTGTGGCGACAACACAGAAGCCGTCCTGCGAGCTCTCGCTGGAAGGCCACGTTCCAGAAGCTCCCAAGAGGGCGGCTCCCTGAGCTGGGGAAACTCACACTGGCCAGCGCCGCCCTGGGAGTGAGACCTGGGGGACCTGCAGCTCTGCCCTGTGCACGGGCTACGCTTCCCCACGGAATTTCGTTCTGGAGAAGATTCTGCCCCTCGGCTGGAGCCACAGTGGACAGAGCAGGCTCGGTGCATGCGCCTCAGCCTCCCCGTTTGTCCCAGAGGGTTGGGGCCGTGGTTCAGGGCAGGAGCCGTGTCGGGCTGCAAACAGCCCCGGAAACTCGCGTCTGGGCCCAGCTGTTTCCTGCTTCGGGGTATTCTGAGAAGTGTCTTTAAGGGGGGCCCTGCTGAGACCGTGGGTTAAAGGAGCCCCTCAGCATCCACTCTGCGTCCTCCTCCTGGGGAAGGTGGGGCTGGATAAAATGGCAAACACCTGTCTTTAAGAGGGCAGTGTAACTTTAATTATTGTTCAAGTACAGTTTTCTGTCTTTTATTCCCATCCCAGTCCACCCCCCCAGTGCTCCCCACCTCCCTCCCATTTCCACCCCTGTTAGTTTTTGTCCATGTGTCCTTTATACTTGTTCCTGTGAGCAAGGGACATAAAGGAAAGAATAAACAAATGGGATCTCATCAAAATAAAAAGCTTCTGCATGGCTAAAGAAAACAGTATTAAAATAAAAAGAGAACAAACCGTATGGGAAAACATATTTGCCAATGATTTGTTTTCAGACAAGGGTTTAATCTCCAAAATAGACAGTGTAACTTTTCTTATTAGCAAGTTAAACCGCACTCCAGGTTGTTTACAACTTAGGGAACAATACCCAGACTTGGGGTCACGACCCCTGGGCTCCAGAGCCCTCCTGGGTTCACCAGCAGCTGGGGCAGCCCACTTCCTTCGCTGTCGTTCAGGGTGCGCAGAGCACAGGTACCCCTGATGTGAAGCCCAAAGCCGGGGGCAGGACAAGGAGTCAGACCCTATTCATTCATGTGCAGAAACCGGAAGTGCGTGTGAGGCATGAAGGGTCACCCCCCGAACGGGCTTCTGAACGAACAGTCGGGTTTTGCCTGTGCTCGGTCTCACTGGCGAAGGCGTCTCCTGCTGGCACAGGAGTGGCAGTTGCATGCATGCGTGTCTGTGCACCCGTGTGGGGGCCCGTGGGGGCCTGCATGTGTGTGCACACGAGTGTGCATGTGTGTACTCAGGGCTCCAGAGCTGAGTGAGGCAGAGCAAACGGCTCCCCAGTCGGGTGACTGCTGGGGGCCATCCCAGAATGCACCCCCTACAGCCTGGCCTTCCTCATCCAGCTGACGGCAGTGCCACGTGGTTTGAGCTCCAGGGACCCTGCTCCCTGGGAGGCTGCTGTTGGCATGAGCTCCCAGGCCGGGTCTGCCGTGGTTCCAGATGGGACGCTGGCACCGGGCCCCCGGCCTCAGGCTCTCCCCGTCTGCCCTGCAGGGCACCAGCGTCTGTCTGTGACCAGCCTGCTCGTCTGCCACGGCTTGCTGATGGTCGGCACCAGCCTGGGACTCGTGGTGGCCCTGCCGGTCCCTCGTCTGCAGGGCATCCCCAAGGTGACAGGTAAGGATACATCTCCTGGCCTCTGCCCTGGGACCTCAGTGAGGTCCTTGGCGTGGGTCCTGTTTCTGCCTGGGCAGTGACTTAAACGATTTAAGTTAGTAACATCTTCATCTACTCTAAAGATTACATCTGTTAGTTTGAGCACCCTCTTGTTTTCCTATTTCATAGTGTCGTAAGGTATATACTGTAACTTATGGCGCAATAGAAGATACAGGGTTATCGCACGCATGTCGTAGTGTGTAACGGTTTGTGTTCCCCGGGTTCTCTGCCTCGGTGTCCCCATTTCTGTGAGTGGCCCAGGGAGAGCGGTTCGCCTTTCTTGTCCCCTGTCGGTGCCTGTGATCAGACATGGGCTGGAAGCAGAGACCACCCTCACGAAAGCTCTGTTCGCATTAACTGAAAACCGCGAGAGCGTCACCTGGTCGCCATTTCGGTGTTAACTGTCACTCGTGTGTCAGGGTTCTTGGCAGGATTTTTGTCAGTGATGTGAGAGGCGGGTGGGCGGCCCAGCCCGCCCCTGCCCGCCGCACCCGGCAACGCTGAGCCTTTCCCCCGCAGGGAGGGGCATGGTCTCCTACCACGCACACAACGGGCCTGTCAAGTTCCTGGTCGCGGCCACGGCTGCCCCCACGGCAGACAAGAACAAGCCCAGGGATAGCCCGCCCCCCGGCACAGACCCCCAGGATGAAGACCAGAAGGAGGTGGCCCCCGGCGAGGGGGCCAGGCCCTGCCTGAGCCCGGGCAGCCCCGACGCCGTGTGGCTGGGGGCCTCACCGGGCTGCGCGCTGCCCAGCGGTGAGCCGTCCTCGTCCCCCGGGTCCCTGGAGCCCGAGGACGGCGTCGTCTGTGACCTCCTGCGGCACCCCGGCACCCGGCCGGGCCCCAGGCGGCGAGCCAGGACGGCGCGGGCCGGCTCAGTGCTGGTGGTGTGCGGGGGCCAGGGCCACCGGCGGGTGGGCAGGAGGGCCCGGCAGCCGCGGCCCGAGGAGCCGGCCTCCTCCATCATGGTGTGGCAGATCCCCCTGCTGCACGTGTGACGGCCGGGTGACCGGCCACAGCCGCGTGGACCGGGGACCGCTCTGCACAGTCTTTGGGGGAGAAATGGGCAACACCGTGACGACGGCGGCGCTCTCTGCCCGTGCGTCCTGTTCACGCGGGGACCTGGGCAACACTCCCCGAGGAGGCGGGAGACGGTGACGCCGAGCGGCCAGAGGTCCGGCGCTCAGGGAGTCTGCAAGCCACGGGCCCGCGGCGAAGGGATTTGTCAGCGGTTCTCAAAGTACCTTCCTGCGCAGGTTCCCTACCCGTATTTATATTGTATGCCTTTCAGTTCCAGGGTAGCGTTCGCGACGGTGAAGGAAGCCAGGTGACACGGGGCCCGTCCAGGGGTGTCACTCGCTTTCCGACGTGAGCTGGGTTCCCCAAAGTGGCCTAGTGCGCATATTGTATATTTTAACAAAGTAGTATTTTTATACTGCATTTTTCTATTAAAAATTAACAGTTAATGTTTTAGTCAACATATTATATTTCATAAATGATGTTGGCTTTGAACCAAAACGCCCCTGGGTGCCTGCCCACATTCAGGCTCCAGCGTCGACGCCAAATGCCCCCCCTTAGAGCGGGCGTGCGTCCCCGTCTTGTGGGCGAGGCGTAGACGGTCGCGGCTGAATCTTCAGTGCTCTCCTCGGCAGCTGTTCTCCTGGAACACTGCCTGTTCTGTGGGGCTGGCCGTGGGGAGCGGGCCCGGCCCCTGCCGCCGGGTTCCAGCTGCGGGAGTCGTGGTGGGTGGAGGGTCCACGGGTACAGCCCACTCTGCGTGGGCTCGGCCGTCCCAGTTCTATGCGCTGGACGACTGAAACATGAACGCTGTGTCCATTTGCCAGAAATGCGTTTCTTCTTAGCACTTTACAGGTGACTAAACACGCTAATTCTGTGACTTTGCCAAATACCTTCAAGGTGCCCATGTTGTTCCGTGTGACGGACCCCCCCCCCCCAGACTGCTAGCTGCTGTCCTCCTGCACAAATAAAGTCTTTCTATTTGAAGGCGCAGCGTCCTGGGTTGCCTTTTCCTCCCACGAAGCACAGAGGGGCAGCTCCGTCCTGGAGAGCGGCGAGGGGCGGCCTCCGGTCCTTTCAGGGCGGGGTCACCATCGCTGGTTTAGGGGTGTCGTTCCGGGCAGAGCCAGTCCCGGGGCTGGGACGTGTGCCGGGGGATTGGAGTAGTGGCGGGGGCTCCAGAGACGCACGCCCTCTGCCCCGCAGTCACTGTGGCCTCAGGAGCGTGGTCAGTTGAATGGGAAGCACAGACAGGTCTCCAGACGGAGCCAGTGAGGTCCGACTTCACTGCTGGGCAAAGCCGCAGCCCCCGAGGTGCCTTTGTGTAGTCCGAGGGGCGGAGAGGTGCCGGTCTGCACCGACTTCTCCCGTGACAGACTCCTGAGGATCAGGAGCTGACGCCACCGATGGGAGCACTCGCCTCTGCTCCGTAAGGACCTGTGGCCGGGAGCAGCGGACTGTCGCACGTCACACACACGCGTGCGGAAGCCCTGCCGAGCCCGTGACCGCAGCAGCGCCCTCGGGCTGCCACACCGCTTTCCTCTGCAGGACCGAGGCATTCAGGGCGCCTTCCGGTGGGGAGCCCGGGGTTGGTGTTGCCGGGCCCCGCCCCGCCCTGGGGCCCTCGCACTCGGCAGGGCCCAGGTCTGAGTGGGGTCCACGCGGCGCCAGCCCCTCCCGCCGTCCCAGGCTCAGGCGCCTGCCTGTGGGGTCAGCACCCAGCGTCCCAGCAGCAGCCTGGACGGGCGACGTCAAAGCCACAGCCTCGGGTGAGTCTGGGGCCGCGCTGTGGGCCGAGCGTGCCCCCAGATTCACGTGCTCCACCCTGACCCCCAAGGCCATGGTGCCAGGAGGCGGAGCCGCAGCAGGGGGTGAGGCCCTGCAGGTGAAGCCCCGGAGTGGCGTCGATGTCCCTTGTACAGGACCCTCCCGCCAGGGGAGGTCACAGGGAACCCTCCCCAGACACCCAGTCCGCTGGCCTTGGTCTGGACCTGCTTCAGGAGGCTGGACCTTTCCTAGGAGCACAGGGCCGAGGAGTGGAAGCGTTCTGTCAACGCCGGGCACTCGTCAGGCGTCCAACGGGGCAGGTTATGGGGGGGGCGCGGTGTGGAGGTTGCGGTGCCGCCCTGCTCTCTCCTGTCAGGCCTGAGAGAGGGCCCAGAGGAAGATGTGTGGACCGTGGGGTGGCCACTCTAGGACGGTTTCCCGGGACTTTGCTGTGTGAAAGTGAGCGCCTGTTTGGGGCACACAGGACTTTTGGCTCCTTCTCAGAAGCCATTTCTTCCACACCCGTGCGTGCACAGGCACACACATGCACGCACACACACTCCAGGCACCCCACCCCTCCCTGCAGGGCCATGTGGACAGTGTTTATTCGGGTGGAAAAGGCAGGAGGCAGCTGGCAGGGCCCAGGCCCGGCTGCGCTTTGCTCCCTGGGACCGGCGCCAACACGGGGGGGTGGGGGGAGAGTTAACCCTTGCGCAGCAGGTCAGAGGGCGAAGCGGGTGCCACTGCCGTGTTCCAGTGAGAACCTGCAGGGAGGGCAGGGAGCAGGCACCTGGAGTCCGCCACCTGCACCCTGAGGGTGACTGTGCGTCCCGAGCACCCCTCCCTCTCCGGCAGCCCCGCCCGCCCCCATCCCTCCGTAGCTCTGCTCAGACCGCCGCCCCTTGGGGTTGCTTCCCCCAACCCCCATTTCACGGAAGGGGACACGGGCCGGGGTCTGGCCCACGGTGACTCTGTCAGGGAGCGGGGATGCTGGGAGCAGGGGCGCATGTCCCGTGGTGGCCCCAGGCAGGTGGCCGCTGGTGAGCCACCGTCGAGAGGAGCGCTGCCCGTGGGGGATGGTGCCAGCCCTGCTCGTCGGCACAACCTGGCAGAATCAGGGTGACAGCCCCAGACTGTGGGGAAGGAGGGCTGAGACGCGGACCCCGTGCTGGCACCGGGGGCTCGGCCAGGGTTGCGTAATCGAGCGGTCTGGAGCCCGGCCAGCAGCTGAAGCAGACACACAGAAAGTGCTCTCAGGAGTCGGGATGTCGTGCAAGACAGAGCTTCTCCTCGGGGTCGATCGGAACCTCAGGGACGAGGGAGTGCGGGGCCCAGCGGTTTGCAGGCTGCAAACGTGGGGCCAGACGGCCCACCGCTGAGGTTCTGGGGGGATCCTTCTGCGAGGAGACCCTGTGGGCAGGCCAGCGCCAGGCTGCGCCGCCACCCTCTGTACCGGCAGGCCGTTCGGGGACCCTGGTGGCGCCCGTGCGGGAGGGCGGGGAGGGTGAGTCGAGTCGGAGACTCTGGTGCCTCTGCTCCGTCCGTCCCCCCAGCCCCGCCTGCCCTGGCTCCGCAGACAGTGTGGGTGGGCACGGAGCCGGGCGGCCCAGAAGTGAGGGGACGGCCCGGAGCACAGCCAGGGCGGCCTGGCACCTGCGCGGACGGGCAGCAGAGGACCCGCTGGGCGCGGGCGGGTGAGTACGAGCACTCCTCTAAAAATAACGGCTTGCTCTTTTCCTTACTTTTATTTTTTTTGGTGCTGACAGATGGCATCCCGCTCTGTCTTTAGCTCTGTCGTTGTCAACCCTGGCAGTGCCCCCCCCAAGGGGACAGTTACAATGTCTGGGGACATGTTGGTCGTCACCACTAGTGAGTACCAGGAGCTGCTAGTGTGGGGGCCAGGGATGGGGATGGGGGTGTCCCCCACCCCACCCCGTGAAGGGCCCCAGGCTGGAGCCCTATGTGGTAGCCACACGGCCATTCGATTTGAATATAAACTGTCGCGTGCCTGTCACGACACGGGGACACAGGCGTGAGCCAGGGCCACGGCCAGAGCACTTGGCGTGTCACCCCCCAGACTCGAGGTCACACTCGGCCGGGAGGGAGGACACGGTGCCGGGTCCTTTGGCGTGCTGGGCACAGGCACACCCAGCGTTCCGCGTCGCCACACGGAGACCCTCAGTGAGCCCCACCAGGGACGGGCTCCGTGGGACCCACAGGGCCCGTGGCTGAGCCTCCTCTCCTCACCCGTGGGTCAGAAGTGGGCTGGTCGGGACCAGAGCGCAGAGCTGGCAGGAGGTACAGACAGAAAAATGTCGGGGGAGGCCTCTGCGTGAGCCAGACAGGCTGCCGTGTTCACACAGGGCTGCGGTGACCCGTGGACCCTGCTTCCCGCCGCCCCGTCTCCCCCGTCTCCCTCCTCCCGGCGGGGTCCCCGCGACCACCCCGTAACCTCCTGCCTCCTGTGGACGCCCACGGTTGGCTCAGGGCTGCGGTGCTGCCTGTCCGCAGAGGCCGGGCCCGTTGCTGAGAGAACAGCTCTGTCTTCCTGATGATTTTACAAGGTTTTCATTTGTGTGGCAATTCACTTTCGGGACTGAAAGTCAGAAAAGCGTCAACGGAGCATCAGGACAGGTGGTCTGAAGGCCCTGCTTCTACAGAAACGACGCACAATGGTCACTTCAGGTTGCTGGGGCTGCCGTGACAACGGGCCCCAGGGTGGGCCCGGGGGCTTCCGAGAGCAGGGCCGGGTTCCCCGCCTCAGTCCCTGGTGCGGGCTGGTCTGCACCCCTCTGCCCCTGCAGGCTCCGGGGCTCCGCAGGACTCGGGCTGCCGCCGTGCGCCAGCGTCCCTGCCGTCCCTGCTGGTGACCGGGTCACCACAGCTTGTCTCCATGGTCACGGGCATGTGTGTGCCTGGCTCCCTCTTCTTACCCAGGTCACACTGAATTAGGGTGATGAAGGGCCCTTATTTAGTGTATCCTTTGGAGAATTTGCTATGAAAATAGTTGAAACGCCTTGAAGAACACGGCCACCCCTCAGTACGCGACGGCTCCAGACCTCGCCAGACCCTGTACGCACTGCATTTTGACGAGAAAAACACGTTTCAGCTCCCGGCGCTTGCTCGGGACTCGTTGCACTTGCTAGAACGTGTGTGTCACACCATGGCCCCGCGAGGGGAGAGGCTTCATTGTGTGTTGTTTGCTCACCGCTCATTGCTTTCAACACTCCTGGTGCGCGCTGAACAAAGTCACGATGAGTTGTGAGGTACCACTTTAGCTTAAAGACTATTAACTTTTTGAAAAAATAAAAAATATATTTTAAAAGATTTTATTTATGTGTTTTTAGAGAGGGAAAGAGAGGGAAACATCAGTGTGTGGTTGCCTCTCCTGCGCCCCCTACTGGGGACCTGGCCTGAAACCCAGGCGTGTGCCCTGACTGGGAAGTGAACCGGCGACTGATTCTCAGGTCGGCACTTCATCCGCTGAGCCACACCAGCCAGGGCTGAAAACTAGTAACTTTTTATTTTTATTTCTTTTCAAAGAAGGTTTGTGAGGATCGACACCAGTAAACCCGAGGGCCACATGGTGGCCATAGGTTTGCTCTCGTGACAAGCATGTGCGGCCTCCAGGTCACCTCCCTCCTCTGAAGGCGGGTGTGCAGCTGACTTGTCCACAGAGGACATGGGGTGGGACAACTGGAGGCGGCGGCAGGCAGTCCACGCAGCCGTGTGCCCACTGACTCCACGGCCACCGAGCAGGCCTCTCAGCACTGGCCCGGGGCCTCCGGCCAGCAGGCGGCTCCCTGTTCTCCTATTCGGACCAGGGCTGAGGGGCCTCCCTTGCACCCAGGGGCCACCTGGAGTGACAGCGGGGTCTCGGAGGAGCAGAGAGCTCTCCCTGCATGAGGCTCTCGGCCAAGAGCTTCTGAGACAGTTGGGACAACTTGGCCGTGAGGGAAGAGCTCCAGGATACTCAGGAAGCAGCTCACATGAGGCAAGGGCACCCCGAGTTCATCAGCGCCAGAGGGCGCCCGGGAGGGCGGAGCTGCGGGGACGACGGCTTTCCCTCCAGCAGAAAGGGCTGAAGTTCTCGGTGCGACCGTGGATGCTGTTCCGACGCCAGCTCGCAGATAGCTAATTAATTTTTCATGCCAAGAGACTGAAAGTACTTTGTAGCAATTGGATCCATTCCTGACAGCTACCGGAATTTAACTGCTGCCTTTTGGAAGGCAGGGGAGGGCACAGGAACTCACGGAGACTATTGAAAGCTTTGGGGAAACTATCCAGTGCTTGGTGTTGGACGCACAGGAGGACCTGCCAGGCTCAGAACCAGGGACTGTGGCCGACCGGCCGCCCCCCTCCTGTGGGTCCACACCAGGGATGTGCACGTAAAACCTGAAATCTGTGTGCAGAGGTGAAAACGCTTTCGGCCCGTCCCTCGGGGGGCGGGGACAGGACCGGAGGGGACACCTGCGCCGCCCCGCCCCAGGGCTGGGGTCCTCGGCTCTGAGTGCAGCGCTCCCACTGTCTCGGCCCCCGGGGGGGTGCCCCACGGGGAGGGTGCCCCCACACCCCATTCGGAGAAGAGGGTGCTGGGCACGGAGAGGTGAAGGGTCCAAAGTGCACAAGACTTGGGAAGGGCGCCATTGGTCTTTGAAACCCTGTCTGTCGAATGCCAAAGCGGGCGTTGTCCACGCCTCCCTGCAGCCCCCAGGCAGGGCTCAGAGTCCCGAGACCCGGGCCGGGCCGCTGGACTGCCACACTTGGGGGCGGTCACCGCCACACTAGAACAACCCTGTGAGCGTGTGTTTTCCGGGCCAGGTTTGCACGCTCATGTGTGTGTATTTGTTTTCAAGTTGGCAGGGAATTGAACTAGTAAAACATGGTTACTTGTGAAATACTGTCGAAGCAGCTGTTCTTGAACACTTAGGTCTGACCCTTCTCCTTGACATGGCTGCCCCCGGGGACTCCAGGTCCCTGTGCCTCCCCTGGGCTCCTGAAGCCACGGACGCTCCTCTGCGGCTCCCGCGGCCCGTGTCGGGACGCGGCACACTCAACCACGGAGCCTCCGTCGTCCGAGTCAGGCCGGCTTCCTGCTCTGCTCACCGACTGGACGGAGTAGGGTCCGGGTTGCCTCCTGTAGGTTTTCGTTCCATCAGCAAATACTCACTGAGAATCTAGACTGTGGCACACATCCCAGACCCAGTGGGAAGACGAGTTAACTGTGACTCTTCCCTGCATCGGATCGGAGAGTGGTGGAGAAGACAGGCCAGGCCAGGATGGCACCAAGATGGGGACAGCCGAGGGGCCTTGGTGGCTCACCTGTGGGGGGTGGGGGGTGGGGGGGGGGGGGTGGGATCCAGGTGCAGCGGGAGCTGTGGGCCCACCCAGAGTTGCTCTTGAAAAGAAGTGGGAGGCGGGCCAGGGAAATGGCTTCGACCGCCACCCAGACCCCTTTAAGTCACTGGTGTGGGCGACCTAGCCCCAGGCAGGCCCTCGAAGGTCGGCAGACACGCTGAAAAGGCCTCAGGAGATTCTGAAAAGGGGGGAGATGGAACAGCCTAAACATGGAGCAGGAGGGGAAATATCTCAGCCCCCGAGGGTGCCTTTCTGCTGGAGTGACCTGGTCGCCATAGGCAGGCAGGGGTGCACAGAAGCGGCTTACAGGTGTCTGTGTGGGACAGACTTGCAGGTCTCGCCTGTAACCCCCCTCTAGCCCCCCCTGCATGCACCCCAACAATTGGATGGTTTCTGTCCCCTGGAACCCAGATGCTGTGTGAAGGACTCTGCTTGGCAGCTGAACGGACATGGCTGTGCGGCTGTTCTCAGGACAGGTGGGACCGTCCAGGAGTGTCGAAAAGCAGAACCTAGGAAAAGAGAGTCCAGGCTCCGACTCCGCCCCCTGGAGTCTATGGAAATCCGATTACTATGTAGGACGACATAACGTTTAAGAACCGCGTTTACCATCAGGAGTTCTGCCTTGGACCTAGTTCCCGGGGGAGTCCTGCCAGGGAACCGGGTCTCTCTGCCCACGCGCAGGTGTGCGGGCCTGCTCGTCCACCGGCCGGAGGGGACATGGTCGCCCCTGGGGACCGCCGGAGTGGAGGCTGCGTTTCCAGGACTAGGAACAAGTTCCAACGTGCGGTCCGTTTTCTTTTTCATTCTGGAATCTGTGAGGACGTGGGCAACAGGTTTCTAATCACCGACTATGCCAACAGTGCACCGTCCATCCCCGGTTTTACGAGACTATATAAACCGTGAGCTCCCTTACTCCGCGTTTGCTGGGGCGCGGGGGGTGCCGCGGGGGCACAGAAGAGCAGAGCCTCGGGCAGGGACGTTCTGCCCTCCGCGGGTGGGGGCTCACGTGCCCCGTTCGTAGGGAAGCAGGTGTGTAGGGTGACGCGCCGCCTGCGGGCGCGCTCCCTCCTCAAGCCCCCTTCCCGCCGGGCCTCAGCGTCCACCTCCGGGCCACCCCACTCGGCCGGGCCCCCGCCCCCGGCCCGCGCCGGCGCGCTCCACCCGGAGCCGCCCCGCCGCGCAGCCTCGCGCTCCTCCCAGCGGCTGGGCCTCGGCGCGCGCGGGTGAGTGCGGGGGTCCGTTGCGGTTGCTTCCCGGGGGCGGGGGCCCCGGGGGCCGGGAAGGTGCGCGGACCGCGAGCGCTCGCACAGGTGCCGAGCGGTGGCTTGCGCGCGCGCGCGCGCGTGCACCGGAGACCCCAGTGAGGCGCTGCGTCCCCAGCTCAGGCGAGACGCTGGGCGGCGAGGTAGGAGGTAGGGGTGGCCACCGGGGGAGGCCGCGGTGAGACACCCCGGAACCCGAGGACGGGGAGCGGGGGCGCAGGAGTGTTGGGGTGGCGGTGGGAGGGTCAGGGAGCACCGATGGGGGTGGGGGCTGCCCAGGCAGGGAGGCAGCAGGGGTGGCTGCCCGCGCGTGGGGGGCGGTGAGGGGGTGCATGGACCTCCGTCCTGGACAACCGCGAGGTCCTGAAGCGCGCTCCGGCGGGGAGCAGGGACAGCCTGCCCGCAGGCGTGCGAGGGGGGCAGGAGCACCCGCGGCGACCGCCTCGGAGGACACCGCTGCGGCCACCAGCTGTCCCACCACTGATCCCATGTCCCCGCTCCCGGCCCATCTGAGCGCAGCCCCGTGGAGCCGTCCCGCGCCCCACCGGGCGTTCCTGGCGCGGCGGCGGGACCACGTTTGTGGCCGGTGGGCCGATGTTGTGCCCGCTCTGCTCCGGATGCCCGAGCTGGGCCCGTGGTCGTCCGTCGGGCCACGGAAGCGGTGGTGAGAGGCCCCTCCCGGACTGGGCAACCTTTGGAGTCCAGTCGGAGGCTGTGCGCCTGCGGGCACCGGGGGGCTCTCCGCCCCGGCCCCCCAGGATCCGGCCCCTACTCCATCAGCTAACGCCCCAGATTGCTCGGGGCTCCTGCAAACTGAAAGCTTTGTTTTCGGGGAGCGTTTGCCCCTTCCACCGCGTGGATGTGCCATAGCGCGTGTGCACGTGCCTGACGTCACGGTGGCACGGGGTGGGGAGGGGGGGACAAGAGGAGCGGCGTGGAAACAGCCCGCGAGTGGCCAGCTCAGCGTCACCACGTGAGACTCTGGAGTGCAGTTAAGACGCATTTCTGCAGCTGCCCCTCTGCCTGCCCCGCCCCCACGCGCGCGGGGTGGGGGTGGGGCGGAGGGGGGAGCAGTCAGGGCGGGGTTTCCTGGGGTTCCTCGCTCAGGCGTGACCCCTGAATCTGGAACATTAAATAAGGGAGGTTTTAAAAATTAACCACCTCTTGGTCCTGGCCCTGCGGCTCAGTGGGTTAGAGCGCCCCCGGGTACCCCAGGTTTGCGGGTTCAATCTCCGGTCAGGGTACGAACAAGAGTCAACCACTGACGCATCAGTAAGCAGAACAACAAATCCATGTTCTGTCTTCCACCCCCTCCCTGCTTCTCTCTCTTTCTCTAATCAATAATAAAACAATTCATCACCTCTGGGTGTCCACCCTCCCCGGTGTCTGTTCCAAGGGAAAAGAACCAGCCAGTGTAGTAAGGAGCCTAGTCCACCACAGGAGGTGACCTTCAGCCTGTGAATTCCTGCTCCCCACCCCCAGCACTGAGGGCTGAAGGGTTCCCTCTGCTCCATCTCCTTAAGGGGCAGTCACTCTCTGATTGGGATCCGGGATGGGCGCCCCGCGGCCTGGAGCCTTTCCCCAGCTCTCAGTGTCCTGACGCTAGAGTCCCCCTTCAGGAGCCGGAGAGGGGCGCCAGGGACAGCCCAGGGGCTGCGTGTCCGTGGTGCTTGGCATTCTGCTCATAACTGAGCGGCCGCCTTCACAAGGCAGGAAGTCCTGTGAGCGTGCACTGTTCATGGCTCGGCGACTGTGGGAAGGTGCGGAGGGAAAGCCAGCGAAGGGTTTCGTGTGCGGTACTGACCGCAGCCTGGGGCTGGGGGGGGCGGAAATGGAGATACAGTCGTCCGTCTTAGGCTACAGCTGAGCCGGAGACGTCCCCGGGGTGCCAGCCAGTGGCCCACCTGCCTCCCTGGGCTCTGCATTCTCAGGGAGAGTCCTGGCCTGTCACTGGGAGGAGGGAGGCATCTGGAAAGGGGGTGGCTTCATTCCTGAGCACCTCTCCCCACATCCCTGTGGCTTCTACCCCCCCCCCCCCGCCGTTTCAGTGTGAGAAGCAAGTTGTCAGCAGGGCGGCAGGGCGCGGAAGCTGGCAGAGCACGCTGGTTGTCTTTGTCCCCACACGGGAACAGAGGCTCCGCGCACAGCGGCCGCCTCCGCGCCCGACCGAGCTCCGCTGTTTGCTAAATGCCAACAGCTGCTCCGTGCTCACGGCTGAGCGGGAAGCTGCCGTGACTCAGGCAGCGGTGCCCACGCCCCTCGGCTCCGTGGCCCGGCTGCCCGTGGGCTGGAGTGGGCGGCAGATCAGGACCCAGCCTGGCCCTCCTGAAAGTACACCTGCCCCTGGTGACCGGGGGCGGCTGCCCTTCTCTGGAGTTGCCCTTTACTGTCTCCTCTGTGGCCTTCGTTCGCTGAGCTCAGGCTAAAGCCCTGGTGGCGCCCAGCACTGCTGCAAAAGGGCTGACCGGGAGGGCTGGCTTGGAGAATGAAATGGGCACGGCCAGGAGCCTGCCTTTGCCAACAACCCAGCCTCTGCTGGCGAGGGGGTCACGGGAAAATGAACCGAAGTCCACGTGGTTCTGATGGCTGAATGCCAGTCTCCTCCCGTCACAGTCACTCACCGAGAGCCCACTGCCACGGTCAGGTGCAGTCCCGGGGCCAGGGTGCCCGGTGAGACAGAGCCAGTGCCGGCCTTGCAGCTTCGACCTGACGAGGTGAGGGGTGTTGAGGTGGACTCCAGGGACCTCACAGGGCGTGGCCAACCCAGACGAGGCTCTGGAGGCCTGGAGGATGAGGAGGGGTGCGGTGTGGGCATAGTCCAGGAAGGAGCACCTGCAGAGGCCCCGGAGTGCGGACCGGGCTCCCTGGAGGGGTGACCGGGGCCAGGCAGCCCCCTGGGGCAGGGTTGCATGGTTTTAACCTGGCCTCGTTTTTATTCCTAATTATTGTGGTTCTTTCATGGAGACCAGTGCAGCTGTGTGTGCCAGGGGCTGAAGGGTTACATAGGACGTGGGGTAATTTTGCAGAACCGAGGCCTCGTTATGCTGAGTGGTGTAGACACGCTGTCTCATGAGCGGGTGACCCTCATGATGCCACTGTCCAACGCTGTTGTCACCATTTCTCCCTCAAGTCTCGGAGCCGAGGGACACCTCTGAGTGGACGGCCCCAGCCTGCTGCCTTTGTCCCCACCCCCTCTGCTGCTGTTGGGGCTGCGGCCGTCTCTCGCAGGGGCTTCCACGTCACTCCTGCCCCTCCATCGGGTCCTGGACCCGTACTCAGAGCGGCGTTTACAGACACGAATCTGACGGCGGGCGGACTGTGGGCTGCCCAGGGCTCCCCGTCCACATAGGAGCTTCCCTGAGCCCACGGCCCGGTGAGCAGCCGCCCCACAGCCCACAACCCCAGACGGAAGGTCTGCGGTCCCCAAACGTGTGTGGAAGCCGAGCCCCGGGTGCAGTGCAGGAGGTGGCCTTGGGAGGCGAGTGGTGTTGTGGGTCCGGTGCTCTTAGGAAAGACACCCCTCTCCCCGCCCTCCCCAGGCGGCCATGGCGAGCCCTTGCTGGCCCCGGGTTCTGCTGACACCCAGGTGCTGGCCGTCCAGGCTCCAGAGCTGAGACGTAAACCAGTGTGTCCCTGCGGCGTGAGGCCACCTGCACCACTCAGCCGACTGGCACGGTGACGTGGCTTTGCCGGCAGGTCTGCAGGCTGAGCGGGGCTAGG
The DNA here is from genome assembly GCF_021234435.1 of Artibeus jamaicensis. Taxonomy (NCBI): domain Eukaryota; kingdom Metazoa; phylum Chordata; class Mammalia; order Chiroptera; family Phyllostomidae; genus Artibeus; species Artibeus jamaicensis. The sequence goes on from NW_026522022.1 coordinate 376,009, forward strand.
GGGCGGGCGGGGGACGTGCGGCTCAGTCTGTGCCTCTGAGTTGCCGGAGGCTTGTCCCAGGTCCCTGCTCGGCGGCCCAGGCGCCCGCCCCTCCCCCCGTGTCTCTGTCTCCCTGGGTCCCTGAGCTGCGTGAGCCACGCAGCCTCAGGGCGACCAGGCCTCCCTCCTAACTCACCTGTCGTGTGACTGGCACGGCAGCCACGGGCCTGTGGCTCCCCAGGGCAGGGGCCTGGGTGCCACTCTCAGTGGACGAGTGTCCCTGTCACAGTGAGGAGGTCCTGGCGGCCTTTGGGGGCAGCCTGCTTCGGTCTGTGCCTGGGCCCCTGGGCTCCTCGCCCCTCCCCACCCGCTGTGTCCTGAGTCTCTGTGCCAGGTCCACGTCTCGTCTTTGGAATCGGGTCTGGGTGCCAGTGACTGGTGGGCATCAGACCCCGGGCTCGGTTGCCTGGAAGTGAAGACCCGTTCACTGAGGAGGGACGGCACCTGCCCAGCCACCCGGCACGGTGACGGGCAGTGCGGGAGGCCGCCACGGAGCCATGTGTTAGAGCCGGGAGGACACGTGTGTTTGTGCGCAGAGAGGGGTTCACACTGCAGAATCGGCTCCTGCTGCTGTGGAGCCTGGCGAGCCTGACACCACCAGGGCAATGCCGGGCAGTGCGCCCCCTGCAGGGCCGGCGCTGCAGCTGCGGCCGAAGGCGTCTGCAGGTGGAGTCCCTGCTCCTGGGGGCCCGCCCACTGCTTTCCTCTTCCACCCATGAGGCGCCCCCCCCCCCCCCCCCCCCCCCGCTCCGGCCCCACATCCTGCAGGGTGATTTGCTTAGTTCCAACTTCATGTTACTCTCAGGTGAAACACACTGTCCCTGCCCGTGCAGCCCGGCGTTTGACCACGCACCTGTCAGCCCAGGTGACACGGGAGAGGAGCCGGCCCCACCAGCCCTGAGGTGCGGGCAGCCCAGGCTGCGGTGCCTTGAGCGCCTGGGTTCTAGTGCAGGGAGCGATGCTTCTCTGCTCTCGGCCCCGCCCTCGGCGTCCTGGCTCTCGTCTCTGCGTCACCACGCGCCCCCCACCCCCGGGGCTGCCGGGGCCCAGAGGCCCGCTTCGTTTTGTGCGGCGTCTGTCTCGCTCGGCGCCAGCGGGCGGGCTGCGGCTGTCAGACTGTCTTCACACTGGGGTGTCCGTGGGTCTGTCAGGGTCCTGCCAGGGGACAACGGCCCCGCCCACAGGGCTCGGGGACACGGGGTCATGAGTTCTGTCTGCGTCTCAGACGCAGACTCCGTCCTCTGCGAGGGGAGCACCTGCACGCTGGCTCCAGAGCCTTGCTGGGTGGCCTTGCTCTGAGGTGTGAGAGTGCCCCCGGCTGTCACCTGGGCACCAAACACCCGTCTGGTTTGACGGCCTGGGAGGCTGGGAAGGAGGACAGTTTGATTTCAGACCCAGCGAGGCCTGGTCCCTTTGTTTCTCCTTTGTCCCGTGAAAATGGGGGTTTCCTTGTTCCGCTCTTTTCTCTGTCATTTCGTTGAGTCACTGGGAGACAGGTCTGCAGACCCCCTGGGAGCCCGAGACCTCGCAGGGGAAGAGGGCCCAGGCCGGCTGACACGTCTCCACACACAGCGCTCCTCACTGAGCGGCCAGCAGTCAGCTGTCACCTGCCTCCTACTCTCAAATGTGGTCACGTCACCAACCAAGACATGTCTGAGCCAGGAAGCTCCGCAGGGCGTCTCAGAACTCAACCGGAAAACGTCCCAGGTCCGGCGACGAGGCGCGGCAGCCTGCGCGACAGATTTTCACGGCCTGCCGTCCAGCTGGACGTCCCCCTAATCCTGCTGCACTTCCCAGTCCTCCAAATAGCTGGTGACAGAGGTGGCTGAGGGCGTGGCACAGACCGGCAGAGCCTGGGCGCGGCCGACCACGCAGTCTGGGGCTCCTGTCCCGCCCCCTCAGCCAGGGCCCTCGGGCTGGAGTCCAGCAGCGACACACACAGGCCGTGGCTCCCCCCGGACACAGCGCCCCAGCACGTTCTCTGCTGCAAAGTGCCCCCCGTTACCTGCCCGGGGGTAGACAGGGTGCCTCCACGGGAGTTCCCACCAAGCTACCGGCCACGAGACACACGTGGACAAAAGGGGCCAGAACCCGCTGCGCGGCACAGTCCGCGTGGCGTAGAAGTGGACGGGTGTCTGGTGGGAACGTGTGCGTGTGTCTGCGTGTGAGTGTGCTGCACGGAAGGTCTGCTGTCAGCACCGCGTGGCACCACCTCTCCTTCCGGGCAGCGTCATCCTCCAGGGGAACGTGGCGGCCACGGCGGGAAGGTCCTGGTCACCCCCCTGCCTCGGTGTCCCGCGGGTGCCGGCCTGCAGGCAGTGCTCCGGCTGTGGCTCTGGCACTTTCTAATGAGCCACAGCAAAGAGAGAATGGGAAGTTCCGGGACCTGGTCCAGGCCAAAGGAAAAAGAAAAATAGCACGTTTCCGGAGGCCTAAGGCCTTGTGTGTTGTGCAGAAGCGTGAGAAGGAGAGCCGGGTGAGGGCCGTTCCCCGCTTTTGTCTCAGACGTGCAGAGTCGGGAGCACTTGGGGAGGCGGGTGAGCGGACCTTCGCCTGTGCCTGGCTCTCCTGCCAGTGACTCGGCCGAGTCCTTGGGACAGTGCCAGCGAGCGTCGCTTACAAAACCTCCGCAGTTTCCGGCTTGTCGTCGCATTCCGGCGCCGGGGGCCTGTGCTCTCCCCCCTCTCGGGGGATGCGGCCACCGGGGAGCTGAGGTGGCATCGCAGGGCAGCGGCAGCAGCTGAGTAAACAGCCTGTCCTGTCCCCTCAGCAGCTGCTCAGCATCCTCCCCCGCCTCCAGGGGCCCTGGGGCTCCGGTCACTCGCAGCAGCTCTCACGGCGCTTCCCTGGGTCCTGGGACAGCGCCTCCCACGTCCTGAACGTGCCACAGAGACGTTTCGTTAAAGGTGTCAGGAGGGACAGAGGGAGCGCTGCACATCTCGTGTCTGAGAATAACCAGAGAGAGGTTTTCACTGACACTGTGGCAGGAAGAGCTGGGCAAGCAGACACACACGCACACGCAGGCACACGCAGGCACGCACATGCCGGGCCCAGGGGTCAGGGCACGGTATGGAGTATGATGAGCTGGGAATTGGCAGGCGTTGCAAGTGGGTGAGCGCCATCTCGTCTCCTCTGAGAGGCAGACGCGCCTCCTGGGGCCCCCCGAGCCTGAGTGTCTCTCGCCCTTTCCCTCTTCTTCCGAGCGTTGGGGCTTGAGCCCCCTGAGCCCCCCGAGCCCCCCGAGCCCTGCCCGGCTACGCAGTCTGCAGGGAGGTTTGGCCACGTGAGGAAAGATGTTTCTTTGCGGTTCACCTGCAGGTCCTCACAGCTGCCTTCCCAGTACTTCTGGGTTCTGGGTGGCTTTTTTGGTTTTATTTGGCTTTTCTTTTGTTGCATGAGAACTTCTCTGCGAGCCTCTCTGAGGCTCTCCACATACGTGAGTCCAGAGACAAGCAGGTCAGGTGTCTTTGGAGCTGCAGGGACCCGCCCCTGCACCTGTCTCCAAGTCTGTACCTGCCTCCAAATATTTGTCTGACCGGAGGTGAGATAAGGGCTGGGAGAGGAGGCAGGGACAGGGCCACGGGGTCGTAAAGTGGTGAGGTTACAGGGACTGGCTGTGCTCTTCACTCGCCTTCTTAGTTTTCTGTTGAGTGCGTTTCGCCAGGTTGAACACAGGAGACTGGGCAGTTGCCTGCTTTGTCCCGCAGACTCGGTCACGGCCCACAGCCGAGCCTGGTGCGTTTAAGGCCTGCTGCCCAAACTGAGTCCCCCCACACAGATCCCCAATGCCAGGAAGGGGCAGCGAGGGGCATTTTAAAATCCCTGTTGCTTGGGTAGATCTGATCCCCCAACTGTCCAGAGGTAAAATCAGGCCCCTCCCACTGGACTGACCTCTGTGACCTGAGACCTGTGGCGGGAAGTGGGACAAGAGCCACCGGCACAAACAGTCCGGAGGAACGCAGGCTCAACATCCTCTTTCTCTCACAGGAACCAGCGGCATGTGACACAGGAAGATATGGGAGCTCCTGACCTTCCAGCGGAGGAAGTGGTGAGCCAGGCCCCCACCGGCGAGTGACGGGCGCGTGATTCTGTTCTTCCAGCGGGCACCTGGCAAGTGGCTTACAGACTCTGGCAGGTGAACAGCCGACCCCGCCACACCCCAGAGCTGCTGATCAATGGACAGGAGACAGACACTCCCCTTGCTGACTTTTCATAACCAGAATGACAAATGGGAGTCACACAAAGGGACAGCACCCTGGGGGTGGCTCTTTACAAAAGAGGGAGTTGAAGTCAAGGTCCTGAAGTTTGAGGTCCCGGTCTCAGATCTGCCCTGTGGGCCGGCTGAGGCAGCACCACTCGGCCTGGGGACGAGGTCCGGCGACCTCAGACGTGCCAGCCAAGGGGAACGCCAGCAGGTTCGCTAGGTTCTGGGAGAGCACGCCTGGGGCTGGCGCGCCCTATTCCTCGGAGAGGAGGGTGGGAAGGGCGCCAGGGGCGCGGCGTGTGAGCAAAACCCAGAGTGGACCCAGAAGTGAAATCTGATCAGGCGCCAGGAGAGGCGTGTGAGGCCCCAAACCACAGAGGAACCTTCGACCTTGAGCAGCCTCAAGTCGTGGCGGGCTCCTGAGGGGAAGGCAGCGCTGCCATGGAGAATCCCGTAGCCCCCCGCGTCCTCTTTCCCGGGGACGACGGCAACCCCGAGCCCAGGGACCTCCTGGCCCAGGGAGTGTGTGGCCAGGCTGGGGGCGGTGGCGCGCCCGAGGCTCCGGGAGAGGGCAGCCTGCAGCCGCCGGATGCAGCTGCGGGGGAGGGCGCTGTGTCCCCGGCGCAGTCACCCTGCAGCCTCAGCGCGTCTCTGTGCTTCAGCTCCGGGGACGACTCCCCGCCGCAGTCCCACGCCTCCGCTCCTGAGGGCGCAGCGGCCTCCCCGCCCTCCTGTCGCAGCGGCCAGCGGGTGGTGGAGAGGCAGTGGGAAGTTGGCAGCTCCGGCGCCCTGTCGCCAGAGGACTCCGAGGAGACCGCGTTCCCGGAAGAGCCCGCGTCTCCGGAGGACCCCACGTCCTGGGAGGAGCTCGGGGACCCTGCGCCTGTACCCCCCGGCGTCGGGCCCGCGCACGGGGAGCCCGACCTGATCATCGAGGTGTCCGGCCGCCGGCTGCGGGCACATAAGGCTGTGCTGGCGGCGCGCAGCGACTACTTCCGTGCGCGCGCGTCGCGGGACGTGCTGCGGGTGACGGGCGTGGGCTGGGCGGCGCTGCGGCTGCTGCTGGCCTACGCGTACAACGGGCGCATGGCGGGCGTGCGCCCCGACAACGTGGCCGAGGTGGTAGCCGGCGCGCGCCGTCTGCAGCTGCCCTGCGCCGCGCAGCGCGCCACCGAGGCCGTGGCGCCGCAGCTGAACCTCGCCAACTGCCTGGAGGTGCTGAGCGCGGCCAAGAGGCAGCGGCTGACGGAGCTCCGGGACGCCGCCTACCGCTTCATGAGCGACCACTACCTGGAGGTGCTGCGAGAGCCCGCGGTGTTCGGGCGCCTTTCGGGGGCGGAGCGCGACCTGCTCCTGCGCCGTCGCCTGCGCGCTGGCCGGGCCCACCTGCTGGCTGCCGCGCTCGGGCCGGCCGGGGAGCGAACCGGCAGCCGGCCGCAGAGCCCGTCGGAGGACGCGGAGGGCCGCGGGGATGCCGCAGTCTACTGCTGGCAGGAGGAGGCTGGCGAGTGGCACGAGCTGACGCGGCTGCCGGAGGGCGCGCCCGCGCGGGGCTGCGGCCTGTGCGTGCTCTACAACTACCTCTTCGTGGCCGGTGGCGTGGCGCCCGCGGGCCCCGACGGCCGCGCGCGCCCCTCGGACCAGGTCTTCTGCTACAACCCGGCCACGGACCGCTGGAGCACCGTGCGGCCGCTGCGCCAGGCGCGTTCTCAGCTGCAGTTGCTGGCCCTGGACGGCCACCTGTACGCCGTGGGCGGCGAGTGCCTGCTCAGTGTGGAGCGCTACGATCCGCGCGCCGACCGCTGGGCCGCCGTGGCCCCGCTGCCCCGGGGTGCCTTCGCCGTGGCGCACGAGGCCACCACCTGCAACGGAGAGATCTACGTGTCCGGGGGCTCCCTGTTCTACCGCCTGCTCAAGTACGACCCACGCCGTGACGAGTGGCAGGAGTGCCCGTGCAGCAGCAGCCGCGAGCGCTCGGCAGACATGGTGGCGCTGGACGGCTTCATCTACCGCTTCGACGTGTGCGGGGGCCGCAGCGACGCGCAGTCGGCGGGGCCAGCCGGCGGGGTCAGCGTGCTGCGCTACCACTGCCTGGCCAAGCAGTGGAGCCGCTGTGCCGCGCACCTGCGGCCCCCGGGCGCACCGTCAGGCCTGCAGCCCTTCCGATGCGCGGCCCTGGGCGACAGCATCTACTGCGTGAGCCGCGCCGGCACCTGGCGCTTCGTGCCTCCGAGAGACCGGGAGCCTGGCTCGGAGGAGGGTGCGGGAGGCAGCTTCGAGGCCGAGGCGCTGGGTGCCCCCCTGGATGTCCGGGGCGCCCTCTTCCCCTTCGTGCTCAATCTGCCCGAGAAGCCAGACAGAGGCGAGGAGGGCCCCGATTAGGGCGAGCTGGGGTCCCCTGGGCGTCTCCTCCGGCAGCCCTGAGATAGGGAAGGCCTCCTGGGAGAGGAGGGTGAGAATCGCCCGGGGAGCAGAAACCGGAGCGCAGAGTGTCCGCACTGGAAAGGGGGCGAACGGAGCGGTGGAGGGGAGGGGGAGAGCGGCAGGGTGGGCCGAGGGCCACATGGTCGTTTAAGGCTTTGGCGTTAGGAGCTTGTGGCAGCGTCTCCAAGACTGCAGCGCTGTTTTGAGGCCCGCTTCGCCATCCTGCGTTCCTTTTCTCTTCGCTTTGCTTGTCGGGGTAGATGGTGTGAGATGTGGGATGCATGAGGATAGGTAACTGTACAGAAGGGAGCGGGGTGCCCTGGGGAGGGATGACCAAAGGAGGATGCGTCAGGGTGGGCGGACAGACCCACGTGTATCCAGGAGTGGAGTGGAGTGTGCGGGAGGCCAGGCGGAGCCCTGTGGGGCCCCAGTGCTTACTGGGCCATCAGCAGGCCGGGCAGAGCTGGTGCTGCAGGTGGGCCTCGGTGAACTGCATGGGCCACCACCGGGAACCCACGGGTGTTTTTGCTGGAGGGTTAAAACGAAGTAAAGCCCTTCCACAGCCGGGAGAAGGAGGTCCCTGCCACCGTGTGCTCAGGTTTTGGTTGGCTCCACTCCAAATTTATAAGCCTTCGAGGTAAAAACCTTTGGTGACGGATATGAGCTCTTGTCCAATAAGCAGCGGCAGCCTGTTCTCTGCCGCCCGCAGGTCACAGGTGGGGGCGGACCCACACACGCCTGGAAAGGCTCCCGCTCGCTGTTCGACCCAGGTGGGTGTCACTTGTCCCAGTTAAGGCATGTTGATAATTATACCCAGTGGCACAGTGAGGACTGACTGTTACTTGCATTTTAAATCTTTGGTGACTGAATGTTTACCAAAGAGCATATCCGGGCGAGGAAGAGCTGGCAGCCAGGGGCGCTGGTCTGTTCTAAGCTTGGTAGGTGGAGGAGAGTCTCACCACTTGTGCATTTTATGATGGACTCAAGCAGAGAACTACTCCCCTCCCCCAAAGCAGGTGGAACTCGTTGCTGTGGACAGTGCTGAAGGCGAGCTCCCCTCGGACCTACTGCCTCCGCCGTGCTCGGCGGGCGTCATGTGATTCTGGTGCGGGCAGCAGATCTCACAAAACGTCCCTTTAGGAGCATGTGGCAGAATGACACGGGGACACGAGGAGACAGAACAGACATTCACAAGGCAGTTTGTCAGGTTAACACTGTGTTTTCCAAACTGAATTCCACAGTGCCGTCCGTCACGGAGTCGGCGTGGAACTGCTTTGACGGGGCACAAGGGTTCAAACCAGTCGGCTCACGTGTTGTAACACCGTACGTGCTGATGTGGACCCAGGGGCTGGCTGATTGTTCAGAGTTCAAGGGCAACATGAGTGCTCACGAATGGGCGAAGTCACCGGGATTCTGCACCCAGGCGCTTTCTGCTGATGCCAGGCATCGTGCGTTGGCAGTTCCCGGGGCGAGATGGGGCGGCGTCACGCTGAGCTTCCTGTCACTCACTTGTCTGTGCTGTGAAGGGAGGCTCTGTGGCCGAGGGCGGCTGGGGACTGGGCTGTGCCCTGGACAAGGTGTCTGCGGTCATGGGTTCCCGTGATGTGTGTTTGCAGGTGACCAGCTCGAGCTTGATGCCCGGGCCGGAGGGACGCGGTCACTTACAGTTTCAGTGAGAGTTCAGGTGACTCGGATGCTGGCTCGTGAACCGAGGAGGAGATGACTCAGCAAATTGGTTCGTCATCTCAGGAGAGGAACAGGCCTCCTGTGGTGTGGTCCATTGGCCTTTTGTCGGAGGAGACTGAGAATTCTGGTGGGAAAAGGACTTAGAGCAAAAGGAAACAAATCATGTTCTTTTTTTAAAGATTTTATTCATTTATTTTTAGAGGGGAAGGGAAGGAGAGGAGAGAAATAGCAATGTATGGTTGCCTCTCATGCGTCCCCTGCTGGGAACTGGCCTGCAACCCAGGCATGTGCCCTGACTGGGAATCAAACCAAGATCATCTGCTTTGCAGGCCCGCGCTCAATCCACTGAGCTACACCAGCCAGGACACAAATCATGTTCTTTTAAAGCAAATGTGTGTTTCATGCCGTAGTGCATATGTCCGCACTTTTATCATTTAACTAAAGTGTTTATAGCACACGGAACCGGGCTAATCTTTTCATTCCTTGCATATGGAAGATAACTAGTGTGATTTGACTTGAGAAATCATTCCTGGGGGGTTCACCATTTCCAGACAAAGTGCTGGATGTCAGGTGTGGGTGGCTGCACCTGTCTAGACACACACAGACACCTGGGGGGGCAGGGACAGGGTGCGGGATGTTATGTCCCACAGTTCTGTGTGGACTGTCACAGCAAACACTGCCGGACCGGGCAGGCCACGGGGACCAGTTGACTTTGCTCCGTGGGGCAGTTAGGGGAGAAGCCGCAGGGTTGGCACCAGTTGCATGGACGGCAAAACGGCCCTGAGCAGGACTGTGGACTGGACAGGGCTGGGCAGCGGCTCTTCTGCAGAATGCGTTCCACGTTCAGTGTGATGCTCTCCGTCCGCTGTGACACAGTTGGTGAGAAGCGATTTCCATCTGGGATCAGTTGTGAAATGGAGCTGATGCACCCAGGACAGCCACTCCCGGTCCTCGGGCAAGGGGACGCGGGGGTACCAGAGGGCCCGATCTCTGGGTGCGAGGACCAGCGGTGACTTTTCTGTGGTCGATCAAGGCTCTCTTGGAACCCAAGGGGATGGGCTGGCGTGTCTTCAATTTCTTTCTGTTTTCGTTCCCTTGCTGTGTTTGGAACTTGGTGATTTTATTTCTGAGTTTCTTTTCCTTCAGGAACACAAACGCTGTGGAAGCCTTTTTGCTACTTAGTTACAATGGTCTTCTGTATCAGCTTTGTTACAAATACCTGAGAAAACAATCATCTGCTCCATTCCTGCTTGCTTCGTTGTTACAACGCTGGTTATATTCTGGGGGCAGCAGGTCAGCCACTGGTCTCCTGGGCAACTTCCGCTAAGAGGCTTTGCTCGGGATGGTCTTTGGGTGTTGCCTCTCCCTGGAGCCGGGCCTCATCTGTTGTAACACCTCCCGGGGGTGAATGTAAACAGAAGTGCTACTTTGTGTTCTGTCTTATTTCAGATGCCTTCCTAGCTTACAGAATGTTTTATTTTTGCATTAAAAATGGATGCTCTTCTCTCCTTTCTTCTGCATTATTGTTGTGTACGAGGAGAGGACCAGTGCTCAGAAGGGGTTGTGTGCGCACATGTGTCCGCTGCGATGGAGTTTCTGTGGGTGGCTGTGTCCTCCCCACACCCCACCAGGACAGCGCCCGGACCACACGCGGCCCCAGCCCTCCAGTGCCGTCCTGGCAACCAGGCGCTTTCCTGGAGCCGAGTGGCCCGCTTTGAACGGACCTACAGCGGGAGGTGCGCTGCGCGCTCAGGCCCCCCTCGCCCTGTGCTGTGGCTGCGTAGGAGACGGACCAGCCAGTTCTGGGCGCCGCTGTCGTCTGCTCAGGCCCCGTGTCGACCCCCATCCCAGGCGTGAAACGTGTGCGTCCGTATCCAACTCGGTGAATAAAATCTTTGGAAAATGCCAGCACTCCCGAAGTCTGTGTGGTGTGGCTTGTCTCTCCCTGGGCCCGCGGCAGTGCCTGGGGTGAGGCCTCGCACGCTGGGAAACCGGCTCACCGGGCCGGCAGCCCTGCCAGCCGGGGTCGGTCTGCCCACCTGGGACGAGGACGTTGATAAGGCCCGAGGGCCCTTCCAGCGACAGCTGCGGAGCCACGGGGACTCAGAGTCCTTTTGCAGGTCTGAGGGGCAGAGGGTCACGCCTCTGCCGCCCCCTCCCTGTCCCCTGTCCCTGTGTCCTGCAGGGGTGCCCTTCAGGGCCCGACACCCAGTGCCCTTGTGTGTCCACACTCAGCCTCCTCCCCACGAGGGTGTGAGATGTGTTGACCCAAACATTTCTTATCACAGTTTGCACTCAGCAAGAGCAGGGTGTTCCTGTTAAGTCATAAAGGTTCTTCGCAAACCTATTTGTTTTCCTTTATTAGGCAGGGGTGTGGTGCGGGTGGGGACGTGGCTAAGAGAATATTTGAGCCGAGGGGGGGCTCGGGGCCAGCGGCCAAACTCTCTGTTTCTCACAGTGTTGTCCACAGGGTTGTCTTGCAAACACGTGACCACCTCCGAACTCTCCCGCAGCTCCAGCACTCCTCCCTGCTGGTTTGGGAGTTTGCACAGGGAGTCGGAACGCGGCTCCTGGCCCCAGAGGCGAGCGGGAGAAGCTCACCTGCACTGGGTTCTCATCAGCCAGCGAGCGTGGAGGGGGGTTGCTGTTTAACCTCCGCAGGCAGGTCGATGTTTGTGGACGAGAGCTCATCGTGCCTGATGATTTAGAGGTCACAAGCGAGGCACACTGGGGACCTCCCTTCTGCGCCCCATGCTGCTGGGGTGGGTGTCCCGTGCTGGGGCGCTGTGACTCGGGCCCTGCCCAGGACAACCTGTCCCGCACCTGGCAGCCCCCCCTACTCCAGTGCAGGTGTGAGAGACTCCATGGGGACCCAGGGGACCAGAAGCTCCCTGCTGTGCCGTGAGACCTTCTCTGGGTGGTGGCCGGCTGGTGCTGACTGCCCGCATGGTGCCAGGCTCTGTTTTAGGCTCCAGGTGGCCCCTGCCCCCCGGCCCCCCAGCAGCCCCTCACAGACAGAGGGGAAACCCCACCTGCACCACCGGGGGCGACCCGACTGCTCTCCTCCCTGGGTGTGGCCCAGGCCACTCTGTCATGCCCGAGGTCCAGAGTGCCTTGGGTCTCAGGACAGAGCCCTTCACACTCACTGAGGGACACGGGACGGACTGCAGCTCACGGGGAAGCTGACAGAGGTCCCAATGTTCGACGCGGACCGGAAGGTGCGCCCACGACATTTACCGGTACGGGTCCCTAACTGGAGGAAGCCCAGACTCCGGTGCCGGTGCTGGCCCTGGGGCGCCACGGCTCCGCCCCCTCAGTCCCCCTGCGCTGCCTCCGGCCACCGCCCCCTGGGGCTTTCCCAGCCACTCTGGCCAACGCTGACCCTCACGAGGGCACCTGCCCCCAGCCTGCACACGGTGACCCTTCGCTGGGCACTCTGGCCCAGGTCCCTTCGCCCACCCCCTCAGCCCTGTCCAGACGGCCCGCCCGGTCCCGGGCCCTGTGGCTCCTGTGGTTTGGTTTTTCTCGCCGGTTCTCGTTAATCTCCAGGTAGAGCACGTCTTTATTAACAACATCCAGCACGTGGTGACTTTATTGTCCACGTCCACACAGAGCACATCTTCATCTGCTTGCTGTGGACCGTGGTCCTCGCCAGAAACCAAAGGGGCTCCGTGAGGCTCTGGGCCCCTCGCCTTGTCCCCGGGTCCCCAGGTTCTCGGCCTGTGGCTGCGCCACGGCAGGCACCACGGCGTTTGTGGGCAGGGACTCCCCGGGGCCCTGCCGGATTCAGCGGAGAAGCCCCTGCCCAGCAGCAGAGTGAGCACCGGTTCTGGGGCAGGTTCCAGACGGCCTGCCGCGCCGCGGCTCACACGGCCCTGTGTTTGATGTCACACGCCCACCCTGGGGACGCCGTCCACGGGCACAGGAGCGGTTAGAGTTCACTACTCCCGGCACGGGCCTTCTGTTCCTAGAGCGCTTGCCCCAAACCCAGCTGTCTCTCACCCGCTCGCTCCTGGCCTTCATTTCCCTCGTCCCTGCTCTCCTGACCCCGTGTGTCCATCCCCACGGTCACATGCCTGCCCTTCTGCAGCCTCTGACTGTGTGCACGTGTGTCTTTGAGGAGCGCGGGGGGCGGACACGCCCAGGCGCGCAGTCAGAGTTCAGGGCGGCCCCTGCGCTGTGACGGCACCGCCGGGACTGGGCCGGTCCCTGGAGCGAGCCGTCCAGTCGCGCTGGCTCTGTGGACAGCTGGCCCTGTTTACTGACCTCTCCGCCCCGGGGGTTGCTGTGCAGCTGCCCCCGTGCGGGGGTTTCCATTTTGCAGAGAGACGTGACCGCATTGTACTATAAACACAATCGCAGGAGTGGAAACTTTCCAAGATGTAAATCTGGAAAGCGTTAACTGTTCTCCAAAAGCGCAAATCATCAGGGCCTGATGGGAAACACTGCAGGTCCCAGAGGTAACTGAGTACGTGGGGAGAGACCTGGCCTGTGTCCCTGGGCCGATGCAGCCGGGCGGTGAGTCGGCCGCACCTGGTGAAGGAGGTGGGGGGCCCTGGGCTGGGACGGGAGCCGTTGGCCAGGGGCACCGACTTAGCAGCCAAGGCGCCTTGTCTGCTGGGCAGTCGCCACCCACAGGAAGTGTCCCCGGGCAAATGCCAGCCCAGCCCCCTTCCGGGCCGCAGAAAGCCCACTCTGCGCTTACTGCAGCCCCGAGACTTGAGTTTGGGGGGGACGGGGGTGGCCCCCTGCCCTGACCCAGCCTCCTCTAGCTTTGGTGGCTCATGAGTAAAATGCCACAGGAGGGGGGTCGCTGAGGCTGGAGAAGTACAGCCGGGACTGGACCACGGCGGGAGGACACAGCAGCGCCGGGCGCCGGCCGTGTGGGGCGGCTGAGTGTCCAGGCTGCGGTGGACCGAGTGCCCGCTGCGCCCCCTTCTCCACCTGCCCCTTCAACACGTGTTCACGTGATATTTTGCACAAAACCTAACATTTACGAGTCAGTAGAACTTTTTCAGACGGCAGGGACAGAGGTTGCAGGCAACCTCCTCCTGGGGCGGAGCCCCGTGCGTCCAGAGAACACTTCCTTCTCCTGCCACGGCACAGCTGGGAAACGAGAACTTGAGCAGCAGCAGGTGATGGGGCTCGTGTGCCTCCTGGAAAGGGGTGTGGGGTGTGTCCAGGGTCCGGGCCGAGTCTTCGGCCGATTTTCCTGTCCCTGTAGCTGCAAGGCCACGCCCCTCGCGGGTTCTAGATGGCAGGCCCTGGTCTCACCTCCGTTAGGTTAAAAATGCTGTTTTCCTGGGAATTATGGGGTCAAGAGTTAGGTTCCTCTTCCAGTTAAATCCCTGCCTAACAGCTGTTGCTATTTACACGTGTTTACTCTAAAAAATGTGACTCTGAATCCAGTGGTGACTTGGTGTGACCCCCAGACGGACGGGGCCGCCTCTGCTGCCATAAGTTCAGTTTCCATGTTGTCTGTGAGCCAGACTGTGAGGGGCCTTTGTGAGGGGCCATCCCCTTCCCGGGCGGGAAGGGACCTGCCGAAGAGCCAGAGGCTGGGTGGTGGGGCGGCCGGGAGGGAGTCAGGGGCTCAGTCCCCCGACGGGCAGCCCCGCCCTGGACGCACTCTCACCGGGACCCCAACCCCCGGAGCAAACCCCGTGGTCCAGCGGCCAGGCCGGGTGCTGACCCCGCCCACAGCGCCTGGCGTTGCTCCTGCTGCCTGTTCCTCTTTCCTGCCGTTCTGTCTCCGCTTCCGTCCGGGGCCGGAGTCTGACAGATGATCTCACTGAGCTCCCGGCGGGGCTCTGTGTCCAAGCTGCTTTCCCTCCCTCCTGGCTCTGCAGACACGGAGGAACAGAAAGGACAAGTGTCCGTTGTCCTCCTGCGTGTCTGACGGTGACCGTGGGAACGAGCTCGGACAGACAAAGGCCCTTTCTCTCCGCTGACCTCAGGCCTCCGGGCTGAATTCCTCCCCGTTGCCCTGGCTTCCCTGGGCGGGTGTCCAGGTTGCAAGGGGCGAAATGCACAGCGACCTCTGCTGACCAGATAGGGCATTGCGGCGCGAGAACGTCCCCATCTGTCCGTGGGGCACGGGCTCCTTCTCCTCGCGAAGCAGGGCGGCTCAGAACACTTTCCGAGGGCTCGGAAGTCGCCCTCTGGCCCCAGGTCCCCAGGAACCGACGCCCTCCCGCCCCCTCTGTCATTTTGTCTCCTTACCGACTGTTTCTTCGGCACAGTTCCAATGCCCCTGCACTTGGGGCACACACATGAGAGAACTGGGTGGATCGCGCGAGAGTGTCGGTCTGAGGAGTGTCCAGGTCTGACTGTTTAGGGGATGGGGTGGGGGGCAGTGAGGGGCAGAGCTGCGTCGGGGTCCCCAGGGGTAGGTCACAAAATTACCCGTCACCGGGGCCTATCCACCTAACAGGACAGAGCAGCCCCTGAGCCCGGCAGGCGGCGGGAACGCAGGGACCCGGCCCCTCACCGGCCGGGACACGCAGGTCACGTAGCCTCCCCTGGGGGATTCCAGACCAAGTCTCCACGTGAAGCCGAGCCTCTGCGTGCCGACCCGAATTTCAAGCGAGTGTGTCATGGGGACTTCTGTTTGTTCCCTCCTGTTCAGGTCAATTTCAGATGCCCCCGAGACCCGCTGCAGCCCCTGCATTTTGGGTCCAGAGACCAGCCGTGGCCCAGGAGGAGCCAGGGGTCTGAATTCTGCTCTCCCTGATCTCCCGGGACCCAAACGCACACCCGCCCTGACCCGCGGGTGCGGCCTGTGCAGTGTGTGTCCCATACCGCCACCTGCTGGGGACACGACACATTACATGTCCAGGACACTGAATGAGGGAAATGTCCAAATATTTCCCGCGGCTTTGCTGCCTCAGTGAGATCATCAGGGTTACGTTCAAACCCTTTCACTGAATTTAACTTCACTGGACGAGTGGGCACGCGGGAAACCCCTGCTGTTTGAAGAACTGAACGGCATTTGTGTTTTTGGAGGTGGTGGGGGCCGAGACTCGGGGCACATCCCCCGGTGACACACATCTGTGTCCCTGATGTCACGTGGACAGGTGCCATTCCTTCGAGCCCGCTGGCCTGTGTTCAGAGTCACTTCGGCGGGTGACCAGAGTGGCCCCGTGACTTCGGGGGCTCAGCCTCTGGAAAACCCAACTGGCCCCGAGGATTAAAGACGGTGAGAGAAGTTGCATCTGGCACGTGCAGCCTAGAGATGATCAGCCTCAGAGGGAGATGTCACCTTCCCGACTGGTCCCTGTGTCCCTGGCCCTGCCCCGTCCCGCCCCCACCAGTGCCGGGCACCCGGGTCCTTCCTGTGAACGACCTTCGAGCCTGGTTCCTGGGACCCAGCAGGGACCGACTTGGCGCTGTGGACGCAGACCAGCTTCAGTCGGGAGCAGCGTCCGCAGGGCGTGGGTGCGTGACGGGGCGGGGGCCTCGGGGCCAGGTGCAGCCGCGTCCCTTCAGTTCATCCCCCAGGACTCCTCTACCGGCCTTGCCTGCGCCAGACAGTCACCAGGAATGTGGGTAGAGTTTTTACCAGAAACGGCTCATCCAAGCAGAGGGCCCAGTCCCCTCCCACACCTGACTTTGTCAGTGTGCACAGAGCCAGCACCGTTTTCTTAACAAATTCAAACCAGGTTTAAAAGGGAGGAAGTGAGTTCTCGGGTGCATTTCTGTGGCGGCCCTACTTCCTGTGGGAAATGCTGAGGCTGTTCCTGGATTTGCTACAAAGTTGCCACATCTGTCTATTACCTACACATACAGTAACTTTGTATGCAAATGTTACACGTTAGCAAATACATTGTATAGTTTATACTGCAGTTCCTGTCTCATTTTCAAATGTTTTAGGAGCATTTTCCTCTAAGAAACTTCCCTTTGCAAGAGTGAATTCATACCCAGCCATTCTGGTCTTCCATGAGGGCCTTGCTGGCTTTCAGATTTATTTTGAAAGGCCCAGTGTGTCTTTCAACGATGGCCGCAGAATGCACGGCTTCCCAGGCCACCCTGTGCTGGGGGCGGGAGAGCAGGACGCCCGGCTGGACCACACGCATCCACTGCGGGGGCCTCCGAGCCTTCACACGACAAGCTTCCGTGTCGCGGTGCCATGCGCCCTGGGGTTGGAATGCTGCCCGGTCCAAGCAGAAGTGGGGAGGCGCCGGGGGGCAGTGAAGCCCAGGACTGGACCGGCACTGCTCTCGGGCGGGGCCCAAGGACAAGGTGAGCCCACCCGGGTGCCCCTCGCCCGCGACCTGGGCTTTTCCTGCCCGTGTTGGTTCCTGCCCCGGGTTCCTTCCGCATTCGCTCTGCCGGAGGAAAACAGGCTGCTCCTGGGATTGAAAAGGTTTTGCACCTCCAACGGAAACCGGGGAGGCCCACCCTCCCCGCTTTGGGTCGCCTGCAGCCTCGGCAGCGGGCGTCCGTGTGAAGGGCCGGGCAGCAGACGCTGTGGGTGTGGGCACCTGCTGCTCCTGCTCACTGACTCTTTCTGTTTCCGTTTGTTTTGTGTTCGCAGCCGGTGAGAATGTAAGAGCTGCCTGTCTTCAGGGCCGAGCATTAAACAGCCCCCTGGGACCCGGGAACGTGTGTTCCTCCGTGTGCACGCCGTGCGGGCTCCCCTCCGTCTTCTAAGTCTGTCCCGTGCAGGAGGTGAGTCCCGGCGTGTGGGCGATGATGCCAAGGACCGCACTGGCCGCCATGAACGTTTCAGTTCACCCGATCAAACGCTGTTCCCAGGAAGGCCAGGAGCACACACGGCATGGGGCTCGTGCGTCACCATCTCTGTTCTCCGACGTTGGAGGTGGCCTTTCCCGAGGGGCCAGCTCCCCGCTGTGTGAGCTGCTGGTGGAGGTGCTCCCCGTTCCTGCCTGCGGAGAGATAGTCACGCGGCCCTTCCGGAACACGCTCTCTGGAGTTCCCGGGGGCAGGTGCTGCCCTCCAGCGTGTGTGGGGTTCGCTCTGGAAGTTTCTGTCGTCCACGGCTGGCAGGGAATCAGCTGTGGTCCTCAAACTCACGCCCCCGCGGGTTCAGATTCCCTTTGTGTCTGGTCCCTGCGGCTTCTCCACAATCAGGGGTTCAGGGGTGAGCCCTCCCTCTGTCTGGCGTGGACGCCGTTCCAACGCTGGAGCCTGTGCACCCGCGTTTCTCACCAGCTCTGGGGCGTCGCTTTGTCTCTTCACGCTTCACCTCTGGCTGCTCTCCGACACAGTGCGTGTTACTGCTTTTACAGCCCTGACACTCTCTCTGTGTCTGTAACGTTTCTGTCTGTGGACGGTTTACTCGGACGTATATTCCAGCTCTTCCAACCGGGCCTGCAGTTACATTTATCCGTTGTGGTTTCGACTTTGCTTATTTAATTTTTGTTTCTAAAAGCTCTCTTTAGTTATTTTTCAAATCTTATGTTCCTTTCTGTGGTTTTGTATTATCTTAGACGCTGCCAGAACTGTCCTTTACTATTCCACATTTTAACGTACTTTTCATCCTGTTAAAGCTTGGTGGAGGCGTGACTCACGTATCATGCAGCTCCTCCACTTAAAACCCGCCACCCAGTGGTTTTTAGGGTATTCACAGGGCTATGTGGCCACCACCCAATCTTAGAGATCTCTGTCACCCCCCAAAGCACCCTGAGCCTCGTAGCAGCCACTCCCCCAGAAATCGCACCTGCACATGAACACCTGGACAGGTGTGTGAGCAAGCCTCTGGGCAGCGTGGCCGGGCCAGGAAGACGCATGCGATCAGCTGTCACAGTGAGAGTGCAGATGTGTGCACACACGCCATACACCGGCGCACACTCATGCAAACACACGCAGACACACGTGCACCCATGCACACAGAGACACACACCTGCAGACGTTCGAAAACTCGTGTTGATGTCAGAGTTGTTACAAGTAACCAAACTGCCTCCCCCCACTTGGGTCTTTTCACCTTGTGGCTGGGGAGATATACAGTTACTCTTTCTGGGCTGAGCTGGAGCCAAGTTCGGATTAATACAGTTTTTGCCAGAATTGCAAAAGATTATTGGTAGCGCAGTTAGTTAAAATTGTTTGTAGTGTTTACTGTCTCCTGTAAAATGCTTTCAATTTTTTTTCTCCAAGCTGTTGTTTTAATAGATTTTACCCTCCTAAGAGGAGGAAGCCTGCTCTGGGGTCCCGTGCGCCCTCTAGTGGAAGGAAGCTGAACACTCCCTTTGGGAGAAGCCAGAAGCCTGAAGGTCAACCCACCGAGGAGGCTCCTGGGTCCTGAGTCCCTGCGACCTCTGACGGACCCCTGGGAGTCTAGGGGTCGAAATGGGCCTCATCACTGAGGACGTCGGTGGCTGTGTCAACCGCACGGGCTCTTGCTGTCGTGGGGTGGAATTCAGAAGGCCTGTGTGATTCAGGCACTGTTTTCCAAGGTGCCGGGGTGCGAGGTTGGAAAACCCGAGTGTTGTCCTGGCCTCGGGTTAACCCTGCGAAGAAAAACACCTTCGCCTGCATCGTCTCGCTGGCTGAGGAGCCGTGGCTCTTGGCTGCAGGTGGGGGTGGGCACACTGGTCCCTGGCCCGGTGTGCCCGGCAGCAGGGGGAGCGAGCCAGCACGCTGTGTCTCGGGGACACCCGGGGCCCACGTCAGCTGCTCAGACACCTGTCACTGGCAAAGCAAGTCCCCGGTCCCCGGTCTGTCCCTGAGCCCCGCTCCCCACCCTGCGTGCTCTTGGGAACCAGGACGCCGCACACCTGGGACTAGAATCGCAAGCCACTTACAGCGCTTGCTTCTGACCTCAGTGTGCGTAGGGCGCTTGTGACCCCAACCCCCAGTGGGGTTTGCGCCGAGTCATGTGCTGAACTGGATCCCAGCCTTCACCCTGACCTCGACCTTGACCAGGCTGCATACCCCCTGGGGAAACCAGCCCCTCTCTGGAGGGGAATCAGGAGGTAAAGATTCTGTGTGAGTCAGTTCAAACCCACTGCATGGTGAACCCGAGTCACCCTGGCCGATTGGTTCCCCACTTTGGGCCTCAATTGGCTCTCTGGCTGGGTGAACGGAGTGGAGGGGGCCGGGTGGGGTGTCCCCGGG
Source organism: Artibeus jamaicensis (assembly GCF_021234435.1). NCBI lineage: Eukaryota > Metazoa > Chordata > Mammalia > Chiroptera > Phyllostomidae > Artibeus > Artibeus jamaicensis. The sequence continues at coordinate 395,438 of NW_026522022.1, forward strand.
CTGGTGTCCTGTCCGGATCTGACAGGCAGGCATGGGCTGGCCCTCGGCCTATCTCAGCCTGCCCTGCACGCCCACCCTCTCCCGGGACAGGGTGCCCTGCCAGCTGCCTGCCTCCCACCCGTTTTTGTCTCATCACAGCCGCTCACTGTTCTCATGAGCACACGGCTCGTGGCATTGTCCGTAATCTCCGGGCCTTTCAGCACCATCAGGACGGAATCCTGTTGGCACGGCCAGCCTGGCTCTGGTTCCTGCGTCCTGGGTCTGACCCTGGGTGTTAATGCCCCTTCCCAGCGCCCGGCCACCCGGGGGTGAAATGGTAGTGCGTGGGGCTTAGATGGGAGACCCTCTAATCCAGTGCTCACCTTACAAGCTGGGCAGCCGAGGCCCAGGGCGGCGGAGGGGACCGTGCCGGGGTCACGCCGCCCCAGACTAACAAACGTGAGATGGGCCATTGCCAGCATCCTTCACCGCAGCTCGGGGCCCGGCCGGAACGGAGCTCCCAGGGCCTCGCCGAGCTGCTCGTGACGTCGTGGAGACAGGCTGTCTGGTAATTTGGGGCCACATCTGTGAACAGAAACGAGGACAAAGCCAGTCCCCTGAGTGGCCCAGAGGAGTCCCCTCACTTCCGAGTAGCCGCCAGTCCCCTGGCCCTGGCACGTCACTCCCCCGCGCCCACCTGGGCGGCGAGTCCAAGACGGTCGTGCCAAACATGCACAGGCCATCTGCCTGGCCCAGATCGGCCACCAGCTGCCAGGTGTCCTGGGACAGGCTGGGGCTTTCAAAACATGGAAAAACTCTGGGCTCCATTACAGACACGCCGAGTCATCTTGTCACCTTGGGTCTGGGAAGGACCACAGTGCTGTCGCTGCCCAGTTTCCAGCCCCCGCTGCAGGAGGCCCACTGCTCACCTGTCGGCCGTGTGTCTGCAGTGAGCACACGCTCGCCGAGGGGGCTGCGTGAGCGGCAGACAGCGGGGGCCCCCGTCTGGTTGGTGAGACAGGCGGGCCGGATGCTCCCTGGAAGGGCTGCTGGCCGGACGAGGGCTTCTCCGTGCAGTGAGCGGGTCTTCGTTTTACAGGGTAAGGGGCTTTAGGGGTGGGAGGTGACGGAGCAGACTCGCACTGATTTGGAGTAGACGTGGCCGAGGAGAGAGGCGTGTCCTGGCCTGGACTGGGGGTGGCAGGGAGAAGGGCAGGGTTGAGGGTGCCCTGGAGGAAGAAGGGGCAAAGTCTCTGGGGCCTGAGGGAGGTGACCACTCACGGCGTGGGGGACAGTGGGTGGAGACCGGAGGGGGACAGTGGCGAGAGCCTGGACGGCCCATCGTGGGTCTGGGGGACACAGACGAGGGGAGTGCTTTGAACAGGCCTGGTGACAGCTCCGGCAGGGGGCAGGCTGTCCGGGTGCCCTGATGGGGTCTGCAGGGGGTGGGGCTCAAGGGCGGGTGGCAGTCAGGGTGCGGGTTGTGGGAGTGGCCCCCCCGGTCCGTCGTGGGCCTGGGGAGGCGTGGTGTCGGCTGGACCTGGTGGCACTGAGCTGTGGCACCGAGCGTCCGCGGGTCGTCCCCGACAGCCTTCTGGGGCCCGCGCCCGGTGGCTGCTCCAGAGGCACTGGGGGCTGGGTCACACCTGGCTGGGGGCAGGGTGTCACCTTCATTTCTGGAAGTTTCTTTTTGTGGTCATAGAGGTTTTTTTTTGTGGATACTACTTCTGGTTTGCATTCTTTCTTTTTTTTAATCCTCACCCAAGGACCTGCTTATTGATTGTGGAGAGAGGGGAAGGGAGGGAGGGGCAGGGAGGGGCAGGGAGAGAAACATCTATTGGTTTTTTCTCACACGCACCCTGACCAGTGATCGAACACGCAACCCAGGCATGTGCCCTGACTGGGAACCGAACCAGTGACCTTTCAGTTTATAGGACACTACTCCAACCCACTGAGCTACAGTGGGGCCAGGGCTCCTGTGCTCCGTTTCTTATGAAAAAGTCTCCTGCTGTTCTTGTCCTTATTCCTTCGGACACAATGTGACTTTCTCCTCGTCCGGCCTTGGAGCTTCCCTCCGAGTTACTGTTTTGAAGTGACAGATGGTGACATTTGTTTTTGACTCCTGTGGCCCGAGCTTCATGGTGGTCCAGCTCCTCGTGTGTGGGGTCCATGGGCTTCCCTGCATTGAGAGGACTCGGGGCCGTGTCCACTGCTAATCCGTATCCCGACGACGCTGGTCCTGCCAGGGGCCGGCTCGGTCCCAGCTGCGCGAGCCGAGTGACGCGTACCCAAGGCTCTGGGGTTCCAGGAAACAGCCCCCTCAGTCTGGGGCCTGAGCCCAAATGAGGGTGAGGAGCGGTTGGCCCCTGGGTGCCCTCAGGGCCTGGCCCGGACGACGGAGACGCCATTGGGCAGCCGTTATCCTCGTCCCGTCTGCATCCTGGGGCCCCACGGAAGAGGGGTTGGGCTCCTGAAGGGGCGACACGGGTGAACGGAAGCCACACGGCCACTGCTGTGTTTGCCGTCCGCCTGACAATTCTAGGTTAAACGCTGGCCCCTCCGAGTGCACAGGGGAAACGATGCCGGATAAAAGTCTGTCGCCCTGGGGAAGTACTCAGGGGACACTCGGAGGAGGAAAGTCGATGCCTTTGTCCTAGGTGTTGAAGGGACTCGTTTGCTGACCTGCTTTGCTGGTCTCGGGCTGAGTTTCTGATAAACGAGAGATGAGATGTTTTTGAGGCTCTCAGGAGCTTCCTGTAGGTTACTTCCTCTAATTTTTGCAACAGACTTACGGAAGAGGCGCTGGTACACAGATTTTACAGGTGAGGAAGCAGAGCCCCAAGGTGGGTGGCCTGCTGGCCTCCGGTGCTGAGCTGTGTGCAAAGCCTTTCGAGACCGGGCCGTCCCCACGGCCCCTCCTCTGGGCGGCACGTGCCAGCTCCCAGCCCGCGGTCCTGCCGGTCTTGAGTTGCTTGTATGTGGACGTGTGCCGTGGGCAGAGAGGGCTCCCTGGGGTTCTCTGGGGGTTGGAAGTGGCCGTAACTGTAAATGTGCTTTGCCAACGAGGCACGGTCCTCTTTAAGGTTGGCACTTCTTGCTAAATTCATCCCAGCGTGAAACCGAGCCACAGCCTGAGTCGCTTTTGAAATGAAAGCAAACACACGAACACGAGCCCCAGAGGCCCCCAGCCTTCTCGTCCCGTGCCCCGGCCCAGCGACACGCGTGCTCGGCGTCGACACACAAGAGCCATTGGCGAGTTTCCCTGCAGGTGCCCGGCTGCTCGGAAGGGGTGAAGGTGAGTCTGAGGACTTGCGTTTACAAGTTCGCGTGAGTGAAAATGCCTGCACGCTGCCCCCCTCACCCCCCCTCCCCGCACTCGGTCACCTTAGGGTGTCGGTGTCTCCTGGGGGAAGAAGGGAACAAGCCCTGACTTTCACTTTTCTGTGTGACTTTCTCCAGCTGCAACGGGACCCATTTCCTCCCCAGACAGGCTGTGATTTACGGCGTGGGTGTCCGTCTGGGAGAGAGCCACCAGTCTATATATAGCAGCTCGGAGCCCATAAATGGGGCGGGACAGGCTCTGCCCCGGAGCTGGGCGCTGCTGCCTCCCTGAGCCGGGCGAGCCGGGCGCTGCTGCCTCCCCTTCACCGCTGTCCTGTCCTCTCGGTGAGTCTCCGTCCCCGGCTGCCTCGAGGCTTCGGTGGGAGGGACGGCACCCGCGCGGAGGCCGGCTGCACCCGATTCAGCGTGAAGAAGCTCACCTGTGCGGGGCAAACCCCGGTTCCCCAGACGTGCGTGTCTGTGTTCCGTGTCATTGCGCTGTCCCAGCACCCCTTGCAGCACGGCAGGGGAACCCCGACTGGGGTCACTCCCTGCCGGTCCCCTGGTCTGTGACAGGCGACTGAACTTTCTGTGAGTCTCAGAAGGACAGGGAAAAGAGTGCAGGTGTGCGAAGGTGTGAAATGAGGTTGGATTTCTCCTAAGAAAACAAGGACCTGAGGTCACTTGCTGTAGCCCCGGAGCCCAGGGGACGGGGGAGAGGACAGCACTGCTGTTCGTGTGCCCAAGTCCCCCGGGAGGTCGGTCGTGCGGCTGTTCTCTGCTGACCTGGCAGACGTCCCGTCGGCCCCCGAGAGCCAGCTTCCCCGGCTCACTCCCGGAGGCGGGGTCCCCTGCGCCCGATGGCAGGGCGGCTTCCTGTCCCTCCGTCCTGGTCTCAGGCTCCTTCCTGCTGAGCAGGAGTTGGGGACACTGAGGAGCAGAGTCCTTCGAAGCCCTGAGCCTTCGCAGGGATTTGCCTGCAGCTGAGGTCGAACGGGGTCCGCCACCTCCGGGGCTGCTTCTCAGCTTCTCACAGAGACCAGGAGACTCCAGGGGGGGGGGGGGACTTAGGGAAGGAACTGCCGCCCTAACTGTTGATCTGGTTTTAATTCCTCAGTGCGGGAAGCCAGCTGGCCGCTGGAGCGTTCCCCATCCGGGAAGCCACTGCTCCCGCCCTTACTCATCTGAGCTGATCTCCTTAAGCCTCGGAGCTAGTCGGGTCCTGGGGAGTCGGCCTGCAGCTGTGCCCGGACAGCCTGGGCCGTTGCCGGCCCGGCTCTGAGGGTGACTCGGGGGAGGGCTGCGAGTGACCCACCAGAAATCGGACCTCTGTCTCTCCCGCACTTGGCACAGCTGGCGGTTTGTCAGTCTTACCTTTTGCTCCGTGGTCTTGTCTTTCGGTGCCGAGTGGTTCGGACAAACCTCTGGGGTGAGCAGTGCCCAACATGAACGAGCTCCGGGGAGCCCTGTCCCGGGGGCCGTCCCCCTGCAGGCCCGCTCGCCCCTTCCGTCCCCTAGAAAAGCCTTGGTTTGGCGAGCGTGTGGGTTGACAAACCCTTCAGCCGCACCTGTGCCAGTTTCTTGGTTACGTAGGAGTGAGCGTGTGGCGGCAGAAAGGCGTGGGAGCCCCCGTGGGTGACGTGAAACACGGGCTCCAGTCCTGGAAGGGACGAGGCCTGAGCTAGCCGCTGTGTGCCAGGGACGTGAGGACAGGTTTCCCTCCACTGCCCTAAACCCCAAACGTGTGGAGGAGCGGGGGTGGGGTGGGGGGGCATGAGCTGGCGGGGCGGGGGGCACAGGGTGAGCAGAGTCAGTGCCCGGGCAGGTCGTTTTTCTCCCGGGTAAGGCTGAGGTTTGGAACTGGACGGAATGAGCTCATTCACTGTCAAATTGTGTAAATTTGGTTACTTTGCTGAAAACAAACAAAAACACCCGAAGCCTGTGTGTGCCGCCGGCCGCACGCCCCCAGGGCTGAGTGAGTTGCTGCGGCCGTGGGGTCGCTTCCCACCACGTGCCCTGCAGGCCGGGTCAGACGCACACGCCCCCGTTTCTCGGGGGACTCGCGCCCGGCGCTGCGCGTGTGGCAAGCTGCTCCCCTCCTTCTCTGATGTGTGAGGTGAGGAGACACGTCTGCGGGCCACCGTCCCTGCGGGGGACGTCAGGGTTCCAGCTGCTGCTGGCCCGCCACTCCCCCTCTTTCTGGTGTCGGCCAGAGCTCAGCGAGTTGGCCTGTTCTCCCCGTGGCCCCTCCTGGCAGCCTTCTGACCTCAGGGCTTCCCAGAGAACTCATCCTTCACCCCTCCTGGGCGCTCGGGGACAGGCCAGAGTGGGGGCCCAGGAGAGGGCACGTGGCTGCCCCGTCCTCCTGCAGTGGCTGGTCCAGGCGTGAGGTTGAAAGTCGGCACAGGCTGGTGGCGTCGAGGACACATCGGCACGGGGACAGGCGAGCAGCTGCTGTCTGGGCAAGGGCACCCCGAGGGGCCCCCTCTTGGGGCTGCCGTGGTTCCGGGGCCCAGGCCGGGCTGGCACAGGGCACACGCCCCACATGTCTGTGGAGTGACAGATGAGCAGAGCTGAGTCCGAGAAGCCCTGGTGTGCGTGGCCCTCAGCATGGTGTTTCATCAGTGATCTGCGGATGGGAGGTGAGGGTGACAGTGTCGTGGGGGACACGGCCGTGAGAGTCTGGAGGCAGAGCCCGGGCCCCCGAGTCCCGCTTCAGGCCCTGATTGCCACAGGGACCCCTCCTCACGGCTGTGCCGGGACATCCTGCCCACACGACCAAGTGCCGCGCTCAGCCTGTCCTGGGTGCAGCGTGCCCAGGGCACTGGACAGGACTTCTGGACCCAGGAAGGAGCAGCAGGCTGCTGGCTGTGAGCAGTGCCAGCCTCTCCTTCAGAGCTACAGCCCGGGCCCCAGCAGGTGCCCGCCTTCTCCTGGGGCAGGTGGCTCGGGGGTGCTGCGCCCTGACTCGGAATTTTCACGGCTGAGCATCCTCTCCTGTCCCCTCGGCCAGCTTTGGACTCTTCCTTTTGCCAAGAAATGCACACGGATTTGAGGGTTCCAGGAACCCGGTGAAGGGACCTGACCATGGACAAGCAGCAGGAGGGGGAAGCTCTGTGTTTCTGGGGTGACAGCTCCTCCCCCGTGAGCGCAGGTGCCACGGAGAAAGCCCGGAGAGGACACTGGTCCGAAGGAGCCACGTGTCCCCCAGCAGGGGCCCGACTTCAGGTCCTTGAGCTTCGCCGGCACCGAGCAGACAGTCCCGGGCGGCTGTGGCGTGCCCAAGGTCCCCGAAGAAGGCCCTGGGATCCCCCTCCAGGCCGGTGCGACACTAACAAGCGGCAGAGGTGCTTTTCAGGTAGAGAGTGGACCTCAGAGCAGCGCCCACTCTCAGGTCAGCGCGTGCTGACCAGGTGAATGTCAGAGGGAGGCAGGGAGGAGAGCTGGAGCCAGCTGGTCCCGGTCCATCAGATGTCAAAGCCTGTGCTCTTGACCTTGACCTTGGCACTGGCTGTTCCATTGCACGCAGTATTCCAGGCTATATTTATAATCAACTCTGCGCCAGCACCGTGCAGAATGTACCCGGCCCCTCCGAGGGGGTGGTGGCTGGCCGGCCAGTTGGTTGGTGGGTGGGAGGAAATACTGAGATGAGCTGGCCTGGGGCACGGTGGAAAGAGAGGTCAGAGGGTCTCTGGGGCCCACCCCCTCTCCAGCCACCGTGCCCTTGCTCGTGCCCCGGAGCACGGGGGCCGGGACCCTCCCCATAGCCTGTCTGAGCTCCACACACCTGTGGCTCTGGGGCCTCGCGGCCCAGAGGAGACTGACCCCGAGCAGCCGGCTGGGGGCCCCCGGGGCACCTGGGGGGGTTTTCTAACTTCCCCGGAGTTCTGTGCCCTGGGGGTCGGGGCAGAGGCAGCCCCTCGCAGAGCAGTGCCAGCCACTCCTCGCCACCCTGTCCTGGGGGTGGGCCACATCCCCTGGGGCTGTGTCACAGGGCCCTGCGGAAAATCAGGGCAGGTCATTTCAATTTAAACACAAATGACAAGGCCGGAGCTCGGGTTTGGGGGAGTTCCTTCGCTCTGTATGTGAGAAATTCGCACTCACAGAGATGTAGGGACGCACCCTGTTGGGGACAGCCAACAGCCCAGGGAGCGAGCCTGTCACTTATTTAAGGGGAGCAGGTTCGGCAAGCGGCCCTCCAGCACCTGCTCTACTTCTGCCTCCGAGGCCCCACCCAGATGGAGCCCACCTCTCTCTCCTGTGGGGAGAAGTCAACCAAAGCACGCTCATCGCCCCTCCCCACCCCCACTCCCCGCCTATCCCAGCCGAGCGGGGCTGCAGGTGGCTGGTCCCTTTCCTCAAACCTTTGGGGCAGGAGTGCCTCCTAGCTTTCGGAGGAGATGCAGAAAGTCGCCCCGCACACCCCCTCCACCGCCCGTCCGCAGGGTACCCAGCTGACCCCGCCCTGTGGCCCGTGCCCCTCCCACTCCCCAGAGTGCTTCTGCCTCTCCACTCTTGTAGTCCAAGTGTGTGTCCACGTCGCTGATCTGTGTTTGATTATTTTTATTCTCGTCCCTGACATCGCCTTGGACATGCTAGGCATTCTATAAATACGTGCTGAGCTCATGGTTGCATGAAACATGCAGCCCAGAATTGTGTGGAAGCAAATAAAAAACAGAACCAGTCCCGGGAAACCCAGACGGGCCCTGGACGCCTAGTCTGAGATGACCGCCACGTCCCTGGTCGGCCACTCACTGCCCGGGGCTCTTGCTGGTTGGAGCTGGTTTCCCTGCTGCGCCGATGCGCCCTGTTAGGCAGAAATCGCGGGCCGGGCCCCGAAGGGACCTCAGCTCAGCCCGTCCCTCTCCACCCGCAGGCCTGCCCCACGATGTCACTTGTCGCGGTGCCCTTCTACCAGAAGCGGCACAAGCACTTTGACCAGTCGTACCGGAACACGCAAGCGCGGTACCTGCTCAGCGAGTATGCGGCGAGAAAGAAGTGAGTCGGCGCTCGCTGGCTGGAGGCGCGGCACTTTGACCGGGCGCATCCGGCATTTACGCCCCGGGAACCTGGAGACCTGTGGGGGTGGGGTCCGGGAAGGCTCTGCTCCCTGATGCCATCTTCCGGGTCGGAGGGGCCTGTGGCCGCCCCGCTGGGCAGCGCACTGTGTGTGGGTGCTGCAGAGGATCCTGCTGGACCCGGGGGACCCTGGCAGGTGGCCTCTGAGCCCTGGGTTGGAGCAGAGGAGGGCGGGAACTTTTGGTCAATGCCCATGCATCTGACTGTCCTTCACACATCTCCCAGAACAGGAGTTTGAAAAGTCACTGCAGGGAGATGGGGAGGGCAGAGAGGGGGAGGTGTCGGTGGGCTGGGAACTATGGGATGGCAAAGGGAAGGTGGGTGGAAGCCAATTCAATGATGACTTTGCTAGGCTAATACAAAATGTAGCAAGAAGTGAACCGAGTCTCTGACTCTCAGCTTGCAGTCAAGCACCTTCTTCTGGGACTTCGTCCTGTGCTGCAGTTCCTCCGGGGGGGGGGGGGCTGCAGCTGAGGCCCCGGGGCAGCGGGCCACAGGCCTGGTAAGTGTGAGGCGCTGCTGGGTGGCGAGCTCGGCCCTCGGAGCTGGTGACACGGTGTCTCTATATTTAGAGGTGCCCCTGGTCCTCCAGTTCCGTTGCCACCCCCGTAACAAACAAAGCCAAACATTTGCAGCCCCTCCCGGTGGCCTCAGGAGCTTCTCGGCCCTTGAGATATATATATACCCGTGGCGTCCGGCCAGAGTGGTGGACGAACCAGGCTGCTGCAGGGGGCGGGGCGGGGGGAGGTGCCCCCTGCGGATGGGCTCGTGCAGAGGGGGCACCGGGGTGTGGAGGGACATGGGCTGAGTGTGCACCTGTGCACACCTGTGTGTGAGTGTGCTCGCCTGGGTGCGTGTACACACGAGTATGCACACATGTGTGAACTGGTGTGTGATTCCAAATGCTGTACAGGTGAGCATGCACACACATGAGAGCTGCATGTGAGCACACTGTACACAGCTTGTACATATGCGTGCATGTGTGTCACAGGGTGGGTGTGGCGTGTACAGAGGGAGGGATGGCGTCTGCTAAGACGCGTCCCCGAGGTCTCTGACGCCCTCACGTTCTGAACCTCCCTCAGGCGCTCCTCGACCCAGGCTTCTTCCCAGAAGTCCCTGGTGCAGGCGTCCTCGTCCCAGAGAGCGGCCGGCCAGACCTCTTCACTGTCCTCCGGCAGCACCATCTGCAGGCTGTGCGCCAAGAGGGTGAGCTCCGCGCAGGAGGAGAGTGCGCAGGAGGATGAGAGCAGGTATGCGGCTGTCCGCCTTCCTCCCGCCGGGGTGGGGGGTCGGGGGTCAGAGTGCATCCCGTGGGGGTCAGGGGCTCAGAGTGTCACAGCACATCCCTCGGGGGGGACAGGGCAGGAGGGGGTGCAGGCACCGGGCTGCATTGCTTAGTACTCTTTTCATCTTCCTGGAGGACGGACCGACCTCTCTCTGTCTCTGTCAGTTCCACAGCCTTTCATTAAGTCTTGGGTTCACTGAGAGGGGGCTGCCTGCCGGGGACACAGGTCGCTCTGTGTGCAGCCCTGCAGCTTGAGCCGAGGCTCAGGGCTTGGCTGTCCTAAACTGTCCCGCTGGGACTGACAGACACGAGCCCTGGCCCAGGGCCCGACCACCGTGTCTGAGGCCTGAGGCAGCCACTGCCCTGCGGTCCCTGGGTGACTGTGCCCAGCAAGGCTGTGTGACAGGCCGCACGGTTGACACTGAGCGGCTGCCGCGTGTGGGAGGCCTGGTGGACGGGAGGAGTGAGCGGCCCTGTGTGTAGGGAGCCCCTCTTCTGACCGAGGCCTGGTCGTTGCTGTGGCCCCCGTGTGGAGGGCCATTCTGAAGGACACCCCAGGTGCGGGGCCCAGGGCCCACATGGCCACTCCCAGCCACTGCCCAGAGCACAGGGTCCCTGGTGCCTGTGACTGTCCCAGGAGGCCCGAGGGTCATCGGGAGTCTGTGTCATTTGGGAACCTAGTCCCCACCCTTCTCCATACCTGGCGGGCAGTACTCACACGGCCCGGCACGCCCTCCAATGAGAGACAGAGGCAAAGAAGGTTCCGGCCCCCAGCGACCATACCGGGGCCACAAGGGCAGTCTCCCCCTTGTTCCCACAGGTACCGGTCCCTGGTGGCCTCATACGCAGAGACCAAGCGGCGGCGCTTCCTGGGCGAGCTGGCCGACCTGGAGGAGGACGTGCACCTGGCCCGCACCCAGGCCCGGGACACACTGGACAAGTTCTCCATCCAGCAGATGGTAGGCGGGGCTCCAGGGGCCCGTGGGGGGCTGGGCAGGGCTGGGGTGTCGACGTCCCGTGGCAGGATCGATGGCAGAGGCCTGCTTACCCAGGGGCCAGTGGGGCGCATCCCCCCTGCCACACACGATGGACTGTCCTTGCTTCCTCGGGCAGGTGCAGGACAAGCTGGCCTGGATGAAGGAGCAGGACACCTTCGCAGAGCGGACCAGGCGGGCCCCCGAGATCCTGGTGCGCCTGCGCTCCCACACCGTCTGGGAGAGGATGAGCGTGAAGCTCTGCTTCACCGTGCAGGGCTTCCCCACGCCCGTGGTGCAGTGGTGAGTGGGCCCCGGGCCGAGCACAGCCATGCAGTGTTGCTCAGGCACCTGCCGGGCTCCAGGGTCCAGGTGCAGAGGGTGCTGGGTCCCACAGCCACTCCCCCTCAGCCAAGCTCAGAACCATGGGGGACACACCTTTATGAAACTCACAGGAAAAAAATTAAAAAACCATGCAAGGTCCAATGTGACTACACCCAGGCCCTCGGCCTCGGTGAGAAGGGCTGGCCAGGTTGCCAGAGGACTCTCACTCTGAGTGACCCACGCTCCGGTGGCTGTGCCCAACCCCACAGAGACCCCTGGGTGGGGCCTGCACTGCACTGGGATGACCGTGCGTTGTCACCAAGCCCCGGGGCAGTGCAGGGTCGTGTCTCGGAGCCCCTGGCGTGGTCCTGGGCAGGTGGGGCAGGGTGGCCGGCTGCCCCCAGCCAGGATCAGGGCACTGGACCCTCGAGCTTCCCCTGTGCGTCCTCACGGTGCTGGGCTCCAGGCGGCTGGGCAGGGAGCAGCCCACCTCGGTTCCTCCATCGAGTTTCCTGTGGGGGGTCCTGAGTTCACTGTCCCAGGTCCAGGTGTGACCGATGGTCAGGGCTCAGCGAGAGCAGCTGGGGTCCCCGCTGTCCCTCAACCACAGTCTGAGACACAGGAGGCACGTGCAGGGGCAGGCAGTGGCCCCCTGGGGGCGGAGGGGTGGCTGGGCCACATGCCTGCCTTTCCCACACGGACCCCGGTGCCACCTCCTTCAGGTACAAAGACGGCAACCTGATCTGCCAGGCGGCCGACCCCGGCAAGTACAGGGTCGAGAGCATGTACGGCGTGCACACTCTGGAGATCCACAGGTGAGGCCGTGCACGGGCTGCAGGGAGCTAGGGAGACGGGGCGGGGGCGCACACCGCGCCCGCACCCGGCTGCGTCTTGCACCAGGTTGAGCACCGTCTTCAGCTCAAACTCTTCAAAGAAACGCAACCTTGGTCTGATTCCCACGCCCAATAGAAAAGGGCAGACAGAACAGGCAAGTGAGAGAAGACGCGGCGGCCCGCCCGCGCGGCGCCCAGGGTCAGCCGTGGGTGAGCGGGCGGCTCTGCCTCCCGACCCAGCGCATGCGCAGACGGCCGCAGACTCCGCGCTTTTCCGACTGAAGTGAGGCGCTCCTGTTCCTGCGTATAACGCGGTTTTTGCTTTTCACTGGAAGATCACCAGTTGTGCAGGCCATAGTTTTAGGAGCACATCCCCGTCCCAAACCTGCTCCTTCCTGCACAGTCACTGAAACCCACAGACACAGTGGAGGAGGCAGTGGCCTGCGCTGGTCCCCCGTCCGCCTTTGACCTGTGAACTGCTGACCTTTGGTCTGACAGCATCGAATGCGTGTCAGTCACGCAGCAGGGATGCCAGGGGCTCCGTTTCAGGCGGTTACTGAGAGGGACGCGAATTTGCAGGTGTGTGTGTTCCCGCAGGGCAGTTGTGTGCGTGGTGAGTCGCAGCCAGCCCTCCGGGGAAACCGCGGGGACCGAGTGCCAGCGAGTCAGGAAGACACCCGGCCGTGTGCGGCTCGGGGCTTTGCCGTCTCTGGCGTGTGTGGCAGTGACGGTGTCACCGTGGGCTCTGTCTGCACTCCCGGGGGGAAGCCCAGACTCGGGTGCTCCCCGCCCCTCACCCGCAGCCCAGGCCGCGTCCCCTCAGGGTGGCATTGCTCCTGCTCCGTGGCCCTCGCCTCCTCTCAGCCCGAGATGCAGCCTCCTGGGGCCCCGCCGGGTTCCCGATAGAACCGGGACCCCCACCTGTGGGTGTCGTACGGGCGTGAAGGGTGCTGACGGGTGTGGCTCCCCAGGGCGACTCGAGTCTCCTCAGAGGAGTCGGGGCTCCTGCCTGGAGGCCAGGCCCGCACCGTCGGCAGAGGACCTACGCAGTGCCGGCCGTGGGCACCGGGGTCCCAGACCGAGACCCCAACTTGAGGCGGGTCCACGCCGGCGGCGGGCAAAGGAACCCCGGGAGGGACGTCCGTCCGCACAGCTCTCCGAGCCGGGCCGGTGTTTCGAACATAGGACATGGGACCGCCCTTCGGGCAGCGGCCGGGGAGCCCACGCCCGTGCCGCCAGCTGTCGGTCCCAATGTGCTGAGTCCCGGTCACCGGACCCCAGCGGCTCCTGCGGGGCGGAGTGAGCTGCTGGGGAACCAGCCTCTCCTCCGGTTACAGGGTGACATGTGTCCCTAGGAATGTGCCCTGGCCTGGCCGGGCGGATTCTTGGATTGCTGAGAGAGCAGCGTGGGGCCCGGCCGGCGGGGCCGCGTGAATGCCGGCTGGAGTGTGCGCCGTTCTGCGAGCTCATAGACGTCCCCGGGGGACTCGCGGTGGGCGTCCCCTTTCTCCGAGGAATGTTAATGCGGCGCGCAGTGCTCCCGGGAGAGCCGAGCACCGTGGCCCCGTGTGTTCTTGGTCACACCGGCCCCCACCCTCGCCGAAGGGCTGTGGGCCTAACCCTCTTCTCGGACTTTATTTTTAGATGGGGACACTCCAGTTCTAAGCAGAGTGACACTTCAAGTCCAGTGGCAGCATCCAGCCTAAGGGCACAGGGCCTGCCCGCCCGGGAGGAAGGACATGCGTGTCTGTCCGCCTCGGAAGGGGACAGAATGTCCGTGGTTCGCCGCCGGAGCTGGCCTGGGGCTCCCCACAGGGGGACTCCAGGACAGGAGGGTGCCCCGGGGGGGGGGTTCGTGGACAGCCGTCTCCTGTTCTGGGGACCCGTCAGGACAGGAAGGGAGGCCCCTTCCCCTCGTCCCTGAGTGACGGAGCAGAGGCTCGCTCGGCCCGGGGAGGGAGAGGGCACCGGCCGTGCAGGGACGCGGCGGGGCGTGTGGGCCCCCTCGTGCATGCGTGCAGCTGGGTCTGTCGCCATCTGTGTGCGTGCCCCGGGCCAGCACACTTCACACCGGGAGGCACACGTATGGGAGGGAAGTGCAGAGTGAGCTAAGAGGGACCGTGCCCGGGAGGCTGAGCTTCCCCTCACACCCGGCACAGCCGTGGGGACAGCAGTGGCTGCTGTCAGTCGGTCAGCAGGTCTGCAGACCTGGGGGCCGCGGCCTCGTTCCCAAGGCCGAGGGGCGAGGCGGCCGGCCCTCCTGGGCGCGCGCGCGCGCACGCACACACACACACACACACAGCCCAGGGGACCGCAGGCTCTTCTCCTCCAGCCTTCCTGCCTGCACAGCCCCAAGTGCTAATTGGTGAGCCGGCCAGTGCTGACGTGTGAGGCCACTCTGCCGGAGGTTAATGAGATCTAATTTGCAAGTCAAGTGAAAAGCGAGGTTAAAATCCCCTGGGAGGAGCTGTCCCGGGGCCTTGGCAGAGTGGACGACCCGGCGGTCTGCTCCTGCTGCTCGCCCCACTGTCCTCAGCCCGCCCACTCCTGCACCAAGTTCGGGCCACGGGCTCTCACAGAGCAGCCCACGGCAGGTTCAGGGCCTTCGTCTGCTTTCTCTCCCAAGGGCCAACTTCGACGACACCGCGACCTACTCTGCAGTGGCCACGAACGCGCACGGGCAGGTGTCCACCAACGCGGCAGTGGTGGTGAAGAGTGAGTCCGCGCCCCGGGGGGGCGGGTTCGCGCGTGGGCCCTGGGCCGCCCGGGCTGCGCTCACCCCGCTCTCTGGCAGGGTTCCGAGGGGAGGAGACGCCCCTGCGCTCCGTGGGACTCCCGATTGGACGTAAGTCGGCCGTTTCCTTTCTGGGCAGGAAAATGTGTTGTGGTGTAGCATGTAATCACAACTACTTAAAAGGTTTAAGGTCAAATCTTTTTTCTTAAGCCCAAAGGGCTCTCCTGGTTTTCCTGGCAGGGTCAGTCTGCCGACAGTTTGTCCTGATGTAATTCTGTGGCCAGGCGGCATTTACACCCTTTCCCTCTTTACCCGCGACCTTGGTGTGTTGGGACGAGGCTCTAACCGGCTGCGCTGCCGGGTGAGGACCACCCTGGTCCTGCCAGGTGTCTTAGAGCCGGCGACACTTCCCATTTTCAGTTGGGGAAATCCGTGAACCCCAACCCTTGACCGGAACGCAGGCCGTCGCTGCATCAGGTGCTCGAGGACAGGCTTCTGACTGTCCCCAGGTGGCCTGCTCAGTCCCGAGGAGCAGCCAGGCAGGACCAGGGTGGGCGCCAGGCCCGCCAGGCTGCCATGGGCTAGGGACATGTGCTGCCACGTGGGGACACCCGCGCCTCTGCCTCCCGCTGTCACTCCCCGCCACGTGGTTCCCCTTCCCCCCTCGTCCCTCCCCTCACCCCTCCCCTGGCTGAAGCACCTGTGTGGCTGTGCCCTCCCCAGTTTCCCCGGTGCCCGCAGTGGCCCGTAGGCAGTGAGTTCGGTGTCCCTCCCAGGTCCAGGGTAGGTTTATTTATTTATTTTTGGGTGGGCACCAGGACCAATGACCACCAGCTGCCCGGGTACCAGAAAAGTAGGCTCCCAAAGTCTCTTGGTGTCGACTCCGCATGTAGAACAACCAAGCTGCCCTGCCTGTGCCACTCCCGACAGAAGCCCTTTGTCCCCGGTGGTCTCTGACCAGATGGCCAGGAGGCCAGCCTGTGACCGCCCCACTCTCTCTGTGCAGTGCCCTTGTCCTCTGTCGTCCCGTACACGCACTTCGATGTCCAGTTTTTGGAGAAGTTCGGGGTCACCTTCAGGAGAGAGGGCGAGACGGTCACACTCAAGTGCACGCTGCTGGTGACACCGGACCTGAAAAGAGTGCAGCCGCGGGCTGAGTGGTACCGGGATGGTGAGTGCAGAGGCCGTCCCCCCCCACCCCCCAGGGAGACTGCCCCTTGCAGGCTGTGAACTTGGCCTTGGCCACTTTGGGCAAAATGAGTTGTAAAAGTGTTAACTTGGCTTTCCTCTTTCTGCTGAGGGGGCCACAGGGGACAAAGCCGGGAGAGAGAGAATGTGGGACCTGCCTGTGACCTTGAACTTTGCCCCAGGAGTGTGGGGAGGTTAACAACGGGGGAGAACTTAATGAGTCACCAGAGATTTCCATAAAGAGGCCCCTGTGTGGGGAAAAGAACACAGAACAGCGAGCTAACATCTGTTAGAGCCCGTGCTGGGCCGGGCTGGTTCTGAGTGCGGTAACTCAGTTTGCACGGGGAGCAGCGGTGTCAGCTCCCGGCACAGGTGGGGGCCGCGGGGACCCGGGCTCAGGCTCCTGCCAGGAGGTGTGTCGCTGGGCCCTGCGGGTGGGGCGGCCTCTCTGCCACCGGTCAGCACAGGCCGTTCTGTGCACAGCCTGGGCGAGGGGACGTGCCCCTCACCTCTGGGCTCAGCCTGCAAAGGGCTGGCGTTCTGGGGGTCAGGACCCCACACAGTGTGAGCGAGACCACGCAGCACACACTCTTCCCGCTGCCGAGACGTTCACGGTCGGTCTCGGTCGGGGGAAGGTGCAGCGGGGCAGCCTGGCATCGCTCAGTGTGAGAGGCGACCTGGGACCGGCCGCGGTGCTTGGCCAAACACAGGTGCTGCCAGGTGCGCTGTCCGGGGTCACCCTGGGGCACAGGTCAGGGTGAGGGAGAGCCCATGGGAGGGCTGTCAGCTGCGGGCAGGAGTGTCCCGTGTGCTCAGCAGAGTCAGGGCACAGTGACACAGGGACGCAGGCAGCCCGGAGGCTGCGGTGCAGGGAGACTTTGGAGGGAGAGACGCCTGCTCAGCAGGGGGCGGTGGGGGGGGCCTGAGACCACGGCCTCCTGCCGGGGGAGAACGTGGCAGTCCTCCCTCCCCTGCCTTTCCCCACCAGAGTTTCACTGAACCCGGGTCTGAAAACAGTAAGTGGAAAATTCCAGAAATAAACAAGTCCTCAGTTTTAAATTGCTGCTGCACCCGGCTCGGATGCGACTGACCCCTTTGCTGGAAGTACACGCTCCCGGAGTGCCCTCCCTCTGAGTCACCGCGTAGCCGCCTGGGGGCTCAGGGCAACTGTCACGGTGTCACAGGGCTGGCCCTGGGTCACCGGTAGTTTCCTGAGTGACGGCCCCAGAGCCCAACAGCAGGGGCCTGTCCTGCACCCAGCTTCCCCTTAGAGAAAACTCCCAGCCGGCTGCGAGCCCCCGGCTGATGCCGGCAGACACGGTGGGGTGGGGGCGGGTGGGCGGGGTGCGCTGGGAAGCCCGGGTCACCAGGAAGCAAAGCCTTCCTTGGCTGTGGAGTGTTTTCGTGAAGGGACCCAGGGCCCGTGCGCTCTCGCCGCCGCCTGAGCCGCCCGCCGCTCTGTCTCAGACGTGCTGCTGAAGGAGTCCAAGTGGACGAGGGTGTTCTTCGGGGAGGGCCAGGCCTCCCTGTCCTTCAGCCGCCTGAGCAAGGACGACGAGGGGCTCTACACCTTGAGGATCGTGTCCAGAGGGGGCGTCAGCGAGCACAGCGCCTTCCTCTTCGTCAGAGGTTCGCGGGGCGCTGGGTGCCGGGCCGCGCGGTTCCGGGGTGTCAAGGGAGCATGTCACACAGGGCAGGAGGTTTCGAGTTAAAGAAAATTCATGCAGGTGTTCACATGTCTTGTCACCGATGACGCATCACAGTCGTAGGACAGGTGCGTCCTTGGATGTGAGGAGTGGACAGGCTTCCTGTGGGCAGCGGGGAGGCTGAGGGGGGCCGAGGTGTCCCCACTCCAGGGACTCTCACCGGGGTCGTGTCCCCCCCGCAGATGCTGACCCGCTGGTCACAGGGGCCCCCGGCGCGCCCATGGACGTGCTGTGCCAAGACGCAAACCGGGACTACGTCATCGTCACCTGGAAGCCGCCCAACACGACCACCGAGAGCCCCGTCCTCGGCTACTTCGTCGATCGGTGAGCGCCCGCTGAGTCCTCAGGGGGTTGGGGACATTCCTGGAACCCACGCCATCGTGGAGGACCTGCCGGGTGCTTCTCCAGGCTCAGGGTCTCGACTCCATTCTTGACGGGCCCCAGGTCCTCGCTGTGGGTTGGGGACACTCCTGTTGGTCGGCGAGTGTCCCCGACCAGGCGGGGCCCGGCCGTCCCCAGGCGCCTGCGTTGTCACCTGTTCAGCACCTGGTGTCACGTCCAGTCCAGTGGAGGGTGCAGCCTGGGCCGGGGACGGGCTGGCCCGGTAGCGTGCGGGTCAGCCGGTCCCTCCCTGCGGAGGACGGGACGCTGGGCAGAACGAGACGCGGGCTCGCAGTTCCCGGCCCTGCTGGCTCCGTGGGGAGGGCTTCTTCTGGTCCCCAAGTGAAGACATGACCCCGTGTGGGAACTTCCTTTGAGGCGGAAACTGAAATGTGGGTCATTAAACCCGGGATGTGTGTGTCGTCCTGTCCCTCCCTCGGTGTGGGACTCACCGCCCGGGCAGGGCACAGGGAGAGGCCAGGCGTCCCCGGGCCTGTGGTTTGTGCCTGAAACAGACCTGCCGGTCACAGCAGAAATGACAGTCACAGGGGACAAATTCACAAGTGAGACCAGAGGGTCCGGCCTTTGGGCTCTGAGTGGGTGGAGGGATGAAGAGTTTATGTGTGTAAAGCCCAGTGACATAAGATGGTTATTTGAGAAAAAATATCAGTCAGCTCTGGTTTTTTTTTTGGCATTCTGGCCATTAAGTTCTTTTTGCCCAACAAAGCTACTTGTTCAGCTAAAATATTCACGTCCGGGCAATACTTCAATAGGCTTGGGTCAGACCGCAGAGCGCTCGGGGTCCTTCAGGGTTTAGTTGGAATTAAAAACCAGAAAACGGAAGCTGATTTGTATCCCCTGCGGCAGTTGGAGGTTTTTCAGCCGTCTGGCCGACCGGTTTCAGGCACCTTCTCGGTTAACGGTCCCTTCTCCCCTCCCAGGAAAGACAAAAACACAGAACTCCGGCTGGGGCGGGTTAGCAGGTGTGGGGCAGAAACTTTCGTGAACAATTCTGAGCAGTTAGGAGAAAAGGGAGTTGATTCTTTTTGAAACGGCTGCAGATTTCTCTGAAAGGCTCTTGGCTCCCTCTGCTCTTTTCTCCTGGGAAATCGACAGGAAGTGTGGTCTTCAAATATCTCGGCCTCCGGAAAGTGGAGGTTAAACATGGTCAGGACTCAATATTTTCCAAGACTTCAGCTGCACGGGGGAACCGTGCTGAAAGAAACACTGTGCCGTGATCCGCGTGGGTGGCGGGCCAGCACCCGGGCTGCACTCCTGGGCTCAGAGTGGAGGGCGGCCCCCCTTCCCAGCCGGGGAGGCCGATGGCCCGGCGGCTGCGGGACCCCCAGGTTTTGTGATGGAACTTGTTAAAGAAGGACCACGGATGGCCCTGAAATGGCTTGTGCCGTAGATTTTTCCCTAAACGTGTCTGAAATGAGGAATTAATCTTAGCCTGTAAATTGCCAAGAGTCGGGAACGCACGTTTCTTCAATAGCTGCCTGCTACCATTTATTCTTATGGTTTGGGCCCCTCGGTGCTCTGAAGGCACCCGTCTCGGCAGCGTGTGGCCTCCTCCTGTTGTAACTGTTACACACCACGTGTGCACAAACCCGAGTGTGCCCGCTGCACGCTGTGGGCTGAGCCCTGCCTCCCTCGCCCGCTGTCCCCCAAAGGTGCGAGGTGGGGACGGACAACTGGCTGCAGTGCAATGACTCGCCCGTGAAGATCTGCACCTACCCCGTGACCGGGCTGTTCGAGGGCCGCTCCTACCAGTTCCGCGTGCGGGCGGTCAACAGTGCGGGCGTCAGCCGGCCGTCCCGCGCCTCGGAGGCCGTGGCCGCCCTCGACCCCGTTGACCTCAGGAGGTTACAAGGTGGGTCGCTGACGCGTCCCGTTCCACCTGCGGCCGGGACCTGGGGGTGTGGGGTGCGCTCCTCCCGCTTTGCCCCCGACGGTGCCCGGACATCCTGGGGCGCGGGCCACACCATCAGCCTCCCCAGGGGAGGGCGGGCCAGGCTGAGACCCACACCTTCCTGCTGCTCTTCGCTGAGACCCAGTTAAACTGGTGCAGAATTAGACTTTTCTTGGCCCGTCGACAATGCAGTCTCAGCACCTGAAGGGAACTGGAAGGCGCAGAGAGCAGGCCACTCTGGGTCAGTGTTGACTTCACGTCCGCAGATTCCTGAGTGGGACGGGGCCGTGGCCATGGTCTCAGCAGGGCTCCGTCCTCCTTCCCCGCGGGCTCGCTTGCTGAGTGCCGTTCGACCCTTTCCGAAGCGTCGGCACCGATGCCTTCAGGGCAAGGGATGTGCTGGAGCCGCGGCCGAGAAGGCCGGGCGGATGCTGTTCATGGGGGCGGGCGCTGTTCTCAGGAAACGGGGGGGGGGGGGACAGGGGGTGCATTCGGCACGGACCTTTCTCTCCACAGCCGTGCACTTGGAGGGAGATAAAGAAATCGTGATCTATGAGGAGGACCTGGAGGGTGAGTCGCTCTTCCTCCCCAGGTGTTTGGGTTGTGGGGGGCGGGGGTAGGCCGAGAAAGAACAGGGCCCACGGGACAGGGGCGCTCTCTACACGTGAAAACAGGGGCTTGGGTCAGGGGGCAAGTTCAGGGTCTCCCGCAGTTAAAGGGAAGAAAAGCAGGACCGAGGGAGGGAGTGGGAGCCAGAATCCCGGTGTGGCCACGCCGTGGGCGTCACTGTTTTCTCGTGGGGTCCATTCTGGCGTCCTTTTGGGGACCGTAGAGAAGAAACCAAACCCTGGCGAGTCCAACACCTGGTGACCAGCTGGTGTCAGGCGTCTTTCTCACACATTTGTCACTAGGGCAGGATTTGGGATTCATTTATGCAAACTTTTTATTTCTAACAGCTTAACTAAATGGATCGAATCTTACCTGTTACATAATGTTCCTACCGGATTTCATGACTACTTCTTAATATTCCTGCCAGAGATACTTAGAAAGAGTGACTTATTCAAAAGGAGAACCTAGCGTTATTAGTCAGAAATCTGAAGCTTTTTATTGGACTTGTAATCAGAGTTCACTGAGGGGAGTGAGTGAAAATTTTAAAATGAAAAGAATTAATTAGCTTGGCGCCGTCACCTAAGGGAAACCCCATGGCAGCGGGGTCTCAGAGGGGCCCAGGGGCGTCCTGGGACGTCCCCAGCCTTTAACTCGTGTGCTAAGCTCAGGGCACACGTCATCTTTTCCGCCACGCTGGCGGGGCCGTGGGTCTGGGGGACTTTGTCTTGTGTGGAAAGCACTCTTATCAGCACCTACGCCCCCAACATCTGACCGGAGGCGAGGACAGCCCTGGGTCAGAAGAGGGGCACAGCTGACACGTGACTGGGAGCGTCCAGTCGTGGTCGTCAGCGTGGGCTTGGCGCCGGCGCCATGGGCTGTCACACGCGCGGCAGAGCCACAGTGCTGGCAGTGGTGTGGGAGTGGGCCGGGCCGGGACAGCGTGCTCGGGGCAGACGTGTGGTGTCAGCCGTGAGGACGCACAGGACAGAGAGCGCAGGGGACGGCCCTCAGAGAGGGTCAGGTTCCGCAGGGCGTAGAAACAAATGCCCGGGGCAGCCGACCTGGCGAACCCCACCCGCCCACTTCCGGCAGAAGCTGGCAGATGTCGGGTGTGGCCCTTCCCTGGGAATCGGCTCATGTCACACTCAGGACCTCCGGGTGATCTTTGGCCGGGCCGCGTGCTGCCTCTTCCCAAGTGGCCGTGGCGGAGCCTCCAAGTGGCCTTGTGCCCAGTGCCGGGCCCCAGGGTGGGTGGAGCCGAGGGCCGGCCTGGCCCCGCCCAGCCTCACACGGCCGGTTCCCCTGCAGGCGACGTGCAGGTCCCGGGACCTCCCACCAACGTGCACGTCTCCGAGCTCAGCAGGACCTACGTGGTCCTCAGCTGGGACCCCCCGTCCCCGCGTGGCAAGGAGCCCCTGTCCTACTTCATCGAGAAGGTACAGTGCTCCCGGCCCCGAGACCACAGCTCTGTCCGCGTCCCCTCTGCGTGTCCCCCGGGTGTCCCTTGCAGAGGAGTGGCTCCTGCACTCCCACCCCATACGCCCCGTCACCGAGGTTCCAGGAAGGAAGCTGCAGGCACCGGCTGCCCGGTGGACGACCAGATGAGCTCACGCCAGTGTCCGGGCGCTGTCCTGGCTCTGGCTCTGCGCCCCCTTTCCCGAGTAAGCGAGCCCACACCCTGCCTCCTGGCTCTGAGGCCCCACTGCACGGAGGGCGTCACACTAACCCTTCCGCTGAGGACTCTGGGCTCCGGAGCCTGAGGGCTGTGGGACGCGGCGGGTGGGGTGACCCTGACCTTCGGTTCCCAAGCTGCACGGCCGCTGGGCGGCGGCCCTGTGTAGGGGCTCCCACTGCAGGCAGCTGAGGGTGGGACTGTCTTTGTTCTGGACACTGAAGAAACACCTGGTGTTGTGGCCCTGGACACACAGCCCTGGTTCGCCCACCCAGATGTCCCGATGTCCTGTGCTCCGGGCAGGTCCCCCCTCACTCTCCTGCAGCCCCTGCGTGGGTGACAAGTGCTAGGGACGTGCTTGGGCTCCAGCCTTCCTTGGGCTCCTGGGACCTTGGCACTAAGACCCTTGAAGTTTTCTCCTCCTCCCTCCCTGCCCTCCCTTCTCCAACTGAGGGTCCGGTCCCCCAGCCCCCCGCCAGCTGTCACCTCCCTCCCCAGAGAACACACTGGGGCCCACGGGGCCCCCTGCCAGCTCTGAGAGAGTGGCCTCTGCTGAATGGGAGGAAACCCTCCTTCGAACACGAGTGGGACCCCAGAAGCCCGGGTGGGTGTTGGAAATGCGTCCACAGGGCTTCCCAGCAGGGTGGCAGGCACCCAAGTTCGACTGCCTCCGGATTCCTTTCAAAAGCGTTTCTTCCCTCCCTATAGGGAAAAAAGAAACGTGTAATTGAAACTTTAAAAGTAATCAAGGACAGAAATTAATCACGCAGTATAGAACGTTTGAAAAATGTAGACACATAGAATAAAATTAAAACCACCAACGGCCCATGATATAAAATCGTCACTATTAAGAGGAGACGGAGTGTGTTCACAGACTTGGTCTCTGTCCCAGGCACAGTCTGCATCCTCTGTCTCACTGAACAAAGTGGTGCGATTGTCAGTCTGTTGAAGGTCGTCACGCAGAGACTCAAAGGCTCCATTTTTAAATGCATGACTGTCGCGATGCACCTCACCCTGTTGCTGTGATAGTGGGAACATCGCTGTCACCTGTTCCCACTGTCACAGCTGCAAAATAGCGACTACTGTGAACCCACATGTGAGCGGCTGGGTTGTGGTGGCATTTTGTGGATATTCTCCTAAACTGTCTTTCACCGCTTTGCCGTTCAGCACTCTGCACCAAAACTACAACCTGTGTATCGATTCCCTTAAATTTTCTACAGTTTAATTATTCCCTTTCAAAAGAAAATTTTATTGGCAAGCGTTTTCAACTTTAAATAATTTCTTATCTTTTTCTCCCGATTGGCTTCCCCTTTCATGAACTTGGGGACGGACTCACGGCCGGCACAGAGTGGGGGGCGCCGGACGGACCCCCGCAGCGCCATTTGATTGGCGGGAGCGGGCTCTTCCCGGCCGCTCGCGGTGGGAACAGGCCCTCAGGCCCCGGTTCTCTCCACAGTCCGTGGTCGGGAGCGGCAGCTGGCAGCGGGTGAACGCCCAGACGGCCGTGAGGTCCCCGCGCTACGCCGTCTTTGACCTGGCCGAGGGGAAATCGTACGTGTTCCGGGTTCTGTCCGCAAACAAACACGGGCTGAGCGACCCGTCGGAAATCACCTCCCCTGTTCAGGCCCAGGACACCTTGGGTGAGTCGTCACTGCAAGTGGCTGGAATTCGGGACGGGCCCCAGGACCAGGTGGCGCTGGACAGCCATGCCTGGGTCGATCGGGACACAAATGCTGCACAGGCGCTAAAACGCAGGCGCCTGAGGTTCCACTGCGCAGGGGCCGCGACGCCTCTGCCCCGCAGGTCAGGCCTCAGCGTTCCGCCCGGGCTTCAGCTCCTTCTCAGGAGACTGAGCCACGTGTTAGAGACATTTCCGGGCAGCAGTCACTTTAAAAAAACGCCCCCACCCCCTCAGTGCGCCAGAGTTTCTCACCTGGCTGGCTGAGGTTCCCGCTCTGAAGCTGTCAAGGCTGGGTGAGGAAGTCCATGGTCAAACCAGGATTTGAACTTGAATCCCTCGTGGAGTCTGACAAGTATGAGGGAAATGTGGTTTTCTTACAATTGGTGATTTTCTGCTCCAAAACCTTAGCCGTGCAGGCGTGTCCCTGGGGGATCTTTTTCAGGGGTCCTGGTGGGGGTGCGGGAAGCTCTGGATTGTTCTCCCTCCCGTCTGCAGTCCGGCGGGGCCTTGGGAGGCAGGGAGGACTGGCCAGCACCCCTGGGCCAGTGGTGGTTCATCCACCCTCGTCCTGCGCCTCCTCGTCCAAACCCTGTCTCCAGGCCCAAAGCTGGGTGGCCCTCCCCTGCGGAAAAAGGGGCTTGAAGAGCTGCAGGCATCTTTACAACTCGGACATCTGACCACGTATGATTGTGTCTCCCCCGCAAAGTCGCTCCGTCTGCGCCGGGCCAGGTCCTGGTGTCTCGGGACACGAAGACCTCCGTGGTAGTGGAGTGGGACAGGCCGAAGCAGGGGGAGGACCTGCTGGGCTACTACGTGGACTGCTGCGTGGCCGGGACCAGCCTCTGGGAGCCCTGCAACCACAAGCCCATTGGCTACAACAGGTGCGGCCTGCCTCCCCCCCCACCCACCGCCCAGCCCCAGGTCGCGAGTGAGCCAGGATTTCCTGGGATGCGCTTCTTGGGGACAGGGAGGTGGCTGCCGGACCGCCCACTGGGGACCGGTCCTCCATCGTGCCTCCGGCGTTGCTCCTGGTCCCACTGTTTCACTGGGGAAAGATGAGAAGTGACTCAGGACAGTGAGGGTCGGGCGTCAGCCAGGTCCCCCTCCAGCCAGCACGCAGGAGGGCCGCTCGGGACTGGACACTGTAAAGGCTGCGGTGCGAGGGCATTATCCACGGTCAAGGTGTCCGCAGGCTGTGGGAAGAGTGAGACTGATGGACATGATACATTTTAAATCCTCACTCAAGTGATGAATCACACCAGCACCCGGCACCCCCATGAGCAATGGCGCTGGGTGCGTGCGGCGGGGGGGGGCGGCCCCGCAGCCCCGTCCCAGGCAGGGCACGGTCCTTCACGGAGGTGACGTCGGTGATGGGCACAGTGTCAGCCGTCGAGGCCTGAGCCCAGTCTGACTTCACCGTCCCGGCCCATGGCCCCTACCGTGTGAGGGCTTCTCTCTGAGTTTGCCTCGCATGGCGGTGAGGAGGGCAGCAGCAGCTGTGACCGACCCTTAGTCCAGACAGAGGCTGGACTCTCGGGAACACAGGGGGGCACAGGGCGGCGGCTCTGACCCTGAGCGAGGCCCTCGGCTCGGCCTGGGCTCGGCCCCCTGCTCTCCGCCCCTGCATGTTGCTTCCAGTGAACCCACTAGGAATGGGGAGTGGATGTGCCCAATGCGTGTGCCGGGCTCTCCAACAAGCCAAGTCCCTTCCCTGGCTGTGCTGGCGGGGGGAGGCCACCCGCGGTACCCGGGCACCTGCATCCCCAGGTTTGTCGTGCACGGCCTGACGCCCGGAGAGCAGTACATCTTCCGAGTGAAAGCTGTGAACGCCGTGGGGACCAGCGAGAACTCGCAGGAGTCCGACGCCATCAAGGTCCAGGCCCCACTCAGTAAGCGCCGCCCCCCCCCCCCCCCGGCACCGGCCCCGGGTGTGCCCTCTGCACGAACACACACCCGGGGGGCCGTTGGGGTTGTCAGAGGAGGAGAGGGCTCAGCCGTCCCACAGGGGACGTGCGGTTCTGTGGAAGCTTCTTGCCGGTTGCTCCTTGTCCCGGATGTGCCAGCGTGGGCCGGCGGGGGAGTGACCGTGTGCCTACCACAGGGGAGATGCTGCGGGAGGGCAGCTGGGTCTCCCAGCTCGGGACCCACATTCACGCACCTGCTCTGGCCGCGGGTGCTCCTTCCCAAGCAGCCTCGGGGACCTTGAGCTGTTCTGGGTTCCGGGAACCGTCTCGAACGGTCCCAGCAGCTTCCACAGGCTCGTGTGACCTGGTGGCTCCGACTGAAGTCACCATAAAACGTCTCGACTTTGCTGGAACTGAGCAACGCAGCCCCAACTCACCACACGCGTCCCCGCAGACGGGACGTTCTGACACAGGGTGTCCTACAGGGCATGTCCAGGGTCATAGGATGATCTTTTCACTTCTGAAAATCATGTTTCGCTCCTCGACTATTTTTGCCTCCAAACCCATTTATCGTTTTTAGCAATTAAGTTTTCTTGCCCAATGAGGGCGTTTCTAGAATTTCTGGAAATTCTAGATGAGACTGAGGTGGGCGAAGACAGCAGAACGAACCAATCACCCTTTTGTCTTGAGGGCACCACCGTCCTCTCCGTCCTCCCAGGAGGGACTTCTAAACAGTCCTGTCCACTTGTTCGAGTCACTCCTCTGAAGAAAGCCAATTGTTTAGGTTTTTTGCTGCACTGTGAGGAGCTCATCACAGTGTGCCTGTAACTCAGGGAAGAAGGACACCCGGCTGCAGGTCACTCAGAGTCGGGGTGAAGGGGGGACCCGGCAGGGAGAGGTAGCCCAGTTCCCAGCCTGGAGGCTTCATCCTCACAGAATCAATCTGAGGTCCTCAACCCGGCGGGCGGGAGGGGGACGTACTGGCCTAGACAGTGTCACTGTCGGAGGGGTGGTCTCGATTCCCCTTGAATGTCAGGAGAGCCCCCCAGGTCTTCCTCAGGGCAGGGGGAGCCTTGTGCCTCCGATGTCCAGGCCACTTTCAAACACCCCGTCGCTCTGGTGCTACTGAAGGGACAACGCCCAGGACAGGCGCTGTCAGTTGCCGTGTGTATAAAGCGCCTGTTTGCCCAAATCTCTGAGGGAAAAGTAAGGGTGTGCGTTATACAGGACTGTGCTGATTCTGTATCTCCATGAATGCTTTTAATTCTTTTGTTTATGTATATGCCTTTATAATACTAAAAATTATAGAATTCTTTTATCACGCAAAAAACAAGTATCAAAATAGAAACAAATAATTGAATTAAAAAACTAAAAGATTTTCTTCCTGTGAGTTTGGGCCCACACATGGGTGGGTATTATACACAGGAGTGCATCATACCCAGCAAAATACAGTCACTTAGAAGTAGCTGCAAACTTATACAGTTTGTAAGACTTTCTTAACAAGGGAGATGGAAACGCGGACAGTTGGAAGGGAGGGAGGAACCGAGGCCCAGGGCTCTGGCCGAGCCCGGTGGCTGCCGCGCGGGCCACAGGCGGTACCCAGACTGACCTGCGTGTCCCTCCAGCCGTCCCGTCCTACCCCTACGGGATCACGCTCCTGAACTGCGACGGCCACTCCATGACCCTGGGCTGGAAGGTGCCGCGGTTCAGCGGGGGCTCGCCCATCCTCGGCTACTTCGTGGACCGGCGCGAGGCCCGGCACCGGAGCTGGCACGAGGTCAACACCATGCCGGTCACAGAGCGCATCCTGACGGTGGGTGTCGGGGTTCGCCTGGGTGACCCCACATGGCGGGCAGGGTCCTTCCTTCAGTGTCCCGAGGTTTGGTCACTTCAGATGATTCAGTCCAGAAACAAAAATGGATGTAAGGAATTCACAGCCTCATGAGGTCACGGGGCTGTAGGACTGGGTGGGTCTCAGGGAGCAAGTTTTTCTTCCTGAGAAGCAGGAAAGAGGAGGGTGGGCGGGTGAGCATGTGGCAGGCACGGCGCTGCTGTGACCGGGCGCAGCCTCTGCGCTGGGCCCCGGGCAGCCAGGGCCTTTCCACCCTGCGCCTCTGTGCTCTGGTGGTGTCTTGTGACAAAGGTGTGTCTGCTGCTTGGTGGCCACCGCCTTCCTGAGAGACGCTTGTTGTTCAAGCCTGCGGGTGGGTCACCTGTGAAAATAAGTCCAGGTGAAAGGAGTAGAAAGAACCTCAGTTTGGGGTAAGAAGGATTGGAACCCAGTCCAGATGCAAACCCTGAGCAGCCAGGGGGCTTTCCCTCCCAGTTCTCCGAGCCTTCCGGAACCTTCGCCCCCCCCACCCCGTGAGCAGTGGGGGAGGAGGGACGTCTGCCCCCCAGGGTCCCGCCCCCCGGTCCGTGGTAGAAACACGGGAGGAAGTGGTGAGGGCCCTGGGCTCACGGCTGCCACAAGGGCTGACGCGGCAGCTTCAGGGGGTCACTCACGCTGTGAACGGGGGCTGTCGTTGGGGGAGATGCTTGCAAGGTCTCACCTCCGTCTGGCAGAGGGTGCTGCTTCCTCTGGCATTTGGAGGTAGTATCTGTGTCCATCATACGCTTCACACATGTGTGTGACGTGTGGCCAAAACTCAGGCTGAGTGTGGCATGAGTGACCTGACACCCACAGTGCCTGCTGTCCCCTCTCAGGCCCGCTCTCCGAGAAAAGGGCCTGGTCACCTCCTGCAGGCACAGAGAGGTTAGGTCCCTGTGCAGTGGGCAGGGCCCTCTGGCTCCCGGACGGGCCACCTGCTGGGAGGCAGGGCCGGCGGTTCTGGTGAAGCCCCGCCTCGTCTTCAGGCCGAGCAGGCCGAGCAGGCCCCGTGGTGGCTGCCGAGCAGCCTCGTCCCCGGAGGGACCTGTGCTGGGAACAGGTGACAGGGAGCCTCCTGTGATGGCTTTGAGGTGTCCCCTCGAAGCAAGCAGGTGTCCTGTGTCCCCTCGGGGAGGGCGTCCCAGAGGTTCATGTCCCTCTCCACCGGGGGACCCCCGTCCCCCCTGTCGGAGGCTCCATGGAGTGGCTGCCACATGGCAGGCGGGTGGGGACGTCCTCCGGTGAGGTGTCACTCACCCACGAGGTCCCTCCCTGCTGTCCTCATTCTATAAGTCCACCACAGACCCACCCTCCACCTGGGGGACGCGAGCCGGCTTCTACTTCACCTGCTAAACACAATCCCACAGGTGGACGGCCTGACCGAAGGCTCCGCGTACGAATTCAAAATCTCCGCCACCAACCTGGTGGGCGTCGGGCAGCCCTCGGACCCCAGCGAGCTCTTCAAGTGTGAGGCCTGGACAGCGCCGGAACCGGGTGAGGGGCCGCACTCGGGCACATGGCCAGCGCATGCTCCTTGCCCCCGTGGGGACCGCCCCGCATCCGTGCAGCCTGCAGTGTCCGCTGGGCCAGGCTCCTGGGCCTCAGTCGCTGGGCTGCCTGTCAATGGGGCTGCTGGACGTGGGGCCAGACTGTGCCCCGCCCCCGTTGCTGTGCTCAGGGGCCGGTGTTGGAGAGAGGCGTCCCGGCCAGGTGGCGGCCCCTGCGTGCACGGCACTGACACGGGCCCCTGTTTCAGGCCCCGCCTACGACCTGACCTTCTGCGAGGTCAGGGACACGTCGCTGGTGCTGCTCTGGAAGGCCCCGGTGTATGCGGGCAGTGGGCCCGTGTCCGGGTATTTTGTGGACTACAAGGAGGAGGGTTCCGAGGCGTGGACCACTGCCAACGAGGCGGCCACTGCGAATCGCTACTTAAAGGTGGGTGCTGACCCGCACCACAGACCCGAGGGGGAGCTTGGGTCGCCAAGCTGCGGCCGGGGGCCTCGGCCACATGCCTGGTTTCTCCCCAGCACGCGGGGTCGGGTGTTCTGGACCGGGCTGAGCTGGCTGGGTGGGCGCGGGCCTGCGTGCGCCCCCTGCAGGTGGTGCGTGTCCCCTGCAGGCTCCGTGCAGGCCCCATGGTGCGTTCACTCCGTCTGCGGGGTCGCTACCTGACAGCACGTGGGCACACGCCCCACATGCGGTGTTA
The DNA here is from genome assembly GCF_021234435.1 of Artibeus jamaicensis. Taxonomy (NCBI): domain Eukaryota; kingdom Metazoa; phylum Chordata; class Mammalia; order Chiroptera; family Phyllostomidae; genus Artibeus; species Artibeus jamaicensis. The sequence goes on from NW_026522022.1 coordinate 425,096, forward strand.
CCGCCGCTGACGGAGCTGCGAAGGGAAGTCGCTCTGTCCTGCCTCCAAATATCTCTGGTTCTGCCCTGGAGTGCACCGGTCCCTGGGGCCAGCGCGCCTGCTGTCCCGAGCCCGTCTCCCTGGCTGGTGGCCTGTGGAGACCTCCTCCTCTGGGCTGTGACCTAGGTGACCAGTGTCCACCCCTGCAGAGCCAGGCCATGTCCGGCCGGGGCCCTGGTGCCCGGAGTGAGGGGGCAGCCGCCTCCCGGGAAACAAGACCAGTTTTCCCTGACTGAGTAAACCCGCTGCTGAGGGTGCCGCTGGACAAACGCGTTAGGAGTGTATCGAACGCGTGTTCTATTCCCGGTCGTCGACGTGGATACAGCAGCACTGTCAGCTCGGGGGCGAGGGGCCTCGATCGGATTTCGATGTGTGCCAACGATGGGCCATTTGGCACAGTCGGGGGCACTTTTGAGACGACTGCGTGTTACCCGTGGAGGGACGCCCACTGCTTCCGCACCCCAGACACCCCGGGTCGGGGCGGGAGGGTCCCGCTCTAGTGCTGCTCCCAGACGCGCAGAGAAGAGAGACGGGGGTGTGTCAGAGCCGCGCAGGTCCCTTTGTTCCTGCCCAGCCAGGTCCGAGCGGGCACCTGTTCCAGCGAGGCACACGCGGCAATTCCGGCCGGAGGAGGGCGTGTCCTGTTCACAGAAAGGAAGCGTGTTCGTTGTAAAGCGTGAGAAACAGCCTTCTCGCGCGCACCCGTGTGACGTCCCCTCCCCCACCCCAGGTGTGTGACCTGCACCACGGGCAGAGCTACGTCTTCCGCGTGCGGGCCGTGAACACCAGCGGCGTGGGGACGCCGTCAGACTCGTCCGAGCCGGTGGTCCTGGAGACCAGGCCCGGTGAGTTGGGGGGCGGCCGGGGTCCGGGCGTGTGAACAGCCCACTGGGTGCTCAGAGCTGTTGGGTCGGCAGGGAGATGGCAGGTCCCCGGGGCCCCCACAGGGCAGGGCGGGTCCCCGTGTGCGGGTGGTGGCGAGGTCTTCGCTGGGGGCAGTGGAGCAGCGATCCCAGTGCGGGGGGCCGACTCAACACGGACACAGCCTGAGCCCTCTGCCCCCCGTGGGCTGCGGGGGTGGTCGGCTGCCCCACGAGTCCCCAAACATCCGAGGGGGACGGCAGGTGAAGCTGGAGATTCCCTGAGCCACCCCTGGGCCCGGGCCCCCCTCGGGGAGAAGCGCCTCCAGGGTGCGCGTCTCTCGGGCTCTCGGGCTCACTCGTGTTCTCGCGCCGCAGGCACGAAGGAGGTCGGCGCCGGTGTGGACGAGCAGGGCAATATCTACCTCAGTTTCGACTGCCCGGACGTGACGGACGCCTCGCAGTTCACGTGGTGCAAGTCCTACGAGGACATCACGGGCGACCCGCGGTTTGAGGTCGAGACGGTCGGGGAGCAGTAAGTCCCGCCGGGCAGTGGGCAGCGGGCAGCTGTGGCCCCTTAGAATCGCGGACAGACACGAACCGTTAACACCCCTCCGTCCTCCTCCAGCTCGAAGCTGTACTTTAAGAATCCGGACAAAGGGGACTTGGGGACGTACTCGGTGTCGGTCAGTGACACGGACGGCGTGTCCTCCAGCTTCGTCCTGGACGAGGAAGGTAACCTGGTGGGTTTGGGATGCAGGCAGGCTTTCTGAGGTCGGCCCCGAGGGCTCATCTGCCTGGAGAAGGGGCGCGAGTTCGTGGGGGGCGGGGGCGGTGCGTGCACACGGAAGACCGCCTCAGAAACCACGCAGACCCTGCTGTGCACCCTCCTTCCGGGACGCGGCTCGCACACGGCTTCCACAGCGGGAGCCGCAGCCGTGTGGGCAGTGTGGCGGGCGGGGCGGGGCGTGTTAGCCGATAAGCCGTGAAGTTAATGGGCCAGACGCGGGAGAGAAAGAGTGGCCCGTGTTCCCTCCCAGTGTTGGGCAGTCGGGGTGACAGACACGGTCCGGGTGTTTGCGTCTAGTTGTGTGTGTGAAGTAGCTTCTGACTGTTGTCCTCACGACCTGGCCCCACGAAGAGAAGACGGCAGGGGGCGGTCCTCACCGGGCCCAGGAGCCGGCAGTGGCTCCTCATGGGTTCCTCCCCGAGACTCGGAGGCTCCTGCGCGCGCCCCGCCCCTTCTGCACGTGGGGCCCCTTCCCGTTCTTTACATGTCGGGCTGGGAGGTGTGGCGGACTGTGCAGCACTGCACGGAACCCTCAAATGCCCGCGTTTGGGGTCTTAAACAGCGTCCAAGTCCCCCAGTCCTCAGCTGAGGTGTGTGACCTCTCAGATGCCTCAGCTGGGGACGCAGACCCTCCTTGGTGGTGGGCACTCAGTGGGCGGCGTGCTGGGGGCGTGGTCCCAGGAAAGTGACCCCGGCTGGGTGCCGGCGGGAGGGCACAGGCCGACGTCCGGAGAGGTGGGGACACAGCGTGGGGACGGCTGTGGGCACCTGCCTGTCTGCCTGTCAGAGGCAGGGTGAGGTTGGTCAGCTCCTGCAAATGGAATAAGACCCAGCAGGGCAGGAACGGGGCCCGTTCTCTCTCCTTCCTGGGGTCCGCGGGGGGCTGGCCCTGAGTCCTGCTCTCCAGGCTGCCTCTTCTGACCCTACCGTGTGGTCTTCATGGAGTTTTGTACCCTCAAACATCCTTAAATAATTCTTAAGATCGGCGCACTCTTCCGCACCCTGTAAAGGTTGCAGACTCTTCGCTTTAACTCTAAGTTGTTGTGAAGGATGAACGTTCCACATATTTTATGTTGAATGTGGATGTGAAGGACCTTAACATATTTCAGGCACCCTTTGCACCCTCAGCAGGAGCCCACTGGGTTTACAGAAGGTCCGACCAACGGGCCTGAAGGGGAGGGTCCGTGTCCACCACCCGACTGCCACCCGGACGGAGGTCACGTTCTGTCAGGAAAAGCCTGGCTTCGTTTCTCGGTTCAGACAAACATGTTCGCACACAGCTTTGTGACCGCTCTCTGAATTCCAAATTTTGATGATGGGGAGGAAGGAAGGAAAAGGGAAGAAATGAAGAGAAGGCTTAGAACCTTCCATTTTTGTGGGTCTGCTCTCGGGACTCTCTCAGGAGCAACGCGTCCCGCTGTGGGATTGGTTCTTCCCGTGCTAACCCACCAGGGTGACAGAGACGTGGAAGAAGGAGGTTCTGAAGGGGCGGCAGCCCCGGGCCACCAGCGTGTCCTCACTCAGGGAAGGAGGCCCCGGGGGGTTTGGAGTCTGGAAGCAGACGTCCCCTCCCGGGAGTCCACCTGCCCTTCCACCTGAGGCCTCTGCCCTAACGCTTCCCACTGTGAGGGGGGGCGACTCTCTAGTTCCCTGGAGACCGTAGACGGTGCTCGCAGGTCAAAGTCGCCCCCGTCCCCTCTCCCTTCTGGTGGGAGTTTCTCTCACATCCGCAGTTCAGCTCCGTGATGTGTGTCTCTGGGGACGTGGGCCCCAGGACTGTTTGTGAGCTTCTGCGTGTGCCCGGGAAACTCAGTGGACACGTGTTTCTTCCTTTCAGAGTTGGAACGTTTGATGGCCCTGAGCAACGAGATCAAAAATCCCAGTAAGTGGGCCGGGGCTGGGCATCGTGATGGCACCAGGCAGGTGGCCCGGCCCTGTGCGGAGGTCGCTGGGCCGCAGGGGAGGGGTCCGGTTTCCGGTCCGGCCCCCAGGCTTGGCCCCTGTCCACGTAAAGCAAGTGCTTGCAGACATTTTCATTGCCTGGGGAGTGTTCTGAGTTTGGGGTTCAGTGTGCCTGCTCATCAAATGGGACCCCCCGTTGCGGAATCAAACTGGACCCAGGGAGAAAGCTGGGCGTGCACACCCAGCTCCCCCAGCACGGGCTGCAGACTCAACAGGCCTGCTGGGCTTTGTCTTTTGGGGGGTTCATAATAACCAGCGTGGATGTTTCCCACAGCGCCCCGGTCCTGTCCCTCGGGGCTCCCACCTGCTGACCTGCACCCCCTTCCCCACAGCCATCCCCCTGAAGTCGGAGTTAGCGTACGAGGTGTTTGACCACGGCCAAGTTCGCTTCTGGCTGCAGGCGGAGCACTTGTCCCCAGACGCCAGCTACCGATTCGTCATCAACGACAAGGAGGTCTCGGATGGCGAGGTGAGTTCCTGGGTGTGGGGGGCACTCAGCTCTGTGGAGCACGTCCTTGGCTTTGCCGTGGCAGCCGCTCACTTACACTCGACACCGAGTGTGTTCTGGTCCCCATCTGCCCCGCGGAAGGTGGGTGTGGGAGGTCGGCAGGGTGAAGGAAGGGGAGGTGTTCGGCACGTGGGGAATGGCACTGGCATTTCCAACTGGGCAGGTGGCGTTTCTGTGTTTGCTGGGGGTCCAGGCCTGGGGCGGGGGCTGGGCCTTGACCCACTGAAATCCCGAAAGCCGTCTTTGAGTAAACAGAACCTGGGGCTCCCAGCTGGCCCCCGGGGACTCGGGGCCCTGTCTTCCTTTCCCGGTGGGTGTCGGCCTTTATCCTGCAGACAGGTCCCGATTGTCCATCGGGCAAAGGGAGATGTAAACACAGACTCGTGGACATTATCCTTTGAGTTGAAGAAACGCAGGTTCAGTTAGGGGACAATACAGGAAAATGTGGAACTGCAAGAGCGCTGAGTCGGTGCAGGGCACACTGTCCGAATCCAGGGGGGGCTGAGATTTGGAGACGCCGGCGTCGTTAGGAGGGATTTCAAGGGAGCTGGCTCTGGGAGCACGCCCGAGGAGGGAGAACCGGGGCACGGCGGGGCACAGGCACCCCGCTGTCTGCACCTGCCCAGAGCTGGTGGCAGTGACTGGGCCGTGGACGCCGCAGGAGCTGGTGGCTGCTGAGGGTGCCTGGGAGGGCACGGTGGGAAGGACGGTGAGAGCTGGCCCGACCTCACTCAGCAGCCTCTGGGGACCCGGCCAACCTGGCGCCCTAGATGGTCAATGAGCCGATCTGCACGGGCAACAAGCAGGGGACACCCATGCACACGTGAAGAGAAGCCCCGGTCGGGGGTTTGCCAGCAACGGGGGTGGGGGGTCCCAGTTCTCAGGGACGCATCCTCCGGTGACACAGGCAGGAAGCGAGAAGATGAACGGACCCAGAGTCCTGCGAGGGGGAGGCGGGGGGGGGGGCACGTGCCTTACTGAGATCCAAGATGGAGTCCAGGAGTGTCCCCCGAGCTCACCCTGGGGGCACAGGGCTGGTGTTCCGGTGAAGCCACCGGCGTCAGGTGCCAGGCGGGGGTCCGTGTGCTGGGGCTCAGGGACACGAGAAGCGTTGAGTGTGGAGACGCTCCAGCCCTCCTGCAGCCTGTCCTCTACACCGCTGCTCCCTCCCTCGGGGCCCCCGCACCCGGTCAGTGGCAGCGCTAGAGGCCTCAGGAGCCGGGGACAGTGCCGCTGTGGCAGCCACCACAGTGTGGATGTGGGTGCACACGGCTCTGTTGTCTCGGGTTAGCTGCGTGTCCGGGGTGCGAGTCTCGCTGTGCCGGAGCCCTGGTGCCGTGCCCCCACCCCCACTGCTGGCAGACCCCCGACCGGGGCTTCTCTCCACGTGTGCATGGGTGTCCCCTGCTTGGTGTTTGGCCGGCCGGGGTGGGGGGTAGAGGGCGGAGCTGCCCCTGGGTCCTCGTGGGCACAATCCCGTAAGGCCCCAGGCAATGCAGCGGCTCCGTGCGAGAGCGGAGCTGCAGGACGGGGCCTCACTGCGGGACTGTCCCCTCCCGGCCCCCAGGCCCACAGGATGAAGTGCGACAAGTCCACCGGCGTCATCGAGATGGTGATGGACAAGTTCACCGTGGACGACGAGGGCACCTACACGGTGCAGATCCAGGACGGCAAGGCCAAGAGCCAGTCCTCGCTGGTGCTCATTGGGGACGGTAGGCGCGACCGCGCGTCCTCCCGGGGGGAGGGGGGCTCCCGGGGGCTCTGCTGACCAGAGGCGCCAGAGCGTTTCCTGTCTCTCTTCCCCCTTAAACGTTGAATTTAGCTTTCAAGGCCATCCTAGAAGAGGCTGAATTCCAACGAAAAGAATTTCTCAGGAAGCAAGGTAGGTGTGTGACTTGCCTGCCACCCGGACGCACGAAGCTGAGACTGGGGACGTGGGCGTGTGTTTAAAGCCCCCGAGGCCTGAACGCCGCTTTCCCGGTCCAGCAGTCCCACCGCTTCCGGCCTCCAGATGCCGGGGGGCCTTTCTGCTCTCCACCCTGCTCCTTCATCTCACCCGGTTGTTTACCTCGTTCCCACCTCTAAAGCCCCAGAATGTAGTGTTTAGCGTCCCGTTGGCCGTAACTGCCCCGGCCGAGGAAACTGCCCCTGGCGTGGCCAGGCTGGGTGGCCAGGCTCGGTGGCCGACTTGCTGACTAAGTAACTGACTAACTAGTCTCTCACCCACGCCAGGGGAAGATTAGCTCCCCAGCACTCACTTCTGGTAGGCAGTCCTCTGTGCAAAACGCTTTAGTGTCTGTGTGTCTGTGTGTCCGTCTGTTGGAGAAGGGAGATTCTCCTCCCACCGAGTGGATGGTGTCTCCCTTGGTGCCTGGCTGCCCGGTTCTGGAGGAGCCACAGCTCAGGGTGGGTGATCCCGTGGCCTCCATGCCCCGGCCCCCTGGCTCACCTTACATCCGTTTTGACTTTGAGCCCCTGGGCCTCTGGCAGCATCTATAAAACACCTCCTGTAGGCAGAGCTCAGTTCTTACCCATGAACTTGGGAGGAGCCGACCTTACTTACAACAGGGTAGGGAGGAGGGCGGGGCCTCAGGCAGGTCCAGCACTTTGACAACAAAGGGGAGGGGCAGCGGCCGGTGGCCGGGGTCGCTGACAGGCTGTGCAACGGGGAAGAGGCCGTGGATGTTGTTCCTGTTGCCAGGAGCTTGCTGTTTTACTCAGGATCCTGGGAACGCGTTAACTTTAAATAGTTTAGCTGTTTGACTGCAAACAGTGCATTTTAAATACATGGTGTTTTAAAACGCACCCTCACTAGATGGGAAAAAAATGGATCGATTGCAGAGCCTGAAAAAGTAGCCCAAGGGCTTATTTTTCTATGAGATTTTTTAAATATTGGATTTCTGTGCCTTTGAAATAATTAGAATGGGGATTATAAAATATAACCTCAAGACATTCTTCTTACTCTTGTTGTTCATAGTTATTTTTATTGTTAGTCGTCAAAGATATTTTACTTCACTCATTTCTACATTAGGAATTTGTTAACTTTATAGAATACATTTATGTGAAAGGAATAATAAGTACTTTAAAATCCGCCTTGTATTTTTGTGTTGAATGAGCTCACGACGGTGCTACCAGTACATGATTTACCTCTGCACTTGCTGGTATTTTAAAGAACTGCGGGTAAAGCTGCATTTGATTCTAAATGTCACATGTTTACACGGCTGCCGAGCCTTGTGGGGGGAGCACGGCCCCTCCTTCCAAGGGCACGGAGGTGGGACGTGGCAGGAGGCGGACCGGCCGGTGGGGCCGCACCCGGGGACGCGGGTTTCAAGCAGCGTCAGGGCCACACGCGAGTGGGTTTCATCCTGAAACCTGCTGTCTCGGTTCCCACAGGACAGCTGTTTCCTTTCACCCAACACACACACAAGTCCATACATGTGTACATGCACACGTGTACAGACACACCCACACCCAGTGCACGCGTGTATACACATCTGTGTGCACACATGCACATAGCATGAATGCACGTGTTCACGTGTCTAACATATACTGTTCCATCTCACTTCTTCACACGCCCCCGACAGGCCCTCACTTTTCCGAGTACCTGCACTGGGACGTCACGGAGGAGTGCGAAGTCCGACTGGTGTGCAAGGTCAGAGGCGGGTCCAGCGAGAGGAGGGGGCGGTGCACTCTCTCCGTGTGCCCCGAGAGGCCCGCAGCGGCCTGGGGATGGGGCATGGTGTTGGGTGCGGCACGGGTGGATGGGGCATGGTGTTGGGTGCGGCACGGGTGGATGGGTCCCGGGGACGTGTTCGTTCCCAGACTTTCAGTCTCGTCTTGGTTCCCCGGGACAGATGACCGCGGCGTGCAGACCCAGGTGGGCAGTTCGTAAAAATAGTTACTTAAGATGTCGGTGAGCAAATTTATGAGGGAGCCGTGAGGAAGTGTGGCCACGTCCAGGCTGCTCCTGCGGCTTCATCGGGAAGTAAATGTGTGTTTGGGGGAGAAGAGGCTTCTCTGGTTTGGTTGTAAGGATGCAGCAAGACAGGCGCTTGCTGACCACTGCCTCTCAGTCTGCACGGGGGGAAGCTTTGGTTCGGGGGCACCTGCCGTGGGGCCGTCCCGGGGAAGGACAGCGTCCGGTGGACAGCACTGGGGGCGGCCCTCCCAGGGACGTCCGACAGCACCCTGCCTTCCCTCACTGCAGTGCCTTCCAACTCTGTAAACAGGACAGTGGGGGAACCGGTAAATACGACGTGCACTCTGAGTATTTTGCAGTGGAGTGCGGTTGATTACCTGTGCCCCTGCCCCCCCGGGATTCCGTGAGCCTCTTTCTGCCTAGTTTTCGCCTGTAACACTTTGACAGGTGGCCATTTTTTGAGTTTATGTGTGTCAAACCCATGGGGAAGAATTTATGTGAGTGCGTGTTCTTGTGAGCGCACAGAAAACCATTTCAAAGGCACAGGGCAGGGCAGGGACTTTGTAAACAGAGGAGGCCTGGTGGGGTCCCCCAGTCAGCTCACGTGGGGCGTGGGGGACGGTGCCTTTGGAACGTTCGGGGCAGGCGTGTGCCTCACGGTGTCCCCGCGGCCAGCTTGCTTCCCCTTCCCTGCACGCCGCTGTCCATGCCAGCGGACCACAGGTGAAGGGTGGTAGCAGGAATCACTGAGGGTTGCAGAAGAGACAGGTGCCTTGTTCAGGGGCATGGGGACCCAGCTACAGGACAGGCAGGTTAACCGAGGACACCTGTTCCAGAGAACGGACGTGAAGGCCACTGGAACGGCGTTTTCCTGGTGCCTGGGAACACTCGGTGCCGAGTTATGACCGGGCACAGGTGGGGGCTGGGTTGCCGTAAAACGGACTGGGGGAGGGTTTTGAAATGTCGGGCTCAAGGCCTCGCCGGCTGGACCTGTTTGGCGACAGCCCATCCTGCAGTTTATTATCAAATTGTTACCAACTGTAGTTCTGACGTTCGAAGGACCATCCATCCAACTCCCCCCCAGGCCAGTGGGGACCCACCTGCACGGATTCCCGCACACTGTGGGCTCTACCTCCCCTCCTCCGTCCAGCGCGTGGCCACGCCTGGGGCACAGGTGTAAGACACACAGAATCCCGCCTGTCCTGGGGCCCGTGTCCCTGCTGTCCCTGCCTGCACACACGGCAGAGCCACAAGGAAACCTGCCCGGGTGTCTGCGTGTGCTCTTGCCCTCTCGGTGTTGAGTCCACGTGGGTGGGACTGCAGGGTCGTCAGTCCGCAGAGGCCAGTGTGGTCAGTACCGTTCGATCCTACGGAACCAGAATTTTCTCTCTTCCGTCGGGCGTGTGCCTCAGGGTGCGGAACCTGAGAGGCCGCCTGCCTTTGGAGTTCTGTGAAGCTCAGTTCAAGTTCAAGCTGAGGTCAGAGATTCCAGGGAAGGGAGGCTCTCAGCCCCACTGGGCTTATCTCGGGAGAAGGTGTCTTTGCTTCCATGTAGACAGATCTGAAATGTCACACCGCCAAAAAGCAGCCACCAACCCTGTCACAGACCCCTAAGTATATTTTACATTGCTTAAATTCTTTTAAAAAATTTAAAATATATTTTATTGATTATGTTATTATAGGTGTCCCATTCCCCCTCTTCAAAAGTGCTTCCTAGATAAGGTCAAGTTAAAGGAGTTCATCATCACCAAGCCCTTATTACATGAAATGTTAAAGGGACTTATCTAAGAAAAATAAGATAAAAAACATGTATAGTAAAATGACGGCAAACTCACAATTATTAACAACCACCCCTAAAACAAAAACAAACTAAGCAAACAACTAGAACAGGAACAGAACCACAGAAATGGAGATCACATGGAGGGACAGCAACAGGGGAGTGGGAGGGGGAGAGAGGGGGGAAATGTTCAGAGGATAAGTAGCATAGACAGTCAGTAGAATATTCGAAAATAATGTTGCTCAGAACTTGTTTGTATCACCGACATTCCACATGAACCAGACGCCCTGCCCGATTCCATGGGCTGGCACAGTGCAGAGTTCCTTCCTTGCGCGTGTGTAAGAGCTGAATTATTTTAGATGCTGGAACTTATAAAACTATTTGCCATCGTTATGACCGGCGGTTTTTCTGGGAGCCTCTGAGTGTGTCTAATAAAAATCGGTTCTTTTTAAGGGCTGTGATTTAACACCAGAAGAGACTTTTTTCCTTATGTGCCAGGCGATCCCCATACCAAATGTAAGGCTTCTGTCCTCCAGGTCGCAAACACCAAGAAAGAGACCGTTTTCAAGTGGCTCAAGGACGATGTTCTGTACGAGACTGAGAGCTTGCCCGACCTGGAGAAGGGCGTCTGTGAGCTGCTCATCCCCAAGGTACACCACGCCAAGCCACGCCACGCCACACACACCAACCCGGGGCACCTCGGGCCTGCATGGCCTCCCAGTTTGCACCCCGAATGTCCGCGGTCTGCAAAGAAGGCGTGTATCACATTTTACTCACACACGGGGTGCGCTTCCTTTGTAGATGTCCAAGAAGGACCATGGCGAGTACAAGGCCACCTTGAAAGATGACAGAGGTCAAGATGTGTCTGTCCTTGAAATATCCGGCAAAGGTAAGTGGAAACTTCCCTGTGCTGCCGAGAAGTGACATTTCATTGACGGGGCAGGCATGTTTTGCGGCGCCTTCCGGCGCATCCTGGGCTGTAGCTCGCCCACCTTGTGGGCAGCAAAAGGAAGAGATTGGTAGGCTGGGCACATTCAGAGCTCTCTCAGCGTTTCAGAAAAACGGGAGCTATCGGTTTGGGTGTCCGTGAGACGTCATTGTAGCCCATCATCACAGGCCCTGTTTCGTCCCATTTCTGATGCAGTGGGTGTGACCGAGGCCGAGACAGGGGGACTCAGCGACACAGCTGGGTTTGTGTCGCGTGAAACTCGCTTGCTCCTCATTAAACAGCGGGCGGTGGGCGGGTTCGTCGCACCCGTCAGCCGGTTGTGGAGGAATCTGCGTGTTAGTGTTTCACCTTCTGAACGCACACCAGGGTGTCCCGTGTCGGGTTAGTCCACGTGAAAAGGCAGCTTTCGATGGGAGCTCTCTCACTGACGCTGCGTCTGCTTCCTCCCCCAGTGTACGAGGACATGATCCTGGCGATGAGCAGAGTCTGTGGTGAGTAACGCCTGCTGGTTTTGAAGTCCCCTCGGGGGCTCACTCCCTTAATTCGGGGGACTGGTGGGTGTCGGCCATGGCAGGGGGTCGCTGGGCTCCAGGTGCTGCCCCCAAGGGTCCCGATGACGTGGCAGAGCTGCCACCTGCCGGCCTAAGTGGTGGTTTTGTCGAGGGCTTTTCAGCGTTAGATGGCACGTGTCTCACAGACTGGCTCACACATTGCACATCCCGGGGGCGTGAACGTGCCCTTTACGTTTCTGCACTCACCACGCCGACGTGTGAGGGAGAATCGGGCTCCAGGAGCCGGGTCGTGCGTGGCGTCCCCCTGAGCCAGAGCTGGCGAGGAGCACGGGGCTGGATGGGGGTGCACCGGTTTCTGCAGAGCCTTTGAGGGGACCCCACTGAGTGCCCTGAGGACAGGGCATGTTGCCGAGAGAGGCCCAGTGTGTCCTCGGTCACTTGGTGGATTCCCAGCAGGTTGACAGCCCCTCCTGGGCCCTGGGCAGGAGTCTCGCCTCCCGACCGACAGAGGCAGGAACTGACTCCCAGCCACGCAGCACCTGTTCCTAAGCCGTTACCACTCACGCTTCCCTCTTCCACCGTGAACGTTTTCCTCTGCCCGACTGTGTCCACTGCCGCAGGACGGACAGCGTGGGGGACGAGGCCCTGGGCCCGGGACCTTGGCGTGAAGCTCTGCCCCGTGGGCTACAAAGCGCATGCGGGGTCACCAGAACCCGCACCGCCCACAGCTGCGGGCACAGACTGGCTTTTCCAGTATCGGGGAGTCTCCTCTGGCCGCACTCTGACCGCGTTCAGCAGGGTTTTCCAGATCATTCTGGTGGCCCTGCTTGTTGAGTGAGCGAATGTGACTTGGGAATGCACGGGCCTGGGGCGCGCGATCGCGGCAGGGAGCCGGGGCGCCTGTGCCGGCGGTGGTCCTGGAGCTTAGTGTGGCCGCTCCCCGCAGGCATGTCGGCCTCCCCCCTGAAGGTGCTGTGCACACCGGAGGGCATCAGACTGCAGTGCTTCCTGAAGTACTTCACCGAGGAGATGCGCGTGAACTGGTACCACAAGTGAGCAGGGCCCAGGGCCTGCGGGCTCCATCCCCCCCGGAAACGAGTGCTCTGGCCGGGGAGGGTGGGGCAGGGGGGACGGGGACCGACTTCCTCGGTGTCTTCTTGGGGACACGGGTGACTCCCCAGTGACAATACCCTGTGTCTGGAACTCAGTGGACAGCCCATCCCCAGAACACACTTTGGAGGCCACGCTCCAAACGCCGGGGCTGTGGCCTCCCGGTGGACTGGGTTACCGAGGACAGGACCAGAGTTAGCCCGGGACGCTCGTGGGGGGAGGCAGGCAGCCAGCGGGGGAGGTCTGCACGCACAGCAGGTTCTGTTTCCCGTTCGTTGCCCCCCTCCGCCGCCCGTGGGATGTCCATGCTGAAACTCTCGCTGCGGGGGTCCCCTGAGGTCTCAGCGTGGAGCTGAGTGGGGTGGCCAATGCCAGAGACGCCTGCCCTCATCCTGCAGTGCATGGGTCCTTAGTGGGTCACATCTGTGGAACAGGCTGCAGTGGGGAGCACTGAGGGAATTCAGGGGACAGCCCTGCTGACCCCAGGCCACTGTGAGCGTCCTTGCTGGGCCGCCCTTTTTAAGGCTGAGTGAAGGGATGAACCACTTCTGTTTACCAGTCAGTCCCCCGTGGGCCTGAGCGATGCTTCCCCCTGCTGGCTGCTGTGCGTAGTGCAGCTGTGTGCAGTCCCTGCTTCTACGTCTTGCCGGGTTCACAGCCAGGACTGCGGCTGCTGGATCACATACGATTAAGAAATTAGTGCCACAGGGCACAGAGTATTTTAAAATCCACCGCGCTGTGGCCAGCGTGCCCCTGTTAGAAAACAGCGGGTCTTTAAAAACCTGGTATCGTCTCAGAATTTGGGAGGTTTCCCGGTGGCTGCGGTCAGACAAGGCGCCCCAGCCCCAGCCCCAAAGCCCAGCGCGGCCCGGCAGCGCCTGGCGCACAGCCGAGGCTCCGAACGCCAACGCCGGCTGCGCCCCCTGCCCCGTCCGCTTTCAGAGACGCCAAGATCTCGTCCAGCGAGCGCATGCGCATCGGGGGCAGCGAGGACACGGCCTGGCTGCAGCTGTGCGAGCCCTCGGAGAAGGACCAGGGGAGGTACACCTTCGAGATCTTCGACGGCAAGGACAACCACCAGCGCTCCCTGGACCTGTCTGGTCAAGGTGCGGGCCGCCGCCCAGCGTCCAGGAGCCGGGCCTCTGGGGGCCGCTCGCGATGCGGGGAGGGAGGCGGTGGGCGCCGTGGTTTCCCTGGGAGAAGTGACCGGCGGACGTCAGCTCCCTCGTGTGTCCGGCTGCGTTAGGCAGATCGGGGAGCGGAGCCCCGGAGCTGGGGGTGAGCGCGGCCCCGCTGCGAGCCTCACTCCGACTGTTTCCTTTCAGCCTTCGAGGAGGCCTTCGCGGAGTTCCAGCAGCTCAAGTGAGTGCGCGGGCTGCGCGGGCGTCCCGCGTGGGGCGCTCCCGTCCCCTCCGGTTGTTTGGGCTGAGTGCGGGGACTTCTCGGGCGCCCGGGCGGCCCGGGGCGTGTCCTTCCCTGGGCACGGGGACCACAGTGGGGACCACGGCGCAGGAGGGCGGCCTTTCGTGTGGACCGTGAATGTGTCTGTTAGTTGACTCTCTAGAGTCCTGGTAACCCGTGTGGGTTTAGGTGGTTAAAATGACGAATTTCTGAGAAAGTCATGATTATGGCAACACCTCATGAAGAGCAATTTTTTTTAAGTTACATATTTAGGTTCTATTTAAGATTTTATTCTTTAAGAGCATTTTTAGTTTTAGAGCGAAACTGAGAGGAAGGTACAGAGATTCTCCACAAACCCCTTGACTCCCCCCTTCCCACTTCCACGCACAGCCTCCCCTCCATCTGCACCCCCACCCGACGGGGCAGTCACAACGGACAAACCTGTGCTGACACGTCAGCAGCACCAGAGTCCACAGGTGACGTCTGGGTCACTCTGGGTGCTGTACATTCTGTGGATTTGGACAAACGCATGATGACACGTGTCCATCATTACAGCATCTCACAGAGCAGACTCGCTGCCCCAGACCCTCTGGGCTCCATTTATTCATCTCCCCCCAGCCCCTGGCAACCCCTGACCTGTCACCATCCCCACAGTCTCGCCTTCTCACAGGCTTGGACTCACACAGCGTGTGGCCTTTTCAGGAACACTGGCTCCTTCACTCGGTCACATGCATGTCAGGTTCCCCCACGTCTCTTCCCGGCTCGAGAGCACAACTGTTCTCAGTGCTGAGTAATATTCCATCATTCAGAGCAGCTTTAAAAAAATAGCTTCGGCTTTTTAAGTGTGTGTCTGAATTTTGGAGCGTCCGAAACAACAATCGCGGGCCCGCACGGCGTCATCCAGTGAATGTGCAGAGAACGAATGAGGGCTAAATCAGGAACCGCATTTTCAGACGTGTCTAGAGCTCTCGAGTGCAGTCCGGTGAAGTCAGTGAGAAAGAAAATCGCTCCAGCCCCTGAGTCTGAACGCTGAGCCTCTCTGTGGGTGTCATCAGCTGAAAGACGGTGTCTCCTCCCAAACCGGGCAGTGGGGACTGGGGAATGCAGGTCGTCCCTGGAACGAGAGTCCAGCCGGCCAGCGGGTCCTCCAGGGAGAAGGCAGGGGCTCCGCTCCCCCGCCGCCTCTCGCCCAGCCTCTCCCCTGCGGGGTGCGGGGTGCGCGGTGCGGGGTGCGCGGTGCGGGGTGCGCGGTGCGGGGTGTCCGTGCGTTTTTCTCACGACTCCTCTGTTCTCTCCCATCTGCCCCTCGCGCTTCCAGGGCGGCTGCTTTTGCAGAGAAGAGTAAGTGCCCGGTGCCCCTTGTGCGGAGAGGGGCGGTTCGGAGGATTGAGTGTGTGTGTGTGTGTCGGACGCTAACCACAGACGGTCTCACCTGTCGGGCACCCTCCGCACCTGTCCTCTGAGGCCACCCCTCTGCTGCCTCTGTCCCTCCTGCACTCGCCCACCCGCTCCGTGTTGGTGGACGCGATGGCCGGTCGGGTAGAGCCCTAGGAGGACTCACAGGAGAGGCCGGGACCAGAGCGTGTCCGACACATGCGTGGGGCCTGAGCCGTGCCAGGCGGTGCTGGGAGGCCCCGGGGTGGGGGTGGTTCCGGAGCCGTGCAGGGTGGGCAGGAGATGAAAGGTGTCTGTCCGGGCACTGCGCCGCCTCGCTCACCCACTGTCCACACCGCACCCCTCCACTTCCCGACCGAATCCTCGTGGGCCGGGGGTGTGCCTTCCTGTCTGCAGAGCACCGCTCACCCCCTCCCCGTCGCAGACCGCCCCTCCCCCGGAGCCAGGTGTGGGCCCATCGGGGGCCTGCAGGGGCGTCTCCTCCTGGAGGCTGCCCTCAGCTGACCCCCTTCCGTGTTGCAGACCGTGGGAAGGTGATCGGCGGTTTGCCTGACGTGGTGACCATAATGGAAGGCAAGGTAAGGACAGACAGACAGACAGCAGGACCCTGGGACCCGGGTGCTCTGCCGGGACCTGGAAGTGGGGGCGAGTCCCTCATCGGGGGGACGGGGCACCCCAGCCACGTCCTGCTCGTCCCGCTGCCTCTGGTAACTGTTGTGTTTCATGTTCTGGTTCTGAATCCGAGACCACCTTCATGCCCCCGGGGACGGGCTGCGTGACTCAGGCACCGCCCAGCCGCGTAGAGGCAGCTGTTGGTCCCTTCCCGGGGCGTCCACTGGGGTCTGTTGTCTGGTGTTGGTCCCGGGGCTGGTCAGGCCAATGACCGACCGAGGACGGGGGACACATTCACGGGACACTTGGCCTCTTCCAGTCAGTGCGGGAGGGAGAAGAAACCGCTCTGCAGGGTTCAAGCCCACTTTGGAGGAGATGCTGGGAGCTGTTTCAGGCCTTTTCACTTGTCCCCTGTTGGGGGGTTGCTGACACCGAGTCCCCACGTGTCTGGTGCGTCAGGTTCTAGCTCAGGGTCACGGGACGGGAGCGGAGGGGAGTTCAGTAGTGGACACACAGAAGTGGGCAGACCTTTCCTTCAGCAGCTAGAGAGCCCGGCACCGAGGCCGGTCGGTCACAGGCCTGTGGCCGAGACGTCGCTGAGAAACCCGCGGTGGCCACGGACACAAAGGGGGGCAGACTCCGTGTCCCCAGCAGGCTCCCTGGGTCTGATGTGAAGGACACCGAGAAGCAGGCCGAAGTGTCTGCTGTGAGCCGTAGGGGTGTCCCGCTGCCTTCCAGGTCCCCGGCTGGCTGTGGCCGCGGGTCACAGCGGAGGACTCGTAGAATAGTCACTGCCGGTTTTGCCCCGGCTTGTGCCCTGCTCTCGGGGGGGCCCCGGGGCCTGGCCCGGTGCTTCCGCACACGAGGGCCCGTTGACTCGCGGACGATTCGAAGGGACGGCAGGGACCCCGAGTGTGACGGGCCCGGCCGTGCGGGGACCTGACCGCCCTCCCCCCCACAGACCCTGAATCTGACCTGCACGGTGTTTGGAAACCCCGACCCCGAGGTCGTGTGGTTCAAGAACGACAAGGACATTGAGCTCAACGAGCACTTCTCCGTGAAGGTGGAGCAGGCCAAGTACGTCAGCATGAGCATCAAGGGCGTGACCTCGGAGGACTCCGGCAAGTACAGCATCAACGTCAAGAACAAGTACGGGGGCGAGAAGATCGACGTGACGGTCAGCGTGTACAAGCACGGCGAGAAGGTGCCCGACGTGCAGCCGCCCCAGCAGGCCACGCCCCAGCGCCTGCCCCCGGCCGCCGCCTCCGGCCCCGCGGAACCCTGAGCGTGGTGGGGGCCGGATGTCCAGGCCCACGCGCTCTGTGCGCGGAGCCCCTGGGGTCCCCCGTGGTGTTTTCATCTCCGTTCACTGCTAGTTTAGGTGCCTGAGTGGACGGCGGGGGCTCTGGCAGCATCCTGTCCTCGCCTGGGTCTGGCCTCCTGGGGCTGACGAGGTCCTGGCTGGAGCCTCTTGGGCCGGTGTGACCTGGTCACTCTGTGTTTTCTTGCTTCCAACGAATAAACCTTTAAGAGGCAGCTTGTTGTGGTTCTTCTGTACCCAGTCGTCTGAACTACACCCTCTTCCTCGCCTGTTCAATTACGACTGTCACACAGGGTCACAGTGGGGGGACCCTAGGGGGTGGGCGTCAGCCCTCTGGACAGGTCCCTCCTAACCTCCACCCCTCAGGGCTTGGTGGCAGGGTGACGGAACCTGGCCCGAGAAGCACCCACAAATGACCGTCCCCAGGAAGCCAGACACCTGTGCAGACTGAGAAGCACCGCGTGGCCGTCACATTTGGGATCCAGGGTCTCCGTGGAGGAAAATGAAACGCATCGGCGGCCGTGTTCTCTCCTCAGTCACGTTTCAGTCACAGTTGACGTACGCAGCGCATTAGCCCCAGTGGTCACATGCCGGGCATGGCGCTGGGCCATCTTCCCCGTGAGTCTCATCCCCGCCCGACGCCACACAGAGCCATTCCAGCGTCACCGACTCTGTTCCCCGCGCCGGACGGGACATCCTGCCGCGACCGCCCATCCGGAGGTCTGCGTCCCCTCCCCTTTGGCCCCCAGCCCCCAGTCTGTGAGTCGGCTTCCGTTCCGCTTCTTTGTTTGTTTGCTTTTAGATTCATTTGTTGATATGTATTCATTTCCATTTCACTGTTCCCCCTTCGATCTTTTTCCTCCTTCTGCCCAAGGAAGACCCTGTAACACTCCATCCTTTTACTCGCGGCCTCAGTGTGTCTTTCACTCGGAAGCGAGTCTCGTGCAGGCGGCTCGCACTCCCCAGGGCAGTAGGGACCCCGGAACTCAGACGTGCCCAAGCCACGCGGCCCCCCCGCCGAGCAGGCTCTCCCGTCGGGTGTCGGGCAGCGGCGAGGACCTTCAGACGACGCCACCTCGTCTGTTGTGCAGGGGAAGGGGAGCCGAGTCCGTCTCTGCGGGGGCGGGGGGTGCGGGGCGCCCAGACGGGTTTTCTCTACCTGCCCCTAGTCAGCTACGCGCAGCCCACGGGCTCTTCTGTGTGGACCGCGGGCAGCAAACGCAGGGCCCTCCGCCCGGTTTTACCCGGCACCGTGTTTCCACCCGGCGGCAGCGCCGAGCTCCTTGCCCCGAGTTAAGGAGCAGTGACACTTACACAGGCCCTTCGAAGGCCACCGCCAGGCTGACGTGGCCCCCGGGGAAGATGAGTCTGGCACCCCTGGTCCAGACAGTCATTTCCAGCAGTGGTGGTTCGAGGGCAAGAATCAAACGGCTCCGCGTTTATTCAAGTCACGCGGTGTTTGTAGTGCACTGCAGGGTTTTCAGTAGTTTCAGGTTCCGAGCAGAACTGAGGGGACAGTATGGGGAGTTCCCTCACACCCCCACCCCGCCGCCTGCCCCCACCTGCACCCCCACCAGACGGACCTGTGTCACCACTGGCTTAGGGAGTGGAAGGGGACTGGTGGCATTGCGCTGGCCTCAGTGACGGGGACAGGTCCCATGTGTGAGTGATCCCAGGAAGCTGCAGTTAACGGTGAAGACAGTCACGGGGCCCTCAGTCTCCGTGTGACACCGGGGAGAAGCCGGAGAAGGAGAGGAACAGACCTCGTGAGACGTTCCAAGGCTGTTCCTGGGTCAGCAAAGCCGCAAAAAGAGGCCATCTACAGGCACACTGCGTTCAGGTGTGAACTCTCAATACCCCCCCTGTTTCACAGGGGCGTGTGGGGCACAGGAGCTCCCCGGTGTCCCCAGCAGGACGCCATGGCCTTGACCAGGTGACTCGGGAGGCACAGACACACCTGGTGACATCGCACAGCCGTCATGTGTGCCTTTGACCTGTGCTAGTGGGTTTAGTGTGGGAGCCACACACGTTCAGTTGTGTGAATAAAGTGAAAGTCAATATGGGCAGGAAACCCCCACGTTTGTAAGGAAAGTGGAGGCCAAAATGCCTTAAACGAGGGACCCGCACAAGCATGTGCCTGCGCAGGTGCAGGTAGGACTGGACGCCACCGAGGAGGGCGGAGAACATCACGAACGAACACCCGCCAGGTCGCTGCGAGTTCGCTGTGTGTTCATGACGGACGGGGTGGCTGTGAGCGCAGTGGGTCCGGGCCCCGAGTGGGGGAAGGAGGCCCGTGAACATGCAGGAAAAACGCGGCCTGGGCAGTGTGAACCCCTGGATGTAGAAGTTGCGGGTGTGCACGGGTGTTTGGGGGTAAAAGGTGGAATTTCCATGATGCACCGTGGAAGTGAAAACAAACTTGGTAAACGGTGCATCGCGCCTGACCGGCTTTTGTCAAAAACAATAAAGGAACGAATCCCGTCCGCCTGCCTGGACCCGGGAAATCGCTGTCTGCAGTCACAGGGTTAGTTAGGACTCCGCGGGAACTGCCCGGCACAGCGGGGACTTGGAGGACAAGGCACAGACCAGGAGGGGACAGGCAGAGAACGAGCGGGGAAGAAAGCGGCGCCGTTTCGGGGTCGGGGAGCAGCTCTGTGCGGCCAGCTCCGGGCTCCGCGACGCAGGCTCAGTGATGACTGCACCCGTGCCTTTCACCCACGTTCCCCTTCCAACATTGATCTCTCCTGAGACTGTGCTCCCCTCGGCCACACTCGGGGGCTGACGTGGAACCGCCCCTTGGAGACTCAGGCGTGGGGGTCGGGGGGTCTGCGGAGAAGCTCAGGGGACGAGACTCACAGGCGGGAGGCACTGCAGCCACACAAGTCACAGCCCTGTTGCGGGAGCCGTGATTTAAGCCAGATTCCGGCAGCGTCACATCTGTTACAGAAACATCCGTGAATCGCCCCCAACATTCTTTGTAGTGTCTCCATCCAGGGTCCCACTGGTCCTCACGTTTGCAGGCTACTTTTGCCCTGAGACATTGAAGCAGCTGGGAAGCGAGGTGGAGGGGGAAATGATCATTTCCCCCCCGAATCCAATTAAGCAGAAATGGACAGAGTCTGTGCCCTGTGCAGAGGAGACACAGGCCATTTGCCACGGGACATGCACTGAAATGCACACCGTCCTCTGGGTTCCACGGCGGGGCCCCCGGGGGCCGGACACGGGGCGGCTGTCGACGGTCCTCGGCTCAGACCCAGAAAGCAGGTCGTCTGCACACGGACGATGGCAGAGGAAATACGAAGCCAACCCTCCCTACCCCATTCACTTCCCATCTCATCTCTTCAATGCCATTTGTCCCCACGACGGTGTCAGCAGCTCCCACACATCTTGACCCCCCGACCTCGTGGCAACAGAGAGCAGGGGGACCCCTCCGCAGAGGCTGTGGTCGCTGCCGCTTCTGCACCGGCAACCTGCCTGCGGAGGCCGCGGGCTCACGCCCGGCTGCCTGCTCTGGCCGGGCCCTGGGCACGGGTGTGGGGGGGCTGCCCCCCTCGCCGTGCTGCCTGCTGGCTGCCTGTGTCTCCGGGCCTTGGACACATCATTCCGTCCATTAGTAAAAGGGGGACCAGGTGCTATTTCTGCAGCGAAGCCACGGGACTGGGGTGTCTGGCATCTGCTAAGCACCGAATAAACCTCGACCTGCACAGACCGGGGAAGGAGAGGCCGTCAGCAAAGGTATCGCAGGGGAGATAGAAGGAGATTTCAAACAGGGCCGTGGGGGTGGCTCCGAAAACCCAAGGGGAGAGCCCTGGGGGTGCTGCCCAGGGCCCCAGGGCTGCAGGCGGAGGTTAGGAGCTGGGTCCTGGGAGCACGAAGACCAGCTCCCTCCCACTCAGGTCCTTTGTCCAGCCGGCCCCTGTCCGGTTCACCTGGGCTTGCCAGCACCTGCGGAGTAGGCGCATTTTCATTTAGGCCTGGTGCCTCTCTCACGCTCCTTAACTACCGGCTCCGCCTGTCTCCTGGGCGCAGCTGGAGCGAGTTTGGACACTCACAGGCCAGGCTGCCGCCGCCCGGGGTGGGCTGGGCGCCAAGAGGCAGGCAGCTTCCCAGTCGGTGCCCAGTCCTCACCAGGGTGCATGGCAGTCCTCACTGGGGCGCAGTGAACGGAGGGCCACCCGCAGGGGCCCCGGTGAGTCCACTAAGCCTCAGTCTGCGCTGCCCCTGGTGCCGGCCCTCCTGGCTGCCTCTGTTTTTTAAAAAGTGTTGCAGTTTTCACTCGATATTATTTGGTATTAGTTTCAGGTGGGCAGCCCAGTGGTCATAAAACCCACACTTTACAAAGGGTCCCCCTGGTGTGTCCACCACCACCCGGAGGCAGTCCTCGTAACGTCACCGACTCAAGTCCCCGTGACAGCTCTGTGACTGCGGTCTGTGCGTCTCAGTCCCGTCCCCTTTCCACCCAGCGCCCCCCCCCCCGGGTCTGTTCTGACAGGTGGTGTCTGCGGTGTCAGTTTTGTTCGGTTGTTTATGTTGTCCTTTAGATTCCACGTATGACCGAGGTCACATGGCACCTGTGTTTCTCCGTCTGACTTACTTCACTCAGCACGACCCCCTCCAGGTCCATCCGTGCTGTCACAGAAGGTAAGGTTTTCTTCTTGTTCAAATCCAAGTACCACATTCCACTGTGTGGTTGAACCACAGCTTTTATCCGCTCCTCTCCTCCTGGGCACTTGGGCCGCTTCCCTAACTTGGCTATTGCAAGTAACGCTGCAGTGAACACATGTTCTTTCAAATTAGTGTTTCGGGTTTCTTTGGATATATATAGAACAGTAAGTGGGATCGCTGGGTCAAAAGGCAGATCCATTTTTAACTTTCTGAGGAATCTCCATACTGTCTCCACGGCGGCCGCCCCCGTCTGCACTCCCACCCACAGTCCCCTTTCTCCACATCCTCGCCAGCACTTGTTTGTTGATTAGTTGATGATGGCCATTCTGACAGGTGTGAGGTGGTATCTCATCGTGGCTTTAATTTGCATCTCTCTGATGATTAGTGACGTTGAACATTTTTATATGTGCTTTGGCCATCTGCGTGTCCTCTTTGGAGAAGTGTCTATTCAGGTCCTTTGCCCATTTTTTAACTGGGTTGTATGTGTTCTTGCTATTGATTTGTATAAGTTCTTTACATATTTTGGAAATTACCCCCTTATCAGATGTATCATTTGAAAATATGTTCTCTCATTCTGTGGGTTGCCTTTTTATTTTATTGATGGTTTTCTATCCTGTGTAAAGAGTTTTTAGTCTGATACACTCCCATTTGTTAATTTTTTCTTTTGTTCCCCTTGCCTGAGGAGATACATCAGGAAAAATGCTGCTAAGAGAAATGTCCCACATTACTGCTTGTGTTTTCATCTAGGAGTTACATGATTTTGAGTCTTACCCTTAAGCCTTTAATTTGTTGAGTTTATTCTTGTAAGAAGGTGGTTGTTTTTGTGTGTAACTCTTTGATTTTCCCAACGCCGTTTCTCGAATTGACTGTCTTTACCCCTCTGTGTGTTCTTGTCTCCTTCGTCAGATGTTAATTGACCATGTGGACACGGGTTTGTTTCTGGGCTGTCGATTCTGTTTGATTGATCTATGTGTCTGTTTTTATGCCAGTGCCATGCAGTTTTGATTACTGTAGCCTTGTAGTATAGTTTGATATCAGGTATTATGATACCTCCAACTTTATTCTTTTTTCTCAAGACTGCTGTGGCTATTCAGGGTCTCCTGTGGGTTCACATAAATTTTTGGATTGTTTGTTGTAGTTCTGTGAAATACACCGTTGATGTTTTGGTAGGAATTGTGATGATTCTATAGATTGTTTTGGGTAGTGTGGACATTTTAACAATGTTCATTCTTCCAGTCCATGAACATGGTATATGCTTCCATTTATTTGTGTCTCCTTCAATTTCTTCATTGTCTTATAATTTTTCTAAGTAGGGATGTTTTACCCTTTTGGTTAATTTTATTCCTAGGTATTTTATTTCATTTTTTTCATGAAATTGTAAATGAGATTATTTTCTTAATACCGACTTTTTCCTTTCCGTTAGTTCATTATCGATATATAAAAATGCAACTGATTTCTGGATATTTATTTCGTATCCTGCTAATTTTCTGAATTCATTTATTAGTTCTGGTAGGTTTTAGGTAGAATTTTCAGGGTTCTCTATCTACAGTATCATGACACCTGCAAATAGTGACAGTTTTACTTCTTCCTTTCCAATTTGGATGCTTTTGTTTTTTCTTTCTTGTCTGGTGGCTGTGGCTAGGACTCCAGCATTACGTGGAATAGGGGAGGTGAAAGAGGGTGTCCCGTCCTGTTCCCGATCTTAAGGGAGTCACTTTTACTTTTACCCTTGTTGTGTATGATGTTGGCTGTGAATTTGTTCTGTTGGGGTATGTTCCCTCTATTCCCACTTTGCTGAGAGTTTTCATTACAAGTAAGTGCTGGATTTTACCACACGCTTTTTCTGCATCTATTGACATGGTCATGTGATTCTATTCTTCATTTTATTTACGTGGGGTTCTCGTGTTTACTGCACCACCCTTGCCTCCCTGGGATGAAGCCCATTGGTCATATGCTGTATGATCCTTATATTCTGTTTCGGGACTTGGTTTGCTAATGTTCTGTTGAATATTTTAGCCCTGTGTTCATCAGGGTATGGGTGCATAATTCTCTTTCTCCGTAGTGTCGTTTTCCGGTTGTGGAGTCAGGTTGATGCTGGCCTCACGGAATGAGCTTGGGGTCTTTGCTTCTCTGAATGGTTAGGGAAGATGCTTGATGCAATTCCAAGCTTCTTAAATTTACTGAAACTTGTTTTCTGTCCTAACATGTGATCTATCCTGGCAAACGTTCCATGTGGCTTTGAAAAGAACATATACTCTTGTGGCTTTGGGGCGTAATGCTCTGAAAATATCAGGTAAATCAATCTGGTGCAGTGTGTCCTTTAAGGCTGCCATTCCTGGTTGATTTTCTGTCTGGAAGATTCATCCATCGATGTCAGTGGTGTGTTAAAACCCCCAAGTGTGACTGTATTTCTGTCCATCTCTCCCTTTGTGTCCATCAAGATCTGCTTCCTGTGTTTAGGCGCTTCTGTGTAGGGGGGCATGCGTGTTTACTGGGGTCACACCCTTCTTTCAGATCGATCCCTTTGTCATTAGGTAGTGTTGTCCTTTGTCACTTACTATATAGCCTGGCCTTTAAAGTCGATTTCGTTTGATATAAGCAGTATTTACCAGACTGATACAGGCTCAAAGTCGGTGCCCGTGCCAGATCTGAGGCCACTCCGCAAATGTCCCCGGAGAGCACCAGCTGCCACCCGACAGGTGCTCGCACACCTTTGTGTTGGGGGGGTGTCTCAGGGAGTTGGCCCATCCAAACAAATCGAGATGCGGCCGTGTAAAGAGAGGACTCTGCACAGCATGGCAGTGCCAGTCTGGCGGAGGAGGGGAAAATGGCCCCACCTGAGAGGCAGGCACCTCAGCCCGGAGTCTGCCTGTGCCACCCTGAGGGCCTTCCCGAGAAAGCCCACGCCGAGGGCCCCGAGGGAAGCAGCCCAGCGACTCCTCCGCAGGGCAGGGCAGGGTGGGCAGGGACGGCTGGGGGTGGGCTGCAGCGTCCCCAGGCTGACTCTGGAGAGAGAGGCCTGCTCCAGCCGGGGTGGGCGCGGCTGCGGCGTGGGGGAGGGGCTCACAGTCAAACCCAGTTCTGCTCTGCTCTAGTGCACGGTGGTGGCCGAGAGTGTCCTTCCTTCCTTGTGATCTAACCCCCTGTGGCTTTGCCACAATCCAAAGAGGTTATGTCCTCCCCTGACCGGCCCTTTGGCCGTGGGCCAGTCAGCAGGAGAGTGATGCTCGGACAGTCGGCGGCCATCCCCCGGGGGGCAGGGTCCTCGGGGGGCGGGCTCGCCTGTGAGAGGCCTGGACCTCGGGGCGGCTGGTCCAGCGACGAGGTCTCGCGGCCGGGGGTCCTGCAGTGTCTCCCTTGGGTCGCGTATCTTTGCTGAGCCTGGGCGCTTAGTCCATTTTTCAGGCAAGAATGATGTTTCTTTTTATTGTAACTAAATTCAATTTCTGCTGCTTGGCTAAGCAACCCGGAGCTTAACCAAATTAAATTGAGAGAGGTTGCATATTCCCAGAAAAATACTGGAAATTAGAATTGGTTGTCATGTTACCCTGAGAAAGAACCCAGGGGACATGTGATTCCTTGTCACAGACGGTGTCTGGCAGTCCGTGCTGGCAGCACGTCAGACTGTCCCCGCCATGTCTCGCCCGTGACTGCCGAGGCGACAAACCAAATATCTAAAACATCGGCAAACACACTCCTTCTTTGGCCCCACAGTTTCACCTCCAGGAATTCATTCAGAAAGTAAATCTCCAACTACGTGAAAAAAATACTCATGAGTTTTCACTGGGTCGTTACTTGTAATAATAAGCAGATTTTATAAATGACCCCAGCCAAAATTCCCATTGGGGGCGCGCAGGTGGGGTGAAGAGCACCCCCTAAAGTTGGTGCGCCAGGGTCGCAGGCCGTTTCCACGGCGGATCAGTTTCAGGGTCGAAAGCGAAGCGCGCGAGTTACAGTCTCTGCGTGTACGTGTACACATCGGTGTACATACACACGCAGATGCTGATATCTGTCCATGAGCCTGTCCACATGTGCATCCGCTTATGTGTGTACAACAGACTAATGTTTGATTTGGGTAGAACGGGAGCAAGACTCTTGTGCGGATTAATTTCCGTGCAGTTTGGAATCTTGAAAATGCGTACTTCACCTTCCACCTCGTCCTTCCACCTCGTCCTGCCACGCGTGTGTGTTACTGGGAAAAGGAAGCCGACAGAGTGACTCGCGCGATGCCTGTGACTGAGCTGCTGCAGAAATAAGTTGGTTACCTGCATAGGTGTGCTCTGCGCGTGTGCACACCACACACACGCACACAGAACACCTGTGCGCACACGTGTGCACACGGAACACAGGCCGTGCAGCCACACCTGTGGCAGGGGTGAGTAATCCCAGGAAACCAGAAGTCTCGTCGTTCGGAGGAGGCGAGTCCAGGCGGCGTTCGTTCAGGCTGTGCCCCGGCAGGGCAAGGCCGCGCGGGCAGCGGACTACCGCGCGGAGGTTCCCACCCCCAGTCCACAGAGCAACCGCAGGCCGGCATTTCTCTCCTTCCTTTTTAAGATGAGACAACCCCCCTTTCACGCTCTCAGGCAGTGCCTTTAACTACTTCTGTGACATTTTGTCATTCCACCCGCTGGCTGCAGGGTTTCGCGATCTGCGACGCGCCGTTTGGACTCGAGGATAAATAGGTTGTACACGGAACTGCAGGGGGACACGCTGGCGTGGGTGGTCTTCAGCACCAGGCTCTCTAATGAGGCTTTTCATTCACAGATGGAAGGAAACAACGGAAACAGTTCTTAAGGGCATTACAGCCACCAGTGGTGGCATAAACTCGGAACGCAGCGCAGAGGCTGTACCGGGAGAGCTGCCCTCCAGGCCGCGGACAGGCTCCAGGTGCGCAGACCTCGCGCCCGCTGCACGGACCACGCTGCGCAACCTGCACAGCATCAGCGGCAACGACCGATCTCGCCACTAGATGCCGCTGTGGGTCCACGTTTCAGGCCGTGCAGCCGCAGCCTGGGGCTGCGGGGACTTCGGGCAGGAGACTTCCTGTCCTCTGAGCATCTTGCTGGAATCATCGGCTTTATCTTTGCCATTTGCCTGCGTCCGGGGACTACCAGTGAGACGCTTACCTGTTCCGGGTGGCAGCGCGCCGACCACAGTGACGCCCCGACACTCGCGTGTTTGGGCAGGAGACCCACGCAGTCAGTTTTCGCTTCCTGCCTGTTAAAGAATAACGACGTTCTCCCTTTTATTTATTAAACTAGGTCTCGGAGAGAGAACTGTTTCTCTGATGAAGTTTAAGCAAAATTAAGGATGCCAAGGGATTGTGGGGAAATGATGCTTAAGAGGGATTTCCGAGCTCACCTGGGAAAAAGCAGCGCCTCCGGATGGTGTTTTGAGGGATCAAAGGTCAGGACCTGGGGAAAGGCCGGGGCGGGGGTGGGGCTCTGGTCTGTGGCTATCGAGCCCGCAGTCCAAATGGGCTCTGCTCGCCATGCCTGTTCTTTTCCTCCCGTCTGTGAAAACAAAAGCAAGCCTGCCCACACGGCTTCGTGAGAATCGTGCGCAGACCAAGTGGCTTGGCCTCTTTGCTCCCAGGGGTGTATCCTGGGTGTCTTGGTTCCTCAAAGAAACAGGGTCTGGATCAGCATGGGCTGGTCAGGGAACCACTTGGTCACCATGTGCCCTGTGGGCTGGGAAGCGGTCCCTGGGCCCCTGCAGCGCCTGCGTGTGCGCCCAGACTCAGCTCTCCTTCCCTCTGGTGGCCGTGCTGGGCTCTGTCTGGGTGGACGGGCTGTCTGTGGGACCTCCTGTCCCACAGGAAGCGTGATCCTCTCCCACTGAGGTCTGCCCAGACCCTGGGCACTCCCCACCGGGCACCTGGTGGCAGCTATGGTACTGTGTCACCTGCCACCGGGGCGCGGACACAACAGGGCTCTTCTCTGGGAGTGACAGCTGAGCTGCCCACGCCCTGCACCCCCCACCCCCGACCGGGGAGGACCCCCGGCTCCACCTCGCCCATGAGGACGCAAACCCCACAGGCCGGTGGGTCAGGGCCAGGCCCACAGTGCTGGTGTTGTGCTGCAGACCGAGGTTGCGGCATCGGCTGCTCAGGGCTCTCAGCACTGTGTGCGGAGTGCGGCCCCTCACACCCGCCCTGCCGTGCCGTGGAAATCTGAATGCCATTCCCTGATTCTGCCAACAACGGATTCTCGCAGGGACCAGTTAAAAGCCCGAGTCCCGATAGGGAGGGACACAGCAGGACACGCTCCTCACTAGGGGCTGCCAACTCGTCTGTGTGCTTCTCCCAGGAATCGCCTAAAGTAATAACGATGAACAGCAATAAATACCCATCTATCTGGTGTCTACCATGTGCCAGGCGTTGTAAGGGCGGCTGCAGAGTGAATGCTGACGAGCACCGTTGCACTGAGTCTCCCCGATGTGAAGGTGCACTGCCGGCAACGTAGTCTGAAGGTCCAGTGAAAAACATGGGGTGCCGCGTGCAAAAGTAGAGAATGTCACCAGGGTGGCAGCGAGGCACTGACGCAGGTGGGGGCCCTTCTCAGTGAGTGAGGACCAGGGGACTGCACAGGTCTCACGCCCACAAGCTGACCGCGCTGGCGGGAATTAGCCAGATTTCACAGGTGACAAAAAGGAGCCGATGGAGGTTAATCAGCTCACACAGGGTCACACGTCCCAATCCATGGGATGGAGAGCTGGCCGTGGCTGCCTCACCCCCAGCTCCCCACTGCACCCGGACAAGACAAGCAGGCAGGAGCCAGTGCCTGGTCTGCCCTCCCCACGCCACATGGCCTCCTGCGTGTTTTTGTAAGAATTCCCAGAGAGCAGCCGAGTACCTCCTTTGCTCTCCGAGGCGGCTGTGCTGGGCGGACTCTGAGGAGGGCCGTCAGCCCACAGGTCTGGAAAGAGCTGTGACGTGGGGTCCGCCTGAGCCCCCCTCCCTCTGAGACTCAGGCCAGGTCCGACCCCGTTTGCCGGTGTCAGCACTCTGGACAAGCATGGGGGGCGGGTGTGGGTGGGGGGTGGGGGTGGGCAGCATTAGCTGCTTCTCTGCAGGGGTTCGTATTTCTAGCTGACGCGGAATCCAAAGGCAAATGTGGAAAGATCGGTGAGGAGGCTGCTGGAGTAGAATTCAGGGGGTTTCTGAGCCGTGAAAAAGGGGGCCTGGTTGATTTCATGTTGCACGAGTCTTGGATCCGAAGGGCAGTTTGTGTTTTTGCTCATCGGGCTTTAGGTGGTTGCTGGGACGGGCTGCGCAGTCACTGACGGTGCCACTGGTTCCCATTGGGGGCAGCAGCGCCGCCTCCCTGAGCACAAGAGGCTCAGGTTCAGGAGGCTGAGCCTGACCGTGCGTCTTTGGGGGCTTATTTTCCTGCGGACGTGCTCTCTGCTTCCAGCCCAGCTGAGTTGCCAGGACGAGGGTGTTGTGTGTCTGGCGTGGCGTCCACCCCGTGGGCTTCGTGCTTCTCCGCCTGTGAAGATGCCCCAGTGGAGTGACTATGGGGCCTTATCCCTGGCTCATCAGTGCAGAGAATGACTTTCATTTTTCTCTCTCCACCCCACTTTTTCTAGGGCGGGCATCCAAGGCACTTTTCTGAATCCCTCACCCTGTAAATGTCCACATTCTGTCAATGCTGGGGCAAGCGTTTGTCCAGGAAGCTGATACCTGTGCGGGTGGGAAAATCGGTTTCCCACTCCCCTTCTCCGTTCTTGGCTGAGACCCCCCGTCCCTAAAGACAGATTAGAAAGGGCAGTGCAGACAGGATTGTATTACCATGAATACCTGGTGTACACTCCAGGAGACCCAGGAAACCGCGGGGTCCCCGAGACAGATGGACCCACCAGCTGTCACCCCACTTCAGCTCAAGAGAAAAGGAAGGTGTCGGGGGTGTGTGGTGAGGTCGGGGGCTGGTCACGGAGTGAGCAGGGAAACCCTGGTAGACCCAGGCGAGGTTCCCTGTGCAGACTTTAGGCACGGTCCCTCTGCCGGTAAGTTTCTCAGGAGCGGGGCTCACCTCTCCCTCCTGGTTCGGAGAGGGGGGCACGGGTGCAGATTTCGAAGCCCACCCTCCACTCCTCTTCTCAGAGGTCCTGTGTCTGCCGGTCCTCGAAGTCGTCACCCTTCAGTGACCCTTGTGCCAAAGGGACTTCCTCTGGGACGGAGTGCTCTGCCGCCCCTCCCAGGCCGGGGCCTCACCACCTGAGTTTCTCAGAGGCGTAAAGAAACTGTGATATGTGGTGCACCCCTGGGGGCCATGCTTCTCCCCGGCAGCCTCGGGGTCGGGAGAGAGTGAGGGCCTGGTTCCTCCTCTCGTTGTCCCTGACCGGTGTCAGATGTCCAGTCACGGGGAGGTGGCGGGGGGGGCGGGAAGCTCACACGACTTCCAAGAAACCAGTGTTTGCTGTGTTTCTTTAAACCACCTGTGAATGCACGTGGCCAGGCGAGTGTCCGCTCTCCAGGGGCCAGAGCCGGGCGTATTCGGGAGGTTCGAATCCTCGAGCCTGATTTGGGTGTTAGCACTGGGCCGTCTGTTTAAAACCGTGGAGATGGTCACAGATGCGCACGGATTCTAACAGGTGTAACATGGAAATAGTGTGAAATCATCGACTTTCTGATTTGAAGTCATTTTTAGTGCATCGTTAATTAAAAGGCCGTGAGTGAACACTACGCCGCCTTTTCCAGCCCCGCCTCCTCCCAGCTCTGCAGCCGGGCATCTGAGTGGCTTCATGCTCAGAGTCTGGGACTAAAGAGGCGTCAGCCTGACCTGTGGTTTTAAAAACAGGAAACAGTCCCCCCGAGGGCACTCAGCGGGTTGCCGGGCAGAATGGGAATGGAATACACCTTTCTTAAATTCCGGTTTGTGACCGAGTTTCCTGGTGGCATGAAGTGACATTTGGTCTTGCATAGAAATAAATTGATAGATACATAGCATTAAGAGCCAAGGTCAGTGGGACAATGTTATAAACTATATCTACGTATCCCTATTAAATAATATTGTCCAAATCATAATCAGAAGTTCCCTTCCCCTGGACAATTTTAGACACAGGAAGCTGGTTCCCCGAGGGGGAGGCAGCTGGTGCGGTTCATCTGAGATGACGTAGGGCGCGTCACCTCAGAACAGGACAGGCCTCCCCAGGGGCAGGCAGCCAGAGGCTTGGCAACATCTGCCTGCGTCCGGCTCCCTGGGCAGGGCCTCGGGCCCAGGCCTCAGGGGACAGTGACCTCGGAAGCTGCAGGAAAAGGAAGCTTCTGTGGGAGCAGCTGGGCCTTGTTGTCTCTGTCTCCCACAGGCCTGGCCCCGGGCGTCACTGTCCAAACCTGGGGGGTGGGACTGGTCAGAGAGGGTCTGTGAGACCCCCTGCTGCTGCTCTCGGGGCAGGTCAGGGTGGGGCCCTCCACCGGGCACAGGCAGCCAGGACGTCCCGTGAGAAGCTGTGAGTGGAAGGGCATTCAGCCTGGGGAAGGAAACCAAGCTCAGAGAGGGCGGCTGTGGCCACCTGCCAGGCTGGGGCTCAGGTGGGGTGGGGGCAGGGGGTGGGAGGCCTGGTGCTCTGCCGGTCCCGGGGCGGCCCCCGGTCTGAAGCACAGGACAGCGTGAGAGAGGGGGAGGCCGGGGCCTCGGCTGCCGACTCGGCCACGAGCTGCCTTGTGAGCCGGCCGTGTCTTCAACACCCGCCGACCTCAGTGCTCCTGTTGGTGGCAGGGAGCCACACTTCCCTTCCCGCCGCGTGTCGGGAAGGCTGGCGGCTGTGACGGGGGCTCTGGTACAGCAGCCTCGGCTGATGACCCTTTCCCGGGTCGGAGGGAAGTGCTCTTCCCACCACCCTTGGGAGTTCTTGGCCAGGACAGAGTATAACACAGGAGAAAAAGGAACAGGTTGCTAGCATGTGCTTGGTGGGGTCAGGACACGCCCCCCCAGATGTGGCACGATGGCCTGTCCAATGTCTTGAGCTGAAGGGGTCCTCCCCGTACTTGAGGGCCCTCCCCAGCCTCCTCTGCCTTGCTAACGTCGCACATCCAGGGCCCCTTTGTCTGGGGCCTGCAGCGCTCTCTGCTCTGGCGGCACTGCCTGGATCCATCCTTTCCTGAAGCCCCACCCGTGTGGTCACAGCTAAGAGACACCCGTTTGCATCTCTCCCCTGGCTCCCAGACCCAGTCTGGGACCCCAAGAGGGTCGAGGAAACCCCCACAATACCTCGAGCACATGGGACACACCGGGGGCAGAGAGTCACCCTTAGAGGTGGCCCTGGATTCAGGCGTGTAAAGCCCTGTTCGCAGCCCGGTGAGGCCAGGTGTGTGGCTTTCTCCTCGTCCACACCTTGGCTGGGTCAACGGTCCCTGTGCCTCTGTGGTGGCTGCATTCTGCTGCCGGTGACACGCCACCTGGGAAAACCTCGGTCCCCCGCGCTGGGCTTCTCTCCCTGGTGCGCCACCTTACGAGGAACCAGGTGATCCCACCCCTTTATTTCTGCTCACCTCTCCGGGCAGATGCTTCTCCCCTGGAGCCGACTGTGAGTCACCTGCAGGAGGAACCTGCCGTGTCCTGAACTCCCCCTTCCCTCCCCGAACCCCCTGAGTTCCAAGCGAACCTTCCTCTTCCTTCTCCCAGCACTGGGGTCTGACATTGGGGTCCGACTGCCTTGCGTCTTATAAACATGCCCCCGGGACCGAGGTCCTCGAACAGGGAAGCTTGGACGTGTCGGGTTCACTCTCTAGGGTTGGTCCCAGAGCTTCTTCCACCCGCTGGGGCTGATTAATGGCTTTGGAGGCGTCATTCACAGTGTAAATGCCCTTTGTCCTTTGTGTCTGTTTTTAGCTTCTTAGGCCAGTGCCCCTCAAGCCTAAGACACGTCCTCAGAATAAGTCGCTGCTCTTCAAAGTGGCCGGTCCCTGGCCGGGTTTGAGGCCCTGTGGTTGGGGAGATCCACTCCGCCGGCCAGCGGATGTCCAGGGACCACACACAGGATCTGGACATGGGGACGGGCCGTGCAGGGCGTCCCCAGCCGTCGGGGACGGTGGCGCAGGCTCCCGCAGGACAGGGCACCCATGCTCTGCGCCCTCATCCTGCGGGACCCGCCCTGAGAAACCAACCCTTCGCAGACGCTCTCGGGGGCGGAGCTTGGGGTGGTCTGTTCCCAAACGCTGGCCCTCGGCCCTGCCGGGCGGCACTTCCTGGCCTCCATTCGGGGAGGTGGCCGTGGACTCTGTTCTTCCCACCTGGAATGGGGTAGGTCGCGTGAAAGACCCGAGGCGTCATCGCCTCACTGAGCCACACCCCCTGCCCGGCACTGTGACCTGGGAACACCTGTGCGTGTTTGCCAACTGGCTGCCACTCACTGACTCAGGAGCTGCCACCGGGAGACACCCCCTGGGAACGGTGAGGAGCCACCACGGTCACAGCCAGCCGCAGCGGTTCCCCGGGAAGCTGGCTGAGCCTCCGCCCCTCCCCGGTCAGCGCTGCCTCCTCTGCCTTTGTGACCCGCTGGCCTGGATTTCCCAGGACGGAGTGTCGGGATCTCTGAGGCTGCTTCACTCCGGGACGTCTCACCAGTGGAGACGGCCCCCTGCTCTGTTGGGGCTGAGAGCCCTGGGGCAACCGAGTGGGGACGCAGCCCCTTTCCGTCCTGGCCCGTGGGTGTGGCAATTAGTTCTGACACTCAGATGTCCGTAACTCGGCGCACTGGGTCCCCTGCCCACCGTGTTCCTTCCAGAAGCTGGGAGAGAAGAGCCCCTTCCCGCTGAGACCCAAGTGGGCGCTGGGGTCAGAGGCCAACTCGCAGCTGCTGGAAGAATTGAGAGTGATAATTAGCAGCAAGCAAGGCAGCTCGTTTCTGTGACAGAGTGACGGGTCCTCCCTGTGAAGAAGGCTCCGGGGCACCGCCTTTGTTATTTAAAAGACGTCCGGGCAGCAGAACCGGCCAGCGGCTGGAAGGGAACGGGCTTCATCTGTGTCTGCGAAGAAAGGAACAGCAAGAATCTGCAGGAAACGGCCCCGTGCGTTTTCCCTGGCTCGGAGGCAGAATCTTCACGATGCCCAGACTGAGCATGAGAAACGGACTCGGGGGCAGCTCCACAGCCCCTTCCTCATTCCAACATCACAGGGCGCGGGGAAGGGGGCGTTTGCCAAAATAACCAAGTCTGCAGTGTCTCGACGTGTGACCCATTTCTTGCAGGGGAACGCGGTGACAGCCAGGATTTACGGAGTGCCCACGGGGGCCTGGCCCTGGGCTGGGTACTGGGCGGGGAGCTGGCAGACACAGCCCGTGGGGGACCCCCGGCACCTGTGCACGGCCCCTAGACACGGCTCGCAGCTGTGCAGGACTGGACTGCGCAGGGTGAGGCTGGTGCAGGCGGCAGCACCGCAGGAAGTGAGAGAAGCTCTCAGGGCCGCGGTCGGGGGCCCTCAGAGGGGGTGGGAGACGACCCGGGCATACCCAGGTCAGCGTGGGGAAGGTGGAGCTCGGCAGGTGGCCCTAAGGTGCCTCTGTTGCACATTAGCACAGCTGATGGGTGATTTCCTTCCCCGGAAAGGGGGCTCCCGGGCACCCGCCTGGGAGGCTCAAAGACGTTCTCGGGGTAAAGGAAGTGACGTTCCACTGCACACAGTGAGTGAAGCCGCGTTGGTGTCTGGAGTCACCACACTGGATTGTCCTTGGTTATGTCGGCGTCGTGGGCGATTTATTTAGGAGGAACGTGTCCACGTGATTAATTATACAACGGGAGCCTGCTTTCCTAAGAGAATTACGTTCCTTGAGACTCAGTCTGACTGTGACCGTTCGATTTTGGTCCCCAACGAGAAAGACTCCGCCCGCTTTGCCCACGCTGAGCCCCTCGCAGGCGATCTGACAGCTGCCTCTCTACCTGCACCTGCGGGCGCCAGGCTTCCGCTGGAGCTGGGCGGAACCGCTCGCTAAATTTATGCCCGGGAACGTAGACCACCGGGCCATAAACTAGTGACTATAATATGGAAAGTAGCCGCCTAGCACGCAGTGGACGGTGCACCGTCGGATGCTGCCTCTTGGTCCACATGTTTGGCTCCGATCGCTGTGATGAAGGGACAGGGCGGCACGGAGACCCTGGGACACACACGGGCCGGAGCCAGGCAGCCGTGGGCTCTGCACGACCCTTCAAGGGCACCTGACCACTGGCCCATGTCACCTTGCTGACAATGACCTTCCTTCTGATGTCTCCAAACCCCTCGGACTCTTTCTTGGAGCAGCCTCTGCGGCCCTGCCTTGGGGCCGCCCTCAGTCTGGTTCTCTGTGGCCTGGACTGTTCTCATGACACAGTCAGACCCATGGCAAAGCCCAGGCGCTGTCACGTCACTCAGAAGAGGGCGGGCAGGGGTGGAAAGGGCGGAACCTCTCAGGCAGGGGCAGGGGCGCTGGGTCTGTTTGCACAGGCTTCTCTGTGTCCGGACTCCTGCCCTGGAGGATGGGAGCGCCACTTCCTCTGAGGAGTAGTCGGGGACGTCGTCAGGGCAACGGTCCTGTACCTGGTGTTGTTTAACGTGCCTGCAGCTTAAAATAGACTTTGTGTCGAAGGGGCTCATTCTGAGGTGACGTGTCCTGTCTCCCTCCCTGGACGCACCCTGTGCTCAGGCGTGAGACCCGCGAGCATCCCCCCAGTGGGCGGTTTGTGGCTGTGACCTCCCTCTTTGCTGTGCACCCCTCCCTCTGTCTGTCTGTCTCCCCAGGAGAGAAAGTCACTCGGCGAGGCTCGCCCAGCCGCAGCTGTGGAAATGCGCTCGGAGAAGGAGGGTGAGTGGAATCACTCTGTTACCTGTCACACCGTTGGGGGCGGGGCTCTGGCCAGAGAGGCCGGGGACCCAGTGCTGGGAGAGCCTGGAGCCGGAGGGACACAGCCCTCAAAAAGCCCTGGTGGAGGGGTCGAACTTGACCCATTGGGAAGGAAGGAGAGTGCAGGTGCTGCCCTGGGAGAAGGGGGTGGAGGCCAGCACCGGCTGGCGCAGCGTGTGTGGGAGGAGCCAAGAGGAAGAGGCGTGGGCTCGGCGTGGGCAGGGGTGGGGTGTGGTCACCGGAGAGAAGGCTGGGGTTTGGGAAGACACCCAGGCAGGCTCTTCCCAACCAACCAACCAACCAACCAACCAACCAACCAACCAACCCAAAAGAGCCAGAACTTCTGAAGGGTTTAAACACAGGAGTGAGTGTAAAGTTCCCATGTATTGTTACAACTTAATGTATGCACTGGCTTTATGTTTCTTAGCAGAACATGGACTCTGTGTTCTGCTTTCATTTAAACTTCACGCGGAAGTCTGGCTCCGACTGGTCGCCATGGAGCCGCGGTGGAGCCGCCGTAGGCAGTGCTGGGGTTTGCTGGGGTCGGGGTGGCCGAGAGCGTGTGGTCGGCGGGCGGAGGCTCAGCGCTGGCTTTAACGGGGTCAGGAGAATGTTTCTCTCTTCCAGCCCAGAGAGTCGGCAATGATTAACCTGAACGAAAGGGGATTTGCTACAGGGTTTAGTCTGGAAGCCAGGCAGATGACATCCACGGGGACACGGGGCTGCGATAAGTTATGGCCACTTTTCTGGCTTTTGTACGGAAAGATGAGGGTTTGAAGATGGAGCTACAAGCTATACTAACAAAAAAGTGTGATGGTTGAGGCTGGTTTTGAATTATAACTGAACCAAAAAGCATTTCAAGGCAATAAGTTCTTTTTCTTCCTCCCTCTAACTTAAAACTGGGTTGTATTTTTTCACATTTGGAAGAAAGAATGCTCTGGCTTCCACCCTGAGCGCCCCGCCGTTGCCAAAAGCTCATTTTTAGAACTGATTTATGGGCCCCAGAAGGCTACCTGGGAAAGGTCTCTGCGGTTTTCAATGTCCTATTTTTTTTTCCTGAATGACTTTGTATCTGATTCAGACAGTTACGATTTGCGGCATGGGAGTCTGCATGCAGACGGGGACCTGCTTTGGAGCCCCCCCGCCATGCATATTTCATGACCGGAGCCCTCAGCTCTGAAAACCCAGGGAAAAACACCCCAGCCCTGGGCCCCTGTGGGTTGCTTATTAAACTGGAGGTAGACAGATTAAAGGCGCTGTCCCTTCATTTAATGAGAAACACTTTTGAAAACAGAACTTGAAATAATTGAAAACGGCACAGAACAAAAAAAAAACCCACTAAAGGGAAAAAGATTTAATTTTTAACTGCGAAGTTTTTAATGAGAACATTTTATGAAGAATGACTTTAAGGAGTGTAATTAAAAAAATCACCTCATTTTGGCAGACGTGACGGGCCAACTCGGTTTGGTTTCTTGACGCGGTGGGCCGAGAAACACAACACAAGCCCGGATGAGGCCGGAACACGGCCTTCTGTTAACCTGGTCGGCAGGCCCAGCACTGGTCCTTGTCCAGCAAACCCGAGGGTCTCTGACGGGCTCGGTTTTGGCTCTAACAAGCCCCCCGCCCCCAGGTGCTTCCTGCAGGTCGTAGATGAGACAGGTGCTATTTTCTCTCCCAAAAGCCTCATCTTTTATGAACATCTGAAGTGGCCCCCTCAAGTGGGCTTGCCCACCGCAGACGCCTAACACTCAAGGTCAGTTTGGAGATGGTCTTGCTGAAAGGTAATTACCTTGGCGTAGCTACGCTTCACCTGGCCAGGTGTTCCCGAAGGTTCCAAAGCCCACGGTCTTTGAAGGCCCATGGGAAATGCCCCCCTCCCACCCAAGTTAACATCTCTCTTATGTCCAGGCTTTTATGTTGAATTTTGTGATCTTCAACTTTATTTCGATCAAACAAAACTTACCACCTCTTCACTGTCAGTTTGTTGAATGTAATGTTCCCTGTGTATTTAAGATTCGGACTTGAGGCGTGTTTGTTCCATTAATAAGAATCATCTAGAACCACCCTTTGCATTCCCCAGCCATGCCACATGTCCCGTGCTTAACGTTTATAGTTTTATTTGGTTTTCCAAGGTCCACAGTTTCAATGTCCTTATGATACTTTTCATTTCCTAGAAGAGCAGGCTTAGCTGAGATCCAAGGGCAAACTCTCAGGGCACGAACACTGTGTTTTACCGAAACACCATCTCTGTGATGTATCGTCCTCACGGTCTTCCCCAACATTATATCTGTTAACACAGCACTTTTGCTCAAGGGCTGTCACAGCTCATTAAACCCGATGAACTCACCATGCAAAGAGCACTAATTAGAGACACACTCGAACCGTCTCGTTGAACGTTGGTATGGGCAGTGAGGCGACTGAGCCTTGCCAGCTAAGCCGCGCCGGCGCTGAGCACCTCAGTGCTGTGTTTTGACGTCGTTGGAACAGCTCAGCCAACAGGGTGAGCCTGTCCTGCCTCAGAAGTGGCGACTGCCCAGCACTTGGGTTCTCCACCGTCTTCCTGCTCTTCGGGCAGGCCTTGGACTGGGAACCTTCCTGTGCACGCTGTGCAGTTCCCCATAATCCTGCAGTGGAGGTCACCTCCCACTTTCCCCTTTTGCTGCTTTGATGTTTCTAACATTTAGTGTTGACTCCTCGACGGCCCGGCACCTGAGGTGTCTCATCTGTAGCGAGTGTTGATCAAGGACTTTGTCCAGTGAGTTAACAACTGGGTGAGTTTGTGCACCATGGTGGGGCTCAGGTTGCTGCTCAGGCCACAGGCGAGGGAGCGTGAGACAGTCTCATGAGGACGGGGCCGCAGGGCAGCGGTGGTCGTGCCTCAGGGTCCCGCCACGCCCAGAGTTTGCTGCCTGTGCACCTGGTGAATGCAGCTGAAGGAGAGACACGTCCACGGCGACTCAGGGAACACCTGCTGCCCGTGAGTCAGGGCAGATGCGAGAGTGGATGGCGAGGGTCCTCGTCCCAAGGGATTGAAGAGCAGGACTGACATTTGAATGCGTGATCGTACTAACACAGTTACTGGGACACTAAAAGCAATCGGGAAATGTCTGTTGAAATGAAAAGGAAGGGGCACAAAATTATAAGTAACACAACTGAAAGGTGTGTATTTTTATTCAGAGTCACTCTGGCCCAGTGGGGGTGCCCGGTAAGGCTCACCCAGGTACAGGTGGCCTCCACAACCCGGCCCCGAAACCCGGCACCTGCGTGACGAACCCGTGGAGACAGACCTGAAGTTTGTACCGGTTCTGCCGCGACACCTTCAGACATCTGCTTCTTACAAAAGCCGTTTAAACCTCTGTGTGGCGACTAAGGCATTTTGTGTTGAGTTAAACGGGGATGTTCCCTATAGCAATGTTTCAAAAAGCCATAAATAATACAGACTGTTGGTGTAAATCTGAAATCTCAGATGATGGGAAACAATTTCTTTTAACAGAATGAACTTGGAAAATCAGCTCTGAGAACCCGCCCTTCAAACACCATCCGGGTGGAGCCTTCCCTTCTGGGGCCGGCAGCTGTAATTCCTGCCCACCATGGAACAAGAAACTGAGAAAACGTAATGGAAAAGGCCATCTATTAAAATGTGTGAATGAAGATACACACGTTTTAAAAAACAAATACATGATTTCAAAGGAACTAAATCCTATTTGTTTCTAAACATGGCTAAGTAAGGAGTTTTGAATGTGTCTCCCGGAGATGCGATGTGAGTGAAGCCGAGCCGGACTCTGACTCCCTCCCACGGGACAAGGGACCGCCAGGACCAAGGGCACCCGTCTCCCCTCCACCAACGCGGTGTCGGTCAACACTCGGACGCGGATTTCCGGAAGGGCTCCCCCTCCCGAGCCTCGCCCCTTCCATCTTGCTCCGGAATCTTTGAAGTTGGTAAGGATTTCTCTGTGTATTCTCAGGAGCTTGGCAGGAAGAGGAAGAAAGCTGTTTTCTGTGCTGAGGGACTCAAAACTATGAGCAAATCCCAGGATTCAACCACACGGACAGTGAGCTTCGAACCCCTGCCAGAGGGTGGGTCGTCGGTGGGAGATTTCAACCTGGACGCATGTCCCTGAAAGCAGGCCTGTCTCCGTCTTCTGTCCCCCGGTGCTGTGAGCTGTGGCTGTCTGCTTCCCCGTCCACCTGTCTCCCGGGGAGAGGTTAGGTGACGCTAGCTGTGTCCACCCCGGTGCTGACCCCCTGGCCACGTCAAGGGGAGAGCGCCACCACCCTGCAGAGCGATCTGGAGCGAGTTTCTCTTGGAAGGTGCTGCACACGGCAGCTGACGTAAGGGTCCACGTGGCCACGAGCAATAAAATTCTGCGTCTTCCAAAGGGAGGCCCCCCTGGGGAGTCGGCTCAGAGGTGGGGGCGGCGGACACAGGCGAGGGGACTGATTTCGTGCACCCGTTTCCCTGGCTTCAGTGCTCGGGGGTTCGTTCAAACACTGGTCTAGACGCTGCTGTAAAGGCTATTTATATGTTTTTCAGAGGGTAACTGCCCTTTAAATCAGACGACTTTGAGTCAAGCAGGTGACTCTCTGCTACGTGGCGGCCTCACTGCCCTGGCGAAGGCCTTCCGAGGGATGATGCAGGTTTCCCAAGGGCACGCGTCTGCCCCCAGCTCAGAAATCTCCTATCAGTCTTCAGTCCGCGGCCCCCGAGGTGTCAGGGTCAAGGCTGCCACACCCATTCCCGCCTGAACAGGAGAGAACCTAATGGTGGGCAAAAAGGTGCGTGTGTTTCCACAGGGTTAGAGATGGACGGAGGATTGGCAGCCGACCCGCTGCATCCGGAGTCCCGATCACGCCCTCGGAGGGGCTGCCCTGGGGGCCGTGCCTCGGACGGATGCCGGGGGGAAGCGAGGACTCAGCACCCTCCTCATTTCCCGCCGCTCAGCGACTCTCTCCCACCGTCCTGCTTCGTCCCCAGCCACCAAGAGAGGGTGCGTTCGCTTCTGGAGAAATGAACACAGGCAGATGGGAGGCCA
Source organism: Artibeus jamaicensis (assembly GCF_021234435.1). NCBI lineage: Eukaryota > Metazoa > Chordata > Mammalia > Chiroptera > Phyllostomidae > Artibeus > Artibeus jamaicensis. The sequence continues at coordinate 465,767 of NW_026522022.1, forward strand.
GGCCCGGCAAGGGAGGGGCGAAGGCAGGAGGCCCGGCCCCTGTGGGGACACGAAGGGACGTCCCCTCGCAGCGCTCCTACCAGAGTATCCATGGTGACGCGCGTGTCCCCGGGAAAGACACTGGAAGACTCTGGTGGACAAAGTGGACGTGAATAGGAAAAATAAAACCCCAAACCCTCCGGCATTGCCGTTAGAGATTCCCTATCGAGACCCCACTCGACCTGCAGAGTGAGGCTCACCAGCCGGAACGGCTCCCGGGCCCAGACGGCGTCTGGTTGTTCAGCAGAGACTGAGCCCCAAGGGCAGCCAAGACGCCCTCCAAGTTCAGTGGGACCGAGTGAGACTTAGAGTTTCTCGGATGCAGCCCGGTGTCCACCAGCCTTTGTTCTTCCGAGGTTTCTGTAGAACCGGCGGGTGGGGCTTTCACGGCACAGACGTTCCCAGGGTCCAGCACGGACAAACAATGAAGCCCGGACAATAGTGCTTTGTTTCAGAGCCAGGAAAGTAATTCTTCATGCCTGGCTCCCTAAAGTTACCCACTTAGCACTTTTGGAGACCATTTGGTGAATTGTGAAAAGTTGGGGTGTAATATTTCTGTGTCGGGTGTGATGAAGTTATTGATCAAAAACAGAAACTTCCTGTGAACAATGAAATGAGTCTCCCTGTTTTTTGTTTGTTTTTTTTTAAGAGATGGACAACATTTCTCTGTAACTGGCACACTAGGGAGGAGCCGTGGGAAGGGAATCGCATCCGTGTCTGTTGGAGCAGAAGTTCAAGGTCACGGGGCTGCCAGACCCACACACAAACTCTCTGCCGTGAATTCCGCTCACTTTCCTGTGCGCTGGCCTTTATTTGAAAAGCGGCTGTGAATGGTGACGCGGCGATGTGACAGATTACCAGGGCCACCCAGAGACCAGGGTGGAACTGTTACACTCGGTGGATGGTCTCAGGTTTTGAAGACCCCACTTCGTACTGGGGGGCCACCTGCCCTCTGGACCCCTGCAAGAGCCCAGGGGCCCCGTCCCGGCTCAGGCCCATTCTTGTCATCGTTTGTGAGGCTTCTCTGCACTGAGTCTTTGCAGGTTCATACATTGTGAAAACAACACATCGATACCAATTTTGAATTTAATTTTGCTGGGCTATTTATCATAGGAGTAACTTTAAACACTCTATGTGGCCTTTTTAAATGTAAAAAGCAAACATTTGCCAATCAAACATTTGGAGAACAAGTCATCTTAGCTGTAAAAGTTTGTGGGGTTTCGAGTCTTCGCTGCTTTCTGCCATCTTTTCTAGAAAAGCCCTGTTACAAAGCAGAGACTTTTATAAGAAGGCAGAGGGGAGCGCAGCAAGGAGGTCGGGGGAGGGGTTGAAAAGTCCTCTAAGTGCCGAGGGGCGCGGTCCCCTCCGATAGGACCTCTGGTCAAGCAAGCGATGTCTGGTGTGCTTCACCCTGGTCTTTGTCCTCTTGGTTTTAGGTCTTCCTGGTTTTGTGTTTGGAGGCCAGCAGATCCCCCGGAACTGGCAGGCCTGAAGGCCAGAGTCTGTGTCTTTTGAAGTCGGTTCCTGGGAATCTTGTACAAACAGGATGTTCATCTACAGGCCACCCGTGAGTCAGAGTCTGCACTTACGTAAACGGTGCGGGCGGGTTCCAGTTCCGCATGGTCACTGTACCTTTAAATGGCCCGAGGACAGAGAAATAGCCCAGGGAGCAGACAGAGCGCACGGTGAGGACTTGCACCCGTGGTGCTCGTGGACAGTGTGGAAGGCGATAATCACCACGCGGTGAGGAACGGGCGGCGTTTTACTTTATCGTGGTAAAACCACACACCCTAAAGGAACAGCACTGTAACATTCGGTGCTCGGATTTGTGGGTGCCTATGTGGGAACGCGAAAGACGAATCTTCGCCCTCACGGCCGCCTTCCTAAGGGTGCTTCGCTTCCTCAGCTGCTACTGACCCCACACCCTGACCCTCGAGGGCAGACGTGGTCTGACAGTGGTGCTGTGGCATCTGGCTGGCCAGTTTGTTTCAGGTTGATTGGGCTGCATTAGGTTGACTTTGTTCCGAAAAAGTGTGTCTTATGTGATTCCTTTCTAAACCAGAGCCGAGGCCCCGGACAAATGGCCCTGTGGTCCTTTCCTGCTTTCTTTCTATTTTGTGAAGTGAAATTGGACATTTTAAGACACCCTCACTGAAATATTCATATGAAGGAACGCACATTTCCATATAGAGCAGAAAAGTCCAAAGCAATTCAAATTTTCTTTGTACTACTGGATTTTCTGGGTCAATATTTGCCAAGGAACCATTCAGTCCCCCTCCAGTGCATTCATCTGGAGAACAGGTGTTTGGGTGGCTCTCGCTCTCCTTCCGCGACAGGCCCTGCATTTTGTGTGATGTCGCGGTGGCAGCCTGGTCACAGAAACTCATCTCCTGTCAAGCTTGGCGCTGGCTCTGGCAGTGAACCACCGGGACGGTGCCAGGAAAGGAGGCCCGGGGGACAGACAGCGTGTGCCGGCCGGTAATTTCCTGTTCACGGTCGGGAGGGCGGCCGTGAGTGCCCTGACCCCGGTCACCCCCCACCCCTCGCAGAGCCCAGGCATCAGTTCATTGGTTGGCAGGACTCAGTTCGTGTGGCCGCCCTCACACCGCACGCCCATGAACCGTGGTGTTGACACCCCATGGAGGGACCCCCACGCCTCCCAAAGGCTTCCCCGAGCAGCGGGAAGAAGGCATCAGGGCGTCTGCGGGGCCATCAGGGCCACCAGAGGCCCCGCCGAGGACACAGGTGCTCGCTGCAGGGCTGGGCCCGCGGAGGGCACCGGGGGTGCTGTGGGGCGACCACTTCATGAGCATCGATCCTCCGGTCGCCCCCACGGGGCACCTCAAAGTGGTGCTTGGAGACTCCGGTAGATGAGCTCTTTTCGAACGCCTGATGCCGACCGCATGCCCCGGCTGAACTGCCCTGGGAAGGGCCCGCATGTTTCTCAAGTGCGCGCCTGCGGCCACCTGTTGTCCAATCAGGTCGCAGGTTTGGGGGTCTCTAGCTCCATCCACTGAAGGATTCTCGGGTCCTTTAAACAACAGCAAGAGAGAGACAGGCCTTGGAGCTGCAGGCGCCTCTGACAGCGAGGCCGCGGCGATGGCTGGACACAGCATCTCCCCAAGGAGCTGGAACCTGTCATGGTCTGGGTCACCTTCCAACCGCGTGACTGAATTCTTGTCTCAAAGGACAAAGATAGAGGCAGAATAAGATCACTTTTTGCCACAATCTTCATTTTTAATCTGAAAGTGGACTTCCGTTTAGTCCACTACTGAGGTTTTTCTCTGCAAGCACCCGGCCACGTCCCCCAACAGCGGGTTCAGGGGCTGTTAGGGGCTGAGAGGCGTCGCCTTGCTCCCTGGTTGGGGACCAAGTGCAGACACCGATGACGGTGGTGTGAATGAGATGAGAAAAATGAGATAAGAACACACGCAGCCCCGAGTGCACTGAGGCACCGACGTTAGAAACCATTCCCAGAAAAAACTTCGGGAAATCGGGTTTGGCCCGTAACACCACTTGGGAAAGCCCAGCAGCCCGGGAGCCTTTGGGGAGAATTCATGGGCCACGTGAGAATAGTGCCGATTTTGAATTGTCCAAAAATACAAGACAAAAAGCAAGTTGTTTAACTTTGCTAATGGGACCCTCCACTCTTTGGCCTGGAAGAGCTGTTTGTAGGCCCTGGGACGCCGGGTCTCCAGCCCCCAGGAGCCACCCTGGGGACTCCAGGGAGAGAGGTGAAGGGGGTCCATGAGCTGACGGCCTCCGGTGTCAGGGGAACCCCCCCCCACTGTCTGTCTACTCCCTCGTTGAGACACCTAAGGGTGTCTGTGCTGGCATATGGGATGAAGTACTTGTGGGAACGCCGGCACCCGTGTGGGGCGCCCCCCTACCCCAGGAAAGTGAGGACGGCACCTGTGCAACTGCTCTTCTAGGGGAAGGTGGTCACACTCCTGCTGTGACAGGGACAGGCCCAGGTCATGGTCCCTAGCACAACAATTCCAGGTGCGGGGCCCACAGAAGCAGCCGATGGCTGCGGCCGTGCCGAGCCTGTGGACTCTGGTTCTCCATGGGCATGAGGGGGGCTTCCCTCCTGCTCCAGCCTGGCAGGCTGCCCCTCTTCCTGGCTGGGCCCTGATGGGCTGGGGAGAAACTTGGGTCGCCCGGGAGTGTCCACACACTGAGGACCACAGCAGGGGTTTGAGGGCCCTGACCCAGGGGGAAGGGGTTCTGACGTCAGGGCCTGTTTGCAATAGACCCTCCAGGAGGGTTCGCCGCACGGGGATCTGGGCTGCCCAGTTCTGAGCCTGGGGATGTGGAGGACGGGGAGGAGCCCCCCACCTCCTGCCTGTCCCTCCCCTGCTCCACCAGCCTCCTCTGGCAGCTGGGATCCGCTGTGGTGGCTGGCTCTGTGCTCCTTCTTTCTAGCAGCTCCGCCGTACGGGAAGCTCTGTTCTGCACTGGGTACCAACGGGCCCTCACCAAGTTGTCTTTGCTCTTAAACTGAAGCTGGAGACTAGCAGCAGAGCCGGACTCGGGGTCGGCCACACAGATTCGGCCCAGGCTGCCCGAGGGCCCAGCCTCACTGCTCTCACGGGTCACAGAGCCTGGGTGCTTTTTGGCGTCTCAATGGTTTGCCCGACGGCCGTGCCCGCAGCCCTCCCCAGGCCTGTGGCAGTGGAAGGGAGATGAGTTTTATTAATGACTGATTTTACCATGAGGCTCGACTAAGTCAGCTGTTGCTGGGACAAGGAACTTTCCACCCAAACCCCAGTGCAGGAGACTCGGGCCGGAAACGCCGGCTGCTCTCAGGCTCCACGACTTAGCTGCCAAGGAAGGTAAATGCTCCTCCGTCGCGTGTGAAGAGTGAACTGAGCTCTCGTTCTTCCCATGGTGCACACTGTTTGACACGCTGCTTTATTTTAAGTTGGGATTAAAATGGCACGGAGGCGAGTCCCTGTTTCTCAGAGGGAGCGGTAAGCGTTACTTCTGTGGTTTTGTGTGCACACACACTCACATGCACAGTTACAAACACACACAATGCACACCGTTCTCAGGTTCCCTCTCTCGACCTCCTAACGCATCTGCCTTTTCCTGAATTGGCTTCTATGCTGCAAACCGGAGTTCAGTTTCTTTGGTCAGATCCTCACAACTGATGCAGGGGCACTTGGCCCCGTTTAATGGAAGATGAGTTCTGAGGGGAGGGTTAGAATTACAGAAAGTTCCGTGTGGCTCAGGGAGGTGCCACCACCCCCTGGTGCCACAGCCTGGAGCACCAAGGCTTTTGGTGCCAGAGGCCAGTGCTGTGCTGGGGAGACACAGCTGGCCCAGGGGACATGTGGGGACAGGAAGCTTTGCTCCTGATGTCCCTACAGGTTCAGGAACAGGGACTGGCTTATGGAGGAAAATGCATGTGAGAAACCTCAACATTTACGGTGGCTTCTGTGGGTGAGAGCTCTGTGCTCCTGCGTGTGGGGGGAAAGACTGAAAACGGAAAATACATGGAAATAGGATGCAGAACATCACAAGTGTCATCAAAATGGATGCTATTTTTGTGTTAATTCCAAAGTGAAGAAGAGATCGATAATTGTTAAAAGGTCAACATTGGAAAGAGATCCAACTGTGTTTTATTGTTGTTATTTTTCTCAGCTTTACTGACACATACTCAATGTACAAAACTGTGCATAGTTAATAGATACTGTGATGAATTTAGCCATATGCATACACCCACGATGCACATAAGCATCACCTTGGAAAGAGGTCTGTATGTGTGTGTCTGCGTGTGCTGGTGTGAGTGTGTGTGCCCCAGGAGCGTGTGCCTGAGGTCTCCCTGCTGAGGCCGTGGAAGGCGCGGCACGGTGCTGCGAACCGTGGGCGCTCCGTGGGCCGCGGGCCTCTGGACCTCACTCGCCACACCCGTCACTTCACACCCATGGAACAGCGAACAGCGAGTGAGGTGAGAGAGGGTGGGTGTTCGAGGCTGTTAGGAGCCTTTTATGTCCTTAGGTGCCAGAAACGAGGGTCCTCTCTTTTAAACAGTAAATTTGTTTTTCCTAAAGGAGCTGTGAGTGACAGGTGACCTCTGCCTCGTCCTTCCGGTCACTGGAGCTGAATAAACAGCAGAGACTGGGTGGTTCCAAACCACGCCCACCCCCGCCTCCCAGGGCGTCTGGCGAGGCCCCGCCTCCCAGGGCGTCTGGCGAGGCCCCGCCTCCCAGGGCGTCTGGCGAGGCCCCGCCTCCCAGGGCGTCTGGCGAGGCCCCGCCTCCCAGGGCGTCTGGCGAGGCCCCGCCTCCCAGGGCGTCTGGCGAGGCCCCGCCTCCCAGGGCGTCTGGCGAGGCCCCGCCTCCCAGGGCGTCTGGCGAGGCCCCGCCTCCCAGGGCGTCTGGCGAGGCCCCGCCTCCCCGTCACAGACTCCGCCTTCTCGCTGAGGTCCCAGAGACGTGGGGGCGGAGCTCTGGGCTGCCTCCCAAAAGCTCCGCCTCCGAAGGCCCCGCCCCAAAGGCCCCGCCCCCCAGTGGAATCAACTTAGGGGTCAGGACTTAACGCTGATTCCGAGGAACACAGACCTTTAATCTAGAAGAACCACTTTCCGAGAGTAAAGTGTGCACCCCTTGAGAACCAAACTACGACATCACGAAACAGTCGCGATAAAAACGTCATGCATGAATACGTGTCCTAAAACCACCTTACGCGGAGGAATCACTGTCCCCGCGGCAGGGTCGCCTGCACGGGCGTGGACCGCAGTTCGGAGCTCAGAGGGACAGCCTCCGTTCCCTCCCGTAAACAGGGGTTTGTATGTGTAAGTAATCCAGATGTAGGGAATAAAGACAATTTATGGGACTTGTTAATGAATTTTTACAAGCCTGTAATTAAGCACATAAATCACAGCGAAGCGGTGGAAACTAATTGCTTCTCGAGTCTGGTGCTGCTTCTGCGCCGTGTTATTACCGATCTTCAGTTACCGAGGTTTCCCCGACGGCCATGGGTCTGCGTGGGTGCTGATCAGACAGGGTGCACGTCTGTCAGGCAAGAATGGGGGTAACCCGACATGAGACGGGCTGGGAAAGCCCCTTCCACGCTGTCACACTTAAGGGGGTTTGCAGGTGACAGAAAAAGTCAGTCTTCGTCCCCCAGGACCTGAGGCTGGAAGTTGAGGACTCACAGCCGTGAAAGAAGGTGGAGGTGTTCCACACCTGTTGGAGGTGGAACAGAGGTGTGAAGCCAGTGCAGAGGGGAAAAGGGGAGCTTCGGACCCAAAGGCCCAGGACTGACTTCTTGGTACGCGTGCAACTTCAACAGCAGGGAGGGGGACTGAGTTTTGATGCTGAGATGTTTGCTGAGCAGCTGGGACATGGAAAGTCACAGGTTCTGCTGAGTTAGAAGCTTGGATGTGGGCCCCTCCCAGAGGCGCCCCCCTCCCCACTGCTGAGCTGGCAGTGAAGGGCTTTGTTCTATTGTGTTTTGCAACTTTGACTCAGCAGATGACCTTTGCTCCTGTCTTTTATTAATAATGGTGACTTTCCTCTGGTTCTCTCAGGCTTCCCGTACTTTCTTTACACCGCGCTCTCGGTTATTTTTGGTGCGCTTGCAAGATAAGTTCAGGAAACGGTGTTTTCTGTTTTTCTTTCTCACTTCTAGCAGATAGGCTGACGGGCATCCTTTGTTTTTCTTTAAAAAAAACAGCAGCAACAAAACATCAATATATTTAGAAAGTGGTCTAGGTAACAACTCATCTGTTTTTGCTGAGTTAGGGTCACAGCGTGGAGACCCCCACATGGGAGAACCCAGGAATGGGTTTCCCACCGAAATGCATCCAAAGCTAATGTGAGCTTATTAATTTACAAGGTTAGCACCAATAATATTTTTAAAATCCCACATTTTATGCACATCCAGGGATTTGTTTTCACCCATTATTTACTGTGTCCGGCTCCTTCAGGTTTCAGAAAACATTCAGATTATAATTATTCCAGTCGTTGGTCGGTTACATTGTGCCCAGAGGTTGCCATGGGGGAAGGTGTCCCTTCCCCTTCCTGTCTTCCCCTCCGGTTAACTCTCCCACGGCCTTTCCGAGTGTAACAGAGTAACAGAAAGACAAGATGCAAACAGTGTTGAAAGAACCTGCTCCCAGTTCCACAGAAGCCTCTCTGTCCCACCCGCGCGCCACACGAGACTTCTTCCACACAATGTTTTGCAGTCCTTCTTCACGTCTCGACACTGTGTGATATGTGTGTTCCATGCACCATGATCTGTGAAGTCGCGGGCAGTCAGCTGCCACGGGAAAGGCTCTGGCATTAGAAAGAGCAGAACTGCAGCCCTAGTAGTTCGATTTGGTCCGATTGGGCTTTGTTACTGATGACGACCCCTAGGCCGGGAGAGCTAACCCCCTCCCCTCCACTCCCTGAGGAAAATGAAAATCGTTACGCTTGCCTTGCGGGCTCCTAACCCTTGTCTGCTTGCAGGTGTGAAACCACTGGTCCCCAGGTGCACCCGATTCGCTGGCTCCAGGGCCTGGGGGGGTGGTGCGGGTGGGGAGGGAGGGGCGGTAGTGAGCAAGCCCTCCCGGGAAGGAGGAGGTAGCTCCACCCTGAACGGACAGTTCTGCTCCCCGACCTTTGCGCGAGCCCACTGGTCCCGCTCACAGAGCAGCCGGACGGAACCTCTCACAGGTCAGTTCAGAGGACCTCCCGGCTGCGCGCTGCCTCCCTGGTGCTGCAGCCTGACCCTACTGAAACCTGTCCCTGCATCTCTTCGTGTTTGCTCTTGATTCCTGTCTTGGGGACCCCAAAACCGCAACAGCAGTAACATCTAAATAATATGCCCACCTCCACCCAGATGATCTGGGCCTGTCTGGTTTGCTTGCTTCTCTTCCTCTTTCCCCTCCTCTGTCTCTCTTTTTTTCTCACTCTCATTTAAAGATCTATCTGGACCGCTAGTATTTACCTCCCCCTCCCTCCTCCTCATCGCTGTGGTCTAGGCAGTACCTGTGTACACTGCGCTCTGTGTACCTGCGCTCTGTCTAGCTCTGTGTCCAGGCACACCCGACACACGTCCTTGGCATCTTAGTGTTACTGCGGGAAACAGAACCCCATGGCTCCCTTCCGCACTGCAGTGCACAATTAAAAAGCAATTTGCCAGCCTGGGTGAAGATGTTGTTTTTGGTTTTTTGTATGTAGGTGTAAATGCATGCCGAATTTAGAACTTTTAGTACAGAATGCAATGTAAAATGGGCCATCCCCGTTTTTAGATTGAATACACAGTGATTGGCTTCAGTAAACATCCTACCAGAGACATTTCCCCGTTTAGGTTTCCGTATTTTATTTGTGTCCTGTGTAATTTTGGACACGTGACTCACGTTCGGTTCTGCTGGGTGGCACCGTCGTTAGGTTTTGTCAGCCGGCCCCAAAAATGGGTTGTGTTTTGTAGTTCTGAACAGAATGAGCACCACTGAGCGGTTCTCCACAGAGGGGTGATGCTCGGAGACTACCCTTCGTGGGGGGTCGGCCAAGGTCGGTGCAGAGAAGGCAGAAAAGGGGCGGTTTTATTACTGCAAACAGAAGAGCTGGTGGCGTTGATGAGGGGGGGCTGATACACCCCGAGAATTCACCAGATGTGTGAGACAGGCTGAAGGTGTTTGTTGGAGGAGTTAGCATTTCTGTAGAGTGTCGTGTTTTACGAACTATTTTCCGCACATTTTTCCTTTCCTCTGGAGGGCAGGCATCCTGCTACTTTAATCTGTTTCACAATTTCTTCCAGCTGCTGGGACTCCTTCCTTTAAGCCTCACCAGAAATCCTGCTTAAACCACTGTCTGTGCCACCCACTCTCCTGCCCCTGGGCCTTACACCTGCGATGCGCTTACCTGGAGAGTTCTTTCCCACCCCCCCTTCCCGCCGGCTGCAGTCTGTGGGTGGTCTGTGTTTGAGGTGTCACGAGGGAACTTGTGTGGAGATCACACTTGTTTGTGTTGCCACTGGGAATATAGGTGGGCAATGTGATTCCATTCTACACACTCAGGGGTGCAGGAAACACCGTGTTCACTCGATTGTCTGAAAGTCCGCCCGCATCCAGTTCTGCGCCTCCGCCACAGTGCTGAGACCGACTTTCCTCTGCCCCACCTGAGGGTCTGGCAGAATCCCAGAGCAAGAGAGCAGGGCGTCCCTCTGGTCTTGACTTCTGTCTTTTGTGGGGGGGGCTCTGCCTGCCGGTCCCCCCCCACCCCGCCTACCACAAATGAGAATAAGTCTACCAAGACATGATCTGCTTGGGGAGGAAAGGTGGTTGATCTCTCAAAGAGAAGGGCCAAGAGCTTTTTCCTCAATGGGCTTTTATTGGGTTCCTTTTGCACAGGAATACAGGTAAAGCTCATTAATCATTGTCAGGCAGTGAGGATCAAACAATAGATAACAGAGAACTCTGAGGGCCTATTTTGAGTCAGGGTCAGATACCTAAACAGCTATAAACTTTGAGGAACAAACTCACTTCTTGCTTGGACCCTTATTTAATTGAGAACGTTCTAAACAAACCAGGTTTCACAGGATTTTACAGATTCTTTCTTAGGCCTGATTGCCCTAGGGAACCCGCCCTTTCCAGCACAGGGTGGTACCCACCACCGGCATTGTCTCAGGCTTACGTCAAACAGCCAAAAGATTAGGAGACAGAATGAGGGCTCAGGCTATGTCATAGCCTAGGGGTGGGGGTCTGTCACCCCCTTTTGCTATAGCCCCCCAAGTCCTTCCTTGGGGCCTCCACATGATCGGGCCTGTCCTAGGTCATTCCCCCCTTGGGGAATCATTGGCTAACCGACCAAGTATTGGGGGCCAGTGATGGATGAAGTAAAAGGAGCAGAAGCATCATTCTTCCCTGGGAGATAAGCTTTGTCTCCTTAGTGGCGTCTGGTCCGAAGGTGGCTCACTCAGCCTTAGCCATGGGGGGTCACAGCTCCTGAAACCAGGCGGGGCGGTTCCCAACAGTCTTTCTGGCTTCTGCTGAAGTTTCCAGAGGGAGGCCTGCAGGGAGGGGACGGTGGTCCAGCTGATGCAGGCTCCGCTCCGAGGCACCACTTCCTCCTCCCTCCCTCCCTGCCGGCCGCTTCCCTTTTCCCCGCCTCCCCCTTTCCTGCTCTCCCTTGTCCTGGTGAGGGCGAAACCTGCATGCTCGCCTCAGCCTCTCGGCTTTAAAGGCCATCTGGCCAGCGTGCTGATGAGTGGCCACTGGAAATCAACTGCTGAGAAACCCTGGGCCAGGACGCCCGGTCACAGCTCTGGTCGCTGCGGGCCGGCCCCGGGCTGGTCCCTGGCTTTGTATCTGTGACAGGATGATCTGCACTTGTCTGTGTAATTGCATATAATATCATATTATACTACATGATTATATACGCTGCATAATATTAGAGAGACTACATATGTTTATACACACACACCCCTGTGTGTGTGCATTATGAGTGAATTCTAGTTCTCACATTTGCGGCTCCGTTCACCCACCCTGGAGCCTGACTCCTCCTTCCCTTAGCCCGGCCCATCCCCCACCCTGGCCCCCTGCCCTGCCCCGGCCTGAACTTGAGACTCAGTGAAGACTCATCTTAGAAACGCTTTCTACATCCCCCTCTCACGAGTCCAGTGGTTCTTCTTACGAATGTGATAGTGGTCTCTGTTGGTGCACAAGCCAGATGAGCCTTGGACTTGCCGGCCTTAGGTGGCCTTGAGGGGCAGCCCTGCAGAGAGAGACCGGCTCTGTCCCTGTCCCATCGGAAGTCCCTGTGGTGACAGCAGAAGACGGGCACTGAGCAGATTGTGAGGCGAGTCCACTGAGGCCCCAAGCTGCATGGACTACTTTGGTGGCCGGTCAGCACGGGGCCGGGCCTGGCTTCCTCCCTGACCCCTGTGCACACTGTCCCCAGGGTCCAGCGCAGCTTCTGTGGCAGACAAGGCTTCTGCCCGACGCTGGCTGACATCCTCTCTGGTTTATTCCGAGCTGCTCTCGTTGCCACTCACCCTTCCGTCCTCAGGGGGCAGAGGCCGGTGTGTGTCCTTTTCCCCTCCTGCTTGTGGCCGTGGCCCGGACCTTCCTCAGCCGGAGCCTAGAAAACAAACAAGCAAATTGGCGCCTTTGGCGGAGTGCCCACTGCCCTGCCCATCTGCAAGGTGGCCTTGGGCAGGGACGGGGCCTCGTCAGGGCCCCCACACAAAAGCCAAAAATAAAAATAAAACGATTTTAAGATGGGGAACCTATTCTCATTATTCTGGAACTTAATTAAGGTTTGCTTATCAGAGAAGCAAGGTAATCAATACATATTCATTTTGAATATTCCTGCCAGACAAAGCAGAGCTTAATATTAAATTATGTGGAAATTAAATTGTAAATTAAAAAGAGACAAGCAGGCTCTGAGAGGCGGGTACAAAAGGCCCAGGTAATTACTTCCACCCGGGAAAACAGACCCGTGCACAGAGTGAATTTCTCAATTAGTTTGCTCATTAAGAAGGCATCTCATATGAAAGCTGGCATTATCTCCTTAATTAGAAGAAAATGATTTTTTCGAGATTTCTAGGCCCATCTGCTGTGAAATGTTTGATGAAGTGCTGCATTTCTGTATAAAAAAAGGGGGTTTGTTTTGGTGATGGTTTGTTGGCTTTGCTTCCTCTGTTTTAGGAAGATTTTCGTGGATAACATCAGCAAGTGTGTTTGCACACATTTGCGTGTCCACGGAGCAGAGCCTCTGTGCGTGGCCCGCCTCACGCCGCTGCTTGACCGGGTTCTGCGCCCACCGAGCAAGGGTGGTTCCGGATGCAGGGAAGGGCGGCGGCGGAGGCGGGCTGGGGATGACCCGCAGGCAGGTGGCCTGCTGAGCGCCTGGCCCTTCCAGTTCAGGTCGGCTGCTTCATCACAGCCCAGGGCCAGAGAGGACGCAGGGGCGGTGCGGAGGGCCGTCGGTCCTCACCCTGCTGGTCCCCGTGGACGTCGGACGGACATTGGCCTCTGTGGCGAGGCACTGAGCGGGGCGGCAGCAGGAGCAAGGGCATCTGCGGGGGCAGAGCTGGTGGGGCCAGTGTCCCGCAGGGCAACCAAGGCAGTCAGCCTGGAGGCGGAGGAATCCCTGCGCAGCCCCGCGTCTCTCTTCCTGGAAGGCAGGCCCGGCGGCCGGCCCAGTGGAGTGGAGGGTGGGGAGCTGCTCTGATCTCTCTCTGCCCAGGCAGCCGTGGTGCGGCCTCGGCTCCGAGCTGCTCCGACCCTCCCTGTTCCCGGTGGACCTTCAGTCTCGTTCTGGGTTTGGCTCCGTCACCGTGGGGGTTGCTGTCTTGTCTGCTACGGGGGTTCATTGCTCAGAGTTTCTGGGGTTTGCGCTTGCGGTGGTAATTGAGGTGTTCGGTCTGCATGAGTCCTTTAACTGTGCACGTTACATAGTCACTTCTCAAGGGGCATAAACCTTGGCAACTGCACACCCAGCTCTCAAAGTGGAGGATCGCGCAGGTCGAAGGGATGGAGCCGGAGAGTGGTCAATGCGTGTGACCCCGATGGAAGGGAAAAAGTAGAAAGTGGGCCTGCCTGTCTGGGCAACACAGGACGACGTCGGGGCCCACGTTCCCATCCGTGGTCGTCTTGTGAGCTCGCTGGCTGCGCCTTGCGGTCTGGACGCAGCTTCTGGGCCTTTCCAGGTCATTCTGATCAGGCCGATTGTGTGCAAAGTTCCTTCTAAAATGTCCTTCTTGGCAGTCTTTATACCAGCAGGTTGCTGTTCGGAAATTAAATCCGCAGTAATGTCACTTATGTGATATTTATAACCCTTCTTCCTGTGGGAAAGTGAGCTCCCCAAAGCCGCTCTTTCCCTGAATTGGCTTTGGCTCAACACAGTGGCTTTGGAGGAGACCACAGATGACGGGGTGAGTGGACACACGATCGGTCCCGATAAAGCAGGTGTGGCTGAGTTACCTGTTTCCATGGCCACGGCTAGGATTTGGCTGTTGGAAAGGCTGGGACCTCAGGGAGGCTGGAGGACCTTGAGGAAGGTGTCCGCCTCGGACCTTTCCGAGGAGGCGAATTAGCCCAGCCTTCTCGAGTGCCACCATGACCTCATTCCCTTAACGTGGGAATAAATGATCCCACTCCCACGTTGAATGCAGTTTGGAAAAGTACCTGGCCCACTGAAATCTCTTTAATACCGTGTAATGGAGAAGAGCAACACCCCCCTCTCTCACTGCGAGCCTGAGAGCTCGCCCAGGAGACAAAACAAAGGAGCAGTTTCTAACGAAGCCCAGAGACGGAACCTGCGCTGTGTTTTCCGGGTTTCAAGTGGAAGAACTCGGGGGGATTGAAACAAAGCTCTGCCTGGTTTCTCTTTTCCTTTGTTATAAAGAGAATGAGGCAGGGAACTGCTTTTGTTTTTAGCGTAGAAAAATGTGGAAGCCTCTGCAGGTGGTTAACTCCCCGTGTTCAGGAAACAGCGCTCTCGTTTGCTTTCCGTACAGGGGCTCCACGCTCTTGCCCCGGAGCCTGTGGCGGAGTCTCCAGCCCACGCCCACTGAGGCGCAGTGGGAACCGGGGAGCATCGGCTGCATCACAGAGGAAGCCCAAGGGAGACAGGGTTTGGCCTTTCAGGAGCCATTATTTACAAAATAAATGGAGTGGTAACTGAGATGCCAACGGTCTTTCATCGTAAGTGGGATTTCTAGCTTTGCAGAGCAGTTTTGGCAAAGACTGCTATAGCTCTTTTAAAATTAAACAAATAGCCCCAGTTGGTGTGGCTCAGTGGATTGAGCAGTTCAATGGCCAGTCAGGGCACATGCCTGGGCTGCGGGCCAGGTCCCCAGTAGGGGGCGTGTGAGAGGCAACCACACGCTGGTGTTTCTCCCCCTCTCTCTAAAAATAAATAAATACAATCTTAGAAAAAAGAATTAAAAAAATAAACAGTCACTATGGAATTCTAGAAGGGTTGCCATTGAGCACAAGGGAGGAAGGGTTGGGGAGAAGGCGGACTTGCCTAATGTTAATTCTAGATGATCAGGTATCGAAGCAGAATGTCCAGGAGGCTGCTGCACCTCGGGCTTGGGAGCGACAGTGTGAGGGACGAGAGAGGGGCCAGGTAGTTCGAGGTGTGGCGCAGCTGCAGGCAGGCAGGGCTCGAGGTGGAGGCCGGGGTCTCGGGTCCCAGTGGGTCTAAACCGCCGTCCTGGGTGAGACCCCCGGCCCGGCAGCTGCCAGGGAGCAGAATGGTGAGGCTCAGGCCATGCGTGTCCTGGGCTCTCACTTCCTCCGACAAAGCAAACTCTGGGCGAGAACAACCCCTGACCACGTCCAGGACTCGCCAAGTTTGTTGCCGTGTTGCTCTTTCCCCTCGTGAGTGAGAACCCACTTCTCGTGCTGTGATTTCGTACACTGGGACGTCGGCTTCTCCGAGACTCTGTGGTGGCCCCTCCTCTCCGATGACCCCCCGGGGATCCAGGCCCCAAGCCCCTCCTGTCACGGCACGGGCAGGCCCTGTGGGCCCTCAGCACACTTGGTGAGACCGTGGGGTGGGGCACTCACGACCACGCATGAGAACCCGAGCCTTTGATGTCCTTTGGGCAAAAACAAGGGGCGTCCGTCCACACGGGGTCTCGTTTGTTTTTCTGCTGGTGCTCACGTCTCAGGCCCGTGAATCTGCACCACTCGGTTTCTGTCGCCGCCTCACTGTGCTCGCAGGAGCGGTTCCCTCGGAGGATAAGGTAGCACTGGACACAGGGCGAGTTGTCTGTTCTTTTACTGTGTAACATGTCTATTTATTTAGGCCAGAGAAGCCCTTCAACCCTCTTGCACCTCCTGTGGGTGAAGGGCTTTGTGCGCAGGGCAGCTGCCCTCGCCACCTGCCTTCTCTCCCGGTGCCGCAGACCCCTGGTCACGGGACCGTGACTGTGAGTCCCGAGACTTCAGAAAAGACCTGGAAATGGGACAGTGTACCCACACGTGCTTGGGCTAACGGTGCCCTGGGGTTGAAGTTGGGAGCAGCCTGAGCCTGGTTTCTCCACAGAGCATCGTGCGTGGCGGTTACTGGTGGCAGCCGGGGGCCTTTAACCCCGGCGCGAGTCTGATCACTGTCCAGGTAACTAATGGCGATGGGGGCGGTGGGAGACAACTTCGACCCCCAGGACTGTTTATGCCTCGGCTCCAGGCCCTGTGCTCGCTTTCCGTGACCTTCTCCCTCGGTTTTATGTCACCTGAGCCGCAGAGCGACAGTTTAACAGCAGTTTCCCCTGAAAACCTCCGGCATGCAAGCTGGTCGGTGGCCAGCCACCTGTCCCTTCCCCGGCTGGCTTCAGCCCCAGGGGCACGTGGGAGTGGGAAGAGGAGACTCTCCCGGGAAGGCCCCCTGTGTGTCCTGGTGACACCCAGACCGGAGGTTTCTTCTCCACTCCCCAGGCCATGGCCAGCCCTAGCCCCGCACGCTCGCTGACGGTGCGTCCCCTGTGGGGGCGGGAAATGGTTCTCACCCACTCAGGAACCGTTCTCTCTCTGTACCCGACTGTGGAGACCCGATTTCTGTCCCTGTTTACAGTGATTCCTGTGAAGACACTGTGGTTTCTAGCTCTTTTCTTATCAAGAGGTGACCCTTTCACGGTGTCCTGACCCACGGGGTGTGAGTATGGGCCGTGCTGTGCGCCTTCTCGCCCCTTTAAAGGCCCGACCTCCACCTGCGGTTGTGTTTTGGAGATGGATTTGTGGGGGTGCAGCTCACCCCTTAGCCGTGTCCCTGCCTTCTCACATCTCACGACGCCTCCCAGCCCGTGTGGCTCGGGTGACGTGCTGGCTGGACCTACCGGGCCTGGGTGAGGGTCTGGGGTTTCTCTGCCGCGTGGAACCGCAGGGGGCGGGGTCACCGGGAAGGAGCTGTGTGTGTGGCACCGGGAGCCACCGACGCCAACGGGCTCCAAGTGCGATCAGGCCAGTGACGCTCAGGCGCCTTCCAGTGATGAAAGGCCTGGCGAGCAAAGGGGACCGGAGGCCTCCACCTGGCTGTTGACAGGGGACAAAGTGACAAGGTCCTTTCCACGCTGGCAAGACAGGGCACGTGGGTGAAAATGAGGTACAGACCAAGCAGCTGCTAGTGAGATGTCACTTTCTTGGGAGAGGTCACCGATTCCATTTATTTTTCCTTAAAAAAAATATCGCTTTTTTTCCCATTGAGGAAGATCTAATTTTGACGTTAAAGGTTGGTCCTCCTACTCAGAGCATGGGGGGAGACTCCGAGTGTTACCCAAGAAATACTGGCGCGTGCTTATTTTCACGATAATCAAAAATTAGAAAAATATTTTGTAGTGATAACTCAAAGTCCAAGAACCAAACGTGAGTTTCTGCCGTCAGCACTTCCATAGTCGAGACTTGAAGGGAGATTCTTGGGGGGTTGCATCTTCCTGCTTTCCTTTCCCTCCCTCCCTCCCTCCCTCCCTCCCTCCCTCCCTCCCTCCCTCCCTCCCTCCCTCCCTTCCTTCCTTCCTTCCTCCTCCTTCTCTTCCTTCTCTTTCTTCTAGAGGACTGTATCTTACTCATGATTGAAAAACATTTGTACACGTAACAATTCAATAGGATTTACCGGGGCTTAATTTTGCCCAGGGGGCAGACGGAGCTGAGGGGCACCAGCGATTCCTCTGAGTTGCGGGAAGCATGGGGAGAAGGCAGCCCCTGCGGAGCGTTCTAACACGGCTCCTTTCTGGTTGCACCTGAACTTCAGAGCCGGTGAGGAGGCGCCGTCATGGGCAGCCTCACGGGCCCCAGCAGGGGGAGGGCCTGAAGGGGGTTGCGTTGCTCACAAGAGCACCCCTTTTGTCCTTACAAAATCACTGTTGGCAAAACACATTGTATTAGCCTTACAATTTACATATTTTTTCAAATATCAAAATGTAATGGTTATAATGTTCCTTGTGATACATTTCGTTTGTTAAAATTAAGCAGTGATACTTTGCATATTAAAATTTGATGGAGTGGTAATATTCCTGGCTTTTAGGAGCTGTAAATCAAAACCGGTCAAGTCGATTGAACTATAACTTAGTAAAATAAAACGCGTCGCGGTGGCCTGACAGCGCCTATGAATAATGCATCTTTAGTAGCTGTCGATTAGGGCGGCTTCTAGAGATTTATGATCGGGGCATAAATATCTCTGAAAGGTGATTTATGGCCCAGACGTGGGCATTCTCCGAATATCGCTGCTGCAACGGGTGTGGGACCTGCCACGGGGGCGGGGCGAGGGCACGTTCGGAACGCCTCATCGACCCTGTTCTGTTCCTTTTTATTCCTGTCTTCACCTCAAATTCCAGGGTCCGAATGGCAGAATTTTAGAGGCAAAAGCATCTTAATGATTGTTGGATCTAACCCCCGTATTATGCAAATCCTATACTGTCAATCGCATTTTGTATACGTTAGACAAAAGGCCACAGAACCTAACAGTGCTGTGGCCGCTTCAAATAAACCCACAGACAAAGGTGCCTGAGCCCCAGAACAAGTGCCGCGGGAACACGGTGGAGACAGTTTCGGTGTTCACGGCGGACGGGAAAGCTGGACAAAGCTGAGTCTGCCGAACCACCCGCATGTTCCCTGCGTCCAGGACACCAGCAGTCGTGGCCTGTGCTCTCACCTTGGCTCCTCTGCCACCCCTGACGCCCCCCCACCGGGACCGAGGCTCTGGGGCTGGGGGAGCAGATGGAAGCTGGGAGCTCCCCAGGTGGACGGGCCCTCCTCCTGGGGCTCCATCCCTGTGTCGGCCCGGCACTTCTCCTCAGGGTGTCCCTCTCCCGCCAGGTCCTCCCTCAGGTCCTGAGCAGGGACAGAGGTTAGAGCAGCTCCGTCCTGGCCCACAGGTGGCCGTGGAGGCCTGCGGGTGGGGGGACACCCTCCTTTCCAGGAGCTGAGACCGTGGAGTCAGCCGGGAATCTTGACTTGGAGACATGAGCACCGGGACGGCCACGCATGTGCCCTGGAGCGTCAGACGCACTCAGTCTGGTGACGCCCTCTCCGCATCAATGCTGGTGTCCGCTGGAAGTGGCCGGTGGGGGGCAGGGAGGGGCCAGGGCCCTGCTCAGGTCACGGCTGTCGTCTTGGTTTGAGTGCACGGTCACGCCTTCCCTTTCCGGATGCCTCCCCCGGGAGATTCCTCCGTTCCTCCTGCACACACGTCCTTGGGCTGGTCCGACCTTCGTCTTTGTTTCAGGGTCACTCCCCAAAGCACGGGCGGGGGGACCTTTCTGGAGACCCGGCCCTGGTGACACTGTCCTGGGTTCTCCTACGAGACGGTCCCCCAGGCGCGGACCCCGGAGGAGGCAGGTGGAGAAAAGCCTTTCAGGTGAGTCCGTGAAGCTGTGCGTGTGGCCGATGAAATAACTGAGGACACAGCTCACCTCTCGTCCCTCGGGGGAGAGGGGCCGAGCGTGTTAAGTGCTTCCTCGTCACAGAGACAGCAAACCGGACATTCCTGGTCAGGAAACAGGTCACGTCTGTTGAGAGTCTTCTTGCGTGTCCAGAGGGGTCGGAGTGGAGGGCCCGACCGTGACCTCGGGGTGGGACACGAGTCCTCCCCTCCCCTCCCGGGCGGCTCCCCCACCTCGCCCACCTGACGGCAGACTCTGCCCTCTTTACCCTTAGGTGCCCGAGTGAGCACCAGGTCACTGTCAACACCCTCCTGCCCCCAAAGTCCCAGCGCTCGGTGGGTGTTTTCCCACCTTCTGCACCGACTCGGTCTGACCTTGGGCTGCTGCCCGTGTTTTGAAGTCATGTACAAACTACTCATAGTGAAGCGTATCTCGTGCACGTCTCACGTATGACTCACGTCTGGTAGCTGTGGCCCGTGTTTCCAGCCTGTCCGTTCCTGACCCCACATGACATTTATCATTGCCTCTTAAAAAGGTCCTTCCGGGTCCATGACGGAGGTACTGAGCAGCCATGTAAAACGCAATGTCTTTCAAATGCTGACGGATGGATATGGGGGTGAAACCCCGCTTCCGGCCATTTTTCTCCTGAGTTAGTTTCTGTGTCCTAAATAGGACCGATGCAGCAGGTGGGGAAGTGAGAGTGCCCGCTCGGCCCTGGCCAATGTCATCGGAGAGGCCGAGCCGCGCTGGGCCCCCCAGAACCATCCACCACCTTTGAAAACCATCCAGGGGGGCTGATGACTCTCGGGGACCGAAGGAGACCAGGAGATCAGGTCGGGCCCCTCGGCGCTGAGCGAGCTCTCGGCACGCACCGGCTTTCTTCTTCACGCCCTTGACCTACACGGTGCCCACGTAGTGTAATGAGGTTCTTTTCACAGGATAAGGGGTCCTTTTCACAATTCAGGGGAGAGGGCCAGCATGAATTTGAATCTCCGACTTCTCTCTGCTGGTTAATGTGGACTGAGCTAACGAATACCTTACAGGTGTTCTCACACAGGGATGTTGCAAAGTGTCTTTTGAGACAAGGACAGTGTTGCACATTTTACGTGGGGAGGGATTACATCTGCTCAGGGAATATGAGCTTGAGGAGTTCATTTGAGAAAGAGGATACTACAAAGTTTGCAGAAGAATTATGGACATAGAAGAAATCCATAGTGATTCTGTTTGAGAGGAAAAGAGACTCATTGCACTGAAATGGGAAAATATAAAGATAAGTAGTTATGTGCAAAGGAATTGCTCCTCAAATAATAGCAGCGACTGCGACCCCTGTGAGGTCGGGATGTGCCCAGCCCTCGCCCTGGGATGAGGGCCGTGACCGGGGAGCCCGTGGGGTGAGGCCGGCGAGGACAGAAGGGGTCACCAGGCTGCTGGGAGGGCCGCGTGCTGGTCAGTGGGTGTCGGGTGGCTGCCCCTGGAGTGGACGTGACCACTGGGGAGACCGTCAGAGGGAAGGTGGCCGGGGCGGCAGGTGAGAGACACCTCCCAGGGGACAGTCTGCAAAACCCAGCCCTGGGAGTTCTGTCTGGAAGGATTGGCCTCAGGTAAGCTATGTGACTCAAACAGGACACCCTCTGAGAGGCTGGTCACAGGCAAATTCTGTGAACAGTGATGCTGGGAATGAGACCAGAGAGAAAGCATCGGGGCTGTGTTTTAAACCAGGGCTCCCCACCTTCCTCCCCGTCTGTGGGTGTCTGTGGCTTTACTGCAGGAGGGCTCCACCTCCTGGCTCCCGCCGGCCCCACCCCGGTCCGTGGAAAAATCATCTTCCAGAAAACCGGTCCCTGCTTGGGGACCTCTGGCCTAAACAGTGCAGGTGGCTTCTTCGATCTCTCCAACCTTCTAAGGTCCCTGATGTGGGGACTGACCCGAAGTTTTAGATGCAAGAGCATTCATGACAAAGGCACCTTGTCGAATGGGGCCCCGGGGAACTTGGAGGATGTTCGGTTAAAACAGCTTTCGTTCAGCAGAGCTCCCGACCTGGGCCCGGCCCGGGGCCGGTGAGTTTGTGGCTTCTCATAAATGTTCCCTCTGAGAAACACGTCCGGACCACGGAATGTTTGCAGGGAAATCACAGTGCTTCCGTCACAGATTTCAACCGCCTGAGTTACACAGCCGTCACAGCAAGTCCTAGAATCTGCGCAACGGTGACGGGGCCCAACCCCCAAACGAATCTGCCAGCGGGTGCTGCTCCTGTTTGTCGGCGGCTCCTGAGGCCGGAAAGTCAGGCCAGGCTCACTCAGCGAGGACCCGCACGGGCGCTCACGGGCGGTTGGGGACACTCCCCTCGTGTGGCCTCTTATTTCCTGGCAGTGGTGAATGTATTACTCTTTGTTCATGTCGAAATAGAGATGATTTGGTTGTCGTATGAAAATGATTCCAACAGAATAATGACTTCATTTCATAAAGTAATTCTATAAAAGAGTTTGTCGCCCTGGCTGGGCAGTTCAGTGGGTTAGAGCGTTGTCCTGATACACCAAGGTTGAGGGTTCGATCCCTGGTCAGGGCACCTACAAGAATCAGCCAAGGATGCATCAGTAGATGGAATAACAAGTCGATGCCTCTCTCTCTCTCTTCCCCTCTTTCTCTAAAAACCAGTGAAAAAAAAATAAGGCGCATGTCAAGCAGTCCCTGGTTCCCCAGGTTCTCCTCGGCCCGTACACAGTGGCTCGGGCTCCGCGTGAGACGCACTGGCAAGCAGGCAGGCCTCAGAGAAACGCTGGTCTCGTCCCTGTTCCCCCAGCTGTTCCCTGCTGCGGGCAGATTTTTCCCAGCACAGAAACAGTGGGGGCTGGGCTAAGTTTAATGGCTGGGCGCGGTTAAAACCGGAGTGGCGTTTCCGCCCTCGCGGCCCTCTCACCTCACACGTGTACATCGTTACCTCCGCCCTCTGCGCTGTATGTGCACGTCCACCCCCGAGTCCCTCAGCACATCTGCGTGGTCAGGGCCCAGCCCGGTGTTTGGCACACACGGAACGTTCCAGAGCGGCCTGGTGGGCGAGGGGCTTCAGGACCTCCCAGTGAGGGGAGCCATCCACACGGGAGACCCAGTGGGGCTCGCGGGGGCCGGGCGCAGTCGTCCGTCCTGTGTGTGAGGACTTTTGTGCTTCCGTGAGGTTGACGACGCGGGGTTCTGGCTCCAGGTGTCCAGGGAAAACGCTTTTCGGTTTTGTGATTGTCACTTAGGTCGGCGTAGACAGGGGCTGTGACTGAGGTGTCTGATTCGTTACAGAGTCTTCATCTCAGGCACCGACATGCCATGTCCTGTCCCCGACTGGGCGAGGGCTGTCACACTAACTCCAACAGTGGTGACAGGAGCCGACCGAGTTCAAGTTCCCCCTGGTTTCCTTCACTGCGTAAGGGGCCCACGTGAGTGCGTTACGGGACCCACAGGGGGAGGCCCATGTTCTGTGTGTGGGGGCAGAGCCTATTATTCTTAGAAAAGTTTGGGGAAGGAGAGCAAAGTGAGACCTCCGGAGTTCAATTCTGAAGTTCTGCAACGTGGTCTCTCCTGGAAGGGCCCCAGCTCCTGGGGACGGGGGCCGCCTGCTGCAACCTTCTTGTTCGGTGAGGGCAGCGACCCTCATCCCTGACCACCCCTCGGAGGCAGCTAGGCAGCTGGAAATGGCATTGAAGGCCCAGCCGCATCGAAATTAAGTCAGAGTCTGGACACAGCTGGCCAGGTGTGCGTATGACTAAGGGCAGCACCGGCCAAGCTCCGACTGACCTCACTGACGGGGCCCCACTTCTCCCCTGTGCACCCACACACTGGCCGGGACGGCTGGCGGGGCAGGGTTGTCACACTCACCTGATAGGGCGTGGTCTCCCGAGATGCCCCAGCATGGAGCACTTGCAGCCTGGGTACGGACAGGCCACGTGTGTCCTCCACGGCACAGTCTGCTGCAGGGGACACGGGCAGTGAGTGTGCATGGGGCGGTTTAATCAGTGCCGGCCGAGGTGGACACTGGTGAAGGCGAGTTATTTATGGTACTTGCCTCACGAGGGCTTTTCCCCTGGAAGGAAAACTTTCAAGGTATTTCAATAATTTCAATCCCAGCCTCCAGGTGAAATTTTCTTACATTTAATGAGGAGCTCCCCAGCTACCCTTCCTCCTGACACATTCATCTCCTTGTACGTGTGTGTATCAGTAGAAGCAAAGATGCCTTCAGCCCACAGCTGCGTAAATAACCAACTACCTTCACCGTTCACGCCTGATGGATTTCAGCAAATTTGGTATCTATGCTCTAAGAATATTCGGGAGATGAAGGTATTAACGTATGTTAAATTTGCCCATAACTGAAATTTAAAAGAAATCTCCGGGATCAACTGAATTCCGTTTCCAGCTAAAATCCTGCAGGTGTAACATTATGTAATTCGCAGATTAGCACTGTATCCTGAAAGGCGTGTAACTTAATGTCTTCTAAAGCGTGTGGCTGCGTAGTCCCCCCGCATGTCTTTCGGGAGACTTAACCTTCCCGACACGGTCTTTGCAATTCTGCGATGGTTTCCCTTTTCCCTGCTACCTGAAGTACTTTTGAAGATATTTCTTGGCTCGTGTTCCCTACTTTGCTCCAAATGCCTTTCATTTGTCTTTCATTACGCTTCTTTCCCTATAAATACGGCTTGAAACGCACTTGTAAAATGCCTTTCACGATTTGCCGTCCTCGCTTGTCGCCAGCTCTCTGCAGCAGGTGTGGCAACCAAACGCACGTCCCGGGCGGTCGGCTCCGGCCGCTCGCCTGCTCTCCCAGCTTTCGCCGTGGCCTCACCCCCAGCATTTCTGTGGTTCGCACACCCCGGCGGTCAGCGCGATGTCAGCCCACCCTAAATGCCCCATGTGCTCGTCCTGCGCAGAGAGATAACAACTATGCAGAGAGACAGTCTGTTCACTTTCACAGTGGGAAGGGGCTCACGCCGATTATGGAGCCTGGCGACCTCCAGGCCGAGGACACAGGGAGCGGAGGAGTGACTCAGTCAGAGTCCCCGCGCCGGAGCCCAGGGGCACCGGCATCCGAGGGCAGGGGAGCGGGTCTCCGGCTCAGGCAGACGTGAGTGCTCCCCCTCAGCCTCTGGTTGTGTTGGGGCGCCCCATGGACTGGGGGTGCTGTTCCTCCTGACAGTTCCCGTGACCACGGGGAGGTACACGTTTGCTTGGTTCTTAATGCTTTTTAGGAGATACACAGATTTCACACTATTTGTAGCTTCCTTGTTTTTGTATCTCTTTGTACCAGTGTTCGTTTAGTAGAACTCGAGATTCTTGGTACAAAATAACTGAAATGTGAGATCCCAAGATCTGAAGTGCTAGCTTTGTTTTCAGAACAGCATGGTGGTGGGCGCCGACGCCCCATCAGACCTGGGTCTGACTGGCGTTCTCTGAGCTCCTTTCCAAACCACGTCATCCAGAGATGGGAGTCGATCTCTGTCTGTCTGTCCATCCCGTTATTGTGGACATAGTTCACATTCGTACGGAGTGTCTCTCTCTGGAAGGCTCACCCGCAGTTGGCCCTGGTACAGCAAGGCCTCCAACGCTGAGCACAGTCCCACCTGGACGTTCCAAGTAAATGCTAGGAAAGGGTTTTCCCTTCCTCGTGACTGTCTTACCAACACTTTCTCCTCCAGCTACTTTAGTGTAAGAATATAGTATATAATACATATGTGTGTATATATATAAAACACACAACACACATGTTAGTCTACAGTTTACATTTGAGGTAGGGCTTCTGGTCAGTGGCTGGCTAGTAACAGTTAAATCTGAGGGCGGGGTCAGAAACTCGACGGGAATTTTCACTGGTGGGGGCAGTGCCCTGGCCCCTTTGCCATGTTCCAGAGTCAGTGATGTGTGTGTGTGTGTGTTCGGGGAGATACTAGGTACAGATGTGTATGCATTTATGTCTATTCACACGTACACATTCGTGTACACACCCAGGCGTGTGTTCTTAATCTAATCCTTACCATGTGTGCGTGACACACACCTGTGATGAAGCGTGTTTTGCCATGTTGTTTAGAGTTCTAATGTATGCACAGCACCTTCCTTTACCCCCGTTCCAGTCCTGTCGTCAAATTTCTCCCACTCTTTCCTCCCCCCTCTCTAAAAAAAAAAAGAAAACCTTAACCATTACTTATTTTTAAGAATTCAAAAATTCAGAAATTTCATCCATTGACTCTATTTACTGTTATTTTATCTCCATGGTAGTATTTTGCTAAGAGCAATTTGGCTATGCAAATATATACACACTTTACGTCTGAAAATTCCATTTGATTTTAATAAGTCCGTAGACAAAATCATACATTATTGAACTAAGAGGATTATGAGTAAAAATCGAAGCGGCGACCATCTCCCTGGAGGAACTGCATCACTCGATGGCTCAGTCATCAGTCGAAATGAGACTGGGAAGAGCCGAGCCGGCCCAGGCAAACCGCAGACTCCAGGGCGGAAGCCTTCCTGTCCATGTTCTCAGGAGACTGTAAAAACGGTGCGAAGGCCCCACTGCAAAAAGTTAACAGAAAGTGGCCCAGACAATTAAACAATTGTAAATTCTCATCACTTTTTATTCTAATTCTATCATGTACTTTTGGAACTTCGAGCTGCTCACAAAGGATCCTCACTTGCTAATTTTTAGAATAATAAGTGTTATGTAAGTGCCCATAAAGCAAGCACACTCTCCGAAGCCTGAAGAATAGAATTCTTCCAACATCTGCCAAGTTTAAATTAAAAAAATTTGCCAAAACCATCCCAGGTTCTGGAAAGCGTGCCCAGCCATGCATTCGAACAAGAGGAACATTCTGGAAATAGGAGACAATGGCCCCTGGACTGCAGTACCTGGCAGAGACCACGTCCGAGGCCAACAACAGCTGATGCCTGTGTGTTCTTGTCTGGCGGCCCACGAACGGGCCTTCCCAGGCCAGGGCAAGGTCATTAACTGCACACAGACCTGAGTCTTATTTTCTGACGTTGTGATAACTGGTAAGTTATCAGAGACTTGGGAACCCTGGCGTGTGTTGGAGTTCCGTTTCCTTCAGAGACGCCCTGCAGACTGATGGGCAGAATCGACCAGAAGGTGCCCGAGCTTGCAGAGGTCGGAAGATGAAAACTGGTCTCCGGCCCGCACACCCTCAGTGTGTCTGGTTTGAAACAATGTGCAGAGTTTGGTTTGCATCTTGGGCTCCGTCTGCTTGAGAGGAAAAGAGTACCCCCACCTGTGTCTGGTGGGTAAGTAAAGCCAAGTTTCAGAAATAATGTTAACAAACAACATCCTTGGCAAGCACACCGTGAGGCTGTGGTTGTCTCTCAGAGATCTGAGTTAATTGCACAGCATCTTCATGCTTCGTCCTGCTGGTCCGTGTTGCTCTTTCTGAGTAGTTAGTGTAAAAATTCCCTGCAGACAGTTTCCCCAGGAGCAGGATTTGGGGTTCATCTGCTGAATGACACTTAGTGGATTGCAGCCAGAGGAAATTTGTGAACTGATCTTTATTTTTGTCAGTCTTGCTTCTCATCCTCAATTTCTGCAGCATAAACGAAATTGGTAGCTCACCTGGTTCTATCTGTCTGTATAAAACATGGTTCCACATGTCCTCTCTCTCAGAGTCCTGTGATTGGCACCTTCGAGATACATTGTAATCATGAAGGACTTCACACCCAAACCAAAGGAAGGAGAACAGTGTAACAGATATCTAAATAACCATCACCCAACTGGAAACATCTCTGTCAGACCCCGTGGTACCCGTGTCATTTATCGCAGCTCACTCAGTGACGGTGATGCCATTTCACCTTCTTTTCCCAGCAGTAACCCCTCCAGAACACACCCCTCTGGCCCCCCTCATGACTGCAGGAAGGCAGAGATGGAGCAGCCAGGCCAGGAGGCCTGCCTGGAGGAGGGGTCGCGGTGGGGCCAGAATTCACAAGTGCAGGTGGCCATGCAGGAGCCTGTGGCCAGGAGACAGTCAGCAGACGGCATAGACCCATGTGTGGCCACGGGGGATGTGCCCCCTTTGGCAGGAGAGCCTGTGCCGCACAGTGGGGTGCCCAGCCAGGCCATGTGGCCCAGGGGCGGTGGTGACACAGTCGGGTCTGCGCCCAGGAGGTGGGTGACCCTGGCCGGAGGCTGGCCCTGTGCCTCAGGAAACTACAGTGTTTGAGCACCGAGGGCGACTGTGCTGATCTGCTCACACTGCCTACGTCTAAAATAACTTTTATCGTGCACATTATTATTTGGGGAAAGTGGGTAACATAAAAATAAATAAATACAATTGTATCAGTCACCATCTTATTTTCCAAGATATTCAAATTCATATTTTTATACTTTTCACTTTTTAGTAATCTGCGATATAGACAGGGCTATTTGAAATAATCTCTATTAAATACAGCACTTTATGTATATGATATAGTTCAGTTTAGATCAGCTTAAAGATGCACGTTGTTACAGAGTCTCTGTGTAACTGGTAAGTGAAGGGGTGAGGTAAATGGAGCAGAGTGCACCGGAAACAGAAGGACGCAAACCGGCACAAATAAGGTAACGGATTGTGAGTCATGAGCACGGTTGATAGTCCGGGAGAGACTGATGCTCGTTTCACTCCCTTCACTCACCCGACCTCCAAACAAACGCAGCACGTGGGGTGGACCTCAGCTCCCGGCATCGTTTCCAGGCGCAGCGTCCTCCCCTGCAGGCCGTGCTCTACGGGAGGAAGCGCGGTGGGAACCAGCGACAGCAGGGAAGAGGCAGAGAGCGAGCAGGGCATCTCCACCATCGCTGCCTGCCCACACGCAGGAAGCCTTTCCTTCTGGAATGTTCTGGGCAGCTCCCACACGGCCCCAGAGACCTTAAAGTCACACTCAGCCCCAGGGAAAACTTCATTCATGCTGATGTGTGGGGAGAAATTTAATGCAAAGATTCACCAGCAAAAGGCTGTCTGCCGTTGCTCGAAGCGATCCTTCCCCAGGCTGGCCAAGGCCATCTGCGGTCCCCAAGCTGATGGCACCAGGCGCTCAGCACTCTGTTAGGTTTGTGCAGGGCTAGCCCGCCGTGGCCTGAGTGTGGGGGTCACGTCCCATCCACGGGCACCAGTGGCACAGACAGCTCACCGGGACCACCGTGCTTTCTGGAAGTAATAGAAACTCACGGACAAAGTGAATCAGAGTAGACTCCAGTATAGAACACAAAGGCCCGTAATACAGCCCTGCGAGCTGGAGCCGCCAGTGCCGGCCTGATACCGTGCTGGGTGCCGGCCTCGGACAGCCGTCAGCCCTCCAAGCCGTGGCGTGGTGCCCAGACGTCTCACCTTCTCGGGGAGTTGTTCTCTTAGTAACTGTCATTTCTAGCAGTGGTTTGAGAAATGGGGGAAGCAGGACACAAATCACACATAATTGGCGAGAAAGTCAGCACGGAGACCTCCTGATGTTCCGAGCGAGACCCCCGGCCCCTGGGACTCCGGCCCGAGTCTGTCTGAGAAGCGGCCTCAGCGCCGGCGGGTTAGACCTCTGAGCGTCCCGTGTGGAGACATAGAAGCTGACGTTGTCTCCGAGGGCTGCAGCTGGAACTCGGGAAATCATTTCTCCACCGATACAGTGGCAGTTTCAAAGCCACCATACATTTTGTTGTAGTTATCTGATAAATAATTCAGTGACTACCTCTGTGGGATCTACAATTTAAAGTATCTATGATTCTAGCTAAATCGAAGGAATGATACTTTGTGGGTCTTTGTGTTTGTGTGTTTAGCTAGAATACGTGGCTGCTTAATTCTGCATATTGAGAAGATTAAGTTCGGAATTTCTAATAAAAATCAGCAGTACTTTACTAAGAAATGAAATGCAGTCCACTTTAAAATCCTTGCTGGCGTACGAAGTGTTCTGTCCACGGTGGGTCTGAGAGGGTATGTCTCCCAAAAAGCCTTTTAACACCAATATGCAATTGAACCAAACCTCACCGTCATGTTCAAAATTCAGTGATAACTCAGATGGCTTTATTTACAAGTGCCTCGGACATCACAGAAAGAAGTATTTGCATTCCATGCGGTTCGCTCACTGCATGGTCACTTACATGACAGGTGGCCGTATCTGGGGGAACGAGTCGGACCAGGACTCTCCCAGAACGAAGACGGCGTGAGCGCAGGGGGACGGGGCTCCTACGACCGCCTCGGACCTTCTTCACGCGTTTGGTGAGACGGCTGGTTATTGTCCCTTCGAGGAACCTTCAGGCTCCTGGGTCAGAGTTCAGTCTCCTTTCTACAAGATCTGAGAGCACGTGGAATTATTTAACTATTGTCGTCTTATCGGTTGTGGAGTGCTTTACTTCAGAGCTTTAATTAAATGGGATGGTCCAAGAACGAGGAAGCTCAGTTATTGGATGCATTCTGGCTTCCTTACTTGCGCCCGGGAACACTGTCCAAAAGAATGATTTGGGTGACTTCTGTCTAATTATTGGAATCAAGAAAACTCGCGGGAATCCATCATTTTCTTCAGGAGTTTGTGCAGCGATCGGACAGTGGGGGGGCTCTGCAACCTGGACGTTTTTGTGTCCCATGTCCCCATGTGCGGACGACTCCCACCGAGCCCTGCGGAGAGCGGTGCCATTCGCTCCTTCCGCAAGGTCGATGCTTCTGGCCGAATCGTCCATATAAAAATCGTACATGACTGGGGCCTGTTCTTCCAGGCGGCTTTCGTTGAATCTGGTGCTCAGCTTGTTTTCATCACCATGAGGTTTTTTTCCGCTACTGAGGTGATTCTTGTCATTTCAATTTCAGTCTCCAGAGGCCGTAGGAGACCTAGAGGCCCCAGCTTGGGGGACCAGACACGCCCTGGAGGCGAAGGGCCCTCACAAACCACCAAGACATGGGACCCCCCTGTGCCCCAGCCCGCGGGGTAGCCTCGGAGGACCACCATCCCGATGGAGACTGGGGGACCTGGAGAAATAGCCACTCGTCATCAATAGGCTCTGAGGTGCTTAACGGCGACACACAATTGTGAAGAAAGGATCAGTTTAATTTCATCAACCGGTTGCTTCAAAAAGGGCTCGGATCGGACCTGTGGCCCCCTTTACAAAATGAATGTAATTCACACTTAGTTATAGCTGAGTTACCGGAATCTACAGAATGTAAACATGTCACTTTTCATGACATTCGTTTTTGTTTTGTTTTGTTTTTGTATTTAAGCACAGGCGAGGGTGCAATGCCACGGGCGAGTCGCTGAAAGGAGAGGAATTTACACTCTCACGTGTGTCTGAAGAGTCCAGAACGCTGACTTGGCGAGCCCGGGGAGGTGGCACTGCCCGCCCGCCCCTCGGCCGCCCTGATGCTTGGCCACACGCGCTGGGCAGGAGGATCCCGCGGGCAGGTCCTCGCGCGCCCCCTTCACAGACTCACAGCCAACACCAGCGGCTCCAAGGTGCTCAACACTTCTGCCCGGGACCAAGGGCACCCGAGGTCTGGTGGCCAGGCAGCGTCTCTCTCTTCCCTCTCTTGTTCTGCCTGACTGTGTAGCCGTTCACACATGGACAGAGGTACGTTTACGTAGAGAGACCTTGTGTACCCACTGATCTGCAGCTCTCTCTCTGCACTCAGGGTAACGAATTGGTCCGGGGGACCCTGGGACACTGGGCACCGGCAAGCCTGGAATCTGCAGGGCGGCCTGGCGGGTGGGAGACGCCCCTGGGGCTTGAGGTCGTAGTGGAGTCCTCCTCTGACCGGCTTGGGCTTGTCCCACTGAGCAGACTGCCCTCCAGGTCCGTCCACGCTGTTGCAAAAGGTAAGATTTCCATCTCTTACAGCCGACTGGCTGCCCACTGCATAAACCTGCCACGGCTCTTTACCCACTCACCTCCGATGGGCACTCGGGCACCTTCCATTTCTCGGTGATTGTAATAGCATGGCAATGAATGCAGGGGTGCTTACCATATTTTTGTGTACTTTTTTTGCCCAAGATTTTGAGGGAAAAATAAGGATGTGCATTATACATGGGTAGTGCTAATTGTATATCGATATAAATGCTTTTAATTCTTTTATTTATGTTTGCGGTGAAAGATGTAACTCTAGAAAGCAATAATGATAATACACAATTATCAAAATAATAGCCTGGAATGTGATCATTGGTTTTGTTTCTACATATAAATAAATAAAAATTGAATTAAAAAATTAAAATGGAAGATTTCTTTTCCTGAAAATTTGGGCCAAAGATGTGGGTGCACAGTGTACATGGCAAAATACGGTCTATTCGTTCGGACTGGTGCTTCAGGTTTCCCTGGACACAGTCCCAGAAGTGCGGTCATGAGGCAGACCCACTTTTAAGTTCTTGAGGAAGCTCCGCACTGTTTCCACGTGGCTGCCTCCCACCAGCGGTGCCCAAGGGTCCCCTTTCTCTGCATCTTTGCCAGCACTTGTCGTTTGCTGATTTATTGACGGTAACCAGTCTGACAGGTTTGGTTTTAATGTGCATTTCTCTGATGGTCTGTGACATTCAGCATCTTTTCATATGTCTGTTGGCATTGTCTATTCTGGTCCTTTTCCCAGTTTTTAACCGGATTGTTTGGGGTTTTTGGGTGATGAGCTGTGTCAGTTCTTTGCACGTGTTTGGATGCTGCCCCCTAGTGGACGTATCGGTGGATATGTCCTGTTCCGAGGTTCGTCCTTCCATTTTGTCCAGTTTCCTTTGCTGTGCAAACAGCTTTTCGTTTGCTGTGGTCCCATGTGCTAATATTTTTTGTTTCCCTTGCCCGAGGTGATATATCCGAAAAAATATCGCTATGATAAATGTCAGTGGTTTTACTGGCTGTGTTTTCTTCGAGGGTTTTTATGGCTTTGAGTCTCACATTTAAGCCTTGGATCCATTTTGAGTTTATTCTTGTGTGTGGTGTGGGAAGGTGGGTCTAGTTTTTCCACACACGGCCCGGTTCCCCAGAACCGCTCATTGCATGGGCTGTCTTTACCCCTCTGTGTATACATGGACTCTGTGCGAATAAGGACCAAATCTCCATTTTCCCTCCGGGTCGGGAGCTGCAGAAGGATGTTAAGTTTCTGACATGCCCGAGTAGGAAGACGGATTCCCTGTCATTTCCCGCCAGCCTCCCTTGGGGGGGGGGAGGGCAAAAGGACAAGTACTGTCCTTGTCCTGCACTAAGTCCTGTATCCTGCAAACGCTTTGCACTGATGAACAGTCCCCTGCAGTCCCAGGTCCTGCCAGTGCTGAGGAGGCCAAGTACAAGGAGCGCCAGGGTCTGTTGCGTGTGAACCCCGGGAGGTTCTGCAGACGTTCGAGAGCTGTTATTCAATAGTAAATCACATGTGTGATTTTCTCTATCTCCGGAGAAATGTGGAAGTCGGGCGTTGGAGGGAATCGAGAAGATGAGCCTCTACTACGAACGTCGCCTCCCGTCATCACGGCCCCATGTTTCACTGGAGGGGGTTGGGCGTCTGCCGAGATCTGTGAGCAAAAGCTGCTGAAGGAACTCTCGCCAGACGCCCCGATGGGGCCGCGGTCACGCATCGTCCGCATGCCTAGATTGCTCCCCATTAATAAAACATTTAGCCTCGCATTGATCCAATTTAAACACGAATTAAGCGTTTTCCTGTCAATAAGTACCTAGGTGGTTCACCACTGTATTGGATCTGACCTGAAAGTGTCAGCGAAGGAACACCTTTAGATAAATAATTCATGGGCAATTAACATAACTCTGGCAGTGCCTTCCTGCATTCGAAATGAAGCTTGGCAACAATGTCTCCCGTTCTCTAGGCAGAGCATCCGGACCTTTCAGAGACGCCCAGGGACCTAAGGGTTGCGCTAGTGCTCTCAGCACTGGAAAGGCTACTGTGTTGCAACTCGCCCAGCTTTCTGCGCCGGAGTTCTGTTTGGGATCTTGGCACAGAGCTTCGGGTTTCTGGGCCGCGCCTGCTGACCAGCCCCACCTCCCCCTTCCCCTCTGCACGGCTCACCGCCCACGCTTGGCCCATCGGCATTTGGCTTGCTCCCTGATCAGGTGCTTGTGTTTATTTACTTGTTTGTTTCCTTGTTTCCATCAGTGCCTTTTAACAGAGATCAGCTCCACCTCCACCGCCTCTCCCCACGCCCAGCAGTCTGTCTTCAAAAACCACGACACACATGGACACTGGAGAGAACCTTCCGTATTGGGCCCTGCATCTGGTCCCGAAGAGTTGTGAATCCCGAAACCATCGTCCTGTGAATCTGGAATGACTCCCTGTTGATTTGCTGCAGATCTGCCTCACGAGTTACCTTTTATCAGAGCTAATATTTACATCGGCTGCGTCCCCCGGGCACACGCTCATTAATTCGGGGTTGAGCCCTGCGCTTCTGATCAGCAATTTAAAACAGTGGCAAGCGATGCAAATAGCAACGCTCCTGCATTAAGTGGAGTTAAATTTAGGGTTTTTTTTTGGGGGGGGGCTTTTAATTCTCTCTCTAGGTTTTTACATCAGGGAGCAGTGGGCGGGCTTGCTTCCCTGTTCCTCCCTCCGAGTGCAGCCCAGGCTGTAAAATAAGATGCCAGTTTGGAGACGTGGAGGAGAAAAGTCACACCTCTCGGGCCTGAGGGCCCCGGGAATGACATGGGACGGGGTTCTGAGTCTTCTGTGCCCCCTTCAGTCCCGGCCTGGAGCAGAAGAGGCCACAGCCTGGAAATGCCGGTGGAAGTGCTGGGGAGCAGCCCCGCCCAGGCTGCTCCGGCCTTGGCCCTGCAGTGGCCGGGCGGCAGACAGAAAACCCTGGGACTGTGAGCGTGCTCTCAGCCGAAGCCACAGACAGATGGAGCCCACAGCCCCCCAGGTCACTCTCCCAGGGACCTAATGGGTGCCCCAAGCCCCTAGGGTGTCACCATGTGGCTCCCGGGGACTGTTCAGAGGCCCTTCGTGTGGGTCATACACCGAGCGTGGGGCCGGGTCATTCGCCAGAGGAGTGGATTCCACTCAGCCTTGCCCGTGGGGTCTCAGCCGGCTCAGGGCCCCTGCACCTGCCTGCGCCCGCAGAGCTGGGACCTCACCGGCATCTTCCTCAGTCCCTGTGGCCACGCGGCGGTGGCAGCCCCCCAGGCGACTCGGGGACCCTTTCTCAGTCAAGGGGCAGCAGACCTGACTAAGACCAGGAGGTGGGCTTCCGCGTGGAGGGAAAATAAGCACATTAGTGAGTGTGGATGTGGAGTTTCACCTTGTCCGTCCGAAATAACGTGTCCCCTTCACGGTTGCTCACAGGACCCTGGGCACGGAGAGGGGACCCCGGGCACCCGACGCTGGCCTCTGAGCAGACAGTCTTCATCGCTCTAAACTGTGTTTTTTCAGGTTAGTATGGCGCTGATTTAAAGCTATCATCCAAGCTACTTTCTCCCCCTTGTTCAGTTTTCAAACTAGTTCTTGGGCCGCTCAGATTTCATGGAAATCCAAGATTGTTGAGGGGACTTTGAGATGATGCCTGGATTGTGTTATTCAAAGAAACAGTGGTGGTCAGAGCCTCACGCATGTCACTCTGCAGCGTTTAAAAAAAGGCCCCGTGGACTCCCTCCTGACCCCCAGCGTCCTCGGGGTGGCCGCCGGCAGCACTGGTCTCCCTGCAGGTCCGGAAGCTCATGTTCCGAAAAGCCTGGGGGGGAGCCAGCCCCCCACCAAATTACACACTGAGACCCCTGCGCAGGCCCAGGGCTGGCCATCCCTGCATTGAGATAAACTTCCTGCGTCCCTAGTGCCACAGGTTGTCCCAGGTTCTCTGGGTATTTGTCCCTAGAATTCTCACAGCACAGTCAACGAGGTGGATATTTCTGCACTTATTTGAAGATAAAGCTAAAGCATGAGAAGAAAAATGCAATGTAACCAAGGCGACGGAGGCCTTGGTTGCCGTGGGCCTGCTGGCCAGAGAGCGGGGCCCGTGGAGGGACTGTCCGGGAAAAGTAGGCTTTCAAACAATGTGCCAAAATTAAGTTCTGAAGGTCACAGGAGGAGCAGGCATATGGAATGGCGTTGTGGTTCAGAAACACCTGACGCGAGGGTCCCCCTTCTCCATGTTGCCGCCTTCTGGGCCTTTCCTGAAGCACCAAACTCTATACCTTTGGAATTTCCCACCTGAAGCAGGTGGGTAAGAGTTTAGAGGGACCCTCACATGTGTTCACTACAATTCGGTTCAAGACACTCGATTTACAAGCCCCGCTCTGGCATGTTATTAAAAGATACAGCCCTCTCCCCGGCCTGTGTGGCTGTTGGTTGGAGTATTGTCCCGTGGACCGAAGGGTCACGGGTTCAATTCCCAGTCAGGGCACATGCCTTGTTGCAGGTTCAATTCCTGGTGCATAGAAAAAAGCAACCAATTGATGTTTTTCTCTCATGTCAATATTTCTCTCTCTCTCTCTCAAAAGCAATGAAAAATATGTCCTTGGATAAGGATGGGAAAAAAAGATATTACCCTCAAACGATATTTTTTGTCATGATCTCCCTTTTTTGACTGAACCTCCCCATCAAAAAAATTCTAGTAACACTCATGGCCTCTACCTGTTGGCCATGTTTACAGAATTCCCTCCACACCATGAGCAAAATAGTATCATTTCTGGAAACGGTACAAAGATAACAGACATGGTTCCCACCTGTGGGGCATTTAGAATGTAATAAATAATAAGAAGACTGGGAAGTGTGAAACGATCCCGGAAAAACACCTGTCGCTCCTATGTCATGTGCTGGTGCTCTCGAACAGGAGAGGACATGCGTGTGACGTGCGTGACCTTGGGGCTCCCCAGAGCGGGGCCTCTTTCACACAGTCACCTGCGTCTCACACACGCGACGGGTGTGCAGGGTCAGATGGAGTCACGGAGGCATGGACGCCAGTGGGATGCGGAACGCGAGGCGGAAAACACACGTGTCTGTCTACTAAAATAGTCGCCTGGTTTGGGCGACTCAGCGTCCCTCTCTGCACCCCTCTCCAGGTGGGTCTCTCTCCCGTTCACGTGTTTTATCGAAGGGAAAGCTGCTCTGGATTGAAAGGGACCCCGGCGCTGTGAGCGGCACAGCAGTCCCGCCCGGGCCAGATGAGCCCCCAGACAGGCCCCGCGCTGGCGTCCGACGCATCACGACGCGGCACGGGCTTCAGGAGGAACGCCTGCTCTTCGAGTCTCAGCAGTCGTGCTGTGGCGGTGAGGCCGGTCGAAGCTCACGGGCTTTCGGAGGAGTGTCAACGCCGGGACTGGGGACAGGGGAGCGGTGGACAGAGGACTCTCAGAGCTCTGAGCCCTGCGGAGTCTCGCCCGAGGGCATCTAGGACGGACGTCCCTGTAAGACTCATGTTCCACTTACTCTCACGCTGGAGGCCAAGTTTTCCTGAAGTCCATGGCCTGGCAGACATCGTTCAGGCTCCGTCGCCTTAGAATAAAAAATGCGTGTGAGGATCAGAGAGACAGACAGGGCGCCTGCTGGGCTCTCTTCAGTCTGTGCGACAATCCCGTGCCGGATGGACCCTCCCAGGGGACCCTTCCTGGGTCCAGCTCTGCAGCACCAGGAAGCCTGGGGCAGGCGGGGGGAGGGGGCCGGGCCCGGGGGCGGAGTCCTGGGGCTTCATCTGCAGGCCACCCCGCACACCAGCCCCGTGACAGCGTCCGTGTCTCCGCGTCCCCATGCAGGTGCCAGCTGGCACGGGTTTTGAATAGAGTGCTGAACGAATGGCTTCCACGCCCCTCCTGCAGGAGGTGACACCTCATCAGCTCCGTTTCTGCCTCCACAAAGCGGGTTTTTGTGACTGAGACCTATCCAGAGTTGTGCTGCCACCGATACAAATGCCCCTTGATGAGGCTGGGCTGCCGACCAGGCGCCTGCGCTGCCGTCCCCGAGACCGAGCAATGGAGCTGATGAGACAGTGCCGGCAGGTGGCCGTGTTTGCGCTCAGGGACAGGTGAGCGAGGGCAAGCTCTGCGGGTGGCAACTTCACGGTGAGCAGCCTCAGAGGGGCCGGGGGCGCCAGGTTACCACTGAACCAGGTTGTAGCTGCGGCCTTGGAGCACCTGTTGGACGGTGTAAATAAACGCAGCGTCTGCTGGTCGCCCCTCGTCGTACCTGCTGACAACGTCTGCTGCCGTCATTCTGGGGGAGGTGCCGCATCCAGGGCCAGAGTCCTAACAGCGACGAGCACTTACAAATGACAATATGGGAATAATGTAAATTCGAAAGATGCAGCAACTCACATGCCACCATCCACTCCAAAATCTATAAATAAGAGTCAAACCTCAGCAGAACGCAGATTCCAGCAGGAAGTAACGAGTGACATCAGGATGAAAGCCTGCTGCGCGCCGTGCGTTTTGCCCTCTGGAACTCAGGCTGCACCCGGAAGCGAGGAAAGGGAGAAATGAGGACAGACCGCTGATCCCTCCTAAATGTCCACGTGTTGATGCTCCTCGTCCTCACCGGCCCAGGCCCCCAGCAGACACTGTGGTCCCGGGCTGAGGGGGGTGTGAAGGGGTGCGCCTGCCCCAGGGGGGTGGGCAGG
The DNA here is from genome assembly GCF_021234435.1 of Artibeus jamaicensis. Lineage (NCBI taxonomy): Eukaryota > Metazoa > Chordata > Mammalia > Chiroptera > Phyllostomidae > Artibeus > Artibeus jamaicensis. Next base: position 503,633 of record NW_026522022.1, read on the forward strand.
GAGGGGGCCCGAGGCTCAGGTGGATGGACATGAGCCGTGGGGAAAGGCAGGCCTCTCTGTTCTCAGAAACACTGATGATAGAAGAAGCAGAGAAAAAGGACATTTCACAGGAGGGAAGACAGTAGCTGCGGAGAAGGGGACGTGTACACGGAGGAGGGGACAGAGGGGGTGGCACAGTGTCACCTTTGCTGTTTCAGGTTCTGGGAAGCAGCTCCAGCCCCCTCGGTGTCCTGCAGCCAGGCCGCCGCTGGCTCCCCTCTGGCACACGGCCGCCCTCCTGAGACACTCGCCCAGCCCCGTCCAGCCACAGTGGGAGGGGGCACGAAAGGTCGTTCCGGGAGACGCCTAGAATCGCAGCGTCTTGTCAGCCCCGCTGAGGTGGATGTTTCTCGAGCGCTCGTGGTGGTCCATCGGGGGAGAGCCATGAGAGAGAACGGAGATGGCCTTGTGCATTCGGGTAAACAGGGAACATAGTATCTGCTGGATAAATTGTACGTGTGTATATCACGTAGTAATATGTGAGTGACACTACACTCACAGACAACACACCAATGTGCTGATGCAACACACGTGTGATATAGTAACACATGATGCCTAGTATGTAACATATGACGTGTATATCATTACAAGACCTGCCAGCATCTCCTGCGTTCATTACATGCACTCGAGGGCGGAGTGGAGTCTTTGGAGCAGACGCAGCCTCTCGGACAATGGCCTGGACGAGGCCTGCGCACCTCCCGCTGCGGCCAGACTCAGCTGCAGGGGCCGCTTTCTTCCTGAGGCTACAAACTGCTGTCTATTGTATCCGCTTGTTTATACTTGTAACTTGTTTCTTTGCCTGGTGTTGAGGTCTACAAAGTGTCTCCACTGCACTTCAAGAACACTTGTTACTCTGCAGGAAGAAAGTCTGGGGGGGGGGGGGAGTCAGTTTCTGCACCGGCAGCACCACGCGGGTCTCTCTCCAGAGGATGTGAGAATGGCCACATCTGTGGTGCAGACGTGACAAGGACACACAGCTGCCGAGTGGACTTGTCAGCGTGGCCCTGCCCTCGAGGCGACCAGCCTGCGCTGCCTGGCTGCGCCCCCATCACAGGTCACTGCTGTCCCCACACTGTCTTTTTGAGAGACGCTGCTGCAGGCGGAGGAGAGGGCACTATTCGGCTCCAGGCCGCCTGCGAATGGATGTCCCTGCGTCCCTGTGCCACAAACAAAGCCTTTGGGACCGCACGGTGTCCCCTGTGACCTGGGATTCCCATGAACCTCTGGCGATTCCCAACCCAATGAAGCCAGGGATGAGGATGAGCTCTGAGCACTGGCGCCCTGGTGACATGTCCCTGGGCAGAAGTTGCCAGAAGCCATCGCTGAAAAAAATGGGACTTTTGGGTATGCCATCACTTTACAGGCTAGCTCCTGGCATTCTCCTTTTACCAGGACCTAACCCTCAAATAAAAAATTCGGACCCAGTCTGGTGAGGAATTCACACAAGTCCGGATACAGACTCACAAACGAGATGCATCGTGACCCATTGTGAGAAGCAGGCTAAGGGACACGGAAGAGGAAGTCACGCCCCCGGAGGAGACGAGCCTGCCCACCCGGTCAGCACACGGGGACCAGCAAACTCAGAGCTCAGTGGGTGCGAAGCCACAGCCAGCAGGGTGCAGATAGAAACGACAGGCTCACTAGCGTCACACGTGCCAGATGTTTCTCGGCAAGGGGAACTCGGCACCCCGTCCGAATGACGCCAGGGCCTGCGTACAGCGTTTGCACACGCGCAAGCGAATGTCTGGGGCGCTGGGAGACACCGTGACACCGTGTGTCTGTCCCAGAGGCGTGTACGCACACCTGACGCAAGAGGCGTTTACCTCTGTGTGCTCAGGGTTCGTAACCGTGAAACACTGGGAAGTGGGTCTGTCAGCGGAAGAAGTTGATCGACAGTGGTCCCTTGTCTGTGGTGGTTCTGAGGGTCACTTCTGCCATGACCGAGTGTCAAACCTGCATTGACGGGGGGACCGGAAGCAAGTTCAGGAGCATCTTTGTCCGTGGGGGTGGCTGACGTCACCACACTGCAGACTGGCTGAGTCACAGACTTACCAAGGTCGGGCTTCTGCAGGTGGGAAGGTCAAAGCCCAGCCCCCGGCGGGAGGAGGCCACCCTGCTCCTGCCCGCTGCGAGTCCCCAGGGCGTCGCTGAGCCCCCTGCAGGGCACGAGGCTGTTCCAGATTGGCCAGCACCCGAGGTTTGCTTCTGGCCACGGGGTCCTTGTTGGCAAGAGAAGAAGGAATCAGTTCTCAAGTTCATCTTCAAATTTCAAGGGAGCTCAAATGTGTGTGAACTGGTGTTACTGTGACTTGCACGCTCCTTTTTATGTGTTCTGAGAGGCTGGGGACCGCCAGGGTCATGTGTCTAAATTAATCTGCTTAGTCAACTCCTGTGACACATACTTAACGTCTGACTCCATGGTAACACATATGACAGTCAAATGATGTTGTAGTCACGGTTACTGATACAGGCACGCTGATCAAGCCAGAATACATTATGTTTCCTTTTGAAAGGGAAAGAGCAATAAGCCTGGGAGTCCTTGACTGAAACTCAGCAGATAGGAGCAGCGAATGTCCTGTTTTCTAATTAAGTGATGGCAGGACCTTTGCGCCATTTTATGAGGCAATAACCCAGTTCCCGTTGGATGGACTGTGAGTCGGAAGGCCACACTCTGTGTCCCGAGAAGAAGGCACGTTATTTCCTCATAAAACAGTTCCTCAGAACCACTGCTGCCGTAAAGCTTCGTGTGGGCAAACCCTTGTTCTTTCCCAAAGGCCAGATGAGAATGTGAATGTCCAGCTCGGTGGGTGGGTGGGCCCTCCTGGGCCCTCCCCACCTCCCCACCTCCCCGCCTCCCCGCCTCCCTGCCTCCCTGCCCCTCCGCAGGTGACCATGACGACCCCGAGTGAGAGCTGGAGGCACAGGGACATGAAGCAGGTGGGGACCCGGTGAGTGGCGACCTCCCGATACCGCTTTTCCCTTTTATTAGCATATAAAAGCCACATGGACAGAGAGAGCCTGCCAGTCCCGTCAGGGATGGCTTCACCGGGGATTAGCAAAATTGAGGGCTCGGTTTCAGGTTAAGCGACGCGGCATGTGGTCCAGCGGAGCCCAGTTTGACATTTTGTATCAAGGCTTTATAGTGTGAAACGTTAAACACAAAGAAAAAGATGGTGCCTTCAAAATGCTACAGGACTGGAAATGTTCTCACTGGTTGCTTAAGTCGTAAGTAGCGAAACTATAGATGAACATTTCAGGTTTTCAGAAAAGGGACTAAAGTGAGTAACGAAAAACAGTAAATAAAAATGCGTGCAAAGCTGCAGTAATAGCCTCTCCGCTAAGAGCGGTGACGAGTAATCTGATTCCGAACGGAATTTTCATTACGCAGGTTGCTGATTAGGGAATGTGGTGTCTAGACTTGAGGTGAGCACTTGAACTGATAAACCCATTCCACTTGGAATACTTGAGTTTTCATTATATGCTCAATAATAATGTGATTAAAAAACAAAATTGCATTTAAATTGTTCTGTTGCTGTCTGTGTTCTTCATTCCAGGGAGAGAACAGAATCCACCAGGCTTCTCTGACCCTGAAGGACTCCGTTGGGCACGGTGACTCGCCGAAGAAATTGAGTTTGCACCTGAAATAAATGAAATTATTTTGACACACTTATCATAAAAAAGACATAATGGAACCTGATATGCAAAAGGTTGTGCTCGAGTAGCATTTTGTGGCACCACTGCCTGCTGACAAGGGTCCCACCCCACCACGAGGGGTTGACAGATGAGCCGTTTACCCCGGAGGTGGGAGGGACCGGCGTGAGGCGCGTCCAGAATGGAGGGTGCCGAACGCATCTTCCCCTCGTTCCTCCCCGAGCGTGCCTCCCAGCTGGAAAGGACCGTGTACCCATCAGGGCGTTTCAGTGAGAGAGGGTCACAGGGGTGTCACTGAAACACGCATGCCACGAGGACACACACAGAGCTCAGAGCAAAACTTTGTGAGTGATCCCACCGTGTGCCAGAAAAATCACAGACTCTCTAGTCGAAGCACACAGCGAAAGCAGCAGCAGCAACAGCAAAAGACATAGAAAAACGACAGAATTTAACAGACACAGGATCAGATGCGGCACAGGGTCAAATCTTCAGGATCCAATTCGACTAGATTGAAATTCTTATAAGAAAAATAGAAACAGAGATAAAAGAAACAGTGAAATCAAGATACCGTTTATTTATTTAAGGTACACATTTCTCAAAGGTATTAAAAAGATAAGCTTATTACGAAGGTATTCAGAGGGTCGAGGTCATTATTTTTAGCTAGAAATTTCCGTGGTTAAATGGCCAGTGACCCCTGCAGTAAAACCGAGGGGTTAAACATTCTCTCAGCTCACGGGGGCTGGTCAGCCTTGTCCGTGTGGACAGCCAAGAGCCTCCCAGCAGAATCACCGCCTCGCACCGGTTTTGTCTTCACTCTGCATTCACTTTCTTTTTAAAGGTCATTTACTTATTGTTTATGCTATTATGGTCGTCTCAAACTCCCCCCTACGCGCCCCGCTCCCTCAGGCTGTCCTGCACGGCTGCCCAGGTCCACGGGTCATGTGTGTAAGGTCTCGGCAACACTGTTTTCTGTGCTGTGCTTACATCCCTGTGGCTATTCTGTAACTACCAGTCTGTCCTCCTTAACCTCTTCACCTTTTCCACCCGCACCCCAAACCGCACACCCGCCGCGGCAGCCGTCAAAACCATCTCTGTGTCCACGATGCTGCCTCTGTTCTGCTCAGAGGGCAGAACAGGTACAGGGCTCCGCTCCCCTGACCAGGACGCGCGCACCCTCGGGCCCTGCCTTTTCTCCGGGCCGTGTTGATGCTCACTGTTTTGCATCGAGGTGCTTTCGGTTCCTGCTCACTGTCCCCCCCCCCGAGCCGTCACTCGTGTGGGAGGGCAGCCTTCCTCCTCTGCTCCCAGTCTGAGATTCTCAGTGATCCGACTCCCGCCGCCATCGTGATTCTGCAGCGGGTCGGCCTCGGAGTCTGCGTCACTGGGTCCCTCTGCAGAGCTGGGCAGAGTCAGCCCCGGGGCCGAGCCTGCACCATGGTCCGCAGCACGGGCTGCAGGAGCCAGAAAGGTGGGTTCAGCCCCGGCCCACCCTGGGCTGCATTCCTGCCTCAGACTCACTCGACTCTGGCATTTCGAATGCACGGTGGTTTCCAATCAAAGGACATGCTAGGACACAAAGGTGGCCAGTGTCCGCACTGACCACATGATCGGGCACAATGAAAGCTGGGCTTTGGATTACAGGACTGAGCCCTGCCAGCTCACCAGGGGTGAGCACCCACGGTCTTTAACATTTGATTAACATGTAAGAAGTATTGTCACAAATTAAAGTAACGATGATCTGAGGTGATAATAGGGCCCCCCCAATTTGATTTATCCGTATAAATATACACAAAATGTTAACAAAAGAATAACAATAAAATCTTCGTTAACACATGAAACTTTTAGAATTACAGTAACTGAAGCCCATAGCTAACTGTTCGCATGTTGGTGATGAGTGTAACTGCACTTTAGTGAATATCCTTGGTCTCTGTGTTCAGGGGGGTATTTGACTTGTAGCAGGGAGAGTTTTAAGCGATCACTTACTGTTCAAACTTGGCACTGCCTTCTTCAATTTACCTGCCTAAGTTCTATTGACAGAGAAGGTAATTAAATCACCACGTTCTGCAGGGAAGCGGTAATTGAGTTCCAGAAGCAGAGATGTCACCTGGCAAAGGCTCTTTCCGAAATGAGTGGCGACGTGGCCGGCCTCTGTGCGGAATACCGTGGCTGTTTTATTTCATTTCCGCGGGTGCACATCTTCCCAGGGCCGCCCCCCCTGATGACATTAAAATGATGGCCCCAGCCTCCCCTTTCATGACTGTGCTACGGCAGTTTTGGAAGCATTTATAAGATACTTAATGCATGAAGAATAAACCATTGGTACTTATCCACACAATCACTAAAGAGGGAATGGGCACCCTTCTCTGTAATTCCTTATGTGAGGAGAAGGCTATCAATACATCTACTGAAAGGTTATCAATAAGGGAACGTCTTACATTCTCCCCATGGAAAGAGGTCCCCAGTGAGTCACGTGGTGAACACCCAGGCCTAACAAGGGAAACAGGATGGACAGAGGCCTGTGTTTAAGGGGTCAACACTCTGATTCTAACTGGGGGGCTGGGTGATGGGGGAGGCCCTTCCAGACGGACCCCCCCACACACTAAGCACCCTCCCAGGGCGGCCGAGGGAGAATGAATGGAGTCAGGCAGCTGTTGGTGGGGGTCAGCTTTAGAGGAAGATGTAGGACACAAATGCCGCCCCTGGCTGCGGTTGGCTCTGTCACAAGCTGTGAAGGGACCTGGTGGAAAACGCACAGCGCCCTTCAGTCCGGGAAAGCCAGAAACCCAGAGGGGGCTGGATCTGGGTGCCCAGGGCGGTGGAACCGGAAGGTGAGGGCACAGAGGGGGACTCCCGAGTCTCCCTGTCCATGTCTCTCACTGGCCACATGGAGAACACACGTGTGAGAAAGACCCAAAGCAGGTGAATTAGAAAAGATCTGAACTCAGACGGGGCCACCCGTCTTAGTGAAAAAATTCTCGCAGAAGGGGGGAGGAGCAAAGGGCAGAGTCCGCACGACTCACCCTCCACAGTGAGAGGGGGGTCCCGGATTTCCCGGCGTGTGCAGAGCTGATAACGCAGACTGCGGTTTCAATGGCCAGGGAGGGGGGCCGACGGCACTCCCACCTGCAGACAACCCGGAGGGGGGCACTCGGGGGCGGGGCTCTGGGAGGAACCTCTCTCCGCCCACCGAGGGAAACACTTCGCAGTCAGTGAACGGGAAGTCGGCACCGCGGGATGGGGCTGGGGGACGTGAAAGGCGGCCTCGGCAGCCCGAGGTAGATGCCAGGGCAAAGCAGGAGATGGAAGACATCGGCAGGAATTTTCCAACGTGAGGAACGGAGAGAAAAAGGCGGGTGGAATTCTACACACAGGTGCTCCGGGAGCCGCGGGTTTTTATGAGGTGGTTCGATAAACACGCAGGTGGGGCCGCTGGAGGAGAGGAGAGTGGGTCCCTGTTCTTGTTGCTGGAGGAGGGGCCGGGGAGAAGGGGCGTGGCTCCCCCGCCCTCCCAGCAGGGCCCGGGCCTCCTCCCGCTCGCGGTCAGCAGGGAGCTTCCTCCCAGGACCCCACGGAGGGCGCGGCCAGCCGACGCTGCCCTGCCAGTGGTCCCTGGACACGGAGCCCAGCGGGGCCTTGGCCCCCGGCCCCCACCGAGACCCGTGCGCCCCTGAGTGAGTGCTGCTTTCGCTGCTCATTCTGAGCTGGTTTTTCAGGGTCACAGGAAACTCCAGGCAGTGAGGTGGGAGGACCTTTATGTGGCATCAAGTTATCACTAGTTTGCAGATCGTCGGCCTGTCACGGAACCGACCAGAATGGTCCTAGTGCGAACTTGTTTGTGTGAGGCATGTTCTCGTAGATACGCCAGGTGAGTGCGCAAACGGCCAATGGCGGGCGCCCAGGGCTGGGGCACCTGGCCGTGCAGGTGTGAGGATCGGGGAGGAGACGCTGAATGCATACACGGCCAAACTTGTGTTTGTTAACTGAGCAATAAGGAGTTAGACTTGGGGAGCTGCCACCTTAGGACGTATACTCCGAGGTGGGATGTGAGGTGGGTCACTCCCGCCCTCGCCGGGTGGGGGTTGGAGGGTGGGTATCGGCTCCCACGCGTGGTCAGTCCCCCGCCGCAGGGCACACGGGTCTGTCACTCACAGTGGGACTGGTCCCCCTACTGTTGGGGTCCTGTGCCTCATCGGAGTATTTCGTCTGTACCTCGTCCAAGACGGTAACACCAGGCAGCCCCCTACAGTGGCCCTTCCTGTCACCCCCAGCACAAGGCCTCGGGGACAGGGCGCAGGGTGCCTGGGGCGTCTGCAGCAGGAAGTTGCCGTGGGAACGCAGAGCTGGGGGGCAGGCGGGCCGCCGCTCCCCGAGACCCTGAGCACCACACCTGTGCCTGCCTCCCTCGGATCGGGAGGCGTCCTCCTGTCCTTCCTCAGGGGACTTGTGCGGGCGTCTCTGGTCCCTGCCGGACAGGGGGGGTGGTTTGGGAGTCAGGAGCAGCCGGGCTGCATCTGCCGAGGGCCGGGTACCGGGAAGCTACTTCTTGAATGGCTTTGCTTTAAAACATCGGCGTTACTGTTGTAGATGCCGCCACATCCACAGGCAGAACCTCCTTTTGCAGGAAAGAGGAGAAGGCACCTCCCGGCCAGCAGATGGCAGACTTGCTGCACCGAAGCGCCGGCCCGAGCAGCTGCACTGAGGTTCTGTTCCGAAACACCAGTTAAAGCTCCTTAACGCTGGCGGCGCGTTGAGTGTATCGTGCCCCCCTCACTCTCGTTCTTAGTGTGAGCGTTGGGGTCAGAGTTCCCTCTTCGAGGTGCACGACCTTAAAGTAAAACCGTCTTCTCCGTTTATACAAACAAATGTCACTCTTCTGATCAGGAACAAACCTCAGTGTGCTGGTTCTTAATCATTAAAACCTTCCTCTCCTTTCCTTTCAAAGTACATTCTCCCACGGTCACGGTCACCACACATCACCGCCCCTCCGCCAGCACACAGGCAGCCCCCAGAAACGGGGCGAAGGGCCACCAGGACCCCCGTTCCCTGACCCCCGGGTGCACGTTTGCTGCGGCCCCAATGTGGCGCAGCCCACGTGGAAGACCGCGGCGTGGTGACTAGTGAAAGCAGCAGATGGGAATTCCAGAAAGGGCAAGGGGGGCTTTAGTCTTAAAGAACAAATGACGGAGGAAATTAAGGGGCCGCCTGAAGACGCAGACATTTTACCTGTGATCAGAAATACATTTGGGGTTTTGGGTTGTTTTGTCTTATCAGGGTTTCGACAGTTGGAAGTTAGATGGGAAGAGAAAACGTGACTTTTTCTTCATAATGAACAGTAATTTCCTCTAAATACGTGTGGGGGTCTTCGACACTCAGTCTCATATGGAGAGTGTAGACCCCGCTGAGCTGGAGCAGCTGGCCATTCGCACACACAACAACGAGTCCCCACGGGACACAGGGAAGGGCAGAGAGAGGGAGGTGCGTGAGCGCCCTTTCTGTGGGTGCCACGGAGAGCGTGCAGGTGGAGATGGGTGTCTGCTTCACCCACTCCGGAGCTTCATCCACTCCGGAGCCACCCCCAACTGGAGGAACAGGACCACCCCGTCTCAGGACACGACGCCAGCTGTGCGGGTGGGGACGGCAGGCAGCGCTCAGCAGGTCACCGTGCCCTGTGCCCTGTCCGCCTGCGAGGAGGGGGCTGGTTCTCCCATTCCCCATGTTGCATCTGTCGGTTCCGGATGCTCAGGGTGGCCTCTCCGTGGGTCCGAATGCCACTTCGCTGATACTCAGTGTGTATGCTGCTGGGAGAATTTGAGAAGTGGTGACTGAGGCGCTCTTCGCGGCACTGCCGTGCTCTGACCTGGGAATGCCACGGTGTCCCATCTGCCACCGCCAGTTGGCTGAGAATAATCGTTAAAGCCAGCCCAGCTCCAGAAGAGGGAAATTAGACCCATCTTCCTAGTGGGACGCAGACAGGAATTCACAGCCATCTCGAATTACCACAATATGTCTGGAAAACGATTCGATGAGTTGCTGGGGAGAGTCGCATTCTGGAGAAGCCAGTTGCAACTCAGTGGTTTTGACCTCGACAGGTGAAGTGGGCAGGGAGAGTTTTCTGCCTTGCAGGGGCCGAAATCGCAACGTGTTTCTGCGGGACGGTGGCTTTGCGGTGCACCCCATCATCTCGGGGCTCAAGTGTTCGCGGTTTCTGGAGCTACAGCTTCTCAGCCGCTCTCCCATCTCGGCCTGGCTCAGCTTCCTCCCTGACGGGAAAAAGGCGAATGACCCTCCGCCTCCCGTCATTTCCTGGGGGGCACGCTGCCCCGGGCTGCGGACCCCAGGCTGTTCTGTCCCTTCTCAGAGTGAATGGTTGCCCTTCGAGTGCACTTCCTACCGTGTGAGCACACACACATCTGTTTCCGTCAGATATTTTTATACCCGGGCTTCATCCACTCTTATTTTATGACGCAGCGACCCTGTGGGGTGGGGCGGGCAGGTTCGGCACTGGTGCCAGGTCGATGGCCGACTAGGCAGAGTCTGTGGACTGAGGGTGGGGGACGGGCTGCAGCTGCCGCAGGTCCCCGCCCACTCCCTCGAGCTCCTAGAGCGAGGCGGCCTCCCTCTGCTCTTGTTGTGTTTATTTTTATCTCTTGGTTTGGCAGCGGCAGTGGAGGAGAGAGAAACCCTGGTGTGTTGCTCCACTCACTGATGCATCATGGGTTGGTGGCTGTAAGTGCCAGGACCAGGGATCAAACCTGCAACCTGGGTGCATTGGGACGACCCTCTACCAACTGAGCTACCTGGCCGGGGCCTCCCTTTCACCTCCACCTAGACTTAATCTATTGCTAAACTCAGGCGCACACCTGAGGTGACACTTGTATCTTATTTGCACCCCCCGCCCCCCCAGGAGAAGACATAGCAATACTGCATCACTTAACCTGGACATTTAGGACCCTGGACTGAGGTATGCATTAGGCCCCAGGAAACCGCATGTCTTCTATTTTAAAATTTGAATAATGAGGACGTTACTCAACGTCTCCCCAGCGCTCGTCTCCCCAGCGCTCGCTGCCTCGTGCCTGCCGGAGCCGGGCGTGTCCTCGCTTCATCTGCTTCACAGCAGGAGGCCTGCAAACCGGCTGCCCAGGGAGCCCGGCGGTTGAGGCCACCCCTCAACGCTGGGAGCAGAGCCACAGCTGGAGCTGAGCGCTTGGCCTCGGGCCCCTGCGTGCGCCCCTCTCCACCCTCGACGGGCCCCTGCGCCTGCGCTCAGGAGCCTGCGCGCTGGACACCCGGAGGACTGCGCGGCAGAGAGGCCTGGGTGGCGGGGGAGGGGCGGGGGCTGCGCCAGCCACGCAGGTGCGCGGCGCGTGCGCGGGCGGAAACACGCAGGCGCCCGGCTCTGCGGCCAGGCTTTCCTGGGAAGACGCAGTGGCTGACCTCCGGCTCCGTGGTTATTTTTTCGATAATTTAAAGGCTCATTTAATCCTAATTTTTAAAACTAATTTCATTTTCTCCCACATGATAAAAGCAGGAAAGGAGGAAAATTCAGCTGGAAAGTGTTATTAATTTGGATATATAAAAGCGGAACTATAATATGCATAATCAAGTCTAGTATGCGTGAGCTATAAATAGTAAAAAATCTATTCTTGTTGCTATAGTAACTGGAAAATTTCTACAATATCTCTATTTTTTTTCCAACTGGATTCAGGTGCACTGGCAATTTCTTCTTTAATTTTTTTAATTGAATTCATCGGGGTCACACTGGTTACTGAGATGGTACAGGTTTCAGGCGTACACTTCTGCCGCACATCACCTGTGTGTTGTACCCTCCACCCTGTCCACCCCCCTGGGCCCCCTTCTGCCTCCCCACCCGCTTCCCTCTGGGCAGCCCCTTGCCGTCTGTGTCTGTGTTTCTGTCCTTACCGCCCCCCCCAGCCCCTCCACCGCCTGCCCTCTCACACCTGTCGGTCTCTTCTCTGCATCTGCAAGTCGGTTCCTATCCTGTTTATTAGTTTATTTTCTCCATTGGACTCTGCACAGGAGTAAAGTCACGTGGTCCCTCTCGGTCTCCGACTGGCCTATTTCACTCAGCGCTGTGCCCTGGTTCTGCGTCACTGAGTCACCGCCAGTGCCCTGGGGACACTGTGTAGCCTCACCCGGGGTGTGTGGGGTGGCAGGCGGTGCTGTGACATGGGCCAGGACTGACTGAACCCGCACGAGTGAGTGGCCCTGACCGAGCCCGTAAAGCACCCCACACCGGTCTGGTGGAGAAGGGGGCAGAACTGTGTGCAGTGATGCGCGTGGTGGGTGGTTCCCAAGTGACGTCTACCCAACCACAGTGAAGGAAATGAAACGCAAACGGAGGGAAATGTAAGGGAATTTGGTACAAAGTTAAAAATGTGGAGAATGTCTTCAAACACAAGGAAATCAGTATCATGTGAACTAATTTTCACCTGGAATTCCTTTATTCTTTTTAAAATCTAGTTTATTGATTATGCTATTACAGTTGTCCCATTTCCCCCCTTTATTCCCTTCCACTCTGCACACCCCCTGCCACCTGGATTCCCCCCTTTAGTTCATGTCCATGGGTCGTACACTGAAGTTCTTTGGCTTCTCCATTTCCTATACTATTAACCTCCTCGTCTCTATTTTCACCTACCATTTATGCTACTTATTCTCTGTACTTTTTCTCCCTCTCTTCCCCTCCCACTCCCCCACTGATAACCCTCCATGTGATCTCCATTTCTGTGATTCTGTTCCTGTTCTAGTTGTTTGCTTAGTTCATTTTTTTTAGGTTAGGTTGTTAATACCTGTGAGTTTGTTGTCATTTTACTGGGCATAGTTTTGATCTTCTTTTTCTTAGATAAGTCCCTTTAACATTTCATATAATAAGGGCTTGGTGGTGATGAAGTCCTTGAACTTGACCTTATCTGAGAAGCACCTTATCTGCCCTTCCATTCTAAATGATGGCTTTGCCCATTAGAGTCATCTTGGATGTAGGTCCTTGTCCTCGCCTTTCACAACATGGTGCCAGGGCGTGTGGGCCACTCCTGTCCCGGTGGGTGTGGCGATGCTGTGGGAGGGGCCCGCATCTCCTGCAGCAGGTTGGGTGCAGGGCACCGAGGGCAGGCAGTCCAGACTGTGCCCACCGGGCCCACCCTCGTTGCTACTGCGATAACTCCTTTCTCACCACGAGGGGGCGGCTGGTGTGGGCCTCAGTGGGGATGCGGGGGAATGGTGGCAGCAACTCGGGGGGCGGATTTTGGGAAGACGGCCTTCCACAGACCCCTCAGCTCCTACCAGCTGACTCCATGGCTTCAGAGGGCAGCCGCCGGGGATGGACTGTGCTCCCCCAGGACAGGCCCCGGTGCTGCCATCTCCTCGGTGAGTGAAGGTCTCTCTGTGGCTTTCCCAGAGGTCAGGCCTTTTTGGGTGCAACGATGTGTTTTGCCCTCCCCAAAATAGTTAAAAACAAAGGCTGTTGGACATGGATCTGGAGCACCGTATACAGTCAATCTAAAATCTGGACAGGTGCCCTAAATTCTCATTGCATGAAAGGTAAAATTTAAAAGCGTTTTTTAATCTTCTTATTCAAAGGGACTCTCTTTGTCCTTTTGTGTGAGAAGGATCTGCAGTCTTATGTGGTCTTTCTTTTATCCCACACAGAATTAAATTCCCAGTTCCTGATAAAAATCTCCCTACCTAGCGACTTAGGTGAGAATCCTCATTCAAAGCCATTAACCTTTCCTGAAATAGGTGGGCGTAGAAACAGTTAGGACAGGTCTCCTAGAAGAGAATAATGAGTATTGACTAAAATTTATTTCAAGCCTTTCCCTCTCTTTTTTGCACGTTTTGTGGCTGCGATGAAGTGTGTGAGACAGAAAATATGCCTGAAAGATTGAGTTTCCAAAGGAATTAATTATAATTCTTAGTCCATAGAAGGGAAAAGCAGTTCCTTTGATTTTTCCCTTCTGCTGTGCAGTCTCTCTTGGAAATTTGTTTCTTTTGCGCGTCGACTCTTTCCTTCCGATCAACAAAGTTGTGTGAATGGCCTGGGTCCACGCGAGGTTTTTCCAGTTCAAAATGGAACCCAGGTGCTTGGGGGGGACCCAGCAGAGCGCAGTGCGCAGGACGAGAAGCGAGGCCCTGTGAGCACGAAGCAGGGGGCGGTGCGCAGACGTCAACTCAGGGAGCCGCTGCTGCCCTTGGCCGACAGGAGCTTTGTGGGTGGACAGAAAGGTCATTCACGCGAGGGGAGATGGGACATGTCGGTCAGTCCCACTGACCTACGTCTGGGAGTTGGAGACGGCCAGTGTCCACCTGAAACTCAGAGAGAGGCCCCCGGCGGCCCACAGCGGCTTTCTACGGAAGGAGAGGACCTAAGCCGGAGTGTGTCCTCACCTGGGTCGTAGTGCGTCGGAGTCATTTCCTGCCTCGTTTCTCCGAATCCCGTGTTTCTCACACACGTGGACAAGCTCCCTTTGTCTTTGACTTGTGCCGTGCCCCGCAGCGCCCGACACACAGAGGTGCCCAGAGAGTGTGCGGTGCAGAAACCTGTTCACAACAGGACACACGCTCTGCCGCATTATCTGCTTTACAGAAAGGAGCGTGAGGCAGCCCGAGACGGTTTCCAGGCGTGCGGGTGTGAGCGGACGCCTTGCGTGTGAGCTCTCTGCTTCTGTGTCCTTCATGTCAGTGGGTTCCAGGTCAGGAGGGCAGACGGTTTGGGCATCAGTGCCTGCTTTTGATTGAATTTACCTACTTCGTTTCTAATCGCAAATAGAGACACTCATGAAGGTGGCCGTTTCTCAGAAACTCGGCCTCAGAGGTCAGCGAGGCCGATTCCCGGCTGGAACTGGTGGAGGACCCTTCACTGGTTTCCCAACAGGAAGGGGACTTGGACAGTTGACCCCTGCCAGAGGCGTGACCCACCCACGTGACATTTCCGGCTGCAGAACCGGGCAGGATTCCGTCACAGGGATGGTGGATGCCCGACTTCGGCGACTGCCTTTCCACCAAACCCGGCCTTCAGATGGCGTTTAAACGCTGGAGCCTTAGCACTTTCCCTAAGTGCAGAGGGTTGAAGGAGACGTTTCGTTCTAAATTCCACGTGTCCAGGCTGCTGACAGCCCCCCAGGACTGAGACAGATGCTGCTGTGCAGTCAGGACAAATGGGTGCAGTCTGAGCGTCTCTCTTCAGACCTCACGCAGTGTCTGAACAAACGCTCTGATTCCAGGCAAACAACTGGCTAATGGGCTTCCTTCGACTCGGTACCACAAATAGAATGAGATTAGGAGACACAGAGAGCCCATTTGAGGCGGAGCGTAAGATAATACTCCTGTGAGACAGTGCTCAATGGCTTTGAAAACGCAGCTAACAGGCCAAGGCTGGAATGCTGACTTGTTGTGGGAGAGAAGCCCATAAATACAGCAGCAGGATTTTGCAAAAAGGACACGTTAAATTAATGTATTCAGTCAAATTTATGTCAAGGGAAAACTAAAAAATCTAATAGAAAGCTAAGCCCCAAGAACATTATTTGTCATTAAGTAGTGGCTGTATTTTTGACATTTGATATAGAACATCTGGCCTTCAATGATTTTTGTGTCTGCCTTAAGAGCCAGGCATCGATCCGTCAAGATAACCAATAGGCAATCTACTCCAATCATCGATCGCCACAGTCCGTATCGTTGAACTCGCACAGATGACGTAAGCAGGTCTGCAGGAACCCGAGGGTGATTAGAAGTTGGAAGTGTGGAGGCTGGATTTATAGATGCTGGGGTTTGAGGCTTCCTTCTGATATTTTACCTTCACTTTGTAACTTTCTACTCTGATAAAATTTTAAGTGCAGCAAAATGTTATAGCCAAAGGAAAATCATCTACCCTGCACCGGATTCTGATTCACACAACTGCTTCCTCGCCTGGCTCCCCCTTCTCCTCTCTCTGCCTCCTCACACCCACACACCCACACATGCACACACATGCACACACACAGAGTTCCACGCAGACTCACACCCACACACCCACACATGCACACACATGCACACACACAGAGTTCCGCACAGACTCACACTCACACACACACATGCACACACACATTCTCTGAACCACTTCAGCACCGCAGCAGCTGTGTCCTTTCTTGCTCTCCTTAGTGAGTGTTTTCCAAACCTGAAGAGCCGCTCTCGGAACGGGGACTTCAGTTCTGGTGCAGCGCAGCTCTCTCCTCGCCTTCGTTCCGTTCATGTTCACGGGTCTCAGGAACAGCTCTCGGAGGTCCGTCCTGCTTCTCTCCCCCACCTCCGGGATCGGCGGCCAGCCTGTCAGGTCTCTTTGTTCTCTTTCCCTCCAGGAAATGTCCAAGATTCCCTTGCCTTTGTCAGTTGTCATGATGTTTTTGAGGACCATTGGAAATGACTTTGCGAGAGGACCCACAGCGTAGATTCGTCCGAGATTTCCTCGGGTGTAAATAGAGGCGGCATCTTTCTGGCAAGAAACCTCAAAAGAGGTGTCGAGTGCCTCTCAGTGCAAAGTGGTGAATGAGTCAAGTGACAAGTTTCCCCTTTTGACTAATAAGTAATTTGTGGAAAGATAGTTTGAAATGATGTAAATACTCTATTTGTCCTCAAACCTTCACCCCGGCCCATTCACATGTGTGTCTGTCAACTCTGTCTTCTAATTACCAGTAACTGGTATTTCCATTCCAACCCCCTGGGGCAGCTTTAGGATTCCCTGTTCCTATACGTATTCCCATTCCACCAACAGGAAAAACATTCCGATTCTCATTATTGATGCTATTGAATATAGCTTGGTCTCAATCCCAGAGAACAAAAGAGACTTTTGGAATTACTATTCTATGATACTGCTGTAGCTCTGGCTGACACTCGTTTGCGTAAAACCTACTGATGTTCCCCCTCCTGGGCCGTCTCCAGAGGCCTGGTGTGGGGAGAGCGTCACAGCCGTGAGGCCGAGACCCCGTAACACCTGAGCCTCCAGGTGGGACGGATCCCGTCCCTCCACTGTCCTTGGCGGTTCCTGCCGGGTTCCGTTTTTCTTCTGCCAAAAGGCTTTCCCTGCACATAGTTCGATTCCCTGTCTGTCTGTCCGCGTCTTTTGTCTGTTTTCCAGTCGGGTGCTCGGCGTTTTCACTGCCGACACCAGGAGCTCTTCACACAGTCCAGGTCCCGTGTCTCGGCCGGGCCGGTGGCTCACAGCTGTTTTCCCTCACCTGTGGCTTGTGTTTCCAGCTCCACATTCTCATCTGTAGAGAAGAATGTTTCATTTTGGTGAAGACTAATTTATCAACATTTCCTTCAATGGACTGTACTTTTGGCATTAAAGGCAAAAATGGGCCAACCCACAGATTCCTCGGGTTTTCTCCTTTTCAGGAAATATACCTTACATTTAGTGTTGGATTTGGGGGGGTTGGTTTTTCTCTAATGGTTGCGCCTGGTAGTTTTTGATTGGATGTCGGACACTGTGAGTGTGACCCGGCTGGGGGCTGGGCGTTTTCGTGTTTCTAAAAGTATTGTTGAGCTGTGGTCTAGGGCCTCATTGTTACCCGCTCCTTTCGATCGTCCTGAGACCTGCTTTGCCCTTTGCAGGTGGGACCAGGGAAGCGCACGGTGCGAGATGAATCCTCCGTCTGTCGCTGGGAGACTCCTCTCAGTTCTCTAGCCAACGCCCCCAGAGAAACGAGATTCTGCTCTGGCTGTTGGGAAGGCGCTGCTCCGGGCATTGTGTGGGAGCTGGGCTCTGTGCCCGCTCACCCTCTCACCTGGGGCTCTCACCGACCAGGACTCGGCTGAATACTGGGGTGGGCGAGGGGGTGGAGCCCCCGCACCCCCAGAGGCCCTTTCAAAGCCCAGACCTTTCCAGAGCTTCTGCTGAGAACTCTGCTCCTCCATTCTCACTGTGCCCTCAGCTCTGGGAGGCACTGGGCTCCACCGGAGCTGCCCCCGCCCCCGGCCCCCCGCACCGCCCAGGGGTCAGAGTGGCAGATGCAGTGCACCCCTCCTGGGCTCCCCTTCTCTCCTCTGGGGCCCAGTGCGCATGCCTAGGGAACTGTGAGGTCTTGTATT
Source organism: Artibeus jamaicensis (assembly GCF_021234435.1). NCBI lineage: Eukaryota > Metazoa > Chordata > Mammalia > Chiroptera > Phyllostomidae > Artibeus > Artibeus jamaicensis. Next base: position 521,396 of record NW_026522022.1, read on the forward strand.
CATTCAGCTTCTCAAGTCATTTCTGTGGGAAGGTTACATTTTCTGTATTACTCTATCTTGACTGCAGCTAAACTTGGGACTCACATTCCAAACTTTCATCTTCCTGCCGTTACATGCAAAGATGTTGCCAGCAGTTTCTAGTGTGTGGGGCGTTTTCTGCTCCGCGTGTCTGTGCCCCTCACCTGGTGCAAATCAGCCCTTTGGAGCGACCTCACTTGTCACTCTTCCGACCCCGACACACGGGACCTTCAGACCTGCTCTCTGTGTCCCCAGCTCTCTTTCTCAGACTCCTGATTCCCCTTTTCTATAGATTACCTATTTTATTGCTGGGGTGTTACTAGATTTTCTCTTGCACGAGCTCGCGTCTATTTAAACAACCTGCACCTCACATGTGTACGGTCTCTGTCATTTATCTGCCGATCCTCCTAACGAGCTTTTCTCCACCCCCACCTCCTCCTCCTCCTTCGTCTCCTGTTCCTCTTCCTTTTGTGCTGCATCCTTCGGCCACACCCATCCCGAGGACCGTTACTCGTCCTGGAGAATTCTGGTTGCCTCCGGCTTTCCTCACATGGGTCATGGAAGGGGTGCTGGAGATACCTCGGCGGGTCTGTGGTTCAGAGTGGTAGACACTTTCTGTCTAGTCTGTCGTTTTCCTTCTGCCGTTTTCTGGGTTTCAGTGTTTCACACCAGAAGTCGAGTGTCTGCCTGATGATTTCTGCCCCTCGCAAATAATTGTTCTTTTTCTTTGGAATCCTATTCACACCCCTTTTTCTTTAAAATTCTTCACTGAGCATCATCGCTTTTCCAGCCACAGGATGTAAGCCACCTCGGTGCCCTGCAACGCCTCCTTGCCGTACGGACAGCGTCCTTTCGTCCTTCCGTTAGCGTCTGGGAACCTCCGCTGTTTTGCAGTAAACCTTCTGACCTGCCCTCCACGTCCGCCCTGACTTCCCTCACGGCCCATTTATTTTAATTCTGTGCTTTGGGTTTTGAGACATGTCTTTACTTTGATCTTTTCATTGTACTTGAGCAACCGACTCTGATCTAAATAGTAGTTTTCTACTCTTAATTTATGGAATGTTTGCTAATTATAACCTGCTAGCCAATTAGTTTGAAAATTGTCTGATTTCAGTTGTAGAAAGTGAACTCCGAGCTGCTGTCTCTAAGTGTCTGTTTTCTTCTTTGGTGATGTTTTCTCCACAACCTGGACGTTATTTAGAAGGTCATGGTCACACTTCTTGTTGCTGTCGCTCTTTCTGCCAGCAGCTTGGGCCTGGGCTCCGTGGAAGGCCACGCTCCGGCTCAGATCTGGCGGGTGGGGGCCCAGCTGTTTGCAGCCCCAGGCCAGAGTTGGGGTGCAGCCCCCCCGCCGCTGTCTACCAGCCCTGGAGGAGTCAGTCCCTTCTTACTACCCAGACTCCGCCGCTCCGCCCTGGGCCTGCCGTCCTCTACGGCCCGGGGCCTCCCCGGCCAGCACAGGCAGAGCTTCCAGCTGCCCCAGGCCGTCACCGGGGGCCGGTCTGTAACAACACCCACCCCGCCTTGCCTCTCTTGGGTCTGGGTGTCTGAAGAGGCGCAGCTCTCCCTAGAATCCCCGCCAAGCGTCCTCCATGAGCTCTCCCCAGGTGGTGGTCCCTCTCTGAAGGGAAGTAGAGTTGCACCGAGGTCTCCATGGTGACGGCCGACACTGTGCCTCCCCCATACTCTCAAGTGGGCTGAATTGTTGGATCCCAAGGGCCCTAAGGAAGAGCCTGTGAGCTTGGCCTGGTGGGGGCTGGGAATAGCCCAGCACATGTGAGTCACAGCCTCCCCAGGTGCCGCCCTTGTGTTATCTGAAAAACTCGCAGTTTAGGAAAATGATATTTTCAAACAGGTCAGAGAGAAGACCACCGGTGTGCAGAGTGTCATCACCTTAGGAGGAGACAAGCGTGGGTGTTCCAACTACACCCACGCATGGGGGGCACAGATAGGCCATCAAGACAGTGAACATTGTTTGCTGTTGTTGACCGGAGACCGTGCTGGAATTCCGTTAAGACGGGGAGGGCGGGAAGCTCGCCAACACCGTCGCAGGGCACAAGCTTGCAGGTCAGCCCGGGACACGAGCACAGTTCCCCTTAGAAAGCGACGAGGCGCATGTTTTTCAACAACATGGGGTCAGAATGACTCCGGAGCCCTTTGCTGAAGACTCTGAGATGGAATCACCTTCCCGAGCGGCATTTATGCGCCACGTGTATGTGTTTTAGAGGGTGGGGTGATGTGCCTGAATGAACGCTCGGCTCCTAAGGACCAGATTTCAGAAAGGAACGGGACCGTGCACTGCAGTCTCATCCTGGGCGATCGCCGGGGTCACGCTGGCGGGCGAGGAGAGGGGAGCGCAGGCAGAGGGCGCCTGTGGCCGGACACGCGGGCAGAGCGGGGCCTCCCTTGCCTGGGATGCAGGCATGTCCACAGGCCTAGGGACAGAAAGGGCATCTGTGTCAGCACCGCGCCCCCGCCCTTCTCCCCCGGGGCAGCCAAGTGAGGGCCGGGGTCCTGGACACTGTCCTTCCCGATGTCCGCTCCTCTCGGCCTTGCAGTGACCACGGGCCCCGTCCCCTTGGGCGACTTGGGCGACGTCTGCCTTTCTTTGCTCACGTCCTCTGCCGACCCACCGGTTACTTCGGTTTCTAACCACAGGCCCGTGGAGCGAGTCTTCCTTCCTGCTCCAGCGCCGGTCGGCCTCAGGTCAGGATGTTCAGGGCCAACAGGGCAGCTGCGCCGCCCCCTCCTGTCCTGGGGACACCTGCGCCCTTGGTCCCTGGGCTTCTTCTCTCTGCCCTGCAGCCCCTGCCAATGCTGAGTCCTGGGTTATGTTTAAATTTGCATTCTGTTCGGCTTTTTCCTTCTTCCGTGAGTTTGAAGTTGTGTGTTTACTTTCCAAATATTTGGGGATGTTTAAGATACTTCACATCATTGATTTTTAGTTTAATTCCATGAAGGTTTGATGTCATATCTTGAACGATTCTTTTTTCTTTTAAACACGGTGAGGTTTGTTTTCTGGTCCCCAGCACCACTAGCCCCCACGGGTATTTCCCTGCAAATCTGAGAGGATCAGGTGTTTTCTGTGAGGTTGGGCTGAGTGTCCTATAGACGGGGATTGAGCAGCCTGGCGGGGGCTTGGCTGCCTCCCGCCCCTGTGACGGCCCAGCTCACTGCTCATCAGTTCCCGTTAGAAGGACAGGCCCCCACACTTACTGGGTTCCCCTTTCTCCTTTCAGGTCCCCATCACCGCCTCAGGATTTGGAAGCTCGGTTGCTAGGAGACACTAGTTCAGTATGACCATGACCTTTTGCAGATCCCCGTCTTCCTCGTGCCGATTCCCACTCGGTTTCTCACCAGCTCCTGCCTCTGGTGCGCGTCTCGCCTTCCTCCGGTTCCAGTGTGCATTTTCTGTCTCGCTTCACCTTCTCCTTCTACCCTATCCTTTTATATTTACAGTTGGTTTCCTGGAAGCAGCCTGAAGTCTCGCTTTTAACCGCAATCTGACTTTACTTTATTGGTGTGTTTGTACCGTTCTCCAGTGATGTGATTGCTCAGAGGTCTGGATTAAAACCTGTCATTTCTTTGGTTGTTTTGCTGTTTGCTATTGCTGAGCCCTCTCTTCTTTTTTCTTCCTTTTCTTATTTTACGTAAGCAGTAGCTTTGAGTCCTTTCTCTCACCTTGATGGACCTACTATTTACACGCCTTTTATGTACTCACTTTTTCAGGAGATCGCTGGGGGTTACACCAGCTGTCTTGAATGAACGGTGCTCCACCAGCCAAGACTTCACAGTAACATTTTCTCCATCTCTGCCTCACGGTATTCGAACTGTTTTCTCATACCCTCTACTTTTACATGTGCTGACGTTGCCATTTTGGCTTGAGCACATTCTCTTTAAGAGCGTTTCAAAGGAAGAACACTAGTAAATTTAATTTAATTTATTTTTTAGTCCATCTCTGTGCCCTGCATTTCCTTGGGCAGATGCAAGTTTCAGGGCGACATTAGGCCCCTTTAACATTTCTATGGATGCGGGCTTCTGTTCCTGGAAATTAGTTCTCTTAAAAAAAAGATTTAAAACATTTTTTTTCTAAGAAAGACTTTATTTCTCAGTCATTTCTGCAAGACTTTTCCTGGGCAGAGTCTGGGATGGATAGTTTTTGCTGGTAGAGTGCACTGAACATTTAACTCAGCCCTCTCCCTGCTGATAGGGGTTCTGACATAAAATTTGCACCAATCCTTACCCTTTTTCTTCTAAATGTGGTATTTCTTCGTTCTCTGGCTGTTTTCACGATTTTCCACATCTTTTTGTCTGATTCGTCTTCTAATGATTCCTCTGTTGCTTGCCAGTGGGTGGCTCTCCCAGCTGTCACACGCCTTGTCCTGCTCCTGTTCAGAGACACACGCTGTACAGGACAGTAGTGACTGAGGGGACGGCCTGCGTGTCTGGAGGTGGCTGCTTCTTTTCTTGCTGGGCCTTGGGGGTGTGCTGTGCACCCCTCTACTTGTGTGTGTGCTGGACAGCTGCTGCGGTTGCTATGGCTACCTTCACGCCCACAACTTGAAGACCCCCGGAGTGGCAGATGGGAACTGATTACTAAAATTCTTCGAGACTCCAAGAATACATATTTGCAGATCTGACCAAAAAAATAGGTCTAATTTAGATACATTCACCTAAGAGGCCATTGTTCTGTCGGCTGCTGCTACTTCTTCATGTGACAGTCGAGGGAGGAGGGGTCCGTGCCCTGGGCCGAACAGTCTGGCGTTGGGCGCTGTGAACATCCCGGAGGCACAGTGGCTGGACACCTCTGTCCTGCAGGAATCACGTGTCCGTGCTGGGTGGCGCCGGCCGGAGCGGGATCCGGCCAGATCCGGAGTTCTGTGTCTTCGCTTCGTGGGCCCCTTGGAAGCTCTGGGTCCATCGCTGTCCCTGTCATGCAGTTTCCCTCTTGTCAGTTGTCATTCAAATCTGTGCATTGAGAGTCAGAGGCTCAGCTCTCCCGTTTGGCACGGGGAAGAGTTTGCACCCCTCCCTTTTTCTCAGGTGGCTTTGGCAAACCTGTAAGTGCTTTTCCTTTAATGTAATATTACATGCAGGGTCTGGCAGAAGTGGGGCCTGCTTGAGTGGGGTTGGTAGGGTAACATAGGGTGTGATCATGCGTAGTTTTAACTTGAACATTTCACCTAAAATGTCACCTGGTGTGCTGGAGTGTGAGATTGTGCTGTTACAGAATCGCCTGCTTATGATTTTGTAATACAACAAGGGCGTTATTTATGCCAGGCCCTGTACATAAAATAATGCAAATTCTTTTGAATGTTCTGTAGGACCTGCACCGGCTCTGTGACTCAAAAACACCCTCATCGGGGTCTGGGAGCCCCCTTCTTTGACGTGAACAGATTGTGAAATAAGCCTGGGTGCAGTGTCTGAGTGGGGGCCTCGCCTGGGTGGGCACCCGCTGCGAGGCGCAAACCCCCTCCTGCCATGGGGACAGGACAGGTGTGTTTTCTTCTGAGTAGAGCGGAGGGACAGACACCCACAGCTACCAGGTGAGCTGGTTCTCACCCCCGGAGCATCTGGGCCGCTTCCTTGTGGACCAGCCACGGCTGGTGTTGGGCACGGGTGTGCCTGGCAGATACCCATCGCCTTCACCCTCAGGGGGCACTGGGAGAGGCGCCGCCCCAGGACCAGACCTGGGTGGCAGCTTTGTCTGGGATTTCCAGCCTCCGGAACCACGATGAGTGACTTTCTACTGTTTGTGAGCCACCCAGGGGTGGCATTTTGTCCTCTCAGCCTGAATAGACGGCCCCTGTCTTGTGGCTTCTCTTCCGTCTCCTCCCCTTCACGGTGGGTGACCTGCTAGAAGCAGAGGCCTGTGTGCGCTGCCCCCCCGCCCCCTGCCCCCTGCAGCTCTGCCTTCCTCCCCAACACCAGCAAGGCCACACGTGACTCTCCGTTCACAGACAGAAGCAGCGTTTCTCAGTCACCGCCTTGCGGGTGGTCCCATCAGGGGAGACTGGCCGTGACCTCGAACTCTGGGTGAACCCTTCTGGGTCCTCTTACATCACACACGCCTTTGAAACGGTTTTTCTGGGAGCCACGTACACTCTCGATTCCCAAGTCTACCTGCAGCCACAGCGGCTCCCTCCTGGACGTCACGTCTCCATGTCAACCCGGCGGCTGCAGTGACAAACCCGACTCTGCCTTCAGACGTTGGGCCACACGTAGTTTGAATAGAGTGGAGAATGGAGAAAGTGTTTGGGCTGCAATGTTCAAACATCAATGATAAGATATTAAGTTACACTGAGCCGCTTTCAACATTCAAGATAAAAAGAAAGAAGAACATTTAATATTAGCAATTGTGGTCACATTAGAACTCAGGCTGTTTGGCAACAAAATGCTTTCTTCCCAGAAGGAAAGAAATCAGAAAATTAGACCAGTATTTGATTCTGAATCATTTTATTTGAAAATATTTGGCATTTGGTTTTGTGTACACAATCTCTCTTTAATAAATGAATGCATATTTAGAAATTCAGCTCTCCTTTTCAAAAGAGCGGCATGAATAATACATTATCAATATAACATCCAATTACTATCCTGAAGTCGCTCAAATCATAATGCTCGGCACTAATGAGAAGACGCCAAAAGAGTAATGGAAAGTAAGGTTATTTATTAAAACCCTAGCACTCCAAAGGCTGTAGAAATTAGCATAAATAAATGTGCAGATAAAAAGCACTGAAATGAATACTGAGATCCCCCCGGCTCGCCGTCTGGAAAGAAGATGAACGGCCCACGCAAACCAAAGAGCCCACTCATCCGTTGCTCTGCTGCTTCTCCTTCCAGGGGGTGTGAGGCCTGGTGCCTGCCCCAAAGTGGGGGAGCACAGGGGTCCCCACTTAGGGGACATGTGTCATAGAAGAGAGAGAGAATAGGAGATGGAAAATGGCTCATTTAATGGTGAGAGATTTAAAAACAAAAAACCTCAAAACACAGCACAGGGAGCCATCAGGAAGGACAGCATTCAGAAAGAAAGCCATGTGACGTGTTCGGCTTGTCACCGGCTGTCACGCAGACACTGGGACCCTTGGTGCTATGGCCCTGCACCCGAGGGGGGCACAGGACCCTCCCATGGCCTCTCCCCTCCACCCCTGCAGGCTCAGGAGAATGGAAGACGAGGGACCCGGTGCGGGTGGGGGTGTGCCTTGCCTCTCGTACGTTTGCCACAGGTCTGCCTGCCACCCCGAAAAGCGCAATGTATCAGTGACGTTGGCACTCACTCTCAGTGCAGACGAGGGCCTTGGCGGGGAGATGGTCTCCATGACGACAAGACCAGTGTCAAGCACACCCATGTGCGCACCCCACCCCCGTGCATTGCACTCTACGTAGAGGTGCAAGGCAGTGACTCCACCTGTGGTGACGAGTGTCACACATCAAAGGAGTCAGCTCCCAGGGAACAGCCTCTTGGGGCTCCCTGGCATCTCATCCCAGGGGCAGCTCCCTATCCGTCGTCATGACGACGTGTGTTCATCGACTTGACCTGATTGTCAGTTGACGGGCACCTGGGCAGCTTCCGAATCCCGACTATTGCAAACAACTCTGCGATGAACACAGAGGTGCATGTATTCTTTCAAATTTGTGTTTGGGATGTCTTCCGATCTATAAGCAAGAGTGGAATCGCTGGGTCAAAAGGCAGTTACATTTTAACGTTTCGAGGAGACTCCACACTGCTCCCCACAGGGGCCGCCCCGTCCGCACTCCCACCGGCAGTGCCCGAGGGTCCCCTTTCTCTGCATCCTCGCCTGCACTTGTTTGCTGATTTGCTGGCGATGGTCTTGCTGACAGGCCTGGGGTGAGGTCTCACTGTGGATTCAGCTTCCCTCCCTCTGATGACCAGCCACCTGGAGCATCTCACCCGGACTTTGCTGCAGGACCTGGGGCTGGCTGGTGATCGACGCTGAAATCCAGACGGCAACTTTCATAATGTGTTCATAAACCCTTTAATTTCCGCTTTATGTGTGGCTGTAATATTTATTAACATGCCTGAATTCTTTAGAGCCCACGTGTTTTCCCGTGTTGCTCCCCACTTATATTTATACGTCACTTTCGTCACCACTTGTCCTTTAAGCATTTGTCTCTTTACACCACGACCAGCGTGAGTCCCTCAAAGCCACACATTTGCTCCTTCCTGGAACTTTGGTGATTAAAAAAATTGTCAAAATATTCTACTTCTGCTTACACTGAACTCCATTTAAATATTTTATTGCTGCATGATCTTTAGAAATGTGTCCACATCTATTTTTTTATGGAGATTTACTCTTAACCAGCAATACACTCGGACATGAAATACCAGCATTTGCTTTAACCGTGTGTCATTTTGGGTTATATGAGTGGGCGTGTCTTGTGTGAAGTCGGTCATTTACCATTTCACTGATAAAGTGTATAATGAAACGTGTAATAAACACAGAACACCACGAGGCATGTTTGTATTAATTATATGAGCGCATGTACATCTTTACACACGAGTGTCTCCGGCCTGGAGCTGGGCTGTGACTCGGCCTCCTGAGGAAATCACCTCCCGTCCCGAAGGAAGAGCGGCCTCTTCGGTCCCACCGCGCGGTGTCCGTGTTCACGGGTAGACGGTTCTGCGATTCTTTGTATAAAACCAGACTCACGTCCAACAGGCTGCATCAGTGGAGTTCGCGTGTGTCCTACGGGTCGCCGTGTTGTGTGTGAAAACAGATTTGCTCGCCCGGCCCTTCCAGGGCACGTCCCCCGGCATCTGCGGCCGAAGTGTGTTTGCGGCAAAAGCGCCAGGCGGGAATGCGACGCCGACTCGCCCTGCTGCCGTCCCGAAGCACGACCCGGGTCTGTGCCCAGGGACCACGACCGCCTGGCCGTCTGATGTCCACCCCGCCACCAAGCCGCAGACTTGCAGAGTTAGGTGTCGCCGATGGACGAAGGGGGCAGAGCATGGGCCGCGGGAGAGGAAGGAAGACGCTGCGTCCGAGAGTGGAAGGGTTTGAGAGAAGAGTGGGGAGGGTGCTGTGATGAGCACGGCGAGAGATTCGTCCCCCGTGAACGGCAGGCTGATGGCCCAGTCCGGGGAGCAGTTAGGGGGCAGCGTGCCGTGGGCTCCCAGGTCCTCCTCGGCTCCACCCGCCCGGGGGTTGTCAGGGCAACCAGGTGCCACCATGGACCCGAGGGTGACAAATGTGCTGCCTTTAACCTCACTCTGCGGGAGTTGGGTCGGGTCTCCGCTGAACCCCCAAATCCGCACGTGCACCTTCCGCAGAATCGGTGCAGGGCCCCCCACGCCACCTCCCAGAGACCCCGGCCGCCCGGTGTTTCCGAAGTGTGGGTGTGAAGGCACTTTCCTGCTGGGAGGGGTCCCCGCTCTGTCTGAGCAGCGGCACAACCTGGGGGCTGAGGAAAGTGACCGCGGCTGGTCCCACCAGGTGCGGAGGAAACGAAGCAGGTGGTGGGTTTAAAGAACGCGGACGGCGGGCCAGGTGCGTGGCCCGAGAGTCACGGCGCGGCTTCCTGGGGAGAAGTCCAGTCGCCAGGGTTCGGCCGGGCCCACAGTTGAAGGGGAGGAAGTTGTCTCACGAAACGAGGGCAGAGGATGCTAATCCACGGCGACAACGTGTCGCTTTTCCAGACGGGAAGTACAATATAGAAGTAAAAGCTCTGACATTCGGAGACGCAGCCTTGGCCGCCAAGGAGACGGGCTGCTCTGGACGGGAGGGGACAGTTCTGGGCGGTCAAAGGAGTGTGAAAGGCACACACGCCGACCTACCTGCACACACACACCACACACCACCTACATGCGTGAACACACAACCACACGTGCACACACTCACACACACATTTCCAGTCGGGTCTCCAGACTCCCCCGAGCTCACTGCAGGGCTGGCCCGCGGCTGGGGGGCAGTGGATACATTTAGTGACGGGTAGGAAACCTTCACCACTCACTGTCATCACTGTGTGTCGTTTCACCTTTGTTTCCGTAAAAACGGTTTTCATAGCGGCTGTGAGTAAGAGAGAGGACGGGAGGGAGGGGCTTGCGGTGGGCGTCGCGGTGCCTCTGCGAGGATAGAAGTGCGGCTGTAGTGTCCCCACCTGACCAGGGAGCTGATGCCGGTGGACGACCGATTCAGGTCAGTCAGCAGAGGGACCTGCAGACACGCCTCCTTCCCTGTCTCGGCTCTTTGCCCGGGTGTGAGACGAATCCTCTCGCACACCCGTGTGCCCCATCCTGCCCCCAAACGTAAGAACCGAAGCGTTGGTCATCACTCAGGCAGCGCCTGGGACTTTCCCAGGAGCAGGAGGGGCCTGCAGGCCTGGCCTGGGGCCTGGGAGGCCTTCCCGCAGCCTGCAGAACGCGGGCTGGTGAGCCGCCTCCCGTGTGGAGAGCCAGGGGAGAAGGGCCGCGCAGCGCCCGCCACCTCTCTGGACGCTCGGGATGAGAACCAGGGCCCCCACGTGAGCAGGTGCAGACCACAGCACAAGGCCACGTGGGTGTCCAGGTAACGGTTCCGGTGGTGGTCCGCTGGGAGCCAGCCAGAAGGACCTTGGCATGACTGGGGCCCGGCCACTCTCTCCTTACAGACACAGAGAAACCAGCAGAGGGCCACCTGGAGCAGCCACCGAGTGAATCACCTTCACCTGCTTGAGTTACAGGAGCAAAAGGGCAGCCCCGAACGACTGGGTGCCTGCGTTTCACCCAGGTGTTTACTTTTGGACTCGGGTGGGGGTGTGTCCGCTTGCTGTTTGCACAGCGGGACGAGAGAGCACAGGACTCGAGGTCTCCGGGGGCTCGCTGCTGCGCCGCTGGAAATAGCTCGCAGGCGTCTCTGGGCAGCGGTGCACGGAGCCTCAGCCCACTCAGGGTCTCCCAGTGCCGCTCGCTCGGGTAAGTCAGGGAGGGCCGATGACAGGGGGAGCTCTTCCTCCACAGGTAGAGGCTCTGGCCCTGTTTTCCTCATCCTGCCTTCATACACTTGGGATGGATGGAAAAAATGCTCCGCCTCGGCCGGTTTCCAGGCGCCCTCGAGAAGGGCGTGCAGCTGGGGTTTGGGGCGTTTGGCGGCATGAGAGACGCTGTCCTTCACAAACCAGAGTCTGGCTGGCTAAGTGACAGGTCGCAAGCTTAGCAGAAAACAATAACACAAATCTGTAGAGAAAGAGAGCATATTGGGAAGATCACATCAGGAACACGGGCTTTCAAGAGCAGACAGAAGGACTGGGAATAAGGCCGACACCATGTTTGCCGGCGGCACCGGTGGGCGGCGGGGCAGCCGGGTGGTCCGGGGGCTTCTTGCCCCCGAGGGAGCAGGGCAGTTACTCACAAGGCTTTGTGGGAAGTAAAACCTGCAGCTCTGATCCTCATAGTTTATGGACTTGTGAAATGAGGCATCGTCGCTTCTCGCTGCGTTGCTGTTCCTTGCGTGGCCTCTGGATTTGGAACCCGGGCAGAGGCCTGTCCTGGGGCGTGATGCCCCGTGTGCACCGGGAACCGTGCCCTGGGAATTGCACACGCACACAAGCACCCCTGTTTCCCAGCTTGGGGCAGCCACGAAGCTCTGCTGGGCTTGGACCTGGCGGTGAACTGGATGAGGATCTGAGCATCCACGGGCCTCTGACCCCGGTTCACTTGTCCTGATTGCTGTTGTTTATCCTGGAAGTCTCGGGAATTTATGGTAATGCTGTGAAAATGCCAATGTATTCGGGTGCACCAATGTCAGGGACGTGACGCCTCCCTGGGTCCTCCGGTCGATGCTGCATGTCAAGGAGCAAGGGGCGCCGAGGGGATTGGGGCGGCGGCTGTGTGTGAGCTCGATTTTCCGAACTGTGGCGGCAGAGCCGTCTGGCCGCCTGCGGAGACGTGTGGCTGGGAGAGGTGAGAAAACGGGGCCGCCCGAGCCTGAACAGACACGAGTGTACGAATCTATTCTCCCCCCGACGTCTGCTGTCCTGCAATATTCTCACGGTCTAACTGTCTCTTACAGGGGCCTGCTGTAGTTTACTGTGTTTTGTTGAACTCTGATGGGCACTCGAGTTATTTCCAGCATGTTCCTGCTATGGACAGTGCTGCCTTCTTGTGTGAGGGTTTTCAAACTTGAGGAAACGTTTGTAGAGGACAAAATGCCAGGTTACGAAATAGATACTTCCAGTAATTGGCTAGACATTAACAACACACTCTCTCAAACACAGCGTCAGTTCATATTCCCAGGAAGAAGGTGGGAGAGCGACCGATCAGCCACAGCTTTTCGGGAGGCTAGCGTCATCTCAGAGTTGAAAACAGGACCCGCCGGCGGGGGGCGGGGGGGCGGCGGCTCACTGCTGCTGTGGTTGAAGTTATCAATGTGTGTGCATATTTTTTGTGTTTTTGTAGGTTGGAGACACGTTACCGCCGCCTGTTCACGAGGCCACATCCGCTTTCAGGGAGTCACCCGGTCACGTCTTAGCGACTTACTGCAGTACTGCAGCTGAAGGAGCACACACGGACGGCCCGCTAACACGGACCCGTGGGCGGCAGCGTGACCTTCCATGTGTCTGTCCCCAGCACGCGCACAGACCACATTGGGTCTGCAGAAGTTACACTAGGTAATTGTGGCTGATTTAATAAAGATGGGACATAAGTGTTTTTTGAAGGGTCCCCTGATCCCCCCACACTGACTAAGAGAAGTGTGCCCTCTCTGTGCCCCGAGGGACTCGGTTGTTCGGGGAGCACACCTGCTGTGTGTTCAGTGAGGTCCGTTCCTCAGGACAAGATTAGCTACGGACATGACTTATTAGTCAACTAAATTTATATGCTGGAGCCATTCTTAAGGTCTGAAAATGAACTTTACATGAAGAAGCTTTTTCAATAGCAAAGAGTAAGTGCAATACCTACACACCCGACTAACCCAACACTTTATGGCTGGTGGGCGTCGAAATTACGCTTGAATAGGTCTGTGTGATCAAAGCATTTTCGAAACTTGTGGTGCACGCGTCTGCAGCTCAAGGCTTTGAAGACAGTGCCACCGGGGAAAGCCTCTGGGTGGCCCCACCTGGTCGTGATGTGGTCTGGAGGCATCACGTCAGGGGCTCTCGGGGACAGTCACTGCGTGACATCCAGTGAACACACAGAGGTGACCTTGAGTTAACGTTCCCCTTGGGCCCTTTATTAGGTCTCTTCCCAGGACATCTGTCAAGGACAGAAATCCACTTGTGTTTCACCATCTGTGCCTCGCCCACTAATGATGAGTTAGTGTCTTGTGAAATAGCCCAAAGGTAAGTCGCTGGAGGGAGGGCGGGAGGGAGGAGTCTGGTAACTTCAATTACAGCGGAATCGACTGCAGGCAGGTGCTTCCCTCCACAAACGCGATCTAATTCACCAGGCACCGCCTACCCAATCCATCGTGGCTTCTCAGGTACCAATACTTCTTGGATGTGAAGCAGGGCTCCAGAGTCGATTTTTCCTCCCGTGTCCCTAGAATTGCAGGTTCATCACACCTGTCCTGAAATGAAGGCTGTTCCCAGGTGGCTGGAGAACAGCGTTGCTAGGCAGCAGACACCACCTCCCCTCCGTTCCCGCCAGAAGTGGCGTCACTCCTGCCGCCTCCATGCACACCTGGGAGCCGGGCAGGTGTCGGCAGCGAGGCCTGCCCTGCAGAGCAGTGGCGTCTCGGACTCATGAGAACATCGGTGTAGATCAGGGCACGTCTGTCCGTGAAGCCTCGATGACCTTGAAGGTATAAGTGCAGTTTTGTGTAGCGCGGACCGTGGAGGAACCGGGCGATCACACTGGAGGGGCTGACGTACAGAAGGAGGAGGGAAGTAACCAGTGCAGCTGAAGAGGCCATTTCCACGTCAGGGGGCGGAAAGGCCCGAGAAAGGGCGCAGGCGGCCGCGAGGCCGAGGAGTGATGGGTAAGAGAGAAGAAGGCGCTTTAACGGGCGGAGTGACTAGAAATACAGAACCTCAGTGGGCCTTCTCCTGGGCAACTACGCATCGTTGTTTAAGCCGTCATGTTCAACTTCGGCCAATTTGGTATGATAATTCTACGTCAAAACTTTAAAAGCTTCTCACAGATAAGTGAGGAAAATGTGCCTGGTAAATGGTTTTTATTAAGAAGAAGCAAGGACAGCACCTGGGGAGAACTAGAAACACCCAGCGGCGTGGTTCTTGTTGGAATGTGTAGCTTAGGGAAGAGGCCCCGGTTCTCGTTTCTGTCCATTTCACACCCACCAAGGTGAGAAACATGCTAAGTTAAAAGGTCTTTATAAGAAATTTATTTTTAGCTTGCAGAAATGCCCAGGGCAAATAATACATAAATTAATCTTTGTAGTCTTGCCCGTTGCTATTTTGGGTTGAATTGCGACCCCCCTATCAAAACAACTGGCGCCCTAACCTTCATTTTTCAAGTGACGTCTTTACTATGTGCTGACTTGTAGGCACTTAAAAATGAGGCAGGAGCCAAGCAAACAGTGAGACAGAGAGACAGAGGGAAACACGCCGGACCCTGGGGGCGGAGAGAGGGGTCCCGGGCAGAGGGCAGTGCGTTTGGGGTTAGCACTCCGTGGACAGGCCTGTGGGTGCGTGTCCGTCCTGGGTAGGCAGGGGCAGGGCCGCAGTGAAGGGACCACCGCGGCGCTCTGCCTCTCCAGGCCCGGCCGGCTATTGGCTCTGTGTGGTGGGTGCATAAAATAGGGTGTGCAGATGACGGGCGGTAGAACTGTACCCCTGGAACCTGCGTCATTTTATTAGCCAGTGTCAGAAAACACATCCACCTAAAAGTTGTTTTCTCAAGTATGTGTTACTCTGTAAAAGTGTTGCTTTTCTCTCTCACGAAGACCGTGCCTCCACGCGGTTTGGTCAGAGCCTACGCGGGGGTCTCCTGGTGAAGGCTCCCCCCAGACCTGCGTGGACAAGTCCCGCGTGGGCCCAGGTCGCTTTCTAGGCCGCGGAAGTCTGAGACCACACTTCACAAGCTTTGCTGCTCTGGTAAGATACCAGCTCAGTGTGAACTACTTTAAACTAGAACTGAATTTCTGTCAACTAATTCCCAAGATTTTAATCTGACCTATAAATGGTCAAGTCCCAACAAGTATCAGCCATAAAAACACCTAAAAAGAAATAGAAGAAAATGGCTTAGCGATAATGCCAGTTAATTTGGCAATTACCACATGGTGATAGGAAATAATGTATTTTACTAAATTTTATTAGGTGTTTATTATGTCTTGTGGACGGCAGATGAAATTTTGTTTTGAAATAAATCACATTGAAAATTTTATGAAGTTGACAGGAAGTTAACCATTTTCACTGCGCTATATTTATTTTTTTAAACAGAAAATCAAATCCAATTTCTACAACAGCAAAAGGCAGTCTTTTAAAGATAGAACTTTTAAATATGATAACCCTTGTATTAATCCAGAGAAACCGTATTTTAAGAGGACTTGTTATATAAGGTAACTTCAAAGAGTGCTAATTAATTTTTAACCCGACTTCCAGTTATATTTTCAGCTTTGAGAGGGTTTTGTTGCACTTGTAAATACTGTTTTCTTTTATACCAGTTGTTTTTGGTGCAATTGTATGACTTATTTATGCAAGATTTACATCCATTTAAAAGGCCAACAAAGAGGGCAAAGTTTGCCCTCAGGTTTAAGGGACTCATCTCAGCCCATTTCTGAACATGAGAGGGACGTCCAAACCAGCACGTCACATACAGGACAAAAATGAGACTGACTCTGCGATTTGTTGGGGGTGCTGGTGTCCCTCCCTCTCTTGGGCCCCTCGGTCTGGGAGGAAGGCCCTTCTTGCCCTGAACCAGATGCATTGGGACTAAACAATTTTATTTAGTACAAATGTCCTCGGAAAACCTACTGAATGGTCAAGTTTAACTACGAGGAAATCAGACCCAGAGGGACGTCCTATAAGTATTTTTGAGCAAAAAAAAGACAAGAAATTAGTAAAAATGATTATTACATTTAAGTGTACACTTTTAAAAAAGATTTTATTTATTTATTTTTAGAGAGAGGAGAAGGGAGAGAGAAGAGAGGGAGAGAAACAGCAGTGTGTGGTTGCCTCTCACGCGCCCCCTACTGGGGACCTGGTTTGTAACCCAGGCATGTGCCCTGACTGGGAATTGAACTGGCGACCCCTTGGTTTGCAGCCCACACTCAATAAACTGAGCTATACCAGCCAGGGCAAGCGTATGCTTTTTTTAAAAAGGCAGTTCCAAATATTATGAAAATATTTGGAAAGATTTGTACAATATTATATGTCAATTATATCTTAATAAACCTATAAAAATAAAATAAGATAAAATTACAATACCAGAAAAACATTATGGCTGATGACAGTGAGGAGATGAAAAAATTAATTCATCTTTACTTTCTTGTATTGTTGAAGGAAGAGGACATAGGTGAAGTATTTGTGCTCAAAATGTACAAGATGTCCCTGAATGAACAGAAACGAATGCATTTCTTTTAAAGGGCGCTGGATCATGGATTCATGTTGACCATGTATAAACCACAGGGGAAGTCTTAATGTATCCAAAGAAATCAGTATAGTATAGGTAACGCCGCCTGAGTACCATTTAATTAATATATGGCTGAAAGCCACCTTGCTTGTAGGACTCAAACACAGACTTGGAAAGCAACAGTGGGTTATTGGAGCAAAGCGCCAGAGCCCGAGTTCCATTCTGCCTGTTGGCACCAGAATCCCCACGCCTCCTGCTAGCCTGGGGCAGCTGGGAGCAGGGTAAGAGCGCCCTCCTCTGACGGGGCAGGAAGTGCAGCCTCTGCCGCCAGCCCTGCTCACTCCTGGGAACCTAAAATTGCTCTACCTGAAATGAAAGCCTGTTTTGAAAATAAGTAGTACTATTAGGACACGAGGCACAAACACGAAAAGGGATGGGATGAAGTGGAGTAAGGAGACATTACAAGTGGTGACTTACCGTGGGGGCGCTGAGGCTCGCCGGTGGTTTTCGAGATGCTGTTTCCTCGTGTCTTGAGCTGACCCGTCTGGGGTTGCGGTCAGCAATTTGTTAAGCTGTCCGTGGGTTATGACCTGTCCACGTTCACGGTTGGGCTTTTGGTGTCCTCTGTGTGTAGCGCACAGTAGGCAGTGAACAAGTGTTTGCCTTTGTGGTTGTTGTGCCCTGGGCCACAGGGCTTGACTCAGATGCCATACAGTTTCCTGAACTTTGATGCACACAGCGGCGCCTCCTCATCAAAAACAATCAAGCTTTTTTTTTGAGTTACAAAGGGAACAAAGTAATAGTTTTTTTGCTGTGGTTAATGTTGAGGGTATCTTTCCTGCTTTTTCCAGACACACTAACAACCCAGCCGAAGACGGCCTGCGTTTTTCTTTTTAACGCAGGCGTTTGGTCTATGAAGCTCTCATAGAACAGCAGAATTTTCCTTTTCCCAATTCTCTTCATTTTAATGCAAACGCGGAGATTTTTGACCAGTGACTTAGGCAGACAGGACGGTGCTCGCGGGACCGGCCAGGCTGCAAACCGGTCCGAATTCTCAGTCACACACTGTCTTCATGGAGGAGTAGGCAGAGTGCTACCCATAAACCCCGGGGTCTCCATCTCGTAAAATATATTTATGATGAAGCTTATTTTATTCTGCTTTTACAGCCTCATCATAAACCTTTTCATGTTGTGGCATTTTTAAGTAGGAAATAAATGTGCAAATACAATTTAAAAAGGCAAATTCTGCCCTAAAGATAGCTGTAAAAAGGAGTAAAGTTCTCCAAGTGTGCTTTTTCCTTGTAGTAAAAATATTTAAAGCCGTTACACGATGGATTCTGAATTCCTCACGGGCACTCGCGGCACACGCCCGCCCCTGAGTGCGAGAGAAGCCGAACGGGTGGGAGGTGGAGTGGGTGTGTCATCCTGGGTTCAAATGCGATATTGATTTCTCAGTTTCAGGTTGATTATTCTCATTTCAGTCCTGCTTATAGTGCTCTTCGCTGCCCATTGTGTGGTCAGAATGATTAAGTGGATGGGACACTAGATTCAATGAACTGCAGAACAGGCCTCGATGGAGGAGAACACAAGACACTCAGCTATTGTTCTGGAATAAGTGGGTTGGAAACGTGGGCCTCACTATTGGCTCACGTATGTTAGAGATACAGACACAGACACACATAGACTCATTTCAAAACATATTTTAAGCTGCATGGGAAGGCTTCTGTATAGCTGTACTCACAGTGATGGGCTGATAATTTAATAACTCTTTAGCATCTGGGGCTTATATTGTGAAGAGAGATACAATTTGTCTTCTGTCAAAGTGACATTTCTAAAGAGAAAAACATTTCTATTTTCACAACTGAAAAGATCTTGAATAGTTTAAAATAGTCATTCATGATTCTGTGTGAAATACGCATATGAGAGAAAAGCAAAGTAGCTGTGAGATGAGTAATTTGGGGTTCAGAAGTGGTATCTATTTCTCAGTTTTGTGTTGGTTATTCTCATTTCATATAATTAACTACCCCTATGTTTATTTATGATGTATATGTATTTAATTATATATAAATTAAAATGCATGAATATATGTGGTTACAGAAATTTGTTATGATTTTTTAGCTGATCAATTATGTTATAAAATAGTTGATAGATTCCCATTATGAAAAGACCCCATGGAAGTACTTGAGTAGAAAAAAAGAAACATATTTATCCATCTAGAAATTGTCTTCAAGAGACATTTCAAGCTGGATGTTCTTTTTTTTTTTTTTAAGATTTTATTTATTTATCTTTAGAGGGGAAGGGACAGAGAGAGGGAGAGAAACATCAATGTATGTTGCCCACCCTCCCCTCAATCGGCTGGATGTTCTGAAGTAGCTTGACTTGGACCTTGTTTTGGCTTCAAGTGGCCTTGAGGGAGTGGTGACCTCAGGGTGCCCTGGCTGGGCTGGGAGTTTCGTTTCCCAGCGAGTCCCAGGTTTCCAGCGACACTGGCCCAGGACGGCCCATGGGAGCCCCAGGGCCCGTGGGCGAGGGACCTGGGGCACCCGCGGGAAGCCAGAGCCCCAAACGTTCACTGCCTGCGGCCAGAGGGGCTGCGCTGTACTCGCGGTCCCGTGAGGAGAAAGGCTCGAGGGCGCCTGAGACGTTCTGCAGTGCAGAGAACCACGTGGGGCCCTCTATGCACCGCTGCGTCCTGAGACCCGGGCCAGTGGCGAGGGGAGAGGGCTAGGCAGCAAAAAAAAGGGAGTGCGTGAGTCCTTCCACCTGCTCGCGCACCCATCTAGCATCTGTCCTCGTAGGTAAGACGCATGGAGTGGTGGCCTAGGCCCTGGCCCTGCCTGGCCCTGCCTGGCCCTGCCTGGCCCTGCCTGGCCCTGCCTGGCCCTGCCTGGCCCTGGCCTTGGGCCGAGGAAACAGCGCCACCTCGCGGTAATCGTCGGGACTGCATCCAGGGCTGGTTCCAGTGCCTTTGGTGACAGGGAGTCTGTACCAGCCTCTCAGGCCAGCGAGAGGAGGTTTTCTGTAAGGGGACCCTCTGCGCCCGGGGCCCTTCTGAAAGGAGCTCATCCTGCTCCCAGCTCTGCTCGTGCACCAGGCGAGTCCTCGCAGGGCTGTGCTGGTCCTGCTCGGGCGGGACTGTCCTCGCTGCCCCCGGGCTGGGACACTGAGATGAAGTCCTTGAATAGATAGTTGAAAATGTTTTAAATAATTCTTTGATTGAGATACTTTCCTGAAGCCAGAGAAGTGCACAAAATTCCTATACAGGGCGGGCAAAAGTCGGTTGTTTACACTGTGAGTATGCAAAACAGTTTATTCTTTTGTTCTTATTTATTAATTACACTGTTTTCCATACAAACAGCTGCAAACCTACCTTTGCCCCAGCCTGTATGTTGAGGATCAGGAGGGGAATTATGGAAAGGCCCAAATAGAAGGTGTTATAAGTGAGCATTTCTTGGGAATACAATCGTAATCCTCGCTCCTTACGCATTTTCTGAAATCAATGAAGTGTCCAATGTGAAGGAAAGAACCGAACCTCGTATTGTTGCTGGTGAAGAAACGCTATGACCTCGAAGCAGAAAGTCTGTGACTTGGAGACCGAGCTTCTATTACAAAGAGCTCAGACTCTTATTGGGTGTTGTGGGCTCATCAGATAGGAGCCAGCTGGCCGGGGATTTAGGCAGAGGCCCTGGGGAACTGAAGACAACTGGAGTCACGTTGCCCACCGTGTTTTGGGACACCCTCTACCTGCTCTGGCTGTGGGCGCAGCCCGTGGAAGTGCTGTGTGCCTGCTTGTTTTTGAGGCACCAAGACAGAGCGCCCCACGGGAGCAGAATGGCGGGAAGTCCTGTTCGCTATGACGTTTCCTCTGCCCTGAGTGAATGTGGCCTATAGATGCATTTTCCCAAAGCACCATGCTTTACAGTAAGTTCCTTTTTCATATGACATTTACATTAAGTTGCGTTTTGTGAAACCTACAATGTTCTATAGCACAGACCAGGATTCCTGATAAAAAGGATTTGTCAACCTGAATGACTCATAAACACGGCAGGCGCCCTCCCAGGGAGCGATACCACCCCCGGCGATCTGTCCAGGTATTTGTGACCCAAAATAAACTGAAAGACACTCTCTAGAAACCAGTTGCCCAGGCGGACTCACAGTGAGATAAACTGGATATTTAAATAAGAAATGGATTTTAAGAGGCATGAAAGAGGGAGAATATTCCAGAATAATTTACTGCTTCTGTGGTGCCAGAAAGAGAACAGTTCTACTAATAACCCAGTTATTAAAATTATATCAGCAACATTAAAATAAAGGTATTCTGCTATGGACTGTTATGTAACAAGGTGTTTATTTCTCGACTCAATGGGGGCAGAGCTCTGTCTTCATTCTGAGAGGCGGGTGGGAGGCAGGTCAGGGGAATAAACCCAGCATGTATTCTATTCTATTTTTAGAGACCGTCTTTGCTCACAGCTGCGATCAGCGATGGTCAGCTCGAGGTTCTGGTGGAGACTGTGCACCGGAGCACACGACGGGGAGCTCCGGCCTCCTGGCTGCCCGGGTACCCAACCTCGGACACCAGCCCGGTGACAGTGGAGTGGCCAGTTTTCCAAGTGGACTCCAGCTCAGCTTCTGCGACACCAGGCAGCTCAGGTGTGGCCTGTCTCCCCAGATCAATTCCGTTCTTTGAAACACAGCTCCTGGCTGGAGCCCCGTGCCGAGGAGCAAATGCAGGAATTCGAAACGCCTTGTTTCCCTGGCATCATGTCGTGAACTCATCAGTGATCCCAGAGTTCTGAAAAGATACAATAAACCCCCAAATCTTTCTTGATGGTGAAACATCTTTACAAGAGCCAAGTGGTCTTCTTTACTGTGCAGAGAATACTGTCGTTTGGGAGATATATACCTCGAGAAGAGCGTGATATGAGAATCCATTTGTTCAATGAATATTTATTGGGCACACTCCGTGGATTCGACACTCTGCTGATTCTTTGGGGAACAACACAGAATAAGATGCAGTCTTGCCGTCGAGAATCTGCCAACGCAGAGGGGGAGTCGCCAGGAGAGGGGTCTCCCTTGAGATGTTCGGCATCGATCAACACCAAGGTGTAGTTCTGAAGTTATTCATCAAGGATGCACAGGGAAGAGCCTGACGTCCCGATAAACAGGAGCAGAACTTACATCAGATTTGTTTTCATATGTGAAAAACATTTTTTCTGTTAAGCAGCAGGAAAAATCCTAGTAAACCTGACATCCCGTGGCGCTGGGGGGAAGGGGAGATGCCTGCCCAGTGACCCCGCCTCTGCTGACCCCGCCTCTGCTGACCCCGTGCCCGCACCACCTCCCGGCTGCTCAGCTCTTTGTCTGGGGAACTCCGGCCTCAGGCCAGGTCAAGAAGAACCTTAGTTCGAGGGGCAGGAGCCCCACTGCCATGGTCGTCCTGGGCCTCCGCCGTGCGCACTGCTGGAACCACAGAGGCCAGTGTGCACGCAGATGTTCTTCGGGCTCCGGGCTCCACCTCCTTCGTGTCCCACGCCAGGGCCCCTCGGTGACCACTCCCTGGGTCTCCTACTCCCTCTGACCTCGTCTTCACCTTCAGGGACTCTCACAAAGCCGACGCTAGGTAAGCGGGAAGGACGGCGTTCATCCTCCGTAACTCAGCAGGGAAGGGCGCAGAGTGAACTGAACTCACCTCGGTTTGCGTGGAGGCCTCCGAGTTTGCAGGAGGGGGTGGGGGGCGCAGCAGGCATTGGTGCCGCTAGGGCCGCTGTCACTCGGCGTTGTCCTCCCCAGAGGGGTGTCCCTTTCTAAAAGGATGAGGTTACGTCCCATTGCTCCAGTGTGACCCCACCTTAACTGACAACGTGGGCCATGACCTGATTCCCAAATGAGGTCATGTTCTCAGCACCTCGACACAGGCATTTTAAGGGACAATTTTCAAGTACTAACAACCATATAAGTTAAAGTTTTAAAACTACTCCGTTTTTCTTTTCTCCTATAGGCCTCATTAAAATTTTCAAAAATTATGTTGCTTAAATAAAATGAATACTCTTTTCTCTTAGTGAAAATGAATTTGCTTCAAGTAAAAATAAGTTTCCCTTGTGTCTCAAGAGCAACTTCCTGTGGATGATCAAAAACCCTTTTCTTCCTTTATTTGTATTTACAATTTTGAATTTAAGGTATTTCCCAAAGGTTTGAAAAATGTGGGGTTTTTTTTACAGCGAGATGAAAACCTCAGCTTTGACAGGTTCGCCCTGGAGCTGTGTACGCTGTGACAGTCTACAACTCCGGGGCTGGTTCTGCCCTGTACTCCGAGTGGAATCGTGGCCGAGGAGGCAGACGCAGCACAAACTCTCCATCGAGGGAGGTGACTCACGACACCGACACTGTCTCATTAACGGCGGTTTTCGGGGACGCGTCTGTGTTCCCCACACACACAGCTCCTTTCGGAAAAGCCGAGACGTGGAAAGCGTGGGCTGTTCTGTCTGCTAAAGTAGAGAAAGGGAAGGAATTCCTCACTGAGGCCGAAGTCCGCTGCCAACCGGTCAAAACAGGGGCTTCTCGGCCCTGGTGGGAGGGGGCAGGGTCAATTCCCATCCCTCCCCGGCACCTTCCCCAGACCGTGTAAGTGGGGCATCTCTTGTCTCACACATCAGGTTCTCAGTAAATACTAATGTCTGCAGTTAACTCCCTACATCTTTATACTTTCATGCTACATAGAAAACTATTCTTGGTGTATATCTTTGACCAAATGCTGTAAAAATTATACCCACGAAGAGCTTTCAGTTATATGAATGAACACTAAGGTAATGCTAAATGAGGGAAGAATGCTTACAACTGTACTGAAGGTGTACCCATGTAAGAACACTGAATTTTATTCTATAAGGAAGTCTGGTACGTGATGTCTCAAACAGCAGCATCTATGAAATTATTAACAGTGATTGACTCTAGACCGTGGTCTAGAAATGTTTCAGTCTTCACAGTTTTATTTCCTTGCCAGCGATCTGCCACACACCGTGTTCCATGGGCTGCATCCTTTGGTAAAGAGCTCAGGTGCTCTTCCGAAGGACGGAGCAGAACAGCGGGGAAGGGGAGAAAGGGCGGGGCCAGGCCATGCTGCAGGTGCCTGGGCATCTACGTCTGCGCCCAGGACGGGGCTACACCGAAGACGCGGGAGATGTGACTCCGTCCCTCTGAGCCAGGGCTCTAGCACCTTCTGCTCCCCCGTGGCCCCCCTGCCGTGGGACCTGGGCCCTCCTCCAGTGAAGGAGCAAGAGCTGAGTCTCCCTGGCTCCTCCACATCGCCAACTTGAGCCTTCAAAAATGTCCACGAAAATGTAAACTTTGAAAACAAAAGCATTCCCCAAAATAGTAATTCCTCCTTTAAACCTGTTACTTTGTAGAGTGTAGGTGTGAGAGAGTGTGTGTGCGAGAGAGTGTGCGTGCACAGCGCACCCACCGTGCACAGCTGTGGCTGCCCAGCTCGATTCTGCGTTCCATGAGGTCGCTTCAACATGTCGCATCGTGACAAACATTAATTGGTGAGTAAAACGGACTTGGGGTTTACCTGTAAATTTCCCTGAATTTTCTGTTTCTGTGAGTCATCAGGAACCTAAACCTGAGCTGCTCTGGGCGGTGACGTAGGCATGCGTGCTTTCAGTAAATCGTAACAGAAAAAACACGGCAGCCCCGCAGACGGATCCTGTGGGCAACTTCCATTTCCACGGACAAGCTATTCTGAGCTGCCGACACATTAACTCCACACAAATGGACGGTGGTTTACACTTCAGGAGTCGACATGGATTTTTATCGACTTCTTCAATATCATTTTTGTCCCAAATACATTTTAGAAAAAACAGCAAAGTATAAAACCCTTTGAGCAGATAAGGTTCAAATGAAAACCATTTGTTCTAATTGAAAGTATCTACAAGGCTGATATATTTATTTTAAACAGTATATATAGATAGTAAAGTATATTTTGCTTTTATAAATTAATTCTATTTAGGGCAAAAATTAAATCCTTTGGAAATATATATACTTTGAATACATTTGGAAAAGTTCTGAATGAAATGACCTGTTTCTCTAGCATGTTACTTTTAACATGGTTTTCTTTATATTCTTCTAGAGGTTCAGTTTTTGCAAATACATACATTTGCTTCGATGATGTCTGTTCCCAGTGCTTTATCTCGGTTTCATCCTATGTGAGTGTGATTCTACAACCAGGCTCTGAATGTGACCACGAACATAGCGGGACACAGGTGTCAGGAAGAGCTCGCATGTCGGATGAGAACACCCTGCACCACTGGGTGGCGAGAGGGGTATTGAGGGTCTCAGGCTCCAGAACCCACCGTAGATTCAAAATCCAGGTCCCTCATCTCAGGTCAGAGGGGTAAATCACTAGAGATTCTTCAAATCTGCTTAAATTATTTTATACAAATTATTCAAAATCTGAAAATAAATCATATTCACTTCTCCGGACGTGGAAGTATAGCAGAATGCAAAGGGCCGAATGATGTCCAAGAGGGTCTTGGAAAACTGGTCACACACAGTGACGGCTGAAGACTATCAGCCTGGCACGGGGCGTGGGGGGCAGGAGAGGAAAGGCGACGTGGCGGGTGACGGGGCTCGGGGCCTTCTAGGGAGGGTCCTGGGGGGCGGTGTGGACAGTGCCCCCGGGGCAGACAGCAGGACCTGGGTGGGGACCGGCGAGCAGCCCCTCTCACAGTGTGACTCCAGGCGGAGAGAAGGAGGCTGCTGGGTGGCATCTGAATGGGACACCGTGAATCAGACACCGTGAATCGGACACTGTGAATGGGACAGCAGCCAGCCAGGGGAGTCTTTGGGAGGCCCTCAGCAGCCGTCTGTCTGTGAATGACTTGGTCATCAACAGGTTGAAAAGGCCATCACCAGGCCAGCAGACAGCGGCCAGGCCCTCGGTGCAGGAGAGCAGAGGCCACCAGGGCGGCTGCCCCGTGTCCCAGAGGACGTGGCTCCGAGGCTGAGGGTCAGGAAAAGGCAGGACGGCAGTGTGTGGAAGGCCATTGGACACCAGCCCCTGTGGAGGCCGACAACATGAAGGAAAATGCTTTTTTAAGGTACGAAGTATGTCTTTCTGTCCACAGAACAGATTTTTAGGCAAGACGAGGTATCCTGGTTAGCTCATCCCGTTTCTTTCAACAGCAGCAATGCTGACAAAAGCCTTCCGAAGTGTGACACGCAGTCTCCGTGTTTGTCCAGCCTTTCCTCATTCATCCGTCCCAGTGAGCTCCTGCGGCCGTGGCCGCTGTTATTCCGTCTCTGTCTGTGGACTGCAAGACAGAGCGTTTGTGTACCTGTTCAAACCCCGCAGTACGGGGGGAAGGGCCGGGTTTGCACTCCCAAGGAAGGACGTTGTTCTCTGTAAAGCAGACCCGAGTCTCACTGCAGTAAAATTAGGTTCTTAATTTTCAGACAGCGATCGTTAATATTTCTAATTGAGGTTTTTATAAGCGTGACTTGGAGCCAGACACCGCCTATTTGTATCCGTATTTATGAAAAAGCATTTGAGAAAAACGTTTTGGTTTGAAAATTAAACCCTAACATGAAAAATGTACTGTATAAATCTATTGCGTAAAATGAAAATCGGTTGAGTAAATGTTAAATTTTCATCAGAATATTTTTAAATAGCAGTCAAAAGCAAGAAAGAGCAAGTCAAGGACATAGGAGCACAGAGAATGGGGGCGGGGGAGGGCCAAAGCCCAGGCACTTGAGGACACGCATGTGCGGTGGCAGGTGCGGTGGCGTGTGGTGGCGTGTGGTGTGTGAATCACGACTCCCTGGTGCATTTAGCTGGAAGGCAAACTTCTACAGAAGGAGAGTGACAGCCCTTTCTGTTCTAATTAAGCTTTTCATTTTGAGATAATTGCAAACCCGCACACAGCTGAGAGAAATAATGCCGACGGTGGCGTGTTATTTACCCAACTCCTCCCGGGCAGCGTCCTGCACCTACAGAACAACATCCTGAAGTGGCCGTGAACACGGACCCGGGACAAACCGCACCGTTTTGGGGCTCACCCTCCTCCCCACCTGCCCTGCAGCCGACTGCGTCTCGAATTTCTCCCTTCTGGACTGTTAATGGGAATCAGGAGGCCTGTACCATTTGGGGGCTTTTGTTTGTTCGCCTCTTTTGCATTTTCCCCCTATATTGCTAAGTAGTGTTTCATGGAGTAGATGTACCAAAGTTTGTTCAGTCGTCTGTCGTGGTTAGACTTTGGAATATTTGCATATGGATTCGGGACGGACCCTGGTCTGCCGTTTTGCTGTTTGTGCTTTGGGCTTGGTATCGGGGTGACTTCACCTCATAAAATGAAGTCCCTGCCTCTTCTGTTATGTAGAAGAGATGGTGGGGAATGGTTGTTCATTTTTCTGTGAAAGTTTGGCAGCGTTTTCCATTGAAATGATCTGGGCCTGCAGATTTCTTTTATTTATTTATTTTAAATCACAAATCAAATGTAAAAGATTTATAGGGCTGTTCACATTATCCATCTCATAGTGGATGAATTGAGGTAGTTTCTGTTCTGTGAGAAAGTAGCCCGTTTCACCTAGTCTGGCCAATGTCTCTCCACAGTTGGGCACGGAATATGCGCCATTATTATTCTTTTGAATTCCTTGTGATGGTAACTTGCTCTCTTTCTTTGATTTTATGTCCAGCTGTGCATTGGTTCCACTTATTGATCTCATTGAAGAACCCACTCTGATATTCCCTACCGTTTTCTGTTATCGGTTTCATCAATTTCCAGTTTTAGCTTCATTATATGCCATGTGTGGCTTCGCTGAGTGTGTTTTGCATTTCTTCCAGGGTTTCGAGGTGGTACGACGGATCTGAGACGCATCCTCTGCTGATGAATGTGTAGTATTTGCAGTTCACACCACTCATGTTCCCCTTCTCCGCGTTCCCCCGGTTTTAATAGGTTGTGGATTTTTCATGTGCATTGCGTTCAGTGCATTTTTGTACCTTCCTCTTTGACCTATGGATTGTTTCTGACAAAAACTGTTGTCATCTGCATCATTTTTCACCTACAGAAAAAAATATAATTTTTTTCTCTTGTCACTTCCAAGACTTTTTCGTTTTCAGAAACCTAATTATGATGTCTTGTCATGAAGTTCGCTGTGTTGCTGCCATTTGGGGTTTGCTCGCTCTTGAGTCTGCAGGTTCTGTGCCCCGTCATGTTCGGGGACTTTCTGCCGCTGGTGTTTCAAGCTCTGGTTCAGGTCCAGCCTCTGTTTCCTCTGCTGGGACTTCAGTGGCACGAATGTTAGACTGTTTTATAGTCTCGCATGTTCCTGAGATTCAAGTCTGTGAATATTATTTTTTTAGCCTATTTTTCTCTCTGTTGCTCAAATTTGGGTATTTCTACTGTTCTCTGTTCCAGTTCGTCGGCTCCTTGCTCCGTCCCTGAAGTTCTGATGTGGAACTCGTCCACTGAGTGCTCAAATTGGATTATTCTACTTTCTATTTCTAAACTTTCTGTCGGTTCTGTGTGTCTTTGCTGACAATGTTTCTTTGCTGGAGTTTGCTATTTTCACTTGTTAGAAGTATTTCAGTGAGTGGCTTGTTGAAGCATTTTTTTCACAGATGCTCTGAGGCCTTTGTTGGATGATTCCAACATTTTGCTCATAGTGATGCTGCCAGACAGTTGTCTTTTTACTCTTCGGTTGGAAGTCTTCCTGGTTCTTTGGGTAAAGATTTTTAACTGACTCTTGGACACGTTCTGGTTTTGTTAGAATGTCCTGGACCTTGTCTGACTCTTCTTTTTCCTGCACTGATGTTTCTTCTCTGTGGGTTTTCATGGGTTGGACGCCTTCACTAGGTTTCTAGCTGGTGGCCTTTCCCAGGGATCACCCCTCCCCCAGGGCTCTTCTCCTCCCTGTTCCTACTCAGTCTCTAGAAGAACTTACCTGGGCCACAGTCTTTCTCCTGGATCAGGTCCCTAGACATTAGTGGATGCAATTACGCAGGTGTGTGAGGTCTGTCCCCACCGATAAAGTACCGATAAAGCTCCGGGTCTTGCCGGTGTCCCCTGACCGTTGGTTCGCAGCATCCAGGTCTGCTGAAGCGTGCAGAGTCCCTCCCCACACTGCCCCCCTCTGTGAAGGCGGAATGAAGTCTTCCCTCCCGGGGCCACGGACACGAAAAACACGGGCGTGCGATGCACTGTACTCACCTTCAGCCCTGAGAGGTTTCCAGCAGCCCCCGAGCCAGGAGGCCCACACATGGTCAGACTTCTATTTCAGACACTAACATTTGCTGCAATAAAAACCTACTTCTCAGTAAATAGAACTTCTATCCCTTTTTTTCCTTTCAAATATTTAATCATCGTGAAGTGGAGCTGAATTATTCATAATTCTTAAAACAACATAATGTGTGGGCATGTGTGTTATAATTTAAAGCAGCAAGTCAGATGGAAAAAAACACTTCTCTTTATTCCCCATTTCAGTGTGGAAGTAAGCAATTAATCTTGGTTTGAGTTTATAGGACTGTTTAGAAGTAAAGCTCCCCCCTCATTCCCACATTTAACTCAACATGCATTTGGAGACTTTTATTTTTCCTTTTTTTTTCCATTAGAAATTTAGCCCTTGGGCAAAATAAAGGAAGTAATTACCTTTTGTCAAAACCTGGCAAGACCATACATAGCTCAGGGCTAATGAAGGTGACGTCACTGGGCCTGCGTGTCTTCTCTCCCCAACATTTTACTTGTCCCGAGAGCCCTTGGGAGACGAGGATCGTCACTAACCAACTCACAGTTGCACTTCCAATTCCCACGGAAGGCTTTGCGGCCGTGGTTGTGCACTGAGGGTAGGTTATCTGCAGACAAGCCACCGTGAGGAGCTGCGTGAAGACCCTCCTTTGCCATGTTTCCCTCGAAGCGGCCGAGTGTGTCCAGGTGCAGAGGGGGCGGGTCCTGCCTGTGTGGTCCGCAGTCACTGCACCTGGTGACTCAGCGCAAGGTCCGCACCCTGCCTTTCACGAGCAAACAGCCTTTCCACGACACCCCTTCAGAAAGGGCTCACACCTCCTGGTGAACATCAACCTGTCTAGGAACGCGCATCTGGGCTCATGTTTCTGCCACGTACCAGCGTTGAAAAGGGGTGGGTTTGTCACAGCAGACACCGGGACCAAGGACTTCGTCGTGACTTTTTTCTCTATATGCTGCACTAAGAATGACCTGGCCTCTCTGCAGAGGGAGAGGTTCAGCTCCCGAGTGCGGGCACGAAGGGGCTTCCTCGTGAAGAAGGACGTGGCCTCAGTGAGGGTAACGCGCTGTCGCCACCGGTGTTCACACTGGGAACCCCCCTCGGCACCAACACTGCGCGGACCTTCCAATGGGAGACTGGGCTGCAACAGGCCCCGCTGTGGGCGGTCGCCAACCGTGTTTCCTGCTTGACTGGCCCCTTTCCAGCGCCCTCCATGTTTGGGGAGACTTTTCGGCCACTGTGTCCCCCGGGCCAGGGGGAACTTGCAGAACCAGCATGCCGGCCGTTGTCCTGGGCCTCCCTGGTCAGAGAAGTTCCCGGGTAGAGGGGGGGTGGTGGGGGCTCGGAGCTGGTGAGGAGGGAGGGTGGCCCCGGACCTGGACCTGACATCACGTGGGCCCAAGTGTGGTGGCCGGTGAGCTGAGCCCAGGACAGAGGACTGCATCTGCCCTCGCTGTGCCGGGGCCTGGGGCCCGGAAGAAGAAACTTGAACCTGTTTCTTAGTTTTTTAATGATTCCACAAGCATCTGTCACCTACATGCACTTCCTGGCACAAAGCTCGGTGAACCCAGACTCTAGGGCTGAAGGGGCCCCTCTGAGGGAGCGGCCTCTCCCCGAAGGCCAGGCCGGACACTAAGCACAGGAGCGCAGGAGAGACAGGGGCGCACAGAGGCCTGGGAACGGGTGTGAGGACCGAGATGCCAGGAAAAGAGGCGGTGGCTTCCCGGAAAGGAAAGAACTTCAACAGAGCTGGGGAAAAAGGTGAAGGAAAAGGAACATCCAGTTGGTAGCCCAAAGGTGGGGAACTGTGCAACCTGCAGTACCTGTGTGGACGAGGGGAAGGAAGTGTAGTCCACTGAGGGGCAGGCACGAGGAGAGGGACGCGACCTCCCGGAAGCAGGCGGGCGGCCAGTGTCCCCGCCTCAGGACGGGCAGGGACGAGGGCAGGGCAGCGGGCGTGGGACCAGGGCCAGTTCAGAAGCTCTGGGAGCCGACACCAAGTGAACCTCAATGATGAATTGGGTAGGTGAGTTGAAGGAGGGAGAGGAAATAAAATCACTATCCGAGATATCAGCCTGGGCGGTTGGGCAGGGCTGTTAAGAAAGTTGTTAACAGGCCCTGAAAACAAGTGTGACTGTGTGTGTGTGTGTGTGTGTGTGTGTGTGTGTGTGTGTGCGCACCACAGAAGAAGCTGGCGTGACTGAAATCCTGACACACTCCTACGCCTGTGAGTGGAGGCGACTTAGCTGCTACAACAGATAAACCCAGAACCTCAGTGTCCGCAGACACTGGGGCCCCACAACCTAGAATCAAAGGGAGAGAAGGCCCAGTCCACACCCAAGGGCAAACCCATGCATGGTCACCAAAACCGCCCCAGGCACACTTTGCACCAAAGGAAAGTGTCCTCTCTGTCTCGGGTGTCAGGGAAAGGCCCTCGACTGGCCATGGCTGGAGGAGGTTCGCCCGAGAGCTGGGGATGGGGCCAGGGTGACGTGTGCAGGTTTAGTGTCCGGGACAAAGGGATCTGAAAGGAACCCCCGAGAACGGGGCTGACGAGGCATCTTTGCTGCTGCTGCTGCATCAGAACACCCTCCCGCAGGCTCCCCGTTCCGGTCTCGACCCCGTGGGACCGCCCTTCCACGTCCATGGCACTGAGTGTGCCGCTTGCAGCTTTGACAGTCTGGTCCAGCCCTCGGGTTCTCAGTGGTTTCCTGCAGGAGAACAACCGACCTTTGCCCCCTGGGTCATGACCCCACAGGTCCAGTGCCCTGCGTCTTTCTGAACATGCTGGACAAGAACGAGTCCAGAGAACAGAGGTGTTTTTCTGGCAGAATCATCTCTGTGTCATATCACTATCATCTGCTTACATCTGCAGGAGGAACTGCTGGCTCTGAAAATGTGTCACTTAAGTGTCCTTGAAAATGTAGGGCTTGGGGGCCGAGAGCCACAGGGACCCTAACTGGTGCAGGCAGAGGGGGAAGCGGTGTGGACACAAGGCTGCGAAGTTGCCCTGTAGATGCAGCCGGCAGCCGTGCAGCGGGGCCTGCACGGCCCGAGGAGCCGGCCTGGCTCACCGTCCGCCAGCACGTTCCTGTCCATCCCAGTTGCTGGTCCTACGCACGGATGGGTTTCTTTCCTGGGTCCTGTGCACGGGGAGGAAAATAACTGGTGTTAGAACTAACTCTCAGGTTCTACGATCGAGTCACCGCCCAGACCCAGCCTCGCAGCTCTGGACTCAACAAGTGCACAAGGAGGGACCTTCTAATAAGAACGTGGCATTGAGTGGCCATGGGGAGAGGCCACCAGTAAGGCGTGAGAGCCAGAAAAATAAGCTCTGTTTCACTATAATTCTAAACTTTTCAACTACGTATATTTTCAAAAGAGGAAAAAGACGGTTTTTCTCTGGTGGTCATTGAGTGGGCCAAGTTTCCCCTCTTTTCAACCAACCATGGGACCCCCTCTCGGGTCCTGGGCAGAGGCAGGGGTTCCTCTCGGAGATCGGGGTTCCCCTCACACTGCCGGGGGCGGGTGTCTCACCTGGATGCTGGTCCTGGCTGCCCTGGGAGTCCCAGCTTGATTTTACTTCTCTAGTCCCTCAGTGTCCCAAGTGTCTGGTGGCATCGTCTCTTCTTAGAAGCTGGGGGGGCACCTGAGCAAGGGGGCACAGGTGAACAGCAGGTTTGTGAGACAAACGCACCTCCCCGCAGCTGTCTCGGCTTTTACGGGTTTGCCCCTTGCGACGAGGTTGCCCGGAAAGGTGTCACCGCCTGTGAAGAGGTGTTTCCGTTTTGTGAACGATCTGGCCCCTCTCTCCACTCCCAGCAGGCACGTGTGCTGAGACCGCGTGTGCGGTGTTATAACTAGAGACACAGAAAAGCTCGTGGAAATGAGTTTTAGGTTTTTTTATATTTGAGCGCTACTGACGTGGGCATTATTATGCCAGAATTACTCCTGCAGGGAAAGTGCTATTATTAAAATCAAAACAATGAGAGTGATTTGAATATTTTTACTGCCTCTATTTGCTTTTAAAAATGCTTTCTTAATTGCTGCCCCTCACACACCCAGTGTTCTTCACACCTGAGCACTCGGCGCCGTTTTACTGGTCGTCAGTCGGAAGGTGCATCCGTTCACCCAGTCACACGATTTTCGTCCATTTGTCCTGTGTCGTGGCCCGTGAGACAAAACAGTGTCCTGTGTCCCATGTCCCCCGATTCATCCAAGTGTCCCTTCTTCACGTGAGGATGACGACCAGGTGTGGGTGGCTCTGTGATGTCCCGGGAGGGAATGCCGGTCGGCGCCAGTGGGGACAGGCTTCCCGGGACAGGAGAGTGAGTGTCTCTCTGCTCTGGGGAGTCGGACGGCCGGCCGCCAGATGGACGACGAGAAGCACTGGAAACAGGTCGGGGCAGGGGCTGCTGGGACTCGATGGCGGTGCTGCAGTGAGAGTGGCCTTCAGAGGCAGAGCCGAGGTCGCCGGGTCACCCCCTAGAAGTGGGAAAGGTGGAAGTGAGCAGGTGTGTTAGGTGTGTTCAATAGGCTGACTCGTCACCCTGATGCCTTTTCTGAGGCTGTCTTGTGACGAGGTGGAACTATCAGACAGTCCCATGTTCTTTTCCCATCTGTTGCCAGCAGCTTCGGCGTCAGTAAGTTAAACCGTGTTTTTAGTGTGAAAACTGGAGAAGCTGGTGGGTAACATGTCCATCGCTGTTTAAGAGGGCCCTTGGAGAGCATTCTCGTCTCAATTTAATATACCAGGTGGGAGAAAGGTGGTAGGTTTACGGTTGTGAGTATGTGAAACAGAACTCACTCTTGGTTATGATGACTAACTATTCTTTTCCCTACGAACAGCAGTGAACCTGCTCTTGCCCCACCCTGGGCAGCTGGGTTGGGGGGCGGCCTCTTTTCAAGGTCTCCTAACAGTTTTCCGGGCACTTTGGAAGCCTCGCTGTCACGGGGCTCAGACAAGACGAGGTCCGGGGACCGACCTCTGACAAGCTGCCCCTCTGTCCCTCCCCTTCCACGGCCCGTCACACTGCCCAGCCGTCCCTACAGGTGGGACTTAACAGCCAGATGTTTAATTTCAGACCCACACACAGCGGCAGAGACCAGGTGTTGAAATGACAGAAAGCTGGACATCGAGTTACCAAGGGTGACCCTTTCCAGGTCTCTGAACTCAGTGACCAAGTCACTTACCAGCATGGTGGCTCTTCTGCACCCCTCCCCAGCAGGCCCGGAAACACAGCGCCTTCGGAGGGAACCGTTCATTTCCGTGTGCCCTTGTTTACAGGGAAAGGGGGACTTGCCTGAATACTGCGGGGTCCGTGCTTGTGTGAGACGGTCGGAATGACGGCTGTCGCTCAGGGGCATCTGCTGTGTCCCCAGGGAGCCACCCGCTCAGCACTGAGCAACCAGAGGGTGTTTACCAAACACTTTTGTGTGTGAGACAGTTAACCTGGGGCTGTCAGGTGAGCCGATTAATCCGATTAATTGTTGACCATCAGGTTCAAGAGTGGACTGTGTGGGGTCAGGTCCCGGCCCAACACTGCTGGGCTGTAAAGTTAAAGAGCTAATCAAAGAAGATCTGTGGACACGGGGTCCCCAGTGGGGTGCACACTGGGCCTCGCTTAGATTAGGAGGTGGGCTCACGGGTCTTGACCATCCCTTTCACAGTCCCTTAGGAATCCCGGCAAGAGGAAACCAGCAAAGGCCCGAACAAAATTCTCCGTTGGAGCAGCGGCACCTGGTGGCAGCATGAGAAACAGCACCGCAGCCTGCGGAGACCGGCGCGGGGCAGGTCTGTCCGCCTCCAGGAGGGCGAGTCTGGGGCCCCAGATGTTTCAAGGCGGGGTTAGAAAAGTTACCGAAGATCCACATTTCACAGTGAGTTTGGGGAAGAGTTCATTCCAGACCTGCCGTGCAAACTCTCCTCCAGGGGTTATTTCTCCAATTAATCATTAGCACTTAAAAATTTCTTTCTGAACAGGTTGCTCGGGATATGATTTCACTGAAACTTACTGAGCCACAGAAGTGAGACCAAAGACGTCCCACTGAATGTCTTTGTCAATAAAACAAGATAGAAATATTTTCAATTTGTTTTATAATCGAATTTAATGACAGCATTTATCTGGAGCCCGATAATTACTGTTAATCACCACTTAGACAGAAGCTAAATTAGCCTTGTGTTAACTATAAGAGAAAAACGTTCCCTAAGCAAATGGATAAGCTCTCAGGGGGGGAAAGGTTCAAAATGCTTAGCATAAATTTTTGCAAGCATTTTAGATCTGCTTATTTTCACATAAATTCTGTGCAAGTTTTAAATCTAGTATACCCCCCAAAAAAAGCCTTTACTCAACTTCTAAAATACATTTGGATTTCTGTTAATTCTCAGCATTGATGTATGACAAAATTGTTAAATTTACCTGGAAGGATGAAAGGGAAAAAAAGCTAAGAAAAATTTTGTAAACATCATTTGAACAATTTCACATCTGATAATTGTGACTCTGTACCACACACAAAAACTCAACTCGACCCAGAGTGTTATGGTGTGTGCAGCATATTCAAGACATAAAAATACCCGAGTCACAGGTATTTACAAAGTAAAACACCGAAAAAAGCAGTGATTGTTAAAAGTATGGCACAGCACACTTTTTAAAAAGAAGTGGAATCGTTCCGAAACAGACCCTACAACAGAACTTAGTATCTGTTGAAAGTGTGCCATCAGAAGTCAGCGGGACAAGAGGCTCCCCTGAGAAGGGGTGTTGGGGAGACCGGTCACTAGTGGGAGGGAAAATCCACCCGAGCTGATTCTCCAGGGTCGCAGCTTCCACGCAGGTGAATTAGGTAAAAACTACAAGCCAACCTGCAGGTGTGCAGATGTGTAAAGGGGTGTCTGGCCTTTTGGTGTCTCTGGGCCACACGTTAGACACAAACACTAACAAAAACTGACGAGAAAAACAGGTTTTAAGGAAATGTACAGTTTTGTGTTGGGCCGCATTCACGGCCGCCCTGGGCCGCATGCGGCCTGTGGGCTGCAGGTGGGACCCCCTGCAGGTGACGGGTTCAGGCTCCAAGAGCAGAAGGAGAACGGACGGGGGAGGCCGTACTGTCGGCGTGCACAGCGGTCACCCTCTGCAGTGTGGAGCAGCATCTCCGGCTTCTGCCCGAGTAGCACACCCTTCGTCCAAGTTCTGACAAGCAGACAACGTCTCCAGATATCGCCAAAGGTCCCAGGGTGGCCAATGCCCACCTCCCACCCCGAGAATAAAAACATCTGTCAGCTGAACAGCAGCCCTTGAGCTGTTGGCTCTGCCCGTCTCTGTTTGTTACAGACAGAAAACCAGAGACGGGCACGGGTGGGTTTTGACTGGCACAGCACGGACAACCGGGCACAGCACGGAGAACCGGGCACGGGACGTTTCTATGAAGCTGTAGGGGTTTCTCGGGCCCGTTGCCACCCCCACCTACCCCAGACGCGCCCCCTTCATCCGATCTGCCCCTGCCCCCAGCCAGGTCTCCCGGGTTCGGAGCCCAGGGGCTGGCCCTCGTGGTCTGGTTATCTGTCCCTGCCACTGTTCCCACCGCAGCCCTGGGCCTTCGCCTGCATGGCGCGCAGTCGGTGTCCATGCACCTGCTACTGCTGTGTGGCCTGCGGTGACCTCAGAGGGGACAGCGTGCGCTGGGCTCTCTCCAGGGCAGGCTCGTGGGAACAAGGCTTCCGTGACTATTTGAGTTGGAGTCCTCGTCGGCGCCTGGCTTTTCCTGTGCCTCGAACACCTTCCGGAGGTGAGGGGTGGGGGAGGGGCCAGGCCTCAGGTGAGCTGAGTGTTTGAGGTTGGAAGGCGCGGTGGCCGTCTCCCGGGCAATTTCCCTCCCGAGAGTATCGCGGGAGTCCTTGTCCCACCAGCCGCCCGGGGCCTGGCTCCGCACACACTTTTGGTGGAGGAGTCGTAATGAGCGGGAGGTGCTGCTTCCCGGTGGGTTTAATCTGCCGCTCGGGCTGTCTGTGCTTCTCCCTGCACAGTCTTGTACCAGGCATGCGCTGACTTTCTGTTCCCAGGGTTTGGAAATTTACTCGTCAGGGTGTTGCAGGCGCTCTGGGTGCAAACACGTGTCGCTCAGACAAACAGGACATTGCAGATAATTTCCCCCGAATCTGTGGATGGCCTGTTCCTTTCTTAGTGGCAAAGGGCAGAGACTTTCAATGCCGGTGAAGACAGATTTATTCATGTGAGTGGCTGTTTGTGTGCACACATGTGTGGGGTGTGCGTCCCAGAACTGGTCACCAGAACCAGAGCCATGGCGCGTTCTTCTGGAAGATGTGAGGTTCTCGATTGTTATGTTGAAGTCCTGGTTCCTCTTTCTACGGTGTTTTGTGTGCCCAGTGATTAGAGGTCAAGGCTAATTTTTCACTCCGTACCAGTGTCTGGCAGTCCGGCACCATCTAACTACACACCTCGGCATTTTCACTGGATGACCTCAGCACTTCTGCCAAACCCCAGCCGACCGGAAACAGGTGTGGCTCTGTGTCTGGGCCCCGGATGGGTCCCGCTGGTCTGTGTTCTCCCCCCAGAGACACCGCGTGTGCCACCGTGTCACCATTGCAGGACGGGCCCCGCCTTTCTGCTTTGTCGTGACGACTGTCCCAGACTCCTGTGTCTCCACATGTCCCCAGACCCACCTTGCTGGCCTCTCAGAAAAGTCTGCAGGGATTGAGATCAGCGGCACCTTCAATCTGCTGGTCAAGTTGGGGAGAACCGGTATCTTTGAAAGACACATTAGTTCCTAACTATTTATAAGAAATACCATGAAAGTAGTGTTTCTCTTCATTTATTAAGGCCTTTCAATTTTTTCAAGCACTTATTTAGAGCAGTTTCTAGGGCATTGAGTTTCACGCTATAGAAAA
Source organism: Artibeus jamaicensis (assembly GCF_021234435.1). Lineage (NCBI taxonomy): Eukaryota > Metazoa > Chordata > Mammalia > Chiroptera > Phyllostomidae > Artibeus > Artibeus jamaicensis. The sequence goes on from NW_026522022.1 coordinate 559,009, forward strand.
TGGTATTTTTTTTAAAAATTATACTTTCCAACTATTTGCTAGTATATAGAAATATAATTAATTTTTGTAAACTGGCTCTGTGTTCTATGATCTCCCTGAATTAATTTGTGAGTGTCTGTAGTTTTATTTTTCCTAAATTCAAGAGCAATTTCTATACATACAAATTCGTCTTCTCTGAAATGACAGTTTTGTGTATTTTCCAGGCAAGTTTTTAGTGTGAACGCCCACCAGGCTCCTGCCATCTGTGTGCCCACCACAAAGGGTGCTGGCAATCCCCCAAATCAATAAAACCGCTTTGAAGGATCAGCATACTTCTGTGTACATATTCCTGCGGAAAAATAAGCACAAACATCTCTACTGACAAGATGAGATCCGTGTGTCCTCGGGAACAACCTGCCATTAATTTCACCAGACACTGGATGTCACTGTTGCAGTTTTATAATAAAAAAAAAAAATGCATGGAAAAGAGAGCTTCCTGACCACTGTTCTCAAAGTAGCTAAAGACACGAACTCGTATTTGGTTTCTGTTGCACAGAGAGGTGTGTGCATCCCCTTCAGAGAGGCCGAGTTCTTCGTGGGACGTGCTGTTTTTAAGAGCAGGCGGGTGCTGCCACACTGGGCGCCGTCGTGAATGTGTTGGTGCTGACAGCCCCATGGGCAGCAGCAAACCCACCGGCCCCCGGACAGCTGGGGGGAGGCGGCCGTGCTTCCCGAGACCTGAAGTCCCGCCCCGTGGACAGGGAGCTCGGGGGGGCCCCTCACTCACGTTCTCTGCACCTCAAATCACCGGGTAGTGTCCCTCCCTGTGTCTCCGCCATGAACCACAGGGGCTAACTGCCTGCCACCTCGTAACCTCTGAGAAAATAAGTGTGTGTCACCAGGCTGCGGTGGCAGAAACGGAGTCAGCCGGCCCCGATGGCTTTCCCAGGTTGGAAGTGGACCGGAGCTTCCCCGTAAAGAATCGATGTGTCGGCGTGCGCCGGGGCCCCGTGCGTTTGCCGCGACTGTTACTTAGTCTGCATGTAGCAGAGTTCGTGGGGGGAGTAAACTCTGACCGACTGACGGTCACCTGGGAGACAGATTCGACTTCCAAAATACAGTCTCCATGCAAAGCAGTTTTCTCTGCAAATTTAGCGAGAGCAGTCCCGGCCAGCAAGACATTACCAACAGGGCTGGCATTTGGGTGAGCACAGCATTTATTAATATCTATTGTGTACACTACGAGGCTTTCCAAAGTATAGAGCTGCCGCCTACATTTCACTAACGCAGCTTTGAATTATACGCAGTCGGTCTTGGATGATTTAGAGACCACCTGTGTGTTGTTCAGTTCGGGGTTCCTGCTCCCAGCCGCACTCCCTGCAGTGGAGACGGGGGTGATGGGCGTCCCCCTCTGCACAAAAGCACGGACTGTTCACACCAAGTGCACGTGTGACACAGCCTCTCACCGGCTGCTCGCTGCCGAGTACATGCAGGAACGACTCCCGTACAGACCTGGGCATTGGTGAGGAGGACATTGGACACCAACGTCTTCTACATCTCCTGAGACAAGACACGCCATTTCCAGAGGTGGGGTCAGGTTAGTCTTTGACGACTGAGTTGCAGCCTATTGTTGATGGACAGTAGATAAACCTTCACAAAACAGTAAAACCAGTAGAAGCAAAAATACAGGGACAGACATGCTAGGCCGTGTGGGGCGGTGGGAAGGGCTTTTGCCTCAGGCCCACGGTCCCCGCGGGAAAACTCCGAGGACGAGACACGGCAGCAGGTGCCGGGAGGTCTCCGGGTGCACGTGTGGAGTCTGGCCAATCGGTGAGCACTTCGCTCCTTAGTCATTGTCGTTTCCCCTTCAGTGTTTCTCACGTCACAGCGTTCAGAAACGTGAAGGCGTGAACACTGACCGCATCTCTCCTTCCTGGAAGTGAATCACACATTTTCAGGCAAAATTTCGGAGCTTCTCTGCCCTGCTCCCCGAGGACAATGAGCTAAGAGGCTGGTTCATCGCATCAGCATGGGCCAGGGAGTTGGCACCAGCCACTGCACAAGCCTGCAGACTTTTAGCTCAGAGTAGAGAAGCCGTCCTCTCATTTCGGTTCACAACGAAAACCATTTCAAACTAGATTTTTAAAAAATGTGTTTACCTGGGGTGAGTAATCCCCACAAGTCTCTCTGTTGTGGGAAGGGGAGCTCGCGCACCCACCTCTCAAAACACCAGCTCCGGTGAGGCGCCTTAAATGACGTGGTCGGACTTGGTGGGGAGGAAGCTGTAGTTGCGGACATTTAATATGCGTTTTTACATAATTAATGAGTGCACCTCGCAGCACGCACACACCTGTCACTGAGAGAAGAAGCCGCCCCAGTGACACGGGAGCGCGTGTGTCTGCGAGGGCCTTGGCCTGTCCTGCGTGTCCTGCGTGGCGGGCTGCATGTGGCCGATGCAGAGCCCACGAAGTGCAGCTGCCAAGTGTCATCTTAAAAGATTTATTTTAATTATTAAATTGTCCACATTTGGATATAAAAAAATCTTTTTGTTTCAAATTACGGTTTTCTATCTTAAGTGCCTGAGGTCAAGGAGACCCCTGCCTCCGTCACAGGAAGGGGAATCTCACTGCTGTTTCTTACCGGGTGTCCGTGGAAGCTGGTTTCCATGAGTAAGTGTGGATTGTGCGGTAAAAATTGTGGGAGGGAAAAAAATCCCCACCGAGTCATGACGGTCTTCATGGCAAGTGGCTTTCAACCCCCCAATGTTTACCACGAGCAGCATAAACTCCCAGAATGAGCTCTCTTTTCCAGGTTCATTTTTATTTGCACTTTATACCCCCCTTGCTGTGGACAATGTTAATCAGAGAGACCAGGAGCGGGGCAGAGAGAGCTGGGTGTGCGTGGGGGTTTCCGTGGAGTCGGTGCCGCTGTCACACCCAGGGACGCAAACACAGACTGACCCCCCTGGCTGGGCTGACAGTCCCAGTGCCGCCCGGCATGGGAAGAGCTGACCCCAAAGACCCGAAGTCTGGAGACATCGGGGAGACAGAGGATGATGTCCCGTGTCCCAGTCCATTGGAGAGTGACATGGAATTAGCAGCCACCCGAGGACAGGCCTCGGGAGGAGAGCCGGGAGGACTTCCGAAGGTGGCGGTGGACGGGGCGGCTGAGGCACTCTCAGACTGGAGGCCCGCTGTGGGGGTGAAGTGCCCCCAGTCCGGGAAAGAGGCTCCCGGGGCGGAGACCCGAGTGACAGACGTGGCGTCAGCAGAGCCACATCCCGCCTGACCCCATTTAAGCGACAGTGCACCTCCATCTGTCTGCACGTCGGCCTTGGAACAGAGTGACTGCCTCTCTCCTGCGGAGAGAGGTCGATGGGGTGCCTTTAATGGCCTCTCTTTGAGTCCTGCTGAGCCGTATTTTGAGGTGAACAGACAGTGTTCATCAGTTCCCAGGACTGCTGACTCCAGCCCCTCCTTCAGGTCACTGTGACTGGTGGTCGGTCCCGGTGACAATGACAAAGTGTGTGTGGCCTGACTCATATCTCTTCAGGTCCACGGACAGCCTTGGACGGGGACGTAAACATCAGCAAACCCAGAAGGCTGTCGAGAGAAACGCATTTCTGAAGAGAAGTTGAAAGGAGAAACACTCTCTGCCCAAAGGACGCACCTCTGGCTCTTCCCTTCGCTGCGTGAGATTTCTCTCTGCTGGTCTAATGTGACACAATAACGCAGATTCGTGTCGAGGGGTCTGCGGTGGTTACACTTGAACGTGAGCTGTGGAGTGAACTTCTCACGAAGATGGCAGGCTCTTCGATGTGAAGTTGAGGAGAGAGGCCCAGGCCGGGACTGTACATCTGTCGGGAGGTCCCATGGAAGGGTCACCAGCCTGGGGGTCACCAGGACAGTGGGCCCAGACAGGGCAACGGAGAACCCCCTGGAGGGAAATGCTGCCCCAGAAATGGCGCGACTTCGCAACTTCAAGGGCAGGAAAGAAGTATGTTTCTGCACCTGTGAAAGCCACACACCATGTCTAGGTTGGAAGTGATAAAAAGTGCTTTCTCTCCGGCTCCCATGCCCTCTGCCAGCTCCCACAGAACCAGGGCAAGAGGAAAAATCAGAACCAGAACTCCAGCTGATACATGATTTAACATCTAAAACTCGTGTTTCTTAAAGTTCAGTTTGGTCAATAATGTTTTAGTTGTATGACCCCTTCCGCGTAATAACAGTAATACTACTACTGATGTTTAAGTACTCAAATGCACCTTAGTGCCTGGCGTTTCCCCCCTCCTCCTCACACGAGGAACATGGCGAAGTCTTGCAGAGAGGGACCACCCACAGCAGAAGGGGTCGCGGTTGAGGGGCACGCTCTGGAAAATGATGGGAGGAAGAGACAGCCCAGAGTCAGAGTGGGAAGGTACCACAGTTGAGTGACGTAAGTGCTGGTACACGGACTTAAGTTTTTTCAGGGCCCTGTCTGTGCTCTCGCTGACACCCACACTGGCGGGGTCGTTTCTGTCCGCCCTGATGTCCTCGCACGCCCGTCTTTGTCTGCAGCCGCAACCCAGCACGTCTCCGTCTTCACGGGGAGGTAGAGACTTAACGTCGTCTTTCAGATGTGACCAAGGGCTGGTGTCTCATTCTTTCCTGGAACACACCATCCCAGGAACACATCCTCATAACCCATCTTGTCTGTGTGGGGAAGATACTGAATTTTACTGATTTCTGGGCCACGTGACAGCCACGTTCAAGGACACACCTGCACACCTGTTGTGGGTTTTCGCTTCTGCTGTTCCCTTGGGTTCCCCACTGTGAGCCTTCCAATGGCCTTGGTGCGAACCCAGAAACATCCTCAGACAGAAACTGGGTCCAGATACAGATTGTGTGTCAGAAGGACAGAGTCCCCGGGCAGAGCCTGAGAGCGGGTCAGCTGGCTTTTTGAGGGACGACAGCGGGACAAGCACCCTCCCAGAGGTCAAAGACGCCTGTTTTCCACCAATCCGCTCAGATGTCAGGTCCTCCGTGAAGCCCTTCCAGGGCCGGCAGGACAGACTTAAAGTCTGGAGAGTGTATTGAGGTCGGCCAGAGAGCCTCGGCCACAGCGGCTGTTTGAACAAGGAGCCAAAGGTGTGTGTCCTTGTGCCCTGTGACGAGCTACGGGAACGTCAACACCGGCAAGTGTCATCACTCTCCATTGAGATTCCTGTTGTGTCACCACTCAGATGCTGGCGATTTCTGAAGAGAATAGTTTTTGCGCACAATCAATTTTCCTGTCTTGACGGACAGAATCAATAGCAACCAGCTGCTCTGTGGGACCAAAACTACCAAGTCATCAGCTCTCCGCACAGACCCTCTTGGTTCAAAACACTATTTTTAACCCCACATGTTATGAATTTCTATACTCCATACGTTTTCCCCATAGTAATCAATACACCTTGCAGAGCTGGGCTTTGCGCTTGGTCCTAGGACCACCAGGGAGAAGCCCCCAGCTGTAACAGGTGGTGATAATTCTATGATTCAGCAACACGGCTCAGGGCCTTAAAGACTTACATGTAATTACTTTAGCTTAAAAAAAATCTTGTTTAGATGGCTGAAAATCATCCTTGAAAGTAGTTGGAATTTGTCATTCATTTTCTTAGTGCTTCTAAAATTCTCCCCCAAAGCTGATGCCATTATGCAAGAAAAGACTGTTACATATGATTGTCTATAATAAATCTGTTCCAAAAAGGACATGTTAACACACACAAGGAGCCGGCACAGAAGTCGTTGGCAGTCACGGTGCAGAGGCGGCACCACACACGCCGGTCCCGTGATGTGGGTGGGGGACTCGGGTCTGCGGGGAGGGCCTGCTGGACTGCACTTCTGAGTGTTTCAGGGGTCAGAACTGTAGAGTGGTGGCCTTTGGTGCTTCATGCAGAGACGGGCCAGTGACAAATGGTTCTCAAGAAGAAAGTGGCGAGAAACACATTAATTCCTCAGGAAATTTTAGAAAGTCTTTTCTGTTTTTAAAAACAAGTTCACATTCTTCATGAATTACATTAGAAAGTAACCATGGTTTAACACTACTGTGATACATGAAGAACATATAAGTTTTCCTTAAATGTTTATCACAGTCAAATTTAGCTTCATCTCAAAGCAGCTGCGTGTGAGGAGGGCCTGAGGGGGTGAGCTGACTCTGACAGATTACATTTCATTCACTGCTGCTTTAAGTTAACACCGCTACTTATACCTCCTGTACTTAGCATGGTGTTCCCACAAGCACCAGGATCCCTAATGCCAGAACACTTACTGTTCTGTTTCCTCTCCTGTCTCGATAACCAGTGTCTGGCAGCGTTGGCCCTGGCAAACCTCACCAGTCCTGGAAGCAACCTGGAACTTCCGTGTGAAGCGGCAACAAACGCGACCTCGGCATGTGGCCATGGTCTTCTCCGGATCCCGTGGATTCACCCCGATCTCCCGTGGTTTTCACCTGGGTCGCGAGGGAACCCCTTGTCTATCGGGGCGCAGGGCAGGTCCTACTATGTGGTCCCAAATCACGGGTTGGCCTGAGGCCCAGGGAGGCCGCCTCTGCCGCCGCGGTTATGAGCTCGTTGTGCCCAGATGTATGTTCTTTGTGTGCACCGGGTGCAAAGAGGCTTTTCATCAGAATTTTCCTTCCTCAAAAGCAGCAAAAAATATTATTAAGATTTTTCTATTAATATTTCCTTCTATATCTTATGCACAAAATAGAATGTATTATAACTGGGTGGATCTATTCAAATCATCACCATTATCCATATCAAATTTAACTTTGAACTATCCTATTCTAAATAAACTATCAGGGTGTTTCTTATTTACAGTACTCCTTTAAAAATGCTTTTTGGCACAATCAGCTGTTGCTTTGAGGATCTTTCTTAGGACAAAATGCACTAAACGTGTGGCACAAAGCCTGGAATTTGGCACTGTTCGCAGGTGGTCCAGTATGAAACGGCTTATCTCCCTGGTGATGAAAACCTCTTAAATAGGAAAAGTATGAATTCCTGCATCCGCGCTGTAGTTGAACTGTCTGATGAAGACGCTTTGCCATGTGCTGGGCACTGCACTCTGAAGGACCCTCAGATCGGTAGGAGCCACGCGGCACGAGAGGGTGCGGTCTGCTGGGGAGCGCACAGACCGATGGGCTGGACGGGTGGGCGTCGGGCACCAGGTGCTGAGCGGATGGGGGTGCACAGGGGCCCACCAGTTACACTCCTGCTGCGTGTCCAGAACAGGGGCATCTGCCCACCACTCGGACAGAAGTTGACGGCAGCTTTGTGCACAACAAGGGTGTGACAAAGAAGTCCCCGTCTGAAGGGGGATAAAGCATTGAATTTGGGTCCGTCCACCCACCAGGAAATGTGACAACCGAGGTCGATGCTCTGACACTCATGGTGCCCCACGACACCAGGGCGACCGCCGCATCGTCCAGGAGGAAGCGGGGGCGGCTCGTGGTCCCTTTTCCAAGAAGAACCAAACAGGCAGGGCCGACGTCCTGAGTGCCGCAGGGTTCCGACACCCTCCTGCTTTCCTCGGAAGTGTCTGCCCATGTCCCGGGAACTCCTCCACTTTCCATTCAGTATTTCTGAGCACGGTGGAGATCATGTGTCACTCACCGGGAGCTGGGACCGTCGTTCAGCCGCTCGCGCCACGGGCACGGCCGTAGCACCGAATCAGGAAGAACAGGGCACTGAAGACAGAATCAAGCGTGTTTCCTACGCTGGTGATTGTGGCAGAGAAGGGTTGAATCCCACTCCTCAAAGCAAAATTAAATGTGGAGGCAGCGCGAGTGAGGTGTGCAGCCTCCAAGTTATATGTTATGCTTTCCCTGGCGACAGTGTCATAAAAAAAAGGTTTTTTTCCTCACAACTGTAATACTGAAAAAAAAAAAGTACCATAAAATATTCAGGATCCTAAAATAATAATTTATGCCACTCTCATCTTTAGATTCCATATGACTTACCTCATTTATTTTATGAGGTGTTTTCGCTATAAGATTAGTGTTGAAATTTGACCTTTGAAATTTACTGTGCTACTAATAAACTTTATTATTATTATTTTTTCTTTACTTTCCAGCTTTGGACTTGAGTAGAGGATTTAAAACTCCGTGAAATGAGATGGTCTGCACCTGCTTCGACAGGTCCTCCTGGTTACTATGTAGCCAGTTCTGCAGAATTTTGGAAGAAGCTTTGACCCCCCATGAGTAACAGCAGCTCAGAATGTCGTTGAGGGGAAGGGGCTCAGGCTGGGGGGGCGGCGATCCCACCCGGTCCCGCTCACCCACCGAACGAGCATCGCAAGCATTTAGGCGCGTGATCTGATTTCTGGAAGAAATAAGTGAGGCTGCCGATTCCGAAGAGGCTTCCAGGAAGCGGCTTCAGGCCGAGGGAAGGAGTGAAGAGTGAAGAGCACGTCCACCGTCACGGGTGTGTCAGTGACACGAACAATGTTTTTGGTTTTGCTTTCAAACAAGGAGACAGTTTTGTTGGAAAAGACAAAATCGGTGGTGCTGGAGGAGCAGGCACATTTGGGAAGCCAGGCGGAAGGTCGATTACGGAAACTGCTGAAAACCGAAGGATAGTTTCTCATTCGGGAAATGGGCCGCCGTCCAATTTAGTTAGCAGGAGGTCAGCGTCATGAAAACATCGTATCCGGGTGACTCTGTTTCTGACTTTCAGACACATTAAAACTGAGTCCAGGAGAAACTATAATGGGAAAGGCAGCAGCTGTGAACAGGCCGACTTCACCTCATTTCGTGGCTTTTGAAATAACCTGCTCGCGAGGTGATAAGGGTCTGGGTGATGAGATGGTGACATTGGAGTGAAATAGAAAGGTCATGTTTCCAAAATAGGAGGACAGGAAGTCGGATCCGACTTGAGAACTCTTTGCCTGAGGGGGGCGGGGGGGAGTGGCTGCCTGAGCCAGAAGCTGCTGGAAATGTAGGGGAGCAGAAGCCAGGTGACCAAGGGGCCCTGCTCCAGGTTCTCGTCTTAGTGGCATTTCCCCGACCCGAATGGCTGTGAAGGACCCGGTCGACAATCCAGTGTGTGCTCTGCTCTGCACCCGATGCCGGGGGCACCTCTGTGAGTTCTGCGGCAGCGGGCGTCTCTGATGCGCTGTACAGGAGGGACTGGGAGGCTGCTGTCCTTCAACCGGACCCGGCAAGAACGTCCCTGGAGCAGCCCCGGCTATGATGCCAGCCACCCCTGTGGTCCCTGCAAAACTCCTCGGATGCAGTGTTTACAGAGGTGTCCCAGGAGGGGGACCCTGGGTGGAGGCTCTGAAGCCCCCCTGAGGAATCGTGCGCATCCCCCGAGAGCTCAGAGAAGCAGCCCTTGAGGGGCAAGGGGCCCAGAGCGGTCAGTTGCGTCCAGGCCTGGGGGGACCAGCCACAGATCTGCTTGCCTGGACGGCCAGTGCCCGGTGCCCAGTTTGGTCAGGTGGGCATCACGCGTGCTGTCGGGAGTGGCACCTCGGGGACGGGGGAAGAAGGCCCAGGTGCTAAGGGGTCCCACTGACAGGTGTTCGTATCTCCCCATGTCTCCCTTAGAACCTCATGAGTGTTCGCTCTTGGGGACTAAATGTCTGTGTCCCCCTGAGATGCGTGTGCTGGAACCCCAGCCCCCCCAGTGTGACGGCACCAGGAAGTGGGGCCCTGGGGGCGTGAGGGTGGCCCCTGCGACGGGGTCGGCGTCCCTGTGAGAAGAGGAAGATGCCGAGTTCTCTCTTCGTCGTGTGGAGACGTGGCAGGGAGGTGGCTGTCCCGGGCCAGAGGTGGGTCTCACCGGAGCCGACTGGGCCCCGAACTCAAGCTCCCGGCCTCCAGAACTGGGCGCAGAAGTGTCTGTTGTTGAAGTTGCCCCCACGACAGTGTCTGGGACAGCGACCTTGGCTAGGGCACGAGCCTGCCACCAGCTGACAGAGAACACTTTTAGTCTTGGGGTAATGACGGTCTGGCCCCAAACAGGCTGCCGTTGACCCCAGCCTCACCGGGACCTGGGGTGAAATGGGGAAACCTGCGAAGCCCTCATGTGGGCCCCAGACTCTGCAGGAGGTGTTTGTGGAACCCGCGGTCTGGGCGGTAGCACAGGTGCAACTCATACCCAGCAACCGCCAGGCAGCGGGCAGGGTTGGGGCGTGCTCAGCCCCTCGAAAATGTTGCAGCCGGTTCCCCCCACCCCACCCGGGCCCCGCGTCCCTCCGCCACCTCCGGCCTGTACTTGCACAGATGGCGAGGGGCTATGTATGTATGGACAGAGCATGAGGCCGGCTCCCAGGCAGAAAGGCCAAGTCCTCGCTGTCCCTAAACTCCTCTGTGTCCCTGTTGGAAATAGTTGCGCCACACGGGGAGGTCCAGGGACAAGGCTCCACCACGCATCCAAGGTGGGCTGGGGGCTGCAGCCTGAGGATCTGACTCACGTCTGAGTCTCCGCTGGGCGGAAGGCGCCCTCAGGCCCCATCTGAGTGGCTGCAGGTGAGCCTGCCCGCGCGCAGCTGAGCTGAATGGCAGAGCCGGGCCGCGGGTTCCGGTGAGCCGTGCGCAGCGTGCCGTGCGCAGCGTCCCGGACGCACCTAGGGAACATGGAGCTCCGGGGTGAACCCTCAGCCGCTGGAGGTGAGCAAAAAGAACCTGTCCAGGTTCACAGGCATCCTTTCTGGGGAGCCTGAGGCCGCGTGGCGTTACTGGGAGAACCAGTCATTCCCTGACCCGGAACCCCGCTGGACCCCCAGCGCCCTCAGTGAAGCGGCGAATTGGCGGGGACTCCCAGGCTGTGGGTTTTGGATGGGCACCACGACGTGGGCTCACAGAAATACTAACACACAGGCATTTCTGTTGGGCACAGGTGTGTAAACACGGCCAGTAGCCGGCGTCCTAAGTCGTGCGGTGTCCCACGCACTCGTCACCTGCATCACCTTGGCTGGAGTCGCCGGTCGGCCCACCAGCAGCTGCCAGGCCTGCAGCCCTCTGTGCCGCTCTCGGTCTGGGGAAAAACGTCTGAATACTGATTCAGCGGAGGCCGACAGGAACACAATGCCAACTTGTGAGTTATCCTTACAATGCACTTTAAAATTTATAGATGTTTTATGCTTTTTATTACTGTGTATCTTTTACCAGGTAGGACTCACAAGTTCCATATCCAGATCTACAGTGCTTACTGTGATTGTGCTTTTTGCAAGGTTTACATTTCCCCCTACATCTGAAGGGTCGTTCCTTTTTTTTTAAAATTAATTTTATTTAGTTATTTTTCAAGTACAGTTTTTGTCTATTTTTCCCATCCCAGCCTCCCCCGCCCCTTGCTCCCCACCTCCCTCCCACTTCCACCCCCCTTAGTTCTCGTCCCTGTGTCCTTCCTATTTGTTCCTCCAAATCCCTCCCCCCTTTTTCCCCCTTAACTTCCCTTCCTTCTCCCCTCTGGTCACTATCCCCTTGTTCTCTATTTCAGTGTCTTTGTTTTTGTTTTTGTTTTTCTGCTTGCTTGTTTGTTTTGTTGTTTAGCTTCCTGTTAAAGGTGAGATCATATGGTATTTGTCTTTCAGCACCTGGCCTATTTCACTCAGCATAATGCTTTCCAGTTCCATCCATGTTGTTGCAAATGGTAGTAGCTCCTTCTTTCTCTCTGCAGCATAGAATTCCATTGTGTATATGTACCACAGTTGTTTGATCCATTCATTTACTGACGGGCACCTAGGTTGCTTCCAGCTGTTGGCTATTGTAAATTGTGCTGCTATGAACATTGTGGTGCATAGGTTCTTTGATATTGATGTTTTAGGATTCTTAGGATATAATCCCAGCAGTGGAATTGCTGGCTCAAAAGGCAGGTCGATTTTTATTTTTCTGAGAAAATTCCATACTGTTTTCCATAATGGTTGTACCAGTCTGCAATCCCACCAACAGTGAACTAAGGACCCCTTTTCCCCACACCCTCTCCAACATTTGTTGTTTGTTGCTTTGTTTATGATAGCCATCCTGACTGGTGTAAAGTGGTATCTCATTGTGGTTTTAATTTGCATCTGGAGGGTCCTTCCCTTTTAACCTCAGTCACCTGGATGCACACGTGTGGCATTACACTGCGGGAAGCCACTGTGTCCTGGGGCCGCTCACCAGGTACAGAACAGAGCATGTCTGTTGAATGTTCCGGGAATCTGTTCCGGTGACAAAGCTCTTCAATTTGTGCTCTGTAGGTGAAACACAGTTCTTAGAAGTAATCGGCACTTGGTCGTCATCACTTTCACTCCCTAAGTTTGTAGACACAAACTTACAGCTTACGGCTGAAAACGGTACCTGAAAATTGTGTTTTTTCTCTCCAGTTTCAATTACTTCCAATTTACCCTACAAATCCCCAAAAGCCAAATGTTACACAAACCCGAAGCATCGGGCATCTGAGAGCGGGCCTTGTGCCAGCCTGCACCGTGCGCGGGGGGGGGGGGGTCCAGCCCGGGGCTGTGGGGGCCGGATGCCCCAGACCCTGGAGAATCCAGGGTGCGGCCCCCCATCCAGGTCCCGTCCTCAGAGCCATCGGCTCTATTTCTGTGTTTGCGTGTGGTCACTCCCAGTGCTCAGGGCAGGGACGGCGGCTCCCTGTCCCAGGCCGTGTGGCAGAAGACGTCTTCGGGTTATTTGTGTGAACATTCTACGTGGTATTACCCTGTCTGGGGGAATCTGGTTGAGCTCCTGGAGGTAAAGCTCCCAAAGCGGGGAGGTTTCTAGGTGGTTTCTAGGTGTCGGTGAGGCACACCTAGGTTCTTTGGTTCTAGGTGTCGCTCCTGGGGTTTCTAGGTGTCGGTCAGGTCCTGGGGGGCCCCAGGACTTTCTCAGGCACACCTGGGGTCCCCGGTCTGCCCGGGGCCCGCAGAGCGGAGTTGGGGCTCCCTGTGCTCCTCCGTGGCTCTCTCCTGTCGGGGCAGCCGTTTGCCCCGTGGTCCAGAGCTGTCCAGTTTTCCAGTGTGGTCATGTTCACTTGTTGCCAGGGTGGAGGGAGACCTCCCAGCCCCCCACACAATGAACTGCATGCTAGCAGAAGGAGTGGGGGGCAGAAGCTTCCCCGTGAATGGAGGCCAAGGTCCCCCATGTCCCAGAAACTCAGTCCCCCGAGAAACAGGATTAAGACTGGAAACCCCTCTTGGGCTGATTTCCAGCCGTTATGAGGCAGGTTTTTTTCACAGGGCCCTCGCCGTCTCCGGAAGCCACTGGAGTGTGGCTTTGAGGGCTGCAGCTTACACACTTTCTTCACCATTCAAATCTTAAAAACGCAGAGAAGAAGTTGTGAAATAATTAGCCCGAAGAAGGCAGTCGCCTCAGGGTTAATGGGACGTTTGTGAGCTTGAAGTCTGAACCCGCTTCCGGCTAGAAAAGAATAAACTGGAAAACGACCAAAACTGGGTGTCAGAGAACACTAGGACCAGGATTTCCAAGGAGACGTAGCAAACACCCTCCTTTCTGAGGGTAGTAACTGTCTGTTCTTCACGCCTCTGGTCCAGCGACTGCTGTAGTTAATTTTAGTGTCTCTTCAGTACTGAGCCGGCGAGTGGGAGGCGGAATTAATTTTGTTCAGAAAATTGTGCCTGTGATTAGTGGGACGGTGTGAAGACTAATTACGTGTGTGCGTGTGTGTCCATTTAAGCTGTAATCTTTTCAGTGAATTTCTACACAGGCCTTTAAAGTGTCTATAATTTTTAAAAAGTACGGATTCTACCAGGGCGCACTGCCTGCCCCCGACCTGGCCGAAGTCAAAGATCCCTCTGCCGGGTGAGTGCAGACCATTAGCAAATAACCAGGTGGGGACCAGGTGCTGAGTGGGTGGGCCGTTCCCGTGCAGGTGAGGCCTGCCGCACCCTTCGCTCGCCGGCCCCCGGGGCCCCAGGCGGCCGGGACAGGCCTCCAGGTGGGCCTGCGGGTCACGGGGAGATCAGAGCAGCCCGTGCCTCCCTGCACGATGTTACCTGGGCAGAGGCGGGCTCCCCCTACCATCTCTAAGGTTAATAAATATTCGTCTTCAGGGAGTTTTTTAAATTTCCAGACTGCAATATTTTATTTTTTACAATTGCAATAACCAATGTCGAATGCAATTATTCTAAGCAATTCTGGGGAATGAAATGCAGCTCGGAGCCTCCTTTGTTAAGTGTGTGAACCCTCAGGAAGCAATCGAGCAGAATGGGCTGGGGTCAGACGTTCCAGTGCATGTGTGTGTGTGTGTGTGTGTGTGGGGGGGGAGAACCGGATGCAGTGCTCAGCTGGCTGGTTGAGAAAAGACCTCTGTGTTTGCCATTGGGTTGCGCCCAAAGTGAAAAATGGATGGAGAAGATGCCCGTGGAGGTCGGCAGCTTTCTGGGAGGTGGCTTTGCTGCCCCCTGGGTGTGGGCCGGTCCCTGCGCGCAGGGTTAGCTTCTGCAGGAGGGAGCTCTGCCGGTGGACCCAGCAGGGGCTTGGAGGCTGTGAGGTTAGAAGTTATGGACCACGAATCGGTGTGTGTTGTAAATCTTTATCCAACAGTAAGCAATTGTACGTTGAGCAGTTTAGACATGATGTAGATTAATTGGGACAATAGTTAAGAGAATTATCGGAGCCTTAGAGCTACAGTTGGTTGGATGGCGATCCAAGGTGGAGGAAAGAACTTGAATGCTGAATGCAGAGGGAGTTAAACTGTGATGACCCCAGCGAGGGGGCAGGCTGGACGGGGTCGCCCCACAGAAGGTGATGATGGCATCTTAGGGTTGGCAGTGTCTCGGCTGGGGCTGGCGTGACAGAAGCCCCCACTTATTTATCACAGTCTGGAGGCTGGAAGGCCAGCGTCAAAGGGCCAGGGTGGTCCCGCTGAAGCTCTTCCTGACGTGCCGAGGGCTGTCCTCCTGCCGTGTCTTCCCCGGAGGGAGGGGAGCTCCTCTCTGGTCCCCACTCAGGACGGTGCCAATCCCCTTGTGGGGGCTCCACCCCCTGACCTGTTCACCCCCCACAGGCCTTGCCTCCTGACCTCCTAACACTGGCACCTTGGGGGTTCCCTCTGCACATGAACTTTGAAGAGCACAGACATTTGGATGCCCCACCGTAGATAGGAAAGGGCAACTGTATGGAAGCGTTTTTACAACTTAAACCCAAAATACAGAAAAAAATGGCATGTTAACATCTCTTTGCCAGGTAGATTGTTTGTGTAACCTCTGGTAGCTGTTTCTCAGTGTAAATGATGTGTAATAAACATGTCTTTCTACTCAGACATTGCCTAGATTTATGTAGGCGTCAGTCCGACAGATGGGTGGATTCTGTATTAATTTTATAATGAATTCTCACACTGTTCTGTTAATGGGCATCACAGACACGCTGCAGACACATTTGATCAGTGTGATCAGTGGTGGGAACAACAAAGGGCGATTTTATGCCAATGGATTTACATAAAAAAATCATTGCTGGTGACTCAGGAGTTGTGAACGTGAATCAGAAGAGTCTGGTTGGTGTGTGCAAATACTTGCGATGGGTTTGTGAATGTCTGTGTTTGAGCCTGTGTTTTGGAGAGAGAGGGGGACAGAGAGATGGAGAGAGAGGGGGCGACGAGCAAATCCGAGAATCCCAGCCAGGAAAACAGACAGTCTCGGCCCCGTATCTGAAGTCCAGGGCCACTTGGTAGATGGCCAATCCGGACTCCTGCTGACTGGTGGCCCTGGAGCGCTGAACACCATGCAGAAGTGTCTCTGGCAAGGGCAGTTAAAATATTAAAGCGTTCCAAAAAGCTAGAAGTGAGGAGCAGTTGTAGAAATGAAAAGCAGGGAAAGTGAACATCAAGACTTTTGACCCACCAAGAAGAAATGGTGATGTAAGGTATTTATAAATGTTCAACTTGGAGACCATGGCATGAGTTTGGAAAATGGGGGGAAATCGCTTGTCATTGCCCTAAAAGCAGCAAGAAAAGGTCCTCTGCAGTTTTGTTCATCAGGTTTCAGTGCCCAGCCCGGATGGTGCTCACTGCTATGAAGGATGGGACTGAATGAAGGAACCCCCCATTCTTCCTGTAGGAGTCGGGCGCCCTCTCTTCTGGCTGTTCCACTAGGGGAATATCTGGTCTCCTGCTAGATATTTTAGACCATTCTTCCCAGGGTTTCTCACGTTCAGCATCGTCCAGAGTGAGACACTCACTGCTCTTAATTTGGGGTCGTCATTTCAGGGATGCTGTTCAGTGGCTGGAAGCTATCAATCAAACCGGTCCCCAGAGGAAAGACTGGGCACACTGAACATCCAGTGCCCGATAGTGTCTGCAGGAGCAAGCCCAAGTCTGGGTGATCGCGATGGCCGAGGGCAGCGTGTAAGATCCACGAAGAATGTCGTGAGCTCTGGGCAGGGCTTTCACATGTGTGTGCAGGGGCACGTGTGGGGTAGGCAGGAAGTGGGGATGTTTTAGCATCGTGGCTGATTTGGGGGAAGCCATGGAGGCTGTGATGAAGACCATAGAGTTGGCCGGACCTTTGGAGGAAGAAGTCGGCGCACTCACAGTGCAGGTGGGACTACTGGTCCCTCCCGTGTCCTGCTGGGGGCATGGGGCAGCTTGGTAAACGTGCTCATTGACAAAAACATTGGAGGGTGGTCTTCTTTAGTCATTTCTGTCACTTATTTGGGAAAAAAACCCCTCCGAATCAAATGTGTACAGCAATCTAGAGAGATTTGTATTTTGTGGCTGACATTCCTGGTGAATTCCTCTTTAAAAAGACTCAGTAAAGGAATTGGGGACAATCAGACAGTGTTCAAAGCAAGATAGAACTGAATTAACCTGGTGCCAGCTGCTTTCTCTCTTTAGAGATGTTAATTTTTTCAGTCATTTTTATTGAAAGACAGGGAACCTTCGAGTAGATAGGATCTTTTAGAAACACTCATTGAAAAGTGAATTTGTAACAATGCAAGTCCTTGGAAGTTTTACGTTTGAAGATGTTCTTTATTGCCGGTGTGGGGAGGGGCAGTGTGGTTTCTGAGATAAATGGTCTTAAAAGGTTAAACCCAGGAAGTGGCAGGGACTTTAATCTGCAAATTAGATCAGCGATTGGACTCTTCTTTGCACCTTCTCCTTCCTCAGAATTTGCCCGAGAGACTTCAACATCCTGAAGGGATTGCAGATGTACTTCTAAGAGAAACCAATTGCCTCTATTAGCTCCAGATGGAAACCCTGCAAGGAGCCACAGCTGCTCATGCAGGGGGTAGGGACTTCAGGGTGAGAACTCCATCCTGGGGACCCCATCCCTGCACTGGGCACATGTTACCATGGTGACACAGGCCCCTCCTGGAACTAGGCCTTCCTTTCCTGGTGGGAAGGTGCAGCCTCACACATCCCACAGGTACCGCAGGCAAGGGGAAAGGCTCGGGTACGTCAGCTCACCTCGCTTGGTTTTCCACCTTCCCCCATGTCGGAGGTGGGACTCAGGGAATGGTGTCACCTTCCTGCTGTTGGGTTTGCTGCTGTGTGAAGTGGGGGTATAAGGTCTGTCTTTGTTTCGTTGTGAGGGTTAAATGAGGACACTTGGATTCACAAGACAAAAAAGTAGGGATCCAGCACTAATATTCGAAGAAGTGAATTTGTTAGTGGAACCAACTGGACAATCCAGGGAACGGTCAACTGTTGAAATGGGTGAGTCTGGAGGAAAACAGTTCATTGACGATCGGGGGCTGGGTTGCTCTGTTTCCTGACCTCCCGAGGTCTGTGCTTCTCAAACTGCATTTGGCTGGCGAGTGAGCTGGAGGTTTTGCTCACATGTGGCGGACCCTGTAGGTGTAGGGAGGGCCCGAGTGTCTGCATCTCTAGTGACCTAGGTGTCAGCCATAACTCCAGTCCTCGGATCTGCCTTTTGAGAGGGGGCCAGAGACCCCACGTCTAAGGTGGGGGGAGAGAATGGCTTTCCGCCTTTTGTCAACATGAACCAAAGTGAGAAGTCGTCAGCTGGTGGTGTTGGGAACGTTTCAGAAAGACTGGTGTGTGGGCTGGCACCTCATGTCCATCCTGGGGTCTCAGGGACACAGTGCAGGACACGAAGAGGCAGGGCGGTGACAGTGAGCCACTCTGAGCACTTGGGATGGACCGGGAAGGTCAGTGTCCCCGAGGGGAGGCTCTCGGGCAGAGGATCCACCGTTCTCCAGCACAGTGGGGCCGCGGAGGAGCCAGGACCGGGAGGGATTCTCCCCTTTGACTGCGCCCAGACCTCTGCACCCTCGGCAGTGACTCCGGCTTGGGCTAGCCCAGCACCTGGGTGACTGCACCTGTCCTCACCACAGCTGTCACCAGCAGCCTGAGCAGTGGCCATTCCTGAGAAATGGTGGCATTTCACTGACTGGAAGCAAAGGCATGGCAACCAAGTCTTCATTGTAAGTTCACGTGCAGTGAAGTGCGTGTTTCAAGCCACGGGCGCCCTGGAGGGCAGTTGTGGAAGGTGAAGGTGAAGGTGGGGGCGTGGGTTCATGTTTTATTATTGGTGTGGGGAGCATGAGGACATGTTAAAACTTAAATGAGACAATGTCACTCTATCAAAGTCTTTTAAAACACAACTTTCCTGAAAGTCTTCCAAAAACGAACAGGAGCCTATGTGGGCAGGCAGGCTGGGCATTAGTGACAGCAGCACTGTGTGCGACCTTTCTCCCTGAAGGTCGGGGCGCCTTGTGAGGTCATATTTAGGGGTGTTCAGAGCTGATTCCTTACCAGGACGAAGCACCCAGATGAGAGCTCTGGATTGGAACTTACATCGGAGCAGCACCGGTGTGGTGTCTGGTGAACTGGACGGATTCCGCCGTGAAACATGACAAAGAGTTTCAATCATTTTATGGGGTTTGGTTCACACCCCACTAATTTCTGATGTGGCCATATTTGCCCCAAATTACATAAATTATAAGCAAAGCAATGGATTTTACCATTTAGTATGGTGAGCATTTCCGAAGCGTGGAGTAATGGTTTTAAGCAGCATTAGCGAAGGGAGAAAGCCTTTGTGGGTATTTTCTCAGGGTGGTGAGAAATCATGAGATGAAGTAACCAGGAGTGGTGCACAGATCACTAGATTAGAGAATTAGTTATTGTTCGAGAGCAGATCTGAAGGCAATGACAAATGGTTATTAAGTATGAAGAGTTCATTAAAATGCAAATATTATGCTCTGTTATGTAGTAATAAATAACAAGTTTAGGAAAACAAACAAGGAATTAAACTATGATTATATATTTTAATTAAATATTAATCACAAAGGAATGTGCCTGGGGATTATATCAAAATATCTGCGGAAGAGCCAACCATTGGTGATGAATTAAAAGTCCTACATACAAATACTCCTTCAAAGTGTTACAGAAAATATGTGAATGGCATCAATTGGGCTCTTGAAATTTAATACTAAGATTAATTTATGTATCATAACACGTAACAATTAACAATTATAATTAAGGATCTTCGTGTTTCATGTCCATTTGGGGGAGCTATTCCTTCCTGTCAGCAGTTCCTAGATTCTCAGAAGGTCGGAGCTGGAAGAAGAATTGAAGGTTTTCTACCTTGGGGCATGAGCTGATGAAAGTTAAATGGCTGGTCAATGGCCAAGCCCTGGTTCACAGTGAGAGATTTGCAGAGGTTCCCGACATTTGGGCTGGCACTCCCGCTGCCTGGTTCCAGGGCTCTGCCTCCTCCCCAAGGCCATCGAGCTGTACCCGTAAGCTGGCAACGAAGGACCACCTTACCCAGAGCTGAGAGAGCGCAGGAAACCCTCTCTCGGGCACTGTGACCAGTGGTCTCAGAAAATGCAGCTCAGAGCTCCTGTCCTGGGGAGACGCTGGCTTGCCCCACTGGCCTGCCCGTGGCCCCCAGATCAGTAGCTGTTGTGGTGTGAGGGCGGATCCCCGGGAGCCACCTGCCCAGGGCTGGCCACGGGCATTCACCACGTAGCCACCAGACTGCTGAGCCGGGAGGGAGGCCAGGCCCAAGGGACCGCAGAGAGCAAGCTGAGGGTGGGGTGTCCCTGCCCCAGACCCCGGCCCTGCCTGCGGCAGGAACGGGAAGAGGGGGACAGCGAAGAGGTGGGGGCCTTGAGTCTGCTGCAACACAGACCGACACATGCTGGGTCCCCGACCAGCTTGGGGGCTGTCCTGCATGAGAGGGGACAGGAACAGGGGAGGGGACAGAGAAGGGTTCGGGCAGGTACAGTAGGGAACAAGGGCGTCACAGTGGCCCTGCCCTGGTCCTGCGGATGCAGGAGAGTCCTCAGGGACCAACTTTGTAGTAATTCCCACTTGAGATTTACTTCTCCCAAATGTTACCAGTAAAAGCGTGACACCTGAATTCTGCAACACGAAACGGGCGCCTTCAGCCCAAAAAGCAGAAACTGAGATGTCGCGGTGTTGTGGGGTTTCCAGCAGGTTCACTGGTTGAGTGGTGAGCAACCAGGAGGCGGAGAGGAGCAGAATGTGGTCGCTTCCATCTCGGAGCCGATGGCCGGAGCTGCCAGGGTGCCTGCTGGGCGTTTCCCAAGGAGCTGCTGGGAGGAGAAAGCCAGCAACAGGCATTTGCCAGATACAGTTTTAAATGTGCCTTTGTCATCAAGTTCAGAGTGGAATGTCAGTGGGAAAACAAATGAAAGAAAAAGTCTTTTCAAGAAAATTGCCCCTTTTAAGTAACACTTAAAAAAGAGAGCTTCAAATGCCATAGGTACTGAAGCATTTTTTCTATAATAAACCTATAAAATAAATGCCCCAATATATATGTGTGACCTATTGTTTCAAATTTGGGACTTTGAGTGTTTTTTCATTAAGGCATTTAGAAATAAAAATGTAATTGGTACAAACTAATTTCTAAAAATCTTAATGGAAAATAATGACTTGCCTTTGTTATGATAATGCTTTGTCAAAAACTGTTACTTGTACCACTGTTCTGAAGTTGAATATACTCAACACACGGACCACTAAATAATTTTTGAAGGAGTTGAACTTTTAACTGGAAGACAAATGAAAAGCCCAAATGCAGATCAGTTAAGGGGTAACTGTTACGGGGGACAGTGAGGCTCAGGTCAGGAGGCGCCTCAGGGGCCCCCAAGGCAGCGGGGGGGCCAGCGCCTGGGAGATGCCTGTGACGTGCTCTCCTTGTGCCCCTCAGATGCCATGGAGCCCTCGGTGTGCTGGGCACTTTGCTCACTGTGGGGCTAGGGTGTGAGGGGCATGTCAGCAGGCCGCCCACTCAGGACCTGGCTGCCGAGTGGTGCAGATAGACAGGGCCCAGAGAACTCAGAGTGTTCAGAATACGGAAGTAAACAGGCTCTGTGTGAAAATGTCACCCTCTGACCCAGACGAGGGAGTCACAGGGAAGGCTGCCCGGAGGTCAGCGGGGGCGCTGGGACATTTCCTGGGAAGAGAAAAGGTTTTCTCTTAAAGGAATCCTGAATGAATGCTGGGGGTTCAGCCGGGCAAGGGGGTGTGTGGAGATATTTCCAACTGGGATGAAAACCCAGGCACCGTTAGAGGCAGGAGAGGGAAGTCATCGCTGGAACACGCAGGGACTCATTCAAGGCGCCGGGCGACTTCCGCTGTAGATGCGCGTGTGGTGAAGAAAGCAATGGTGGGCGATGGGGGGAGTCCCCTTTACATAAAGAAGGAGGTCGAGTGGGTGGCAGAACGGTGTCGCCATGACAACATGGAGAAACCAACATTGGGAGAAATAGGCGAGTAAGATGTGATGATTGTGTGTCACTAACCTCGAATCTGGCCCCTCTCTTCTGTGCACCTGAGAGTAGCAGAGAAAATATCTCCACATTTTAATTAATGGATTATTACCACTTAAAACAAGGTAGCTCTCTCTGCAAAAATATTGACTGACCACTTGTCTAGAAGGTTAATATCAAACTAAAGAATAGTGATGTGTTTTCTAGGATAATTGCAAAATGGAGCCAATTTCAGAACAATGCCATAATGAATACAGAGGACTGGGGTGATTTATTTTACACTATTTCGATGAGTCAGTAGTATAATGGAGTTAAACTTCTTTATTGAGGACGTATATAATTGAATTTTAAGGGGTCATGTTTTTGGAATAAAATGTGTCTGGACATTCTCCTTCATTATTCAGTGTGATTCCATTAACCTGGAGTCTGATCCTTTGGAAGATGAGCAAGATCGTAACTGACATCCTCTATCTGTAGTTGCGCGGTCTGGACCTGGCCCCAGATCTTGCTGACCTAAGGGGAATGGGGAACTTTTAGCTGAGTGAGGAGAAAACTGAGAATTGGTGCATTTCACCCTTTGTGTGACTTTTTTAGCTCCTTGTGGGATAGGACATGGAGGTCATTGATTTATTGAGAACTAGTCTCTCTGATCATCAAGACTGCGTACAACATGTCTTCTGTTGTGGAGATCGTTTGGTGTGTAAGCCATTGACCGACTTTCCCCACTAGTTCAGAAGATGAACATAAATGACCTAGAACAGTGACTGTTACCTAAAAAATGCAATGATCGTTAAATATTTCTGGTGGTCTGCTATTTTAATTACTAAAAAAACTTTCATTTTATATCAGAGATGACTTAATTTGTTTTCAAAAGCTTTTTTTAACATTTAGATAAATGACTCAGACACAAGTTGTCCTTGTTCAGTAAATACAGATGTGGGCGGGGGTACTAGGTGAGAGGTAAGTAGACACATAGATAGTTGATGGATACACAGACACACAGACATGTAGACACACAGATACACAGACACACAGACACGTAGACACAGATACACAGACACACAGATACATAGATACACAGACACATAGATAGATAGATAAGTATTACCTTGTGGTAGGTGCTGTGTTGCTTAACGTTACTTAAAGATAGAAGCGTGCTATTCCCTTCTCTCAAGCCGAGGTCAAGGGAGAAAACACAGCAGGAGACGTTTAATGCTGTGCAGGGTCTTCTGTACCAGAGTCGCCCCTGAGGTCAAGGAGAGAAACAGTTGAATTGGCCCACGTGGCACACAGCACGAAGTCGAACATGTGTGTGAAGAGGTGAGAGGCGTGGCTCAGGGACCGTGCGCAGGAAGCAGGCTGTTGAGGTTGAAATCTGGGTGCTGCTTCTCTTAGGAGTGTGACAGGGGGCACGGCCCTCGGTGTGTCTGCCTGTCAGTCCGTCCTCACACGAGCAGAGAGGGCAGCAGTGCCGGCCTCCTGGTGTGTCTGCAGAATCCTGTGAGCCCGCACATCCCAATGTCCCAACCCATCACTCGTCCCCGGGGACACACCCACCCGTGTCAGCTCCTGTCACTTCACATCACGAGCACTGTGCTGCTCTGTCTGGGGATCAGACTCCAACACCATGTCATGTTATTTAAAAACCAGTAAGTGGCAGCTGAGCAAATGCACCTTTGAGTAGCCCTCTGCGCTGTCACTGGGGTAGAAAGAGTCATGGAGTCCTCCCGTTTACCCGACTTCCACTCTCACCCTCACCCTCACCCTTGTGACTTCAGGTTCTGTTCATCTGCTGCCGTTTGTCTAGAGTCTGGAGGTGGAAGGTTAGACATTTTACTTTGGTCGTCTGTTTCCTAATAGATTCATTGTTATAAGTTTTCCTCTGAGCATGAACTTACTTTTATCCACACCTGCTGATGTCTGGAAATTTCATTATGATTTAGTTAAAATGTTTATTTTCCTAGAATTTGCTCTGAATTCCTAATTAGGGATTATTTCAAAACGCATTGTTCACTCACTAATCCATGGGTGAGTTTCTGCTCCTCATTCTGTTGTTACTGATTTCTAGCTCAGTCCACTTTGTTCAAAGAACAGGGTCCGAATGATTTCACATCTTTGAAATTTGAAGGCTGTCTGATGGATCCCATGGGAAACATCAATAGATGTCCCGAGTGCATTTGCAACAAAGTTGCACTCTGTCCTTGTTGGCTGTGGTGTGGAGGGCAGACACATGCGCAGGTGCGCAGGCCTCTCCGCGCCCCAGGGAGGTTGTCGCCGGGCCCACGGGGCTGCCGCTCCCCCCCCCCCCCCAGTGCCGGTTCTTTCTGCGCTTCCAGTGCCTGCTCTGACTGGAGTTCCAGTCTCCTGCTCTGCTGCCAACTGTCCTGGTGGGTGTTCCAACAACCGTCCCTCTGATGGTGCACCCTTGGCGGGGTCTGCCCAGCATACAACGGCCATGTCCCCGTGGTGGTCTGGTTACTGTGTCTGCGTGACCCTCCAGGCTCTGCAGCTGCAGCCCTGGAGAGGATGGGTCATACGGGGTGCCCTCGCCGTGGCCAGAAACAGGGGACTCGGTGGTTCCCTTTCATTCACTTAACGTATATTTGCATTTCTTGGATTCAAAGTTCTCTACCTCCATGGCTTAAGAAGGAAACGCCTGAGGCTGCCTGAAGTTTGCTCCAACCCAGGCACCGCTCATCCTCTGTGCCCGCCTCCCCCGTAACATTTTAGCTTTTCCCTCCATCGCTGCCCCTTCATTATAGCAGACCCCAGAGAAATCAGTGCTTTTCTGGGGAATGTTCTTCTCCCAAAACCAGGAAACTGTTTCCCCTGTTAGAGGCCTGCAAAAACAGTATCGGAGAATATTGCAAAGACTCACTCAGTTCCTCGTAGTGATTGTTTTGGGCGAAAGCCCCCCACCATGTGGTGGAGACAAGCCCTTACACACTGATTGTTCTGACAGAAGCAGCAAACGCACCCCCATGCGGATTCCGTCTTAGCGAGTCCCCCCCTTCTGCACGGTCCCTTGCCACCAGAGAGGGACACATTTGCAAATGCGATGAAACAAAATTGGTTGGTTTTAACTTCCCCATTGGTGATTTGCGTTTTCTCACTCCTAAGCCTCCTGCCCTTAAGAACCAGGGGCCTTTCAATGGCCCCGCTCCTCTGCGCATGCTCTCTGCCGCTCTGGGCGCTCCGCGCCTGTCCCGTCGCAGCTGCCACGGGTTGACCGGAGAACAGACCAGTTCTTGTTCCTCCCATGGGTCTCACAGCCCCTGCTCCTCCACATCACCTCGGGCACAGGGTCAGCTGGTGGCTCCTACCACTCACCCTGGTGCCTGCAGAGAGGAGGTCCCAATTTGGGAGCAAAAAGAGAATTTTTAATTGACTAGAATATTGTTATGAATGGAGAGGAAGAAAAGTAAAAGCAACCCACTTCAGAGTTCTGAAAAGAGAAGACTAATCCTGTGATTATTTTGTGGTAATGTAAGCCAAATGCCCCCAAACCTTGGCGTGTGTTGCTCTTATAAGAAAAACAAAGTTGGGAAGTTATTTTCTTTAGTGTATTTCTTGAAGACGTTCCAACCACTTCTGCAGAAAATCTGTTCATCTGTTCATTTTCCACTAAGCTTCAAGGAAAAAAACGGGCAAAATGAAGGATTTAAAAGAAAGAGAGAGAGACTCTGACCACCCTGATGAATTGCAGCCTTCTCCTCCTTCCACCCTTGTTTGAAAATGCAAATGGGGCTTGAGTGAAAGGCCTGCCTGATGCCCGAGTTGCAAACCCTCGAACGGACAACACCCCGCCGTGCATGTGGGTGCACAGCTTGGGGGTGTCAGCGACCAGGGTGTAACAGTCACAAATGCACAAGAGGCCACGTGTGTGTCTCCCTAAACTCATGTGTGGAAGCCCTCACCCCATGTGATTGTTTGGAGACGGAGCCTTGGAAGAGATGACCAAGTGAGAAGGGGCCGTGACCCCGTCGGACCGATGTCCTTGTCAGAAGACAGACAAACACCAGGGATGCGCCCGGAAGGAAGGCCAGTGGAGGGAATCGGGAGGCCTGCAAACTGAGGGAAGGGGCCTTGGGAGGAAGTAGCCTGGCTGACGCCTTGACTTTGGACTTGCAGCCTCCAGAACCATGAGAAAACACAAGTCTGGTTTTAAGCCCCTGTGTCTGTGGGACATTATTATGGGACCTCTAACAAACTAGGGCCACTGTGGAAAGTGACGGACTCTTAGTTGTCAGGTGGTTCTGAGACTGCTGGTGCTGCGGGCCAGCTGGTTCAAGGCACTCTGAGACGGGCCGGTGCTGTTTCTCTCAAAGGCATCCGGCGACTGGACGGACACAAAATATTAAATGGTTTTTGGTGACTTGAATTAACTGTTTTAGTTTCCAGTTAAATAATCCACACGAGCATATAAAATGCCAGGTTTGCTCAGATATGGGATATAAATTCCTTGAGAAAAAAAAATCAAATCTCTGATCATGTCATTCTCTCAATGATCTGAAACGGCTCCCAATTAATTCAAAATGATGCGTGTTTCCCCAATTTGAATTCAGTGTCTCTCCACACGGGCCCTGTCCCCCTGGGCTCCGGCGGGGGAGGCCCGGCCCCGGTTGTCCCCGTTACTCCCTCCAGCTGGTGGTGCCTTCTCCTGCCCTGGCTTCCTTCCCTGGAACCTTGCTAACCCGCATTGGAAAAGGCGACTGACTCTAAGGTGTCTACTCAGAGGACCCTCTTTGTGACATACCCGTCCCTGAATCTTTCCACAGTCACCATTTTCCCTAAGACCGGCACAGTTTGCCTTGTGGGACATATTTTTCCTCTAGCTACAGAGGCAGCATCTATCCACAGGCCTATTGTCCATCAGTTAGTGGATCAATCAACCATCTGAATGATCGATCCCGAGAGCAGTTTCTGGCACAGACAGGTGGTCAGTTCCTACGAAATGCCACAGG
Organism: Artibeus jamaicensis; assembly: GCF_021234435.1. NCBI lineage: Eukaryota > Metazoa > Chordata > Mammalia > Chiroptera > Phyllostomidae > Artibeus > Artibeus jamaicensis. Next base: position 585,612 of record NW_026522022.1, read on the forward strand.
CCTCCCTGCCCTCCCTGTCCCCAGTCAGGACTGAGGGGTGCGAGCCGATGTCCCCCTGCATGTGTTCTCGCCCACCCACAGCACAGGCGGGGCCTCCCCCAAGTGTGGGTCTGGGAGTCAGACAGGAGAGGGGCAGATGCACCCCACCCACTCAGGGTGGTGGAAAGCCTGCCCCCAATTGCAAATTTCCCTGGGCACAGCAGGGGAGGGACCCTGGATTCACACTCTTTGGACCATAAATAAGTCTCCAGTTGGGGGCAACAAGACAGGCATCTCCGAGTTTACGAGCTCTGGAATGTCCCCAAGGCTCCCAACCTCATTATCCCTGACATGGGGACATGCATGTTCAGGACATGTATGTTCAGGGAGGCAGATGTGTTACGTCTACTGTGTCTCCCAGGGTTGGTCCTTGAACTGGGTCCTGGCGACACTCGTTCAGGACACCCTAATGATGCAGAAGCATGGACACCCCGCTTCCTGACAGCTGCCGTCACAATGGTCACCTGTTTTCCACAAGCCCCAGGGCCTCCCTGAGAGCACATGGACCCCCTGTTCCGTGTGAGTCGGGCAGGGTGGGTGGGGGGATGGGGTAGAATAGAATAGAATCAAAGACGGTAAAATTGCTCAGTCAGTCCTTCGTATTCATGGGTCCCAAGCCCACGAATTCAACTAACTATGGATCAAAAATATAGAAAAACAACCCCAGAACTCTGGTCTCAAGTGATACATCATGGCCACTATTCACATACCACTTACACAGCAGTGGGTGTTACCAGCCACACAGACAGGGTTCAAGTGTTCAGGGAACATGGGTGGCTCATCTCTGACTTTGCATAAGGGACTGGAGCCCCCCCCATTCGGGTGTCTGAGGGGGACCTGACATCACCCCCCTGTGGACGCCGAGGGACAAGTGCATTCGTTTAATCGCACCAGATGGAAGGTATGTGGCAATTTCAAACTTGACAAATAGAGTCGGCTACAGAATACTTCATCTCAGACAACTTTCCTTGGTTCGTGTTGCAGAGTCTCTCCTTCCGTCCTGTTCCCGGTCGCATCCGCCATTCCGTTTCATGCCTCGCACACGGCCCATTTAATGAATGCGGGCTTTGCAACTTCAGTCTTGGCGACTGTAAGCAGACTGTGTGTTCTGAGACGTCTTTGAACTTATTTGAACTTATTTGAGAAGAATTCAAATAGCCCTGAACAGAGGAAATTTCAGGGACATATGCCCAAACAGATATTCAGATCGTCCGCCATGCATTTTAAGGAGGTTCGTCTATGAATTTTCAGATGAAAGCCTTCGCTCAGGGTCTTAGAAATATAAATGGGGGGGGGGAGTGGAAAAGGAAAGAGGAACAAGTTTGAGGTAGTTAATCCAGTTTCCAGTAGGGACGAAAGGGTGCTGCCGAGCTGAAAGACCCATTTCCATCGAATGTGCTTTGGCTGTCAATCACACTTGAACTTGGTTTAGTAAGAGCACACTTGTCGCTTGGATTTTCCCGAGGAGAATCTGCCTTTGACGGCTGTTTGCTGATCTACAGCCTGTCTGTATACTTCTGACTTCCAAGTCAGCGAGAGAAAAAAACAAATCTATTTCCTAAACGTGGTGTGATGAGCTGAACCCACCCCTTTCTTCCTCCTTTAGAACGAAGGCAAACACATTTGCACGTGAACAGGTGGAGTTAAATGCACAGGTCCCTGAGGCAGGCACAGGCCGGTTGCTGCGGGCCTTCCCAAGGGCGAGTTCCAGAAGGTTCCATGTGGACGTGCTCTTGGAGGGGCCCAAGTGAGACCTCCCCCGAGATGTTTCCTGAGAGAAGCAGGTGAAAAGCTCTCCTGAAAGTTGACATTCCTGAAAGACAAGAAGGAACAACAATACATTTCTGAACCGTGGGTGTTGGATCTTGAGAACTGAGTGTACGCTTTTGATTTTTCCAGAACAAATACATCATTTTTTAATTAGAGCAAAAAACAATGAAACAGTCAAATAACTAACAAATGTCAAATCCTGGAGAAAGGTAATGTTAAAGCTTTTGAAGCGACGTCACACTGTTCAATTACTAGTGTGTGTCATTTTCCTGGATGTTCCCCTTTGTTCTCTTATTTCAATCTAGGGTTCCAGAGGTACGAGGTATCAGAGATTCTCTGCCCTAAGGAGAGAGCCCATTAGTCTGGGAACTGCTCAGCCCCAAAGAGGCTGGAGTTTGCTTGAGTTTGTGCTGATATTTTGGGTCCCGATGACGAATGGTAGACGGGCACCTGTGTGGTGCTCAGGCATAAGGCCCACTGCTCTGACGGTGGGAAAGAGACCCCGCCATTACTCCTGGAACTCTGGCTGCTGCTCCCTGGCCTGTGCGTCTGGCTCTTAGACATTTGAGAGAATTCAAAGAGCTATTTTGGCGGGAAAATCTTCTCACCTTGAGAAAAAAGGGACGTTGGCAATTCTCTGCTTTCTTTATGGTCCTGGATGTGATGACCTGTACCCTCTGCTCAGAAACTGGTGTTGACAGACACACTCGGAAAGCAGACAGCCAGTCTGCTAGTCCAGCTCCGCTTTCGAGAGCAACCTGGGGATCCGTGTCTGGAGCACAGGACGCCCCTCAGCTGCGGCCGGGGCCCAGTTCCATCCGAGCCCCGGGAAGGAGTTGCCCTCCTTCCCAGAATCCCTGCTGTCCTTTCAGGGACCCTATGGCCCTTTCAGCTTCTGCTTCAGGAAACCAGAGTCTCTGCCACTGTGTTTTGCCTTCATTTTGTTTTAGATTTAAGAAATAAAGCCCAGAATCTCCATCTTAGCTCTTTCCTTCCTTTCTAAGACACGGTAATGACCTAAAAAGGGGAACCAACAAACGGAAGTTGTCGTGTTCTCCGGGGACCCCTGAGTGACCGTAGGAGCCCCCTCTCCAGCCTCTCCTTCCAGAGGCTCCACAGCAGTTGGTACCTTGGGTCCCACTTTGGCCCAGGGAACTCACTACTCTTCTTTCGTATTGTTTCTGTGATGAATTGCCTCCACTTTCCATCTCGTTTTTCAAATTACACAAAAGCTCTTGGAAAACTGCCCGTTGTGAATTAGGGGCTCTTTGTGCTGGGAATCATGGGGGGCTGATTCTCACGTTTGAAGGGAGAGACTGTTCCACTGTCTCAGTTGGGGCACTGCCGTGAGTTAGTTTCCCCAGCTGATTTATGATGCATGCTGATAAAGACTTTGTTTTTGTGTTGTTTATTCAATACTTACGGAGCTTTGTGATACTCGAGGCACTGAGTTAGAGATACTAAAACTCACAAAGCTCCATCAGTGAAGTTCCACTCCGTAATGCAGCCCAAAGCCCAGGGAGAGGGAGTCAGCAACGCTCAGGAACAGAACCTGCCTTTCCCCGAGGGGACAGTGAGGGAGAGACCTCGCGGGAGTGGATGGGAAGTGGACGCCACCCGGTTGAACGCCCAGTGAAAACCCGGTCTCAGACTCTGGCTCGGAGTCTCAGCAAGACTCTCCACAGACACGACCACAGTTGGAAGGGGCATAATTTAACGCCTTCAGCAGGGTGCTTGTAAGATGGCCATGTGTCCCAGGTGTCCAGGGAGAGAGCCCCGGGCACAGCCCAGGCTGGGCCGGGACTCAGGGGCGGGCGGCCGCACTCCCCCCCACCCCTTCCCGCCGCAGATGCTGCCACAGCGCCTGGCCCTCGGTGCTCCCGCTGAGCCCAGCTTCTCTGCCGCGTGTGCTCCCGGAGCTGACGAGTTACCTTTTTCACCCTGAAGAGTAAGACACACAGTTTAATATTTCACAGGCAGATGCATTAGGGATACTAACTTCATACATAGTTGGACATGTTAGATGTTAATTTTTTTTAAAAAAATTGTTGCCACTCCAGGTCACATCTTTAAAGAGTGATTTGATTCGTCAGGAACTTGGGGCTTGAAAGGAGCAAACTAGATCCGGGCCTCTCGGTGGGAGAGTGTGGGTTTCACATGCAGAGTCCCAGTAGCTGCTTTAGGTCAAGGGAAGATTTTGTTATGTTCAGCTACCATGCTTCTTTTTAAAAAAATTGTAGCGTTTATCGAGAATTTTTCCATTTGTGATTTCCCACCTACCGCAGAGAAAAAACTCCAGCTGCCCGAATTGTATTTCAATTAGTATTTTCATTACCTTTGGTCTGACCTCAGCTTTATGCTGCATCTAAATACCAAGTGCTGGAAGTAAGCAGGCTGGGTGCCCATCAATTTAATGATGTTCTGTGTGCTGTGTCCCCGACAGGCCATTATTCTTCAGATGAAGGTAACCACGCTATCAGCTTAAAAGGCCTCTAAAATCATGTCACTTTCATTTTAGTCAATTTGTACGGCCATTAAAACCCGTGAGTGGGGCCAGTATGAGTAGCGGAGATGTATCATTTTCTAAAAGATTCACCACATTTTATAAAGGACAGAATCTGCTGTTTTGAATATTGTGGAAAGTGCTGGTTCCAATTTTCAGAATGACAGTATCTCTTGGGGACATGTCCATTTGAATAAAAAGAGAGCTAATCATGCACATTTGATTTATTTTTGTGATGCATTCTAGAGGAAATTCAAATTGTGTTTGAAAATGAAAGCAGGGGACTCACAGCTCACTGCCGCGGTACCCGTGTGGACTCGCACCTGACATTTGGGAAAACGATACCTGGATGGGATGACATTTGAGCAAGGCATTTCATGAATGCAGCTTCTTAAAAAAAAAAACAGTCTTATGAGATAAACACTGACTCCGATCTCAGTTTGTGGGAATGCCTCAGCTCTCTGTATGGAGCCAGAGACAGCATGAAGGTAAACTTCATCTTCCTGTGTGAGGCCCCCAGAGGACCTCCAGACCACAGGGAACACGGATGCATTGAGAGACCCCTTCTGTGGACACGCCACTGTCGTGTGTCCTGCAGGCAGCACCAGACGCCCGGCTCTCTGAGATCTGGGTGCTGTGGCCCAGGCAGCTGGCGATGCCCAAAGGGAAGCAGGTTTGGCCTTAGGGACTGCCCAGCGGGCCAGCCCTCATTCAGTGAACTGGGAATGCTTGCCGGCTCTCCAGCTTGGAGCAATGGGGGGGCGGGGTGGGGGCAGGTCCCAGTGCAGTGGCCACAAGAACCACATGCAGGCCCCAGTTGGGCATTTTCTCAACAAAGTGGGGCACGTCAGGAAGCTCAGAAAGGTGGTAAAGTTAACGCAACAGGTGTGTGGGAAACCTGGCCATCGGTTAAGCATGGTAAAGCCCTGGTTGCTTTATTCTGTCACTAACCACCAGCAAAGTCCTCGCTGAAGAATGGTGTCTCCCCTACTACCAACGCACTGTGTCTCCTCCTGTGCACCCCCACTGTCGTCAGGAAACAGCGTCCACCCCTCCTCCCCCAGAAGAAAGTCTGTGTGTTGAACCCCTTCACACACACTCGCTTGTTCCTGTGTGTGTGTGTGTGTGTGCGTGTATGTGTGTGAATGGCAGTTACCAGGCTCTCCTGTCACGTTTGGAAGACTTAACTTTATTTAAATTTTCTGCTACCACAATACTTGATTCCTCCTGGTTTAGACAGCAGCCCACTTTCCTTTCAGATACGACTTATTTTGTTGCATAATTTTCCAAAATACAGCGATGCTCATTAATATGGATTCCATTTTATTCTATTATAACACTTTGGAAACCCATCGCATGAAAAGACCACCCGTGCCAATCACAGTTAAGGTGAAGTTCGCGATGCACTCCTCACAACCCACCCCCTTGCCTCCCTCCTGAATACAGAATGAAGAGCAGCGATTTGCATGCGTAAATTAGTTCTCTCTGCAGAGAACCCAGATGACATGGAGTTGAGAGTATTAAAAATTCATGGGGAAGATATCAAATATCTAGATATCTCGCTGATAGGGGCCGTGTGGGGTTGGCCTGTACTCTAAAAAGATTTCCATTTTCATTGGATTTGGCATGCCTAAGAGATAGACAAACCATGGACTGGAATGAGAAAATGTCGTTATGCTGAGTGAAATAAGCCAGTCAGAGGGAGACAAACACCGCATGATTCCACTTATGTGTTCGCTCTGATGGACAAGCTGAACTAACAAACCAAGTAGAAACAGAGGCCGGGATGGAGAGAGCTGGCTGACGGCTGTCAGACGGGAGGGGCTTGGGGGGCTGGGTGGAAAGGGTGAAGGGGCTGAGCAAGGAAAAAAACTCGCAGACTTGGATAGCAACATGGTGATTTTACCACAGGGGAGGGGGTGGGGGAGGTGGGGGAGTGTTTGGGGCAGCTCAGTGGTGACAGAAGGAAACTTGACTTTGGGGGTTCACAGACAGTACAGTGTTACAGATGACGTGCTACAGAACTGTACACCTGAAACCTGTACAACTTTATTAACCAACGTCACCCCAACAAACTCAATAAGGTTCCATAAAGATGCACTTAGAAAATTGAGCTGTATTATTTCTTTTATACCAGTATTAAATTCAGAAAAAAAAATCACAAATGGAATGACAGTGTATCTTCTATGACTAATTTGAAACTTTACATATGGTTACAACTGTTGTTAAATTATCCATGGCTAATTGCCCTTAAACTGAAATAGACAATTAAGCATGTTCTGGACTATTAACTAGTTTATATTTTAGGTATTGCTTTGGTTAATTTTTCTATGGCATTCTATTGTGAATTTTTTAAACTATCGTTTTCTTTGATGTTTATGCTTTTGAAGTTATCTCCATAAGGACGTAGATATTGTAAAACATAATCCACTATAATTGTAATCATTGCCGTGGACTTACTTTCTCAGCCTGTAAAGAAAACTATGGCACAATACAGAAATAGGAATTTCAGCTTCTTGGGGTACATGGGGAGCTTTGATGCATGTACACACCCACACACATATATTTTTAAAGGGGAGAGTATAATTTTACTTGTCACACAGAAATAGCAATATATAATTTAAACTAATTTAAGCTTTACAATTTTACTTATAGTAAAACTTAAAAGAAAAATATCCATTGGTTTCCGGGTCAGTTTACTCTCAGAATGTTTATGTTCCTGAGGTTTAGCAAAAGTGTCCAAAAACACATTAAAACATGGTGGCAATGCAGTGTGATAAGCAGGGAACAATAAGCATTTGTCTCAGTAAGTTTGTCATAGTTGTTAGAGTTAGGACTTTTATTTTTTTAACAAGTAAACATATCATAGATGAAGTTTTGGGGGTGGTCGCTGTGTCCCTCTTTGGCATTGTGCTCGGCAGGATCTTCTCCATGGCATCTTAAAGATCATGAGCGCAGGTGCAGTTTTTGTTCCTCACACCTTGGGGACGGGGAGGTGAGGTCTGAGCCTCAGGGAAGGGCCATTCCCCTCCAGAGAGAGAGCTTGTGGTTCCGGGCCACCGGCAGGGGGCTCCCGCTGCAGAAAGCTTCAGCCGCAAGGTGTAGAAAACTCTACACCTTGCTACAGTATCCTCGGGAGTGCAGTGAGAACCGGCTCGCTGCCAGACAGCAGAAAAGCAACGTGTTGCCAATAGAGACATACCCGCGGAGCAAGACTAAGGCAGGCTCTCTGAAAACAAAAGGAAGGATGCCAGGAGGAACCTCGGAGCACCGGGAAGAAGAGCGAGCACGGGGAGACCTGGTGTGAGGGCTTTGATACATGAGCACACACCACAGACTCCCTCCCACTGAGGCTTACAATCCCGTCTGGTGACTGAGCTAGAAAAGATGCCACCACCGCCTGTGGCACAGACAACGGGGTTTGAACGCGGGGAGACGTGAAGCCCAGGACTCCCACTTGGTGCGAGGCGAGCGGGGCCTGGGACTAGACCAAAGGCTGAACTTGGGATGTGACAGGATGTGTGTCTGGGCTGGCCCAAGGGACGATCAGGAAACCCGGCGTTTGCTGGCAGAACCAGCTCCCGTGTTGAAGCAGAACCAGAACCAGGACCAGAACCAGATGAGAGCAATGGCCCTTCTTTCCAGGGGGGTCTCTGCTGGGCCCAGGACTCCGCCTTCGAAGCAGCGGCTTTTAAACTTGAACGATGCCTTCCAGAAGAACGTGCGGTGGCAGCCCCTGAAAGTGCTGTTCCTGATGAACAAATTATCTCAACAGAGACAAGTCGGCAAGACTGGGTTTGGGAGTTTCGGAAGATGAGGGGCCCCACCCTGCGGATCCGCACAGTTCTGCCCCCAGTCCAGACGGTCCTGAGTGGGGAAGGCAGAGAAGGACTCTGCCCACAGAGAACAGCTGAAGCGGCGCCCTCAGTTCTGCAGCAGACCAGGCAGGGGTGTGGGGGAGGGGGCGGGGTGATGAGGCTCCAGCCACAGGAGGGACTCCTTAGCCAGGCCCTCATCACACACCTTAGGACGCAAGTTCAATCAGAAGCAAACAGGTGAAAACAAAGAAAACCGACATCGAAGCTATAATCCAGCGGGCATACTGGATTTCAGGGCACCCTGTGGGGTGCGCAGGGTCTGCCCCATTTCCCTTTTGTATGGCTCCACGTTGCCGAGTCCACACAGGCAGGCGCTGTGCCAGGGTGCCAAGGCAGCCTCAGGGCAGCAGGGGATCAATAAGTGGGGTGACATCCTTCAAACGCCTCTCAGCCTGTGTCTGACCCGCCTGAAAAGTGTCCCGCTTTGGAGGTGAGCCACAGGTCTGTGCTGTAGCAAACTGTCCCTTTGCTTTTGGGTCTGTGATAAATGCAAGTTCATCTTGGTAATTAAAATTAAACTGTGGGTTCATTCAAGATTCCTTTCTTCCTGTATATCCCCAGCGCCCTTGGAAATACTCTTCACCTAAGGATTGATTTCTATATATTCTATACAGAAAAAATAGAGAGAGAGAGAATCCCCAAACTAAAATTTTGTGTGTTTTGGGAGTTTAAATTCTTCATTCTTAACAAAACAAATACGTATATTAGCAAGAGCTTTTCAGTCAATGAAACCATTTGGATGCTTCCCTTTGTGGCTCTGTGCGCGTGGAGTTCAAAGTCAAACTAGCAACACTGTAAAATCACAGCAAAATGCACCCGAATGAGAGGCTTGCAATGCGGGGTAATAAACGTGAACTCGCTCTCTGAAAATGTCTAATTTAGGTTTCTTTTATTGTGTTATTTCTCAAGGGCAGTTTTTCATTGTTGTTCTTTGGGTCTCCGACGATATTAATGCTGGATTTGTATGAGCGACGTGTTTTGTGAATAAGACCCAGCCTGGGGCTACATCATGAAGCCAGCAGGGTGTCTATCTGGGTGCTTTCTGCCCCACCGGGCTCCCCTCCAGGGAGTCAGCAGCAGCACCAGCACCACCGCGGCACAGCCGCCCCACATGACCACACATTCACTGAATGGGGCTATAATGCAAAACGTGGAACATACCACGACCCTGGCAATGGTGTGGAGCAAACTCTCGTTCACTGCTGGTGGGGACACCAAATGCTGTGGCCACACACGAAGACGGATTTTCAGCTTTACAAACATAATCACTCTCACTGTGTGTAACCAGGTGCCCCAGCATGCCTGGAACTTCTATTCACATACACAGTTTGCACACTCATATCACATCAGCTTCACTCACCCTGGCCACACTAACGGCAGGGAGACGTCCTCCCCTGTGTGAACGGCGAACGATCTGCAGCACTTTTGCACAAGAGGGTATTCCCAGAGATCGTAAGAAGGGAGCGGCCAGGCCATTAGGGGATGTGGGACCTCCTGTGCTTATTGCCGAGTAAAACAATCCAGACCAAAAATGTACATTCTGTATGATTCCAACTCCATGGCCTTCTGGGAACTGAAAGCTATAGAGATAATGAGATAATCAGTGGTGGCCTGGGGCTTGGAAAGTGGGTCAGAAAACAAATAATTGAAAGATGGGCTTTTAAAGGCTGGGAGCCATGTATGATTCCACAAAGGTGGATAGGGACATTATGCATTCCTCAAAACCCAGCCCAAAGAGCGAAGGTTAGTGCATGGAACTTAAAATCATCCAGAAGGCTGTCCTGGTGTGTTGCTGCGGGCCAGGTCCCCAGTAGGGGGCGCGTGAGAGGCAACCACACATTGACGTTTCTCTCCCTCTTTCTCCCTCCCTTCGCCTCTGAAAATAAGTAAGTAAAATCTTTTTTAAAAGTCATCCAGAAGGCCAAGGAATCCCTGGAAGGAACGCGGGCTTTAACAACAAAGTGGAACGGTTTCAAGTACAAAAGCCAACCTCGCCGCAGAAGGAGGGGGAAGGTGCTGACCCTGGCGAAGGAGGAGCGAGGGAAACCTGGTAGATTCAGGGCGGAAGGAACAGCGGCACGCGAGTTGACAACACCATTAGCAAAGATCGCACAGGTTAACAGTTCGACTGTTGCTCCCCAGACGTCCGGGAACGGAGCAGTTAAGTGAATGGACAGCAGATGGCTGAAGGTTTGTCACGGTTGGGGAAGGAATTTACAGGCAAGCCAGCCGGACAATCCGGAGTGACGTCCGTGCTCAGGAGCTGGAGCTGGAGGTGTCGTTATGGCCTCCTGTTGGGGTCACTGTGGGTACACGTGGTTATGCACGTAGATAAGTGCTCGTGGCCCTGTGCCTGTGCACAAGTCAGCACCTATATTTCTTCCTTCTGAGAGAGCTTACAAGGATAGATGCCCTTTCGCAATTAAACACTTGGGGCCCAAGTCTGGGTCTCCACCACCACCTTCCAGTAAGAGGAACCAGACCCTTGGTCTCATGGCTGAGTCGATGACAGGGCCAGGGGAATGACATGGGTCTGGAGCCATGAGTAGCGCCAGAACCCAGGGAAGTGGCCCCCAAATGGAAACGAACGAGTGGAAAATACTCGGTGGGAGTCTGTGCCAGCAGCAAGTGAGCGAGCCTCCCCTGGCCCAACCTGGAACGACTTCAGCGGCAGCGTTGGCTGAGAGCACAGTGTGAACATCTGTGAGTCTAGGCGCGTGTGCACACGCAAATGGGAGCATCTCCTATAACCTGGGGGGCAGCCACACTCAGGATCAGGGCACCGTACAGCCCCCAGGGGCGTGTGCTGTGCACCAGGACTCCCTTCTGGGGAGAGCAGCGTGGGGAAGGCTGGGGAAATGGTCACGCGGTGGAGAGACCGAGAAAGACCACCTCGACAGGTGGTCAAGTTCAACCTTCAAGGTCCGCAGTCCGGGTAAAACAGAGCTATCTAAGATACTAACTCAGAACACTGAGGAGAAGTAGGCAGTGGAGGTGGGCGGAGATTGCCGTAGTGACTGGGCGGTCTGGGACCCGGTTGGCTGAGAAGCTGGAGGTGGTGGGCGGAGTTTGCGCAGCGACTGTGGGCTGTCTGGGACCCGGTTGGCTGAGAAGCTGAGGCCTGCAGAGCCAATGGAAGAAGGGGGAGCGCGGGCTCGCGGGCTCCTCGGTGGGCTCTCTCTGGCTCTCCGGACCTCTCTGGCTCCAGGGCTCTTCTTCTCCAGGATGCCCGGACGGATGCCCCACTCAGCTGCAGCGGCGTTTTCCAGTGGACGGTATTTTGGATGGGAAGGAGCTCCAGGTGTAGCCTGGGGTCGGGCTGGCCTGGCAGAGGGTGGCAGGGTTATTCTTTGGGGGTTCTAGAGGGAGCAGGCTCTGAGGCCGAAGCCTGCCATTCTTCTAAAATTACATAGCTTTTGTGGATTATGTTGTTTTAGTTTGTAAAACTAAAACAGAACAAGATAACCCTACAGGAGCAAGATAACCACTCACCGTGAAGAGCTAAGGGAACTCAGGTGTCAGAGGTTAGCCTTAATTGGTTAGTGGAAGCATCTGAAGCTAGACTCCACGGGCTAAAGGGCTGCTTGGGAATAGAGACTCCTTTCCTTTAGCAGCAAAGTGTTGCCTCTGCAGTTCTGCCCAGAAGGGGCAGCGGGCAGCAGAACCCCAAGTGCAGTGCGGAAACGATGTGGTGATGTGCAGTCCCTGTATGACCTGGTAAAAACGGCCCTTTTCCTCTGCCACCTTTTTACACCCCAAGCCCACAGTCCCAGGGATGTCGTGAGACAGCCTCAGTTCCCACAGCGTCGACTGAGCGGAGCTCACCGAAGGAGGGAAATCCGAGACACCGTGAGGGCAGTGCAGCAGGACTTCCCCTCCAGGGCAGGACCCCCCTGCCCAAAAAGGACTGGCAGGAAAAGCAGGAAATCTGAGTATACCGTATGCTTAAGGTAAGTGTTTTATCGGTGTTGGCTCTTTCGTGGTAACAATGGCACCCTAACGTAGGAGTCCAGTGGGGGGGGGTGGTATTGGGTGTTAGGGTTAGAAAATGGGGGACCATCAGTTCATTTGTTTTGTAAATATAAAATTGTTCTAAAATGCTTGTTTTTTTTAAACCTTCATTTTTTGATTTAATAATGTTTTAAAAAGAAATACATAAAAACATATTGAGGAAACAACTTGACATTATATTCAATATAATAATTAACTTTAGGAAAAATATAGGTCAATGTTTGGGAAATTTAATAAACTTATTTTACAGTTTTTTTAATTAACCATAAACTGAGCTCTTAGTTTATTTCCAAAATGTGTAACGTATCAATCCTGGGACCACTCAGTTTTTGGCACAGCAATAGACATCATGAGACACTTATTATGCTATTGGAAAAATAAAGAAATATATTTATTTAAAACTGATAATTTTTT